>NW_024372370.1:600000-1200000 GCF_014805655.1 Passer montanus
ACTTGTAGTGATATTTAGGTGACCTCAGTCTAGTTTTTTGCATCTTCTGTTATTATAAATCTGTATCACCTGCAAATCTGAATCCTCAAAGAGTTCTCAATGCTTGTATGTGTTATATACACACTTCTGCATGATCTCCCACTCCAGATTCCCACAGTGTTGTCTTAGCAATGTTTCTTTGATTAGCTGAAGATTTCTTAAGGGGTCATAATAAACATGAGGGTGTTTTCTAAAAATTTGAGTAATATTAGCATTGTCTGGTACTTGAGTTGAATCAGTATTACACAAAGAATAAAGGAAATCTCTTTGATCTTGTAGTGAGGAAACTGTAATATGTAATACTGTGTTTTGGGTGAGTTTAAGCACTATTATTGCTCTTTGTGCCACCTGCTGGTTGGGGAGTAGGCAAAGGGGAATAGAGCAACATTTCTGTCACTCTAATGTTCAGCTTCTGAATGAGATTGTATTGCCTGGCATTTGTGTTTGTCATAAAATAACAAGTAATTTTAATTGTCAAGTTATCAGTTAAGGCAACATTACAAGTGAATTAGACTGTTCTGATCCTCTGTGATCTTGGCTTTTAGAAGAATACATATTGGGGTTTTTTAAATTGTTTTTTGTAATCATAAAGTTTGAATTTTCTAAATATGTGGTTTAAGGTGTTTGTGGCTTTTTTTACCATTTTTGTAGGGAGAGGATAAGCAAGGAAATTGCCTCTAATAGATAATAATATTGAGTGTATCACAGAAAAAAGCTGTTCTTTGTCTTTTAAAATCTACCTACTGTTCTTCCGAACTTATTTCCCTTCCTGTATTGATAATTATAATTACCACAAAACTAAGACTACATGGACATCACTGAGAATATGGCCATATTTATACTAAAGTTAGGTACTCTATACAGTTTAATTTATATTAAAGGACGTACAGCTTTTTGCTCTACATAAAAACTTCACAAATATTCTGCTGCTAGCAGCAGCACTGATTTCCTCCTAATATTTTGTATTGTGGCAGGAAGCCATTAGTGGGATGGATAGGTGATGAAACCAGAAATGTTCATCATATGGAGATCACCAGTGGGCTGCAGGATTTGTCTTGTCCCAGCTGTCACAGAGGCTCAGTCCTTACAGGAGATACCACATACACAGAGTAGTATAATACTATGGGGGTACCTCAGTGGTTTCCAAAGGAAAGCTCTGACACTAAGTAGGCAAAAAGATCTGATTATAAGGAAGCTAAAACAAAATAATTAACAATTCAAAAACAACACAGACTGAATCTCGACAATGTGCAAAAGTTGTGGTTTTTTGGTGGCAATATAAAGTTAACAAAGCCAAAGTAAAGGAACAGAGAAACAAGAGGATTACTGGCACTGTCTACCAGATAGAGAAAGGAGACAAAGAAAACACATTTGAGGAAAAGTCAGTTTGTTGTCATTAATATACATTTGAAAACTGAGTATCCACAAGGAAATCTTGGAAAAATAGAGGGGCTTTTTTTGCTTGTACTTCTGTGTTTATCTGGAGCAGAGCAACACAGAGCAGGTCAGTATCTCTAGCCTGCCTTTAAATTCAAATGAAGTTAAAATTAATTTTCCTAAGGCAATGTCAGCACGTGCTGATGGTTAGAATGAGTAAAATTGTCTATTGTGTCTTAGCTAAATAAGGTATAGTGTTTAGTTTTATGGCACAACTACATCAAGAATATTTTTAATAGCTGACTTAGTTCAATGAACAAAATAGCATTAAGCTCATACAAAAGGCCAATGGATTATGTAGAATTTTAATGTAAGAAGCTTTAAAATGGAAATATTCTTTCAAACTCAGTGTGTTTGAAAATGGCTGATGCTTTTCTTTTTTTTTTTCTGAATATGTATTGGGAGCTGGGAGGGCTTTAAAACATAGGGCATCCCAGATTTTCACCTAATGCTTTAATTTCTCTTCCTCACTTCCAGCCCAAAAGCTGGAAGCGTTTACAAGTCACTTATCTGCAGAGAAATAGTAGGAAGATAGTCAGCTCTTATCACAGAGAATAGATGCTCACAGTACTATTAATTTCTGCTAGCTAGATAACAAATCTGCAGTTACTTTCCTCTCAGCTTTAAAGTCAGTATGAGAGCCCCTGTGTGCAAAAAAAGTACATGTACAGATTTTGTTAATATGTTAGAATGTTGATTCAGTATAGTCAGAAGAAGAAGAAGCTCTGTCTTGGGTTGTGTTCAGGCATCACTGAACAACCAGGAGAAATGATCAGAGCTACAATACAAAATATTAAAGTTCCAGCATATATAACTGAATGCATGAAAGGGGCTAATCCCTGTTAATTTATATTGCTACAGTGTCTCACATTATAACTGTTTTACATAATCTTTTAATTAGCACCCTTGCTGGCTTTTGTGAGAAAATTTAAATGTCCTAAAGATTTCTGGTGGGCTTGAGCCTAAGCAGGAAAAAAGGAAATCCAGGATATTTCAGCTTATGCTGGAATACAGAAAGCCTATTTCAAACAGCCACTTATTAACTACAGAAAACTGATAACTTTTAAAATAACTTTGAAAATATCTTTTCTAAAAAGCTTATCTCAAACTAGAGATATAAACCTCTATAGGAACTTAAATACTTCATTGTGTTTGAAGCATCAGAGGTACATTTCAGAGAGGCAGAATCAGGCTTAGGAATCTAAATCTAAAAGATACTTTTAAGGCCAGTGGAAGAGGAATGGGGTCTTGCATTCAGCAGCTCAGAAGCTGGAAAAACATTGGAAAAATGCCTGTACATGCAGGGTGCTGACTACCACTATTAACTGAAACTCTGAGACAATTCCTGTTAAGGTTACTGTCTTATGAAGGGGATTTTCCCAACAAATCCTCTAGTCTGCCTTAATTTTTGTATAAGAACAAAAGGTCCTAGTTTTTGTTTGGAGAGAATAAAAAAAGGTGCAGCAAGCCTTCTCCATAAATAACCATTCTGTCTTTCCTTAGATATTCTACTATACCTTCTTGTCTATTGCCAAGTAGTTAGTGATGACTGAAATTGTTAAAATATTTGCTCTAACTTTGCTGTGTATCATAAGTTAGGATATAGATTTCCATTTCAGTAAGATCATGTAAGATACATGTATAAAACCTTAATTCCTTTATCCTTGTAAAATATTCGGAGGATTTCTAAAGACACATTTTCTTGTGCCCGTTCATCTTGTACCTATCTTTTCATTTACATTCACTCCTCACAGGATCTCTGAAGTTTTGATTTCTAAACTCAGTCTTACATTTCACCTTTGTCACTGGGAAAATTGTGTGTTGCTGTGTGTTTAATTTTGTGTATAAATCTATGCCTTTCTAAAGCATAATTATTACATAAATATTTTTAAGTAAAACTGTAAGAAATTATGTCCTGTGATAATCTTTGATGAAACTTTCTGAGTCTGAGAGCTAAATTACTTAAGCTTTGTCAGTGAACTACTGATATTCGTATTTGAGCTTGTGTAGACCATTGATAGATTAACATCTTGTAGAGAGAAAGTTTGAATGTTATGGGTCATAAATCAAGGGCCTGATTTATGAAATCTGAAAATAATATTTTGAAAATATACTGAAAGTGGTAATGATTTTCTGTGCTTCAGAAAATCTCAGGTCTTGGGAAGCATGTAAGAAGCAGTCAAGGTTTAAATTGCCAACAGTGCCATGCATAAATGTGCTGACTTATAATCATAAATAATTTCAGAAATAAGTTGTGCTTAGGTACCTTATCAGATAAAATATTTTTAATAATTTTTTTGCATACATTTTCAGTTAAAAGATTCTGTTTTGAAACAGAATTGTTTTTCTGTCTTGGGAAAATAAAAACCGTTAGATTTAGAAATATCTATATGCTGTTCAGATCCAGATCTGCTGCTGTTGGTAATCTTTTTTTGTTGTTGTTGTTTTAATTAGGACATTTATTTTAAAAACTGATTCAATGCAAAGTTGATCTGTCTGTATCCAAGGTTTTAGCAGTTAATTTAAAAATTGTGAGTGGCATCAAAGCACTGTTATTTTGTATGACACAATAGCAAACAAAATCACCAAGAACTTACTGATATGAGTGATGCTTAGAGTGGCATAGTACCCTATTACACATGTGTAAAACTGCAACCATAACTTTAAACTTTCCTCTTTTCTTGACAATAAATTATTATATGTACACTGTTTGTCATTGAGCTTTAAGGCCCAGAAAGGATAGCTCTGTCTCTATAGAGAATATTAGCAAAGGAGCTAGGGTTCACAGCAATCTGACTGCCAGATTGTTCTGTTTCTAATGACTTCTGTTCTTCCTTGTCAGTCTAGCATAGCCAGAACCTCTCACTTATTATTTACAGAGCACACTTTGGATTGCATCAAAGAGTGCTTCCACTCATCAAGCTGTTTCCTGGTATTAATTTAGCTCTTCCTCCCTACATCTGTAGCTAAATCAAGTTTCCAGAGAGTTTAAACTAAATCTGGAAATAAGTAAAAAAAGCCCTGAGACTTGGGGTGATAAATTTGCATTTCAGTTTATGTCTGTAAATACAAGACGTAGCTGAACACAGAAGGGGTGCTTACAGATTTTTTGGTAATTAATATGTCCCAGGAGATTGAGTGTGAAGAGAAACCTTTTCCGTCAGTAGTGAGTGCAGTTTTAGGGTGGATGGCTTGTGAGAAGTGGGGTTTGGAAGGGGACAGTGTTCTGCTTACCAGTGTCAAAGACTGAGCATGTTGAAGAGCTGATGTGACTGGAAGGAAGTTTCAGCAGTCTCTGAGTCTAGTCCAAGTATTCTGTGTTGCCTGTTCAGGTACTGACTGATGGCTTCTAAGTTCACTTTTATATGTAAAATATAAGACTGAAAAAGTCCTTGACCAAATGGATACTCCAGGTTCTCAGACACTGGAATGTCTGCTAGAAGCTAGATCTCACACCAATGTGTCTGAAGTTCCCAGCTTTCTGGGAGGCAATTTCACAATAGTCCTAGGCAGATCTCAAATGATCCTACTGATGCCTTGAGAGGCTACCTGGAACAGAGGCAAGACAGAGTGAAAGGAAATAAAGGAGGTATTTATTAAAAGGCTTTCAAAGGGTATACCTTGGGCAGTGCAAGGGCCTGGCTGTGGCTCCACCCAAGATGGATGTTGGGTGACAAGTTTTCACACTTTTCTAAGTTTTGGTCAATTTACATGTTGGGGTTAGTTGTCCAATTACAGCTTGAGGTTATGAAGTCCCACCCTCCCAGATTACTCTCCTCAGTTTGCTGTTTATACTTTTTGGCCCTGAAGCTGCAGTGGTGTCCTTGGTCCTAGGCTGGAAAAGGATTGTTTTATCCAACTAAACTGTGGAGACAACTTGCTAATACTTTATATGGAGTTCAGAGTTACACACTAATGCAGTACAGAATCTGGAAAACCAGAAGGCTAAAACTTAAGGCATAACTGCCACTGAATGCAATTGACTTTTCATATGACAAAAAGCATGGTTCTGAGAGCCTCTGTGAGTGTCCTGTGTACACACACTATCAGCAGACTGTTGGGCCCTCTTTATGAGGTTTCAGCTGCATTAGGCAGAAAATGAGCTAATTATGCTATTTAGTTATTGGACATTCTTACAAGAGAAGTGCATTTATTTAAGTGTTAGACTGATAGGCATTTTAGGAGGAGCCTAATGAATCATTTGAGTACTGAGATAAGTTGGTGATTCCTGTAAGTTTTGTAATAGTGCCTAAGATAATATTATATGTTATTAAACCTGTGCATGGCTTTTTTTTTTAAATGCTTAGACTTACTTTCTATTTTTAAGATGAATGGAAACTGTCTTCCAACTAGCTAGGCTGATTTCTACTAAACTTTTTGCAACTCTTTGTGTTGGTCTTATAACTATCTATTCTTTCATCCTAAAAAATCCTACTTTTCAGCTTAATGTCAAAGTCCCTGTAAAAATATCAGTGGGTAAAACATATCCTTTGCAGATCTTGAAAAATTGTATTATTCAACAAATGGTACAGGATACTGAAGTAAATATTCTCATTAGAATTTTTAGCTTTCTCATGTCATTATTTGCAAGGATTTTATAGAAAAATGCAAAGCCTGTACTGTTTCAGTCCCATAAACATCACACTATGAAAAATACAAGCAAATAATTGTTTATTTTTTGCATCAGAATGTCTTCTACAACTTGAAATTATTATGATTAAGATAGAAACCAATCCCATGTAAATAAATCTATATTTATTTTTCCTAAAGTTACTTCACTTTTTTTTTAAAGGTGCAGCATGCTATTACACAGATGTTGAAAAATATTTCTACCACACAATTTTTACTCAGCTTGTGTCTGATACCAATAACTCCAATTTTTTTTTTCTTTAATTACTTGCAGTGCAAGGAATTAAAGAAAAATGTGCCAGTATATGTTGCAAGATATTCCTCAGTCAATATATCTGTGAATAACTAGACAAACAGTGTCCACTGCTGGCAAATCAGATAATTGCACTGCACTTTAGAGAGATATGATGTTGAATGGTTTTGATGAGTTAAGTCTTAAATGCCAGATATTTTGCATTGACTTTGTAAGACTGGGCTGTAAAATAAGGTCACTATATTAGAATTATTCATGCTATTACCACTAATAATAAATATATGGTATTTGAACTAATAACCAGGAATATCACCACAGTAACATGAGCAGGTACTCCATTTTTTTCAGGATTTAAAAATAATTATAGTATTCATTACATTCTATCTAGCATGTCTACAAAATAAATTTAAAAATAGCAAAAGTCTGTGAAATTTGTCTTGATATTCTAGATCATATAAGTAACAAGATGGGCAAGCAGGAGTTCTTAAATTCCGTTTTTCCTCCTTAGGTGAAAGCATTCATTAATGATTTTGCTATGTTTTTTTTTTTAAAGATATAAAGAAGTATAGAAGAAATCAATGTTTCTGTTTTGGAAGAAGTAAAATGGAAATACAGGAAGTGCCACTGCTGTTGATGAATCTAGAGGTGAATTAAACTGATTATCAAAGAGAGAAGGGTGATATCTAAAAAGTTTCCTCCTGGCTTTTTTTTTTTTTTTGTAATAGATAATATTTGTTTGCATCTTTTGCTTAACAATAGTGTGTCAACGCAAAGAAAATCTTTCAGTCAAAGAAAATAACATAGAGTGAAAGAAACATTGAGGGGGAGAAAGGAAAAATCTGTTCCTATGCTAATATAAGCTATATTAGCTTGTCAGATACTTCTAAAAATCTAGATAAACTAAAAAGCAGCTAGCCATACTTGTTTTTAAGAGGTTTATATCTTTCATCAATGTGTTGCATTCAATGAAAGTATTAGACAATGCACTGAATTTCTGTTTGTTTGGAAAGGGGAACAGAGTGTGGAACTTTTTTCTGAGGATATTGGTTCTGTCTGAACCCAAAGGAAGGGTCATGTCTATGTGATCAGATTTGAAAGGAAATCAAGGCTTACCCTTTGGATGAAGGCAGTATTAGCCAGAATTGTTCTGTATCTGTATTTTCTCCCTTCAGTACCCAGAGAAAAACTGTATGACCTTCCCTCTTGAACAAGAAAAAACAGGATGCTAGTTTTGTTTTGGTCTTTTTTTTAACTTGTAAATGTCCTTAAAATAGTATCAAAGGGATTGCAAATCAAAAGTTATTCAAAAGTTAATCAAAAGTAGAATAATTGCAAACAATGATGACTATCTGAAAGTTATTTTGTGAAATTAATCACATTGTCAATTTTAGGTCACACAGTAGAAAATAAGACCATTTTTTACTAGATTATTTGGCAGGGAGTATTTTTTATGCTTTCTTCCAAGAAACAAAGTGTTCTGACTGTTTTTGTGTGTGCATGTGTGCATTCATGCGCATGGGCAGACATGCAGCAGCTCTTCCTGTCACTGGTAAAAATCACTTTTTATACTTAAAAGATTATCAGATGCATTTTGAAGGGAATCATTCTTCTGCTTCTCAAGATAGCAATTTATGTACATCTCTGTTCATACTATCTTTTCTGTTCAGTATTTTATTTTAATGCATATAAAGTGCTTTTTCTCCTGGATCTCTGTGAGATGGCCAAAATCCAAGATCTTCCTTGTTCCAAGGGTTCAGAAATACTGCACATTTTTTTCTCATATTGTCATGTGTTCCAAGGAGAAATCCATTTGCAAATATGTTCTAGGTGCAGGGAATCCTCACAGGAGAGTAGCATGAAGCAGGTAGAGCAGCTTACATGCTCTGCCAGCTGTACTGACTCCAGAGCAAATTCACTGTAGAGACTGAATTTCTTAGGGACAGTGTTTCTTTTGTTTCTGTAGAACAAAATTAATCAGACCCACCTTACAGGGACTTTCAGTTACTTGAGAGAATAACAGCAAAGTCTGTTGCATGTTTCAGAAGTCAGGCAAAGCAGACAAGTCCTGCTGTGGCTAGATAAGTAAACGCAACAGATGTTGGCTTAAGCTGTGCATATTAATGAAGAAGCTCTCCATGCTGTTTTTAGGCCTCTAAATCTTAAACTGCTCTCTGCAGCTGTGTGGACTAAAGATGGCGGGGGTGGGGCGGGAGGGGTGTTTGTGTTTGTTTTTCTTTAATGAAAGTGCTTTTTCTGGCTTGTGTCACCAGAGCCTTGTTTGAAGCAGTCTTGTGGCAGATCTGAGCCAAATCCTGTGAAGAAGCTGGATAAAATATATGCAGTCCTTTGAACAATATATTGGAAGCTTACTTTTGTCTTAATTAAACAGATTCACCAGATCTATTTAAGCAAGTGACTCCATAGGACCTTCTATGTATTTAGTAAATTTTAATAGATATGATTTTGGCTCCTCGAGTACATTGTGAATGCTAAGACTGAAAGCTGAGTGCTTTTGACACAAAGAAGTGTGAGAGGAAAGAAATCCAAGGCATGTATTATGTTAAACAAATTTTGTTCTTAATGTTCTTCAAAATCTTATCAATGAGTCTTATCTTCAAAGTCTTATCAAAGTCTTATCAATCTAGTGTTCAGGGTGTTAAGGATTTTAAATTTCAGTGCTTCATAGTACACTGTCTTTTGGGAAATTAACAATAACTTATAAGGAAAATTATATCCAGATTAATAGACAAGAAGATATAAAACTGACCGAATTTAAACTGTTAACAGCTCATTGCACAAACATACTGTACTACACTTCTTATAAACATGGAATGCACATAAGCTATCTGAAAAGGGAATTCTTATCTATGTTTTAATATGTTCATACTGGTCTGCTCCTGAAAGATGTGATTAAGTTGACGAAAGTTTTTCTAGCTTATTCAGTTTTGTACAATTAAACAATTATCAACCGATGGAGTGAGCCATAGATTATGTTTCACCTTGTTCAAGTCGTTATTTCTCTTGCTCCATCTTTTTCCCCCAAGACAATTAAATCAGGAATTGAAAGTTACTGTTACTTAGCAGCACCCATCCCCCCTATATAGACACACTGTATGCCTTAGGAATTTATCAGTTTGCAATTACATGAATAATCCTATTTGTAGAACTGTATCACATTTCCTTGTGATATTTGGGGGCTTGGAGGGGTCTTAGTATGTACATTGAATTTAGACACTTTAATTATGGTCCACCAAAACTACCAGCAACCTTCAAGATTTTTTTTTTTTTTTTTTGTGAGAAGCAACAAATCAGAATTACAACTTCAGCTGGAAACAGTACTTTGGCAATCAGTCTGATCAGAAGCAGCACAAGGGTGATTAAATAAATCCATCAATTTAAAAACAAATAATTTCTCCATTCCTGAAATGTCTCTTGTTGGAATAATAAATTTTATCAGTGGTCTAGATGTACTTTTATGTATGCCTTTCAATTGTTAGGCCCAAGTTGGTACTTTTACCCCTAGACCATCGTTTCTGTTTTGAATGGTATAAGGAGTAAGGTGCTAATACTTTTGCTACTATGTGACACAACATCTTCCAAAGGAAAACTCAGGCGTTTGCAAAGACACAAAACAATCTTCAGCTTTGTAGAGTCTGAAAGAACATCTAGATTCACTATACTTTTTTAATGACTTCTAGAATGTAAGCTGACTTACCCTCATCATCTTCTAGTGTATTCTTCACATGTCACTGGACAGGTGAGTTGTGTGTGCCCTACTCTTTGCGGGCAAGTGCAATAAAAATTTCAGCACAGCTCATGGAACTTAAACATATTTAGTAGTAATGTAATAATCTGACATTTTGCACTTGTAGAAAATATATGCTTGTAAGAAATTTGGGCTGCTTTTGAATTATTTTGTTTCGGTTTTGATATCAAAAGTGGTTTCAGGATATCTGGGAGGAGAAAATTTGGGTGGAGTATGTCCACATGACTACATACCTGTAGAAAGATATTTTTGGTTATATTGAAATGGTTTATGAAAGGAAAATATCTGTAGAGTTTTCATGACTGCATTGAACTGCATTACTCTGAAGCTTGTAACATTATCCAAGTTATTGCAAATAATATAATAAGTTAAAATAAATAAATAATTAAAAAAACCCAAAGACCATAATGCGTAAAGATGACATTTTAAGTAGCTTATGGATCTAGGTAGGATAGACTATAAAGCATTAAATACCATTTTTTTCCTAATTTAATTTCTTATAAAAACATTTTATGTATCTCTAGTACATGCACATATGCAAATAACAATGGTGTATATTTTAATATTGAACTTTCATGCCTGACAAGGTCACATTCAAATTTACATGTTAAATTAGCTGAAATTGAATATTATTTCTTCCCAGTAATACATTAAAAGAAAAGATTAATATTGTTTTGTATCCTAACATATAATAAAGCAAGTATTTTATACACACTTTATATAGATTGAATTTTTTGCTATAAAATTCATCAAAGAAAGCAATTTTATAGATTATGTAATGTTTTTGTTTAGAAAACTTCTGAAATCCATAATGAAATACCAGTTAGAAATTAATAGATGGGAGAGTAGAAAGCACTGAAAATCTTTTCTCCCCCTCTTTGGCTTTTAATAATTAGTTTTCATATCCAGAGTTTTGTTAATCAGAAGTAAAACTCTGTTTAATGTATAAAATGTCATAACTAAGATATATCCATTTGTCCTACATGCATACTCAGGCAGTTCCCAGTTTTTAAGGTAACTGATATGTTCGTACTTGAGCAATCCATCTGTTAGCAGAACCTTCACTTTGACTAGAATTGCACACATTTTATCACAGGTTAGGACACCAGATGGCTCTCTTGAGTTTTCTTTGTAAAACCCCAAGATGTAAACAACTGCTCTGCATTTCTGAGATGTGAGTACAAAGCTCTTTTTTTTTTTTTTTTTTTTTTTTTTTAATCTCTGGAGTAAGAAACACATTTTCTCTTTGCCTATAGGCATACCGCCTGTTTTCACCCTCTCTCTTGCTTTTCTTTGCCATCACCCTGAGCATCATGTTGAGAAATGTCAGAGTGTTTTGGCAAAGGCCCAGTATTTGAAGGAAAATATAGAAAGGAACAATAGTAGTAGATAGTATATAATGCATAGCATCATCTGATGCTATAAAGAGGAACTTGGGACGCACACCCTTTTGGAGAGAGTTTCTCATGCAAATGTTAAGGCTATATGTATGTATTATACCTCTGCATTCTTGAGAAAATGAGAGATAGTGGGTGGCTGGCCTCTATTTCACTCTACTCCCTCTCATTCATTGCTTTGTTCGGAGGCAGCAGCCAAGTCGAGCTGACTTTGGGCTGTGTCCTGCCAGCTCCCCGCGCTGGGGACGGGCTCTGCTGTCCGTGGTGCTGCAGGCAGAAACACACCGGGACAGGGGACGGGAGCGGGAGCGGGAGACCCACTGGGGCAGCACTCAGAGGAGCGCTTCCCTCTTGAGGGGTCTTAAGGAAGGCCACTCCGTGTCTTGTCCACTTCTGAGGAGGAAGGAAAAAGAAAGCAGTATGCAAAAATACTACACTGAAATTTATTTTTTTTTAATAACCACCTCTCTGTCTAATTGCATTAGTTAAGGCAATTGTAACCGTTGTAAGGAAATTGCTGCTCTGTAAAAATTGCCAGATAGAAAATCCAATGAGTCTTAGCTGAATCTCTTTAGAGACACTTTTAAATAGAATTAAAATGTATTATCCAGATCCGATTGTGCATGTTCTGTTCCTAGTTGGTCTAGTATTAATACAAAATCCCTGTATAGTGGAGTTCCCACCATACACTTTTGCCCTCTGTATAAAAATAGCGCTTTGTAGATTAAAGGATTTAGGGGGAAAAATGGTCAATATCAAAGAAACTGAAACCTCTGCTGAAACAAGAACCTATACTTGCATACTAGGTTGTGTATTACAAAACAGTGAATTTTTCTGGATGGATATTTACACTTCCAAGTCTGTTAAAACAATTTTAAAAAAACAACAACAACAACAAAAATCCAACAAAAAACCAAAACAAACCAAACAAAAAAGCAACAAACAAACAAAAAACCCACAAAACCATCTAATAAGAGATTAGAGTACTGTGCAAACAGTATAAAAATAGATATTACATGATAATTGCCTGTGCAAGCGTCTGCCCTTCTTTATAGGCTAACTTAATATTTTTCTTGTTTTCTTCCTCCACTTTCCTCTGGCTAGCTACAACTTCAGGAAGTTTAACCATTAGGCTTGCAGAAAGTAAATGCGAAAAACTTTGGGCCATTATTTGAAAAGGGAGACGAGACAACATGAAAAGATGAAAGGAAAGAATTGGGGTGTCTTATTTTACATGGTATTTACTATTTGCAGTGCCTTGTGAACTTCTCGGGGCAGATACTTCTTAGGTGTTCTGTGGTGTTAGGTGTTCTAGAGGGCTTGGCTGGTGCTTCCTCAAGTGCTCCAAGACATAGCCTGTAATTTTACACGGTGCTGGTGATTAGTAAATCCATCTGCTGTGGCTGTTTGTGGGTGTCCCTTTGGTGTTTTGAGCTGAAGGTCCCCTCAGCCCCTCAGCTCACAGCTCCAAGACCGTCCCATGAGGCAGAGCCCGTCTCCCTGCGGACTTGCCCTCCTGCTCGGCTCCTGGGTGGCGGGCCGAGGAGCGGCGGCCGGGCGCCCCTGCCCAGCCGCGGGCGAAGGCACGGAGCGGGGCAGGGTGCCCTTGGCGGAACGCGGTGCCGCCTGCCCTGCCTCCCGGGGCACGGGGACAGGTGCCGCTGTCACCGCTGGGGGTGGCGGGGCGGCCGGCAGGGAGCCGCTGGCGAGAGGGTGCCTGCGAGGGATCCTCGCTGTGCCGGGGCGGGCGAAGGAGAACGGGGAGGGCCATACGCCCCTCTGGCAGCGCGCAGGGCCCTCCTTCTTTCCCCGGGAAGGGAGCCCCGCACGAAGCCACCCGGAAACCTAACGGGGGGCAGGAGGCAGCTGGCGGCGGATCCACCGGGAACCTCCCGGTTCCCACCAGAAAACCACATCAGCATCACCCTGTCCCTCCGCCTCTCTCCCCCTGTGCTTTTTTCTTCTGTCTTTCCTCATTCCCCCTCCTCCACTGCTTGCACCCTCGCCGCCCCTTGCCTTGGGGAGGACAAAAAAAGCTCCAGCGGTGCGTGTCTGTGTGTGTGTGTGTGTCTGTGTGTGTGTGTCTGTGTGTGTGTGTCTGTGTGTGTGTGTGTCTGTGTGTGTGTGTGCGTGCGTGTGTAGGGGAGGCTGGAGCGGGGTGGGACCGAGGAGCCGTGATTACAGCTCTCCCCGGAGAAGAAGATTGCTCTCTCCAGATGCTGATTTCTGAAGCACTTGGCAATCATCAGGCGGGAGCCGGGAAGAGGCGGCGGTAGCCGCCCCGGCCGTGGCGATGGCAGCGCCGGGCGAGCGGGCGGCGGCGGCTCGGGGCTGAGGGGCAGCCCCGGGAGGCGACGCTGCCTGGCGGACCCGACCCGACCCGATCGACCCGACCCGACCGGAGCCGACCGGGCGCGGCTCTGCCCCGGGTCCCGCTCGCTCCGGCAGACACCCGCCCGAGCAGGTGTCCCTGCGCCGGGACACGGCGGGGGGGACGGCGGGGCACCCATGCGGTGACCCTTGGCGGCGGCAGCTCCCGCCGGCCGCACGGCGCGGGTGCCCCTCCGCAGCCGCGCCTCGGGCCGGAGGACGCTCCCGCTCGCCCTCGCCCCCGGGCATGGGTTCCCGCCGGGGCTGAGCACCTCGCCGCCTCCCTCCTCCCTGCCCGGCGTGGGCGAGCCGGCGAGCAGCCATGGCAGCGGCCATCGCCAGCGGCTTGATCCGCCAGAAGCGGCAGGCGAGGGAGCAGCACTGGGACCGGCCCTCGGCCAGCAGGAGGCGGAACAGCCCCAACAAGAACCGCGGGCTCTGCAATGGCAACCTGGTGGACATCTTCTCCAAGGTCCGCATCTTCGGGCTCAAGAAGCGGCGGTTGCGGCGCCAAGGTGCGTCCCTGTGGCCGGGCCCGCCCGCGGGCTCCGGGGGGCGGGCGGGAGGGGACAACCTGTGGCGAGAAACTTCCCGGGCCGGGCGCCGCCCCGGCTCCTGCCAGCCGGCGGCTCCGGCTCCCCGGCAGCGGGCGAAGGGCTCCGCGGGCTGCAGCCTGCGGACCTTCGGTCGGGACCCCCGGGGCCAGCCTTGCTGCCCGGCTGTCTGCTCCGGGGCTGCGGTGTGGGTCACAGGTGTGCTGCGAGCAGCAAGCCCCTCACCTCCCCGCCGCCCCGCACCTCCCCGCCTCGCTCGTGTTTCTCTCGGAAGGACAAAGAGCGCACAGCGCTTTGGGTGTCCGGTGTCCGGGGGCTGTCGGTCGCCAGCCCCTTCCCTGAGCCACCAATATGGTTTTAGCAGATGAAGCCTGGCTGTAGTGAAGGGTCTTTTCCCACTGTTCGGTGACTTCCCAGTCAGCACCGTGAGAGGTGTGTCAAACCCGTAAGCTGTGGGAGAGCTTCTCGGCATCCCTGTGGGTGCCCAGGTGCCTGTTGCCCGTTCCCAGCCCGGGCCTTGCCATGCAGACCAGCAGGTTTTGCAGGCAGCTCTTCTTCAGGGTAGTTGATCAGGAGTCAACAGAGAAAACTGGTACCGTGGTGATTGTGTTCTATCCAGTACTTTGTGTTAGAACCCTAGAAACAAATGGAGTAAAATGGTGTTGCAGTGACTTCTCTAATTTTAAAAAAATTTTGTGGTATTCAACACCATTCAGAAATGGTAACGACTTACTCTGTGTCCTCAGAAAACAGGTAGTTCTATAACAAAAGTATTATATTGTGAAGAGTGAAAATGTTAAGTATCACTTGAACTATGACTAATACCTACCAGTCAATGATAAAGTACAAACCAGCCTCTGTTACATTATACAGAATGCCACCATGTGTTGTGGTTTGGTATGTATACTACAGCTCCTCTTTAGGTTGGGTCAGGAGATGATTTTAAGCATAATCAGGGAACTCTCCTGATTGATACTTCCTTCTTTGCCATGGCTCACATTTGAAAAAGCATAAATCAACAAAGTCCACACAATTTTATTTTTACATGGCTTTCTTGCAGTAAAATTATTTGTTGTAACTCCTAATGCAAGCCAAATCTTGCCATTTTTAGTTAGTACAGGGATACAGCGAAGATGAGCAGGAAAATGTCAGTGGCAAAATCTATGGTGGCTTTTTTTCAGAGCAGTCTGTGTGTGCTTTAAAAGACTAGAATATCTGGTTTATGATGGTGGATTTTTATAAGTGATACTCTTCAGGCAAACAAGTTTTGGAATTGTTAACAGCAATTGTGCTTGACCACCTGTGCAGTCTTTTTTGGGGGAAAACTCTGTATTTGACAATATTAGCATTTGAGGAGGAGAGGACTGCCTTGAAGCACTGAAATGCCAAACATTTTTTTAGGTGAGAAGGGGCTTTAAAGAGACTTTTGAATTTATCCTTTTTCATTCATTCATTTTTCATAAGGCACTTTGTCACATTCTTGAAAAAGAGAGCTGAATTAGAACATAACTATGCTTTAACTTGTACCACTGACACAGAACATTTCAGCAAGAACAATCAGAAAAAGGGCTGTTCTCCAGTAAAATCTGCAATATCAGACCCCTGAGTTTATCTCATTATGAGATATGGGGGTATTTATCCATTGGTTTACATTAAGGTTTCAGAATTACTGCTCATCTGTAAGAATTCCTGCTGAAAAAAATGCTATCATAGCTTTTACTATCCATGTTCCTGATGCACAGAATGATACATGGAATACCTGTGGATTCAAAGTTGCATTCTATTTAAGAGAGAAATTGAAGAAGCAATCAAGCCAAAGTCATTACTCAAACATCTTGTGTGGGATAGTTTTGAGTGAATAATCATTTGTGAAAAAACCCAAACAAACCACATTTTATAAGGGTAATTGCTTTAAAATACATTATAAAATTACAAAATGAAAATTTATCAGAATCTGGTTTTAGGTTTTCTAAACTGAATTAAATGACCAGCGAATTTGTCACTGAAGTCATACTGTCAAATCCATTAAAATAAGTCTTTGCCAAGCAAAATAGGATGAATTTCAAAACATCTGTTGTCAGAAAGGTGCTATGGGATTTTGACAAATAAGCCTTGTGTAAATGATACAGAGTGTCACAAGAGCATTGTGAAAAATGAGCTAATCGAGATGTGACAAACCATCTGTAGCATTCTCATACAATTCAATAGAAGAGTAGAATTATATGTTTTTTTTTAAATGTAGAGCAGTAAAAGCAAGACTGTTTTTCTTGGAATAAAAACGTGTTTTGCTTTGTACTTACATATGAAAAGTAACTGTCTTTCCATCTTTGAAATAGGAAGCAAAAACTAGTGATGCTGCTTTTTAAATTAAAAATACAGATTTAACTTTGTACATATATGTACTAATGTAAATTAGGTAAATAGATATGCACAATATATGCACACATGCCAACATTTCAGCAAACTTTAAAAAACATTCTTGATTTTTAAATTTTTCTTTTGTTGTTCAATGGGATTAATTTTAGAAAAAAATGAAGTTATTATGAAGGCATAAAATGCTTCAATCATGTGTATACCCTGATGAATTTTTTTCTGTCATTGTGACAAATTCTCTGTTCATGGTCCTTCCTTCAGGGGCATACTAAAATATCAACAGAAGTGTGCTTTGGGAGACTAACATTTAGAAATGGTAGCATTAAAGATACACCCAGGAGCTCACTCAGAATAAAGAGCAATATTTGTATTTATTTAAATATTTGCTCCAATGGTAGGTGCCAGAGTAGTTTCAAACAGACTTTCTAATACTTTGATAAATTTGATAAGTTTGATAAACTGCCAAAGTGATTTCTGTGGAAGGCTTGTCTGCTAATCTACTGAGTGGATGAAACCATTTTCATTTACTGGACATCTTTGATTCATATTGTTTAGTATTATGATATTTCAAATTTATTTAATTTTTATTTTGTTCTACCTGTCATCTGAAAAACAAATTACTGTCATTAATTTCCGAATAACCATGAAGCCAAGATCTTGCCTATCTAATGCCAGACATCAATCAATTTTGAATCATCCTCTCTTGCATTGCAGATTATTTAGTTATAATAGTTTAATGTTTAATTTATGCTAATATAATCACAAATGGAAGGATTTACAGATATTTTGTTTTCATGTGAAATAACATAATCTAACCTGAGGCTACCCAATGAAAAGAAGAAAATAAATGTCACTTCACCTCATGCATCTACAAAGCACAGAGATTAAAACATATGCTTGTCACTGGTGCCAATTCAAACTTCTTAGCCTGTATTTTTCATCTATATATCTAGCTTCTTTGCTAATCTGAAAAATCTTCATTTGGTTAATTAGGTCCCTTGGGAGTATTCTACTGAAAAATACTCAACATTTAAATGTATTAAAAACCAAGTGTGATGTTTACTGTTTCTGTGTGCTAATACCACATTAAGACTTCTAAATTTATGCATAGAGTGTATGAATCTTGGGATGGCTTGGCCCCTGATTTTGTACATTAATATTTATAAGAAAGAGAGACCTAAGGAACGTGTTCAGAAAATGCACTGATTAGATTTTACTGCATCTACAAAGGTAATTTAATTCTCCAAAGAAAGCCTTTTTGGAAAACTCATCAGTAGATCAGCTAATGTTTTTTGGCAGATGTGGGAGTGGCTCATAATCTCAGATATAAAATGATTCCCAATATACATAGTGCCCAAAGTAGTTTCTAGTTTTCCTGCTTGTGGAACGAAGTGGAACTGAAATGGAGATCTGTGCTTGTGAGTGTACAGGACTTGTTTCTCAAAACTTAAGAAACCACATCAGCTCCCACCAGTGAGCTCCAGCACTGGATGATCTGCCTTGCTCAAAGTTACAGCAGACCAAGACATGTGTCTGTGCTTTCCTATGAGATTGTTCTCATATTTAATTCTTCTTGGTAGTTCACTAAACTCCACAGGTCTTGCATTGTCTAGGTGCAAGGCTGTCTGTTTCTCTGGGTATTGAACTAATGTTGCTTTTTTTTCATTACTTTTCTTCAAATGAAATTGATTAACCCACAACCCTTTTGGAAGTATAAACACAGTCTTAACAGTCTATTTAAGAAATCATTCATTTTTTTACTTCATTTACCTGTTCAAATGACTGCATAATAACCATAAACTGAAACTGTGTAAATGTGCTACATTTCATGTAATATATTCTAAGCATACTTAAAAAATATTTTTGAAAACATGATTTTCTAGACTCAGTCTCAAGCTTTCTTTCCCATGTATTCAGTATTTCACATAAACCCTTGCTTGCTAACAGAAGCTTTTAAAAGAAATACAGTAATGCCTGGGATGAAATTTTTATTCTAAGCTGGTAGTGATAGGTCTAAATGTGACGAATGAGTTGGCTTTGAGAGCAAATGGGAAAAAATAGCTTGTAAATGGTAACATAATTTTAGGGGCTATTGATTTTTAGAAATATCTCAAACAGGGGTGATAGAATAGTGAGCATTTAATGCACAGATAGTGCTGTAGCAGTGTCATTTCAGAATATCTTTCATATACTAATATTACTTTTGAATGTCTTCACTTAGTAATTGGCAATTTAACTCTTCATTAGAAAATGAACTCTTCAAGCTTGAGTGATCTTCTGAATCTCTAAAGTTCAGGCAGTTTCAGTCCACATATAGTCCTGTAAAGTATATGCCTTACAGTATCTATTAAATATATTGTAGAACTAAATTTTATGTTTATTATAGATAATAAAGGAGATTGCAGTACAGGTGGTTTCTGATTCACAGTGATGTACCAATAGAAACGTTACAGGTGAGGACAGGTTTATATAATGTATTTAAAGACAGAACCCTATCTTTAAATAATATATTATCTATTAACAACAGATGTAATTTTTTGTTGTTTCAGACTCTGATTTCAATTTAAAAAAAATCCAGAACTTATGATTTGTTTTCAATGGTGAGTTTTCAAGTCAGCAGCTTACAAGCAGAAGTAATTCATTTCAATATAGAGATAACACTCAAAAAGTGTATTACAGAACATTTTTCTTTTGAAGTATTTTGATTTAGACTCTAAGCATAGTTTTGAAGATACACAACTGTGAATCTCTGTTTTTCATAGTGAGTAAACAGAGGTGTGTCTTGGTCATATGTAAGCTCCTTTCTGCCTTGGACAAGTACTGGAATTAGTGATAGACAGAAAAATGTACTCCTGGCATGTACTCTTACTGTGCCATCAGCTTTTACTGAAGCCCTTTGAAGCTGGCACACTTTTGTTTTCAAGAGTTATTATTGTTATTATTGTTATTATTATTATTATGATTATTATCATCATCATCATCATCATTATCATCATCATCATCATCATCATCATCATCATCATCTCAGATCTTATGCTTTGCCATACACTGAGCAGTGGGAAAATAGAAAGACTATTCCTATTCCGTGGTAGAAAAGGATGAGAAAATTAGTAAAGCTTTAAATTTCTTTTATTATGGTCAAAAATCAGCGACATCCTTTCATTATATTGTAGACAGTAATATTTCTGTACTTTAGGGGTTTAGTTTGTAATTTCAATTATATAAATAAGATAATCTGCTGAGGTCCAGTATAGATATTCTAATTTATTTTCCTGTGGGACTGAACATTAAGGAACATATGCCTTCCTGGTTCCAAGGAGAAACCTAGCTGCTTTTGATGTCAGGATTTAGGAATATATATTTGCATTAGGTTAGAGATGGGCAGGACTAGACTCCTGGACTACCAAGTTCTGATTATATGTTATAAACTATAGCTGTTTTCAGCAATAGTTACCCAAATTTACCCAAATTTATATTTCTGTAAATAAATACATAACCAAAAGAAGGGAATTTTTGTAATTCAAAGGAAAGCTAGTATAAGATTGGAAAGATTAAATGGCAAAAGCTTCATAAGAAATTTAAATAAATGGACTGCATTGAAAAAAAAATTACAGAAACCTTGTTTCTGCAAGGTTTTCAGGATTCCCAGTTGTTATCGTTGCCATTTTGTAAAGTGGTGAGTAGGAGCTAATAAGCATGATATTGGATGTTCAGTCAGATTCTCATAAATGAAGATAGAGACTGAAATAGGAATGTGAAGAATATCCTTTTTCTGGGATATAAAGTATAATCCCTAGGATGTAACCAAATTAAACAATTTAATTACATCTGTGATCTTGATTTTAATCCCTTACCCAGGTGTAGAACTTTTGAAAGGCATTGGAGTTTCTGTGCTATAAAACTACTGTAAATTGAACCAAGGCTGAACAGCTGATTGGCAATAATTAGCAAAAATAAATTATTGAACTCAGCATTTTTAAAAAATACTTAATCAAGCATTTTGCTTCACATAAGAAGAATTAATATTCACATAAGAATGAGCTTTATGAAACACAAGCACACAACCTGTTCTCTCTGGAGAAGTTAATTTCAAAAATATAAAAATAAAACCACCATCATTTACTATCATTTCCATTGCAAAGGCTGCAATTTCTACTTTATTTTGCAAATTCCAAGATGTATCAGAGTTACTAAATGTAGCTGCTCCTCCTTTAGTACTTTGAAGCCTGTCCCTAGAAGTCATGTCGTTTTGGTTGTTAGATTGTTTAAAGTGTTTTTTTAGAAAAACAGAGAAGGAAGGAAGGAAGGAAGGAAGGAAGGAAGGAAGGAAGGAAGGAAGGAAGGAAGGAAGGAAGGAAGGAAATTAGTTTTAAATTAATCTGCATTTTAATGGTTCATAGGTGAATATGAATGGAATTCCGTGTCCTAATGAAAAGGGACTTTTCAAGCCTCAAGGCATTTTTATTACTGAATTTCAAAGTCACTCAGCACACAGCAGATATGTCAGGCTTAAGAAAAGGTCAGCAGGTTTATTTGCAGTAAAGATTCTTGTGGAACTATGAGCCTAGGGGTGGGAGCTGGAACCAGGGTCTCCCTTAATACAATAATGTGTTATAGATGTTTCTTGTCTGAATTTGATGAGCATTTGCACTCCCTGAGTGGTAGAGGGAGAGACTTCCTTACTTACCATTTGAAACTGGTGCAAAGGCTGGGAATTTCTTTATAGTAAATTCACTGTGCTTTTGTTTTAGTATTTTCTGTAGTGTGGAAGAGGATTTTCTGTGAAAGGTAACTATTTACTTTAGACATCTGTGATCATAAATACTAAAATTATGGCTTATATATTACCTACTTATGTAAAAGCATTGCATACATGTAATTCTTAGATCATGAAAATGCTCTTTTTGAAAAAGAACATTTCTACAATGAACCAAGTGAAGGTTCTTATGATGTCTTTCCAAATTTGTAGCAGTTTTTCATACAACAGGAGATTTAACTTTTGTGATTAAAATGGTGTATGTGAAGCTTATTAGTAATTCATAAAGAGCAGCCTATTGGTTTGAATATAAAGTAAATAAGTCTTTACATTTGGTTTTGTTTTAATACGTGATTATTTCTTCTTTGCTTTTGAGGAACAATCTTAAAACAAATTCATATGTTCAGAAATGTGGTGAAGTAAGAACTTTTTCCAGCCACTCCTCCTTGTACCTCTGTTGTTCATGGATTATAGTGACTGTTCCAAAATCTTTCAACATTTACAGAGTGTTTAGTTGTTCACACACTTACTACTTTATGCATTGTGAACATTCCAGCTTGAGCAGATGCTCCTCTCATTTTCATCTTTGCAGTTTATGTATGACTGAGACTTGGATTCCTCTACCTTAATGAGGGGTTTGTATCTCTTCATACGAAATTCTGATGAGTTGAAGAATTTACCACTGTAATCTGTATACCAGCAACTACTAAATAAATGAACTCTTAAACTTCATTGCTCTATTTTCTTCTTTCACCTTTCTTGCTGTGTAATCAGAACAGTTCCTTCTATGTAATCAAAGCAAGTACACATGAAATGTGTAATATTTTGTTCCAAACAGCATTTTAAACTGTGTTATTAAAGCCAACAAAAATAAGATTCCATGAACTATTGAATCTCTTTCTATGGCATTAGAAACAAACTTGCATGGTAGGAAGGGCTTTGCAGCAGCAAAATTTAGCAAGTCTCCCCTTGTGTGCAGAGTAAGTTTTGTCTTATCGGAGGTCTGGCCAGGGTTGTACATGGAAGTACACTTCTGGATCAGTCCTGAGGACTAGCCATGCTTGCCATCAGGCAAGTAGAAGAAAGATGACAAGATGAAGACCTAAGTATGGTTGTGTAAGGACACACAATAAATTAATGATTAATTCCTCCCGCTAGTAATTCCTTTTCATCATCTTATAAATTATCTGGGATCATGACTGTGCCAAGAAGTAGGAATAATTCTAAAATAGCACAGGATACTTTAGAAATTTTTAATAGAAAACTATTCCTGGGGCTGAAAAATTGGGAGATTGATCTCTGCTGATATAGGTAATCTGAAGAAAAGCCAAATTTTTTGCTTCTAGCAAGTGTTATTGAACTTAGCTTGTGTATGTCTTAAGGATCTGAAAATTTATATGTTCCTCCTAAGGTACTCATTAGAAAATTATTGATAGTGAACCATATACATCATCATAATTATCATCATCATCATCAGTTCTTACTAACAAGCAAGTAATTTTTTTCGTCTGAACACTTTTATTCTTTCTTTGGATCTTACTTTTTATCTACTTTCTTTTGCTCTTACTTTAGATAATCAAGTTTTGTGTTTATCACAAACTTCTAACAGAGACTGGTGCACATATTACTTATGCGTCTTTCACAAAAAATAAAAAATCAAGACCATAGTCTTAATCTCCTTATTAACATAGCTTGGTCTTGCTTAAAATAACAGTCTGAATTCTGAGAACAAGTTTGTTTGGTTTTTTTTGGTTTTTTTTGCAGAGATTAGTGTATGGCTGAACTCTTCAAGGCATTAGATTGATAAATCAAATTTAATTTTTTTTTCCAATTATATTTCAGTTTTCTGACAAAGTAGAAATATCTGTCATTCTAGTTTATGTGTCCACAGACTTTTGCTAAACAAATGAGAAAACTGCTTCCATGGAGCATCAGTAATGACTTTTTGAGGAAATATTCAAGGAAAAAGAAATAAAAGTTTTTTTTAATTTCAGCTCTCAGGTCAGACGTCCCCAAATTTGCAATTTATGTACAACTAAGAACTATAGCATTTTAGCACTTTAGTATATGTAAATTAATTCATTAAATTCTGTTGTCTGAGTTGTTTACATGTGCTAAACAACTGTAAGGTTGTGATGTTGCTATCTTAAAATCAGATCGTTTGATGTAATGCACATGATTTGAGGAATCTTTACAAAATTAATATATGCTACTCTGTATAACAAATATTACATTGCAAGTTCTATGCAAAATGAGCAAAAAAAATGTACATAAATAAATCAAAATTAGTTGATGGCTCAGATTTATATGCATTATAACACTTTGAAAAACCTGACTGCTGCTAATAAGCAGCCATCTTTCTTTGGAAACAGTGAATATCACAGTAGAGATAAGATAATTGAATCCAAAGCACAGAAAGGAAGAAAAACTAAACCATTCCCATTAGTCATACTCTCTAGTTCTCTACTTTAGAAAGGTTTATCAGCACTCTGAATTTTTGTTTTGAAAGTGTTTTTCTCTATCATGAGAGAAACAGACTCATCAGGCGGTCATAGTTAAAAGTTACAGAAATCAGTGCAGGTTAAGACTGAATAATCTTGTTGCAATTAAACCAAGGTATGAATAGTAATTTCTATCTCGTTGTGATGACCAAGTGATTGGATCAAGCCAATAACTATCTCAGGGCCACTTATCATATTCAGTATAATTCAATCTATAAATCGTCATCCTATTTAGCAGTGGTTTATGTTGCAAACATAATGGTTGAAATTAACTGGCACCGTTAAGCAAACAGTTTGGTTGAATTACTGGTTGTTGTATGTTTTTAGGTCAATGGATATTACTGAGCAGGTTGTGTTCAAAATTTGTGAGGGATAAACAGTCAACAATTCAGGATGTAATTAAAACTCTCCACTTGCAGAGCTTAAATAAAAACAGCTAAAAATGGTTTAAGCAGCCTCAGTGGCAGAACCGCGGAGACCATAGTGAATCTCATCTTAAAAATTGTTTTTGCTTAGAGACTCTTAACTTTAATTTTGTCAGCTCGTTACCAACTTCACACAGTATTGTTATTTTGGTTTTCACAGTTTGCATTTGTTTCAAATATAGGGAGGGATGCAAGGAAGATCAGCCTGTTTTCTACTCTTTGCTGAGTGTTTAGGTGTAAGTAGTACATGGCTTGAAGACAAGTAGTTGTGGGGAATGAACTGGTGGAAAATTTCTGCTGATGTTTTTACAAAAACATTCACTGAAAATGCTGGCTAAATTTTCAGAAGTTTCAATCATGTTAAGGTATGGAAAGGGAAAGTTAAATGTACCTGAGCAACCTGTCTAGAGATCTTAGTACTTCTAGATTAAACAGACTTGTAAAGACAAGGTATTTTGTAGGCTTTTTTATTATTTCTATCCTGGTATTAGCATCCATCCAGGACCTAATAGGAGTTGTTTGAAGTACTCTCTTGAATTGAATGAACTTTGAATATAAGTTGTATGATAACTTCAGAACTTCAGATCCTAGTTATAGTGGGCATACCAGCTACATTTGGAGCCTGAAGCAGCAAAAAGCTTTTGCTTACTTTGAGGTATTTTTGTTGCAATCAACTGTATTAAGGATGACCCAAACTACAACAGACATGATCTGATGTAGAAACAGTCTTTAACTACATGCTGCTTATTTTTATTCTACTTAATTTTGTTTTTGATTGTGCAATATTTGCATGCATAATGGTGTTTGTTCCAACTGGTTTGCAGATAGATGTGTGTGATTACATAGGGACAATTTAGGTGTTTGCTGTTGATTTTCCAGAGCTGTTCAGATGTGACACCAGAGGACTAATGGCACAACTCACATCCTGAGTCCAATAGATTGTGGCATACTGAGTTCTTTTTTAGGGATATGTCATAGCTGTGTAGGAAGTGAAAAAATGTTTCTTCACTTCTGCCATAATATCAGCAATGTCTTGCACAGTGGCTTGAGCATGTTGACAGCTCTGTGAGTCCTGAGTGCCTCCATTTGGTTATTGGGCTGAATTTTTATCTCTGAGAAGGTTTTTTTTTTTTTTAACTTTTTTTTTTTCTCAAAGTAACATGAAAATTATGCAGTTTTGGACTCTACTAGCTACTGCCATGGAAACAGAAAAGTAGCTTTTTTGGAAAATTATTGAAATACCAGTATTATTATTTTTGTATCCTTTGTTGAGCTTTGAGAGAATATTTTCATGATGAATTGGACCCTGACCTTTTTGTGCACTGGATGCAGTTGGGCTTTCCACATTTGGATTGTATGTGTAGTTATGTTTATTCTTCTCTCTTTGCATGGGGCCATTGGATCTGTGTTTTATAAACTCCTGTGAGGCAGGTCATCAGTGAGCTGATGCTGAATGGATCTAGTTTTTATGTTTATGTAGACTTGCATCTAAGCTTGTGTTTAGAGGAAGATGAAAGAATTGAGTAGATTTTCTTAACTGGGGTCATTCAAACTGTATTTAGAGCAAGATAGAAATTTTCCTATTTGCATCACTGCAGATTTATGAATTTCTATAGCTCTGAAAGCCCTTTGCTACCACCTTTGCCTCTAAACTTCAGCAGAGATGGCTTTGAAAGAGAACAGGATTGTTTTCCAGCCATCCCAACACACAGTTCCACAGTCCTGCCATTCAGAATCTCAGGGACTGTGTTGCCACCCGTCTTCATTGTGAAGATAAGGCTGAAATAAGGTTTACCATGAAGCTGTTGCTCAGTCATTAAGGTAAAACCAATCAACACTGGATCTCACATCTTGTTCCAAGGGGAGCAGTGAAACAAATACCCTAGTGCTTACATGCCTTTTGGGTAACTATGTGCCCTCGAACTAAATTAGGAAAAAAACAGTAAAAGGGAAGTTCTTTTGACTCTCCTAGCAATAGGGTGGATCTGCAGATGCATCACACATGCAGATGAGTTATGCTATTAAATGTTAAGGTTGCTGGGTATTAATTCTCTGGGTATTTATGTGTCTGCTGTGGCAAATAGGTAAGGTGGTAATGTTGTTTCCGTGAGCACTTGGACTCTTGAATAGCAGAATATGACACTCTGATGTAGACAAGGCCACAGTTATTGTTATCTGTGCCGTGACAAAGCTTAGACACTGCCAGGTGTCATGCTTTAAGTCCACACCTTGAGTCTACTCAAAACCCAAAACCAGAGTAGTAGTCTTTTGTCATCTTCTCCCTAAGAAGCTCCAGACAGAAGGATGTAGTGCATTGGAAACTGCTCTGGCTTCTGGAAAGCTTCAGCTTGAAAATCAGAGTAGTAGCAATACCAACAACTTATTAAACAAAGCTGTTCAGAAAATGACTCTTCTGTCATCTGGGAAAGCAAACTGACGTTTAGGTTTGTGGAGTTTTTCACTGCAAAGCATGCTGTGTTTGCTATTTTGTCAGAACAGCATTTCCAGTCAAAGCCTGTTTTGACACACACATCCTGACTTACCATATTGGTAAAACACCTGATTACTCAAGGAGGGGGATGGAATGTGGGGAAGACTCTGGCAAATGTGCCATTCATATTTTGTTCCATCTAAACACTGTGGTGGAGATACCAGACTTGTTCAAAGAGTAGTTCATGAATTATTCAGGCATTAACTTTTATTTAATTGTTTCAGCAATGCCTTCTTTCTTCCCTGATCCTGCAGTTTCATGCATTAAAACACGACCAAGAGGAGTAACAGTTGTTTTGTGACAACCAACAACCTGACTGCAATTAATGTAATTTCAGTCAGTGCAGTGGGGTTGATGTGCTGTGGCTGAACTTCAGGCCCATCCCTGTATCCCCAGTGTATTTCACTGAGCTTATTTTTTAAAAAGCTTTCTATTACTAAAATAGGCAGATAGTTGGAATTCATTTCAATTCTCTAAAGGGAAACTAAAATATAACTGGTTTGTTCTGGGACTGCAATTTTGGAATCTGCTAATGACCACAATCAACTTTTGTAGAGTTTTTGGTAATCAAAATCAAAGATTTTGATTTCATTTTGCTAATTTCTCTAAGTGCAGAAGTTATATAAATCTTTCAAGACTGAGTTTTTCATTTTAGCGCATGAAGCTGCAGAAGTTGCTCCTTATTCTAAGTTAATCACTGCAACTAGCAAGCAAGACTGTGAGACCAGAGAGTAAATCCATCAGAAGTAGTCCTGGAAGTAGTACATATATGAATCAAAAAAATATCTTTCTTTTATGTTCATGTCCACTTTGAATATAATGAAATATTAATTCATTCATATTAATGGATTCATTAATCTGCTGTGGCCTATTATAAATAAATGCTGTTTCATTTAAAGGTTTTAATTGAATGAAAGCTTTAAAAAAACCAACCCTCCCCCAGCCCCCCAGACAAAACAAGGATCAAGCTATTCTTTGTCTCATAAAGAATTAGAATTTGTTTGAAATATAACTAAAATTATTTTGTTGATGGAAATTTTACTCAGTGCTTACTAAAATGAGTAATCTTTGACATCCAGATAGATTTCAGTACATGGCATTGGTCTTCTAGATTGCATTCTTCAGAGATCTGCACTATCAAATGTAAACAAACCTGCCAAACTTCAGATATGGAAGTACAGCAACATGTGAAGTTTAATATCGAGAGCTGCGTAGGTTAGAAAGTTCCAGTCATCATTCTAGGGAAGCAGAGATGTGTATGGTCCTTGGTTTAGCAAACTGAGATAAAAGAGTATGTTTTAAGACATTAGCTTGATTTATCTAGGCTTTATTTTTAGCAGCCAAACATAAGCTTTGTAAGGGTTTGTGCTTTCACATAGTGACAAAGGAGTGATGACAGTGGTAAGTCACCTGTGCTAGAGGGGGTAGAATGTGCATACACGTTTGTGCTAATTTTGAGATTGTCTACTGCTGTTGTAGCAGTAATGAAACTCTGCCTTAATGAATATGAGATCTGGATAATTAATTTTGTGACTTCTTCAAGTGACCTTCTGTTGCACTATGTTTAGTTTTGCATTTTGCCTTTTTTTTTTCGGTGCTTATAACTATAATTGCTTTTTTTCAAAAGAAAGAAAACAAAAAACCCAAACCCCCCAGAAATGGAGCAGTTCTTTAAGGCTCTATATCATCATCAAGGAAAGGAGAAAAGAATTAACCACATATTTTATGGTGAACAAGTAAAGTGAAATTATCACACATGATCCTTCCTAGGCAAATGAGCCACATTTTTTTTTTTCTGGGTTTCTGGTAGAGGCTTTTGGACTGATATTTTGGTTTTGCCTGAAATTATTTTACTGGTCTGTCAGGTTAGGCCAAATGCAAAGCTTCCATCAAAACAGGAGAGCTTTGTTAAAATTTCTGCTAGAAAACAGTCTTAAGGCTGGAGAATGATTTTTTTTTTCTTTTTAACCCCTGGGCATAAAAAGCAGCTCTACAGCTTGAATGTTTTTCTGTCATGTGGACATTTCAAGTCTTGAGTTCCTACTCACTTTGACTCAGATAAAAATGCTTTAACCCCAACCTGCATTGGTTGCCAAGCTGATAGTTATTCCTGTTTGAGTAACCCTGGAAAGGTTTTTCCCTTACCTTTTTTTAAAAGAAACCTTTATTATGTGCTTTGTCCTAAAAGAATATTTTACAATGGGAACATTATTTTCTGATTAGTTCTGTCTTGAAAGCTTTTTCAAACCAGATTGATGTAGATAACGGGTGACTGATGTTTATTACAAATGCCAGGACATTATCAGAGATGGTTTGGTGGTGTGGAGCAATGGTAGCTGTAGGCAGAAAAAGCAAAAAAGAATTGCTTCAATGTCTTGGAATCCTTCAGGTGTGTCACTCAGGGGAGGTTTAACCATTGTCACATATTTGTGTGGAATCCTGACTTTAAGGTAGTCATTTTAATTTATTTGGAGAGAAACAGTTGTTTAGCACCTTTTCCTGTTCTCCCTGCTAGGAAATAATTTCCTGCTAAGTCCAGTTTTGAAAAAGTTCTGCCTTAAGAATGACTTTTCAAAGGATTTCCATATTGGCTGGATTCAGATGACTCACAAACTTTCTCAGACAAGTTTCTTGCAATCATCTGCAAACATCATTGATAATTTTGTGGTCATTTACCATTGAATCTGAATGTTCTTTTAGGATATTTTGATTCTGCTGAAGTTCCAGGAAAAACAAAGTATGTTTTGCTACTGGTGAATAGGTGGTCATGGATCTACTCTAGACCCTTGGGATTAGGTTCACCTAATTGAATGAAAATTCTTGCTATGGAGACACCAAAACTTGGGTAACTTGTAGGTTTGTGTTTTGACTGACATGCAATTAATTAAAAGTATTTATTTCTAGGAAGTAATTCATGACACCCTGAAGTAGATGGGTCCACTAGCTGTGAAGGGAGCCAAGGAGGACAGCATCAGATGTAGAAGTCCTAATGATTCCAGTCATAGACTCTGCTCTAGAAATAGTCTTTTTCTGCTTCCTAAAATACTGCATAGCAGTTCTGAGGAGAGCTGAGACCCACAATATTACTGTAGATCCCAAAACAAAGCTATATTCCTCTTTACAACCTCCCAGTTTCCAGTGCCTGGACAGACAGCAGGCTGCCTGATGGAGCTGGGAGCCTGAATCTTTGGGAGCCTTCTCTTGCGCTGCAGTGGCAGCAGAGCTGAGGAGAAAACTGGATTCTTCTCTCACTGAGAAGTCACATTTCTTAAAAACAAGGAGTATTTTAGGGTGCAATAATTATATTTTGAAATCTAAAATTTCCTACCATTTACCTGGGATTGTCTCCTTTCCATTTCTACCATCTAAAATATTCTGATTATCTTAATTATAGCTTTTGTCACTAAAAATTATTGTCTTTTATCATGCCTGGAGTATAGAATTTCTGTGATATAAACCAGAAATATTTAGTAATGTTTGGTTATTTAGGAGATTTTGAGAACTTCAACATTTTAGATTTTTGCTGTTGTCCCAGTAATATGTAAAGTAATTTGCATAAAAATTTCCAATTTACTGAGCTTTAAATTTAGGTTGGCCAGAAAAATTGTGGGTGGCCCATCCCTGGCACTGTTCAAGGCCAGGTTGGATGGGGTTTTGAGCAACCTGGTATGGTAGAAGGTGTCCCCTGCTTATGGCAGTGGGATTGGAACTACATGATCTTTAAATTCCTTTCTAATCCAAAGCATTCTATGATTCTGTGAAATGTCTCAAGACTTTTAGAAAAGTCTTAGAGCTATTTGTGGTTTGCAAAAACTGCCATTGAAAGAATTTTTGACTTTTCAGAGGAGGCAATTCCCCTGAGAAATTATGTATTCTGAACAACACATATCCAGTAGTTAACATGAATTAACCAAAACATAATTTTAGAAGCAAATTGTTTGATTTGAAATTGTTTGGAAACTGTTTACAAGGGTTTTTTGGGTTTTCCCCCCCCCTTCCAGTTGCATTCATCAGTAGATGACATTTTGCTATTCAGATAGGAGGTTTCTAATAAATGACGTCTATTTGCACTGACATATTTTTATTTTATTAAGAGTGGCAAGCCTTTTCCCCTTCCCCCCAGTTTAAATTCCTATTTTAAAATCCTTCCGTTTCCCTCAATAGTAGAATTAATGCTGCTTTACAGAAATAAACACAAGCAATGTATAACCTGGGGCCTCTGACATGCTTGTAAATAATGCTTTCTGTCTACCCAGTTATTAATTGTGTCTCTTCCAGTCCTATTAAGTCCTTCTATATAGCCTGGCAGGGACATCTACCTATTAGACTAGGAAGCAGAAAACCACATTTTTACTGCTGCATTGGGCAAACTGTTCATCCTCTTCTTTTATTTTGTTGTCTGTAAAGTGAGGGTGATTCTAATCCCTTGTGTTTAGGTATGGCCTGGAAATCTGCTGGCAGCAGAATCTTTTTACTGTGACTTTACAATATGAGAGCAGTGCTTTCTGTCCTCTAAAACACACCCCTGTGCTCTGGACCAGCCCAGTCCCCTCCAAAGTGGAGCCTGAGCTCACTCCTCTCCTGAGTGAGCCTCTCTGCTTTGCCCACAGTGCTATCCTCATCATCTTCATGCTGCTGGAGTCCGAGTAACATATTCACTGGAGTCCACAGAATGCTGTAATTAATAGGGCACATTAAAAATCTTGTAGAAAATACAGGTTTTTAAACCTAAATATCATGGAAGAAGCTTGTCTTTGAACTTGAACAATAATTTCAGTTAATAGCTCTACAACCTTTAAAATATATATTTCAAAATATTCAAGGCTAACCATGTTCTGAAATTAAAGAATTCTAAATAGAAACACAGAGGCAACTTTTGATGCAGTTTTCGGCAGAAATTAAAAATTATATTTGGTTTTCTTTGCATTAGAGCTGGACATCTGGAGATTTCAGAAGGTAGCCAGGCAAATTCTGTGGAAGAGATTTATCCTCTCTCAAGACATGACACTTTCCCAGTGAGAGGGTATAGGTCCTACTCTTATGAGAATCTGAATCTGGTAGTAATACTCTGCTTCCTTGGTGTCTCTGTTTCCAAATGGGCATATACCTATCACAAGTTCTTTAGATTTCAGGTTTAGATTTCCTTTCATATACATCGGAACTAGACTGGAACCAGAAGCCTCAGAATCAATCCCATTGACTCAGCTGGAAAAGATTTATGTGCCTCTGCTTTAGCTAGATTATTTGGTGTATGTTTCAAGGTATTTTCTTTGCAATATAGAACTCAAAGAAACAAAAGAGTCTTCACAGATTTTAACCATGTTTTTCCTTTTAGGGAAAAGGTGTGAACCTGGGAACAGTCTAGAGTAAAGCTTCTATTTTCAGATCAGTTCTGAATTTTCCCCCAGTTTTGAAGCAAGTCTTTTTTCTGTGTGGTCAATCTGTTGAACTTTATAGTTTTAGTGATTTTATATTGAACAAACTATTTCATTTGTTAGGAAACAAAGGATTTAAACTCTGAGCTTATGGCAGTTCTTTTGTTTTGGTGTTACCAGTTGTATTTTTCTGCAAAATACACAGAGAAAAATATGGTAGGTGGGTTTTGTGGCAGCACAAAGCTGACAAGTGCGTGAGTCAGAGTCCAGGGAGCTTTTGCTTTCTCTTTCCCCTTTCTTCCTCTTCCTTTTCTGGTAAATCCACACTTTGCATACAGGTAGAAATAATTAGAAAACCACTTGATGAGGCTGCTGCCACAGATTTTAGTGAAGAACTTAATAAGGCATAATGAAAGCTAATCCTCACTTTGTGTAGAGAAAGGAGTTGGGCTTCTGTGTCAAATCTGAAGGGTTGTCTTGGACGCTTTTGCTGTGAGTTGAGAAACAGAACTTTTTCAAAGGTCTCAAAAAAACAAACAGGACTTCTGCTGCAAACGGAGCTTTATTGAAAAGGAAGTAGATTAATTTCAGATCATTTTGTAAATTAGTAATGTGCTGCTTGTTTGTTCTTCCTGACTGCCCATGGGAGCTGGAGAAGCTTGAATTTATGTCCTGATAAAAATTAGAAGCGCTAGGTGTTTCAGCTATGCCATGTTGCTCTTGAAGTGTGTGTAAATCTGCAGTGGAGATGTGTTAGGATGTGAAGGCACACAATATTTCACTTGCAGGATTACAGGTGAAGCACTGGCAACACTTCTGCTTATGGTACAGAGCATCAGTCCTTGGACTGTTCATTGGACAGCCTGAGTGAGGGCATGTGAGGGTTAGAAAATGAAGGAAGGACAGGCAGCTCAGGCCCAGCATTGGGAAGCTAAAGCGATCTGAAGAATCCAGTTGAGAGCTGTCTTTAGGACATTATCACAGAGTAAAATTCGTGGCACTTGTTGCAGCTGCCCTGTGCTCTGAGCTGACGACAGAGCTGTCCCTGCAGCACCACCAGGCACAGGCAGAAGCTGCTGTGGAAATACCAAGAACAAATTTCCTACTTTTTAATATGTGTAATCTTTCAGCTTCTAATAGCATTTAAGGTGTCGGTATAACAAATGTGCAGGAAATAGAAGAGATTTAAAGAGGTTTAATATTAATACTCAGAAAATGTTGTAATTTTTTCTCTAGAAGCATACCTGTTGGCTCTCCTGAGTGCTGGTGAAAGACACCTCAGTCTTTACTGGCTTTCACAAGTTATTGTTACAGTAGCACATGGATCTGGAGAATGAATTTGCTTTTGATTTCTGTTTAAAACATGATTTTTAAACTTGTATATTCTGTAAAGTTGTTTTCAGGACAAACTTCAAATTGAAGGGTGGAGTGGAAGTTCTGGTGTGAGAAAATTCCTCAGCTGATAGTTGAGGATGCTAAGCAAGCTAGTTTAATTTTAGTTGTGCCCATATGGTTGCATGTTTGCAGTTTTGGTAGGTTTCCTAACACAACGTAAGGGTGAATGAGCAGCTGTCTGGAGCTGGCCATAATTCTAGTCCAACCAGAATAGTCTGACAGGGCTGGAGTTGGGTCTTGGGGGAAAGACTTGTCCAAAGTGTAGAGAGCATTAGTGTCTCCATAGTGTGAACAGGTCTGAAGAGCACATGATAGATGTTTTGGGTGCATAAGTAGGCTCTCTCAGTGTACTTAATTCAGTGCATTTTTGGCCTGTCCTTCAGAATGAGCTACGTGTTTCTCACTGCTCCATCTTGAAAGAGTGAAAGATCACTACCTCAGGGGAGATGTCCGTATGTGGTTAGAGGAATGTCACCTGTTACTTTATTGAGAGACAACAAACAAAGAGGTTTGGAATTTGCCTCGTTTAGTATCTTCATGTGTAATTGGACATCTGTAAGAAATTAAGAGATAATGCCAGACTTGACAAGGAATGATAATGCTTTTAACTCTTTCAGCCAAGCACACAGTGAAGAAAGAAAGAAGCCACAGTTATGAAAGTGTTGTGGATCAGTAGCCTTGAAGAATATATTTTGGTTTAGGGTTTTTTGTCAGTTTTGTATTACACATCTTAAGAGAAAATACACATTTGAAACTGCCATGGTTCTTACTCTGATTCACTACTCTGCAAAATGCACCTGATGGCTGGATGGTTGAGGAAGTTTGGATCTTTGTGCTGATATACCTCTGTGATACAACCTGAAATTATAGACTGCACTGCATTTCCTGGTAGCTACAAGGTGGAGTTTGTATCTTCTGTTAAGTTCATAGCCTGAAGAGAATGTTTCTATAAATTTATAAAGAAGAACATATGTGACTGAAGGAAAATTTGTTTCATTTGTTTAAGCTTACAAATCTATTTTGTTATTGAAGTTAAGATGTGATTAGGCAGCAGGGTAGAGGGTTATCTTCTTATGTCCTCTTGAATAGTCACCATTGTTGGACATGCACAGCTGGAAAACAATACCTGAACAAGAATAGAGCTGGGAAACAATAAAGGAATGATAGGACAGTAGGTAGGGAGTGAAAGACAGGATGTGAGAAACAGGAAGGAAGGCTTGCAATCTGAGTACGTTAAGAAAGTATGCATGGTAGATGCATAGCCAGTTGTCCATGGTGAGGGAGCTGCACTGGAGGCAAAATGTAAAAAAAGCCAGATCACTAAATCACTGCAAAATTTCACTAGATAGGATGGGAGATTTCTTATAAAGCTCTGATTTTTAATTTCATTATCAGGTTATAAATTTAAAAGTTATATGTTCTGGTCTGTGTTGTAATAAAATTTAGATTTATCGATTGAAAGACCTATCAGTGTTTTTGAGGTATTTTTGGGCATCATCAAAACATGAACCAACTTTGAGCTCCTCCAAAACCTAGTAGGTATTTTTAATCTTGTGGTACATTATAGAATACTTTTATTTTCTGTAGGTGGCAGTGAGTGGCTGGGTAGTCTCTGCTCAGTGTGTCACCACTACAATATCAAAAGATTCAAAACTGGAAGATTTCCTCCTTATTAGTGAATAATGAAGTTGATCGGAACTGATTCCGCGCATTTTCTCATAAATGCTATGAGTATACTTCTGATTATTTTCTGGTTAGTAACTAAATATCTGGACTAAACTGTTTCTAAACCAGTCAGGGTAATCTAAGTGGGATAAACAGTTTGATTTTTTTTTTGGAGTTTTTTTGATTTGTTTTTTTACCTCCAGGAACATTAGATAGAATAAATGGAATTTGCCAGTTTTAGCCATACCTTTTTGTTCTTGCTAGAGTCAGTCTTGAAAAAAGAGAAGTTCCAGAGAAGAAAAGTTGTTTGTGCTGAAGTCCCTCAAAGAGGTTTGAGCTGAGTGACTGCCTGTCACAGTTTCCTGTGATTGTCCTGTATCATTAGTGTCAAATTCTGCTGATTTCCTTAAAGCCCAGATCCTGGGGTCATGTAACTTCATAACAGTTTGTTTTCTTTCTGTGTATTCTAAGTTTTCTTGGGTAGCAGAGATGAGGAGAAGACAAAAAAGCCTTGAAGGTGTGGCCCAAGTTGACCTCAGACTGAAAAAATAAGCAGAGAGTATCTTCAGTGAAGAGGCATAGTTTTGTCACATCAATGATAGAAGAAATTACTCTCTTATTCAGAATTCAAAAAGATTCAGACTGTGTTCTTCAAGTGCAGGGGATTATTTTCTTGTCTCAGTTTGAAAATCAGTTTTTCAAGCTGCTACTCTTAGGATTTCTGAATGGTGTTTAATACCACAGATTACAAAGCCTTGCAATCTGCAGCCTGAATGGACTTTTCTCTTTCTCACAGGGAGATTTTGGAAAGAACTTATCTCAGGAAATGAAAGCAGCCATGCATTGCTTCTCTTTCTGTCTCTCCATCTCACTGTATTCTCACAAAGAAAACATGCAAGTGCTTGTGCATATAGTAGAATAAAATATAGGAAATGGTCTGTTATTTCTTCGCTGGTTAAAGAGCTTTCCTAGGAAACAATTAGTTACACTGGAAAAAAAAAAAGAACATTCTCTTTAATATGACTTACTATTTCTGGTTCAAGTAGTTCTTACTAATCCACTTCTGTTAACTCATCACATTTCTTGGGTATATAATTTCTTAAAAAAATAAATACATTTAAGAAATAGAACACCCTCTATTATATTTTTTTGGTAATGCTGCCTCCTTTTCACTTTGGTTGCTCTTAGTTGTTTTGGAGTTTATAAGTGAAAACAGCAACCCTTTGTGAAAGAGGAATGTAATGCTATTTAAATTGCTAAAAATTTTCTAATGACACTGTATATGTAATGATATTAAAAATTCTTTTGTAGCCCTTCTATAAGAATGAATGCCAGTGCATTTGTGCTTTCCTCAACAAATAAATATTTTTCTAAGTAAATAAGGCATTGTATTCACACTAACAGCACAAACTTCCGCTTGTCTGATGGAACCTCTGTAATCTTGCTTTATACAGAAACAATAATGTTCTTAACTAATAACAAATACTGAAATATATTTATTTCCCTTTTGCAATGGGATTATCCATTTCTCAGTCAATATTCCTTTGGATTCCTACATCTCCAGTAATATTGCTTCTTCATGAAGAGGACTGAAATGCGATTTGCACTTAACAGATCTCATTTTGCTGTGATTTCTTTGTAAAGAAATCTGTTCAGACAGTGTTGGGGAATGACATGGTTTGACAATGAGGATTTATTTTAAAGCATAAGGATTAAATAATAATTTATAAATATACATAATGTTCTACTATGTAAAATTCTTACTTTTCTACTTTTTTAGAGGTTGTAAGTCAGTTTATTGATCCAAATTTTTTCATAGTTAATGTTTTCCTGTCTGATATAAAGAAGAAATCTTTTTGTTTTGTACATTATTGAATGCTAAATTAAAATCTAACTGTTTAATCAACACCTCTATTTTATTTAAATGAGTTTTTAAATTTTGAAACATTTATTTATCTTTGGTTACTACTTAATACTTTGATTTTGTTAATCAGGAGTTTACATTTGTGCACTACATTGTTAGTACTGATAAAAAAAGAATGGTTCCTGTTTCTTTTGCCTTTCTGATTTATATATTTAAACCTGCACAAATCTCAACTCATTCTACTCAACTCAACAAACTGTCATGTGGAAATGACAACTTTAGATTATTGTAATTTTATAAAATGTAGTAATATATCTATGGTGGCAATGAAAAAATGAGACTGGTGCATTAGAAGATATTTTAAATCTGCTGCACCTGAAATCAGGAAAGCTTTTCAAGTTCAGCTGTCGAAGAAAATTGAATCTTTGCTCTGCAATGTGTCTCTGACACATCTTATGAGAAAAAATCTTATTTGAGGTGGCTGAGGGAGCAAGGGTTGTTCAGCCTGAAGAAAAGGAGGCTCAGGGGGACCATATCACTCTCTACAACTGCTTGAAATGAGTCTGTAGCCAGATGGGGGTCAGCCTCTTCTCCCAGGTAATGAGTGGCAGAACAAGAGCAAATGGCCTCCAGTTGTACCAGGGAGGGTTTAGGTTGGGTATGACAAAAAAATTTCTTCACTGCAAGGGTGAAAGCATTGAAACAGACTGGCCCAGGAAGAGTCATCATCCCTGAAGTATACAAAGGATGTATAGACTTGGCACCAAGGAACATGGTGGTAATATGGCAGTAGTGGGTTAACAGTAAGGCTTAACATCTTAAAGGTCCTTCCAAACTAAATGAGTCTATGATTCTATATTTTGCAATTTCTAATTTTCTCTTCCTAACTAGGAAAAAATCTTCTTTGTCCCAGTTCATTGGCAATGCATCTTCAGTTTTTCTCCAATGTTAAGAGTAGTAGGTAAACTAAAATTTCTTGAATGTAATGTGAATGAGTTATTTCAATATTTTGAGCCATTGGCAAAAACATAAAAACTAAATATAACACACTATGTTCTTGACAAGCATATTTCAGATGTGATAGTTGTGCATATCTAAGCAGAGGGAATATACTTCATTTTGTGGACTTTTACGTATTCTGTCAAGAATTAAATAAAGTTAGTAACAAGTTAAAGACCTCTGCCACTTGGTGATATGGAAACTTCCTGAAAAGGAATGTCGTGTAGAATTCAATACTTTTCATTAAAATTATACTGTTATCCTCTCGCCATAAACAATTACTCTGATGGTTTTGAATACTTGTAAAATAGACTGTTTGGGCACTTTGAAAATTATTTCTAAGTCAGTTAGTGAAAGAAATAGAAGCTGTCTTCAGATATTTCATTGCTTGTAATGCAGCATGCAAGGAGATAAGTAATAAAGCTTCTGAAAATAAATGCAATGTTTAAACATTGACTTCTAAAACCAGAAATTATTTAGGAACAGGAGTATCAAATTCATTCTTTGGTGATCTAGCTGCTATGTGAAATAAATTCAGTTATATATGTAAAGGTTATCTATGCCCATCCTATTGTGCTTTCAAAATTCAGTGACATCTTTAGAGAAATCTCATTCTTAAATCCCATTTATTTACCAATTCCAGGGGCGGTGCAATAGTCAAACTTTATACATAGGTTAAATGGTAATAGAAACTGTCATGTTATTGTGCTTTGATATTTTTTGAGTGTGAGCAAAATTACATTTAGTGTTTGACAAATGCTTTTCATGGAAAGATAACAAAGCAAACATTATTGCAAATTGAAGACACAAATTACTTATTTCTGGGATCTGTTGCTTGATGCTTTTTTCTTTTCAAGAGAAAAATTAAGCAGTATTTTTTTATAATGTTAATGTTTTGCTGTTAGAATTTAGAATCAAGAATATGCCAGGTAGAGTTAAGATGGTCAGGTACAGTAACAGCTCCAAAACATAATATTATTAAGGTTATTATTAAGTAATAAGTAAGACATATTGGGTATTTTAGGCTTATGTAAAATGAAAAGAACAAATAAAGACTGTAATAGCAAGACTTCTATGACATGGAATTTAGACAGTAGAAATTTTAGTGTTTCAAAGTAAATTGAGAAAATGGATAAAGTTGCTGAAATGGGGCTTTTTCATTAGTGGAAGATGATGCTTTTTAGTTAAATATATTAAACAGTGACTGATACTATCTAAGTAAGCTTGGCAGTAGAGACCAGCTTCTTCTCAATATTCCTGTGGATAACATAAACTAAAATACCATTTAGATATTAAGGAATTGCAGATCTTTGAATTTTAATGTAGTAGAAGAAACATGGGTCAAAAGTGGAAGGCAGTGTTTAGGCAGGAGTTTTCCAACAAATTCATGTGTTGCAAGATCAGAACCATCAGATTTATACAGTAAAGTCCAGTAGAAAGAGAAATGCAAATTATTAAATGAATTTACTAAAATTCAACTACCATGCTCGTGTAAAACTTTGATTTTGGAACAAAATGTTTTCTGAACTATCTAATCTTCTTTCCTTTACAACAAATTCCCTCTAAAAACAGTATGTCTGGTAAAGGAAGCTGTTAATTGTTATGCTGTAGGCAAGTCTATTGAATTCAATCAACTTGTAAATCTGAACAGATATAAATTATCCCAGCTAGCAGCCAAGTTCCTGTAATTCTATTGATGGTCAAATTTGTTTGAGTAAAGCCATATAGCAAGAAACAAGGCTTATGTAGTTTGAAATGCACTGTGAGACCCAGAGACAAAATGTCAGCGCCCACAAATGCAAAGGGAGCACATTTTGCTGTTAACATAAAAACATTTGCAACACAAAGACAAGGATGCCAGCACAAAGGGGGCTTTTAAGAAAAGCAACCATTTTGCAGAACTCCAGCCTGCTTTCATAGTTTACCATAAATGCTGTGGAAGTGCCAATGACAATGGCAGCACAGGAACGTGGGAGGACTCTCTGTCTCTTGACCGCGCTCTCAAAGCGGGTTTCTGCAGGAGATGAGCTTGTGATGTGAGACATAAACGGACAAAAAGTAGAGTTAAAAATAAACACCAAAGTTGAGTGCCCTGTAATCATCATGAGAACGGAAAAATAAGTGAGCAAAAAGAAAGCCACCTCGTTTCAGAGCAAGGACTATTATTACTTATGGGAACAGGGAATAATGGAAGCTATTGCTTTTCTGAGTTCACATTATGTGCTTTTCCCTTTTGCCCTGAATAGAGCAAAACTTTCTTTCAAAAATATTTTTCTCTTAAGTTTTTAATTAAAGTTTAGTTTTCTAATGCATATTTGTGAGATATTGAAAAAATATTATTAAAATGAGAGAGCACTAGCATATAAAATAAATGTTCAGATTTTATTATTTCCTGTTAACAATGAGAGAAAGTAAAAGAAAAATCAGAAACTTGGAAACATTAAGACACCAGGTGATGGGACATTCTAATAAAGAAGTTAGGAGTGTATAAAGCTTTTGAAAGCAAGAGCTGTATCACTGGAACAGCTGAAGACTTTAATAATGAAGGATGGTTTTGGATGCTTATTTATGATTTTATCACCTTTAAATGAAGTACAGAGTTCTGCATTTTGTATTCCTCATTTGCAATGTACTTGCTTCAGGATGCTTGCTGTTACAATTGTATAGCACACATTTCAGAGCACCCTGCACTTTTATGTGCTGGAATGACAATGCAAGGCTTGGCATAAATAAGGTGAAATGTAATGTGATGTGATCATCTGTAACGACTGTACCTGTTTGAGTACTGTTGCAATATAGCAGAAGCAGTACACTTTAGAAGAAGATGACTTTTAAAAACTGGAAAAAGCATTACAGCAGGAGCTGAAATACCTGAAATGAGAATCCAAAAAAGAAAATGTAATTTTTACGTGGAATTTTTCCCTGCTTCCAGCGCTGAATTGCTTAGTGGAAAATTTCTAAAATATTAAGCACTACAGAGACATGTTTTAAGTTTTAAAAAGTATCCAGACATTAACCTAAAGCAACAGTAAGTTTCTGTGCAGAAGATGGTGAGGGGTTGAAGATATCTTGACCTGTGGTATAGTGGATGGGGTGTAACCTGCCTGCAGGGGGGTAATTAATTATTATACAAAGTAGAGACACTTCGGCAAGAGAGATGGCAAGAATTCTAGTCCAATACAGCCTACACACACACTACTGTTAGAGTACTCTTGTGTGAAAAGTCAAGAAAAGGGGCTTTTTGCTCCTCCCAGGCCTTATAAAATAATAGGGAGATGTGCCTGGACTGGATGAGACACTCTGGACTTTGGGTGGTATTTTACTTGTCAGGTAAAAAAGGAATTTATTGGTTTCAGGATTTCAGGGATTTTTTAAAAAAATCTGAATACAGACTATAATGGGGTTTTATTATATTTCAATAAAGTTTAATAGGTGTTATATTTCAATAAAGTTTAATAGGTGAGGGAGAAGATTCCTAGCAAATGCTGACCATGACATCAGTGAGCAAGACATGACAGCCAAGTCGTGGTGACTATCAGAGTACCACAAACCTTAAATAAAAAAATGTTCTTTTTTTTTTTTTTTTTTTTTTTCCTGGACCAATATGAGTGGTACTTTTAGTACTAAAATATCCACAAGTGAAAACTGCTGGATGGAAGTGCAAAGAATAAAGGACAAGTAAAACATGAAGTACCTGGAGCTGTTATCAGGGTTTGATGCTCTGTTATCTGAGCAGAATGTACCTCTAAATACTGGCTTTTACTTGGCTCGCTGAGCGACTCATTTTGTGGCAGACTGGTAGCTGACTGGATAGTGCAGTTTATTCTCTATAAGAATAAAGTTGGTGTGAGACTATTCCCCCCATTAAGCATTTGCTTGTCAGCAGACTTTTATTTAGTACCTTTGCACAGAAGAGGGAGGAAATAAATAATGACAGTAAAAAAAAGATTTGCTTTGGTGAAAACTAAAAATTAAAACTCCAGTGGATGCTAAGGGACTAATTTTCAAAATATACAATAGGCATATTCACCACTGTTCTTTTAGCATTTTAAATTCATCTATGTTTTAACACTCATGTTTTATAAGTTTCTCCCCTCACTTATTTTAAATCTATGCAATTTCTGAATATATCTGTCCTGGCAGTGTGTTGGAGTGGGGAAGTACATGTGAAAGCCATTCTCTCTGTTAATAATAACAGAAAATATTCACAATTCAAAACATGAAGTGTCACAATTGTGCTAGAGCAAGAGCTGCACTCAGCCTGTCATGAGTTAATGCCAAAGCCATTTTTGTAGCCACTATTTTAGAGAGAAGACATCTTAATTAAACTCTGCCTTTGTTGAGAACATCAGAAAAGCTACTGACAGAGTGTTCATGCTAACTGCAATCATGCATCCTGCCATCACCACTGACAAGGGACAAAAGCAAGAAATGTGGGCTGCAAGTGGCTGCTGTCACACAGATTGCTGTGAAAGAGAGGCTTAAGGAGCTGTTGCTTTGTCCATTCAGTACAGCTTCGAATTTTAAGAGACAACCTCTAATAATGACAAGTCAGAATAATTTTTCCCAATGTAGGGCATTGCTGACATGTTATGCTGAACTGTCCAACCTCAGAAAGTTGGTTTTTTTTTAGTTTCATTTGCCCTGAAATCAAGGTGTTTGAAATTAAATACAAATTATATTCTTGTCAAAATAACCTCACTCTGGCAGCTAGGACATAAAGAGAACTAAATTTCTATGGTAAAATCATAAGAACCAGGAGCTCTTTGAGGTTGTCCGCTCTCATCCTGTTTCTGGTTTATTTTTTTGCTATACTTTCTTGCCGTTTTCTTTCTTTTATATGTGGGAAGATAAAAGCAAGTGTGGGGGTTAAAGGGTAAGAATAAATGCTGGTCTGTCTGTCTTTGTCACTCTGGTGGGAGTTATAAAAAGGTGACACATGTAGTACACCTGTGGACAGGCAGCACCAGTCTTCTGCTGTTGTTTCTGGGCATTGTTACTCACTCCTGCTATCTAGCTGACAGAAAAAAAAAGAAAAAAAAAACAAAGAAAAAACAAACAAACAAACAAAAAAACCCAAACAAACAAAAAAACAAGTGTGGCCAACAAGGATTTGAGAAACTCATTTGCAAATCATCTGAAGCAAAGACTGTTCCCGTAATACTATTAAGAGACAAAAGGTAGATAAAATACTACAGAAATACAGGGACTAGCAGATTTCTCTTCTCTGCTTGCTGCTCAGATGTCTCAAAAAGGTTGTGAAAGAGTAATTTATCTTTTTGCAACAAGAAGAGATAAACTTCTTGCCTGGCAGGATTGTCTGCTTCATCTTGGAGATATTTACCTTGAAGCTGTATGGAGTAGTCTTTGTGACTATTGCTTATTATGACTTGCATCAAGATTGATGTGTCATTTTATTTTCATTTAGATGTAATTTTGGATAGCTGGTAAAGCAGGGTTAATTTTAAATAATGCTTTTGATGAAAACCGATGAATGATTATTAGAAGCTATATTTAACTTCAATTTAGAAAAATGAATAGAATGAGTATAAAAAATAACTTTGAAAGTGACTTCTAAGTTTGACATTTTTCCCTTGAAGCAGTAGCTGTAAACAGCTGGTGACAGTGAGTTGACTGTATTTTGCCTTCCTATGAAACTTCTTTGCACTAGAAAATATTGATAAATAATCATTTATTCATGATTCATTGGGTATAGGAAGTATTTTTCAAAATGCTGATACTTTTCCTGTGAATAATTTAAAATATATAGTTTTAATAATAATTCTATTATACTTTTATTTAGTGTTTAAAGATGCCTTTTTAATGAGTGTTAAACAAGCATGTTTAAAATTGTCAATTTGAAGTGCACATTGAAAGCATATATTGACTGGAATAGTACCTGTGTAAAAGGAACTCAGTTTTCATTTTTAAATTATAAAAATACTTTTGAATCACCTCATGAAATTGGTGGATATTGTACATTCAAATGAATTACAGTTTAACATGTTTAAATTTCTAAAAATATTTGTTTCTGAGTATTCATATAGAAGACAAACTATTGATAATGTAAAAATTAACAGGAAGCAAAATTTTCAGTTTAAATAAATTTTAAAAATTTAACTTGGAATATGCTTATATGTTGATCTTTTATTGTCCATATTATTTATTTCCATGCCTCAGAAGTCCTACAGTGTTACTATTTATAGTAACAGTTTTTTATTATGTTTATAGTTTAACTTGTATTTTTAATTCAGATGGGTTTATTGTTTAATATGACTTTGTAATTTGGATATTCAATAAAAACATTTGCAGGATAATTTCATAGAACTGAGCCTCTACAGAAATTTCAGTACATACCATTTAGAGGCAGTTTTGTTTATCACTGTTTGTTTTCACATCCCCTTAGGATACTCTAAGTAACCCAGCATGATTAATTGTGAGAGCAATTATACACAAATTTTGTATTCTGCCCACAGGCTTGCATGAAAATACTTTCTGTCTTCCTTTGAAGTTCACATGTTTATTTTATTATATATCTGTATCAAAGTATTTATGAATTTAATTCATTGTTGCACAGCTAAGCATATGATATAGATATTTTATGTACTGGCTGCCTGGAACTGGGCCTAATAGTTAATGTTTAAAAATATTAATACTGATATCATGTAGAGGTAGTTCTGTTGAATTTTTAAAAAGATGTGATGCCTTCTTTCTCTGAACCCGTTTTGCAACAGCTCAGTTTGTGGTTTGGTAAGGTGACATCTGTACTGTGAATCAAAGAGTTTGTGACTCAGCACCCCCTGCCCAATTCTTGGCAGTTTTCATAAATGCAGAGTATTAAATGGAGAACCTTCATTGTTCCAAGCTACCTGGATTTCCCGTAGCTTTATCTTATTGAGAGCTTTTCCAGCTTTTTCTTTCTGCTGAACAAAGGTTATGTCTTGCCCTGATTGTGAGCGTTATTCCCTGGGGGGTGGGAGAGGGCAGGTGAGTTGGATCTGCTCCTAGCTTGGTTAAAATATCCTGGGAACTTCAGATGGTACTGTTACAAATTGCACCCGATAAGTTTACCACTTTTGATAGGAAAGGAAACAGACCATTTCCTCCCAGTTTCCTTAAAACTTATGTGCAGTCCAGTAAGTTGCTAACACATATGAAACCAGTAGGGTTTTTCAAATGTTTTGTTAGTTTATATAATGGACTATACTTGTTGCTGAAGTCTACAATTTTTTGCAGGGTTTAAGCTTTTGACTGTGAGTATTTCGGGTGTTCTTTTTTTTTTCTGTTTTACCTGTATTAATTATAATGAAGGATGTTGGAGGTAGAGAACAGGACATAAAACTGACATAACAACACTCTGCAGAGAATTTTTTCTCCATCTCCATCAGCACACATCCTGTTGTAGTACTTACTTTTAAGACAGCATTGCTGCTTCACCAAACATCCTCCTACACTGAGAGAAGTAGGGATAACTCTTGGAAAAAGTTTTGAGGCTAGTGACAAAATATGTTTGTCTTTCAGATCCCCAGCTCAAGGGTATAGTGACCAGGTTATATTGCAGGCAAGGCTACTACTTGCAAATGCACCCCGATGGAAGTCTCGATGGAACCAAGGATGACAGCAGTAATTCTAGTAAGTGACTGCCCCAGGGGAATGTCATAATCGCACACGCAGACCGCATCGCTCGAATGTCTATGCACAGGCACCCTGGTAATGCCTGCCTGCCTGCCTGCCTGCCTTTGGAGGGTTTCTGAATGTGTTTTGTCCCAAGGAGGAGGGCTCTGTCCCTTCGAAGCCTGGTGACCACCAGCATGGCTCGTGCAGGACATTGGCCTAAATGTGTTGCCTCTGAAGGGGAAGGCATTAAGAGCTCACGGACCTTAAGAGGGAGATATTTAGGCCAATGAATGTCTTCTGGTAATTTTATAAAAGTGACAAAGTGATATTAAAAGAAATTTTTAATAAGAACTCTTTATCCAACACAAATTTCTTATCTTTCAATAAATAACAAAGAAATAACAAGACATGGAAACTAAATTTCCCAGAATAATCTGAATTTACAAGCAAATAAATGTATGCTAAACTATCAAAGACCTTCATAAAACACATGCTAAATTTCCTTGCTGAAGGTACTAAAAAATTTGGGGCTAAAAATCCTATGCCAGCCAGAATTCCAATGATGTTAAGAGATTTTTTGCCACTGTAGAGATGGCAAAAGTGGCAGTTTTTAAAAATGTTCCAAAAAAAAGAGGTCTTGAAAGGCTGTGTGGGTTGCTGCTTTGGTATGCTTTTCCTGTGATACTGCTACATATTTTCATTCAATGAGCATATATATAAATGTTTGATAACTTCAGCTGCAAATGGTAATCAAACAAATCTATTCTTACTCTAGAAACAGTTAATTTGTGTTTTGTTTATTTTAATTCTCATTACATATTTAAGTAACATTTCTGTGTCATCTTGAATTTTATTTTAAGCACTTTTAATAAACAAGATTTATTTTCCTATTATGCATATATAAATAACCCCTTAGTTTCCTTAAAAATGTTGAAATTAGGCTGCAGAAATTAAGGTATTTGATGTTTCTGCCTTACATTGGTAAGGTTCCTACTTTAGTTGATGCACAGCTGTAATTTATAACACCTTTCATCACCAGATAGCATGATCATCTTTTATTGTTTGTTTTGGAGTTTTTTAATAGAGAAAAGTTGTTTAATATTTCTTTACGTGTATCTCTCTGCTTGTTTTCCAAGTGTTTTTGTTTCCTTTCCATGTCCTCCCCATCCCACCCTCGTCCTTGTTTCTTTTCTTCCCTCCACATATCTATCTCTCATGCCCATAATTCAGTACTGGAGTACATGCTAAGACCTTAAAAAAGACAAGATTATTCTTGTCTAGAAGCTTTGCCTAGATGAGGTCTAAGAACTCTCTTAGGGTTTAAGTGCAGATCTCTGTCCTTCTGCCCATCTCTCTTATTCTCAGCTTCAGCAAGAAGGTGTGTATGTATGACTGCAACAATTTTTATTTCTGAGAGGTTTTTTACCTCTAAGCTCTCTATGGATGTGGAGTCTTTTCAAAGCTAGATCACAGTGGCCTTAGTTTTCTCTCTTTGATGTTGTCATCTTCACAAATTGTCCCCCCCTTTTTTTTTAACACTTTCCCCTCTTCTGTTCATTTCTGACCACCTCCCTTATTCTTCTTTTTCCAAAATGCAGAATGAATATTCTATATTATAAATATTCTGAAATATTGAACTTCTCTAAACTCAGCCAAATACCATATAGAAGTATTGTGTATTTTGGATAAATATTGTTAGATATTTTGTTTTACTCCAAAATTATTTTTTGGCTAAAAAGTTGTGGAGGTTTTTTCCACAAAGGCATTTTTTTCTGTCTTTAACTGGTGGGATTAATTTTTTCTTAACTACTCCAATTTTCCAATATTTTTCATAAAGACAGTTTAGAACAGAAGAATGCAAAATTAATGTGTTTGCCAGGAAGGCCTACAGTCTACATCTGAAATTTTGTTGGTATATATGTATCAACACTATATTAAGAGCTGAAAAGATTTACCTATTTGGTATATTCATTATTGTTTGTTTCTTTTGTGCTGCCAGTCTTAGTTTTTTTCCCTTTCCACTTTGTTGACTTTCATTTCCTTTTGAACTTCTTTTTTTCCTACTGCTTTTTTATTACAGCATATGTTGTTTTTCCTTCTCTCTTTCACTTTAAAACAATATTTTTTTTCATGGATAGAATTTCTAATGTTTTGATATTTTGTTTTTCTAGTTGCTTAGCATGATAATTAGCATGAGGCTTACAAGTGAATAATTTTGGCAGCTGCCCAAGGGAGAAAATCCTGCTTCTGACTGTGGTGCTTGCAGGCTGCCCATTTAGTGTGCCCAGTGGGTGAAGGGATGGACATGTATCAGCTGTCCGCAGGACAGGTAGAATACTTACCTGGATAGTGAGCATGACTTCCATTCAAAGTGTGTTTCATAAAAAAAGGAAATACAGACTGCCAAAGGGTGTGCATCTCTGCCAGCCTTCCACCTGTCTTCTGCACTATTCGCTGTCCCTGACGAGAGCCCACTGAGTAACTGGGTGTCAGAAAAGCCAGAGGGAGCGAGGAGTGAGGGAGAGAAAAAAGATGGAGTTTCTTTTTTGTCTTCTGCAAGGAAACTGTTTGAAGCTCAGTCATGCTGCTACGTTTTGTGCTGTTGCCATGTATTCTGTGTCAAGCAGTTAGTCTTCAAGTATTTGAAGTTAAAATTCCCTCAAGTGCCTATATAATTTTGTACTCATTTTACATGTATGTCAGTAAACATAACTTCACACACTTTTGGAGTCACAAAGGTAGCTCAAACTAAGATTAAGATTTGCTTCTATCTGAAGACAAAACAACTCAGTCATCTGAGCTGTATCAGCTGTTTTAATCAGCTGCTTATTGTCCCAGTTTGAGTAAAGGCTAGAGACTGCAGAGAGAGATGACAAGATTTTTAGTGTAGCACTGTGTGCAAAAACTTGCATGAAAAAGAAAGGAGGACGTGATGTGTAATTGCATGAATGTGCTTTTGTCTGCTCATGTTGATGGCCATGACATTAGAACCCAACCTAAACAGACCAATAGGTTTCAGTTCATTGCTGTAATTTCTTTTCGTAACTTTTCCAAGATAATGATGCTTCATGAAACAATGGTAATTAATGCACCTGTTGGTTAACGGTGCTGTTTCCTTAAATAACTTCCCCAAATTAAGGCTGTTAGCCAAACAATCTTGTGTGTTCAGTCTGTATTTTTTTGCCTCAGTCTCAGTGATATCTTGTTTTAGCTGTTTTATTTTTTTTTTCATTTAATTTCTCTAATACCTCTCAGTTTCTGGTTTGCTTTTGTGTCTTGCTTGTAGCAAAGGCAGGAGTGACTGTGATTAAAGCTGTAGCTTTGGTTACTGAGGTCCTACTCAGTGTAGTTGTCACATTCACTCTAATGTTCCTGGACTTTACAGGTGCAGATGCAGCTTGCTTCACTGGCCTCATCTTTATTAATTAGGAAAAACAAGCTCCTGCACAGAAATCATAAAGAGATAGAAATTATTTCCATATGTGCTTGTAGTAACAAGCATTATATTCTCCTGTCCTCTCCACCTAAATCAGCTCAGTTTTAGGCTTTGGTCTCTCTTCAAAGTTTTGTCTCATGATTGAAGGGTAGGTGTAGTTGGAAGACCAATTAATTTGAGAAGTAGACAATTCCAACTTTTTAATTTCTGAGATTGAAACCCTGAATCTTTCAGCTCTATAGCTTTTTAAAATTCACCTAGAGTATCTCAGCCAACAACCACTCAAAAAATGCAACGTAAATGATGATACTTTCCTTTACAGTTGATAGACCTGATTGTAACACTCAAATGTTGCAATTTGCAGCCCTTATGAAATTACAGTTGTGTTTACAACATGTTTATAATATTCTCTGATTAAAAGAGCATTACCTATTTGTAGTCTTATTTCATAAACTGATAAATGAAAAAGTGAACATTATCCAAGAAAGTTTTACTTGGCTGTGCTGGGCACATCTTTTATTATGCTGCAATGTGCTTTACTTCCTTTGTGGTGCTTGGTACCTGGTAGAGTTGCTCTTCAAGAAATCCTGCAACAATTTAACATTCCTTTATTTTCATCTTTTAATGCATACTTCTATTTATATTTTCCAAATTGAATGTGGAAGTATTATCTTTTTAAAGTCTTTATAAAATACCTACCACGATCATATTTTGGTTTGAAGGTACTCATAAAATAACCTTTCCAGCACCCTTGTAAGGTAAAGGAGATAATTAGATAGAAATAAAGCACATAAAGATTAGGGGAAAAAACACCTGCAGTGCTGTTAAATTTGGATTAATGAATGTTAATTTTGGATTACTGCACTGAAATATCTGCAGCCTGATGCTTGTACTGGTTTTTACTGAAGCTTGTCTTCAAAGAATTATACAGGCATTTACTCATCTATTTACATCACCTCTGGGAGTTAGGTAAGCCTGTTTCTCCCACTGGGATAATCTTAGTCTGACAGGTAAATGTTCAGTCATACTCAAAAAAAAAGTTTTAATTATGTCTTCTGTAAGATTGGGCAGCTAGAATTGGTTTGCTCCATAAGAAATGGATGGACAAATCTCTAAACACCGAACCCCTTGCAGTCATTGCCAATCTAAAAGATGTTTTGATGGAGTTGACATTTTTGCCTGTGGGCCTGCAGATGAAAATAAATTGAAGTAGTTGCCTTGATCTGATTGGAGATTTGGTACTGTGGAAAGTTTTGTTACCTGCCATAAGGGCAGTGTGCATGCAGAAAAGGCTGCAAGTTTAGAACTCTTAGAGCAGTCAGTGTGTAACAAGATTCTTGAGAAAAACAATGATCTGTAATAGCAATTTTCTTGCAGCTACAAGTCAGCTGCACCTAAATAGACTTCCACAAGTATATGGAAATATTTGATTTCAGGCATTTCAGATTTCAAGTTAATGGATTGTGTTGGTATAACATAAAATAAGGAAAAAGTTATACGGTGGTTTTGTGTTTTGCTCAAGAAAGGAGTGATTGCTTATAAAAAAAAAGTGGACTCAAACTTTTGCTAAAACTTTTTTAGGATTAGAATCCAACTCAGATTTGGAGTTCCTGCAAGTCTCCTCCATGAAACCTAAACAAATAACCCTTTCTCATGCCAGTTGTTCTGGCTAACTGTCCCACCCCCATTTTTGTTGCAGGAGTAGGCTTGCAGGCTTAGGAAGAGGCAGGGAACCCAAATGCTTTATAGCTGTGGTTTAGCTAGAATACAAAGCAAAGCTAAGGGATTGTGCACTCTTAGCACTGACAAGGAGAAAGTGTTTTACTTGCCCCATTTTTTGCCAATCAGTTCCCTTGTCTTTCGTGATGTTCCCACATTTTACTTACATTTGGAATTGCCAGGCTTTGTACTTAAGCATTCAGCATGGGACACTGAGCACCACACACCACTGTATTTCCTGGGCTGTTGGGGGGTGCCCTCACCCTCAACTCATCAGTGGACTCACTGAACTGGCTTTAGGCACATAAAAATGTTCAGGGACCTCACTCCCCAGGTTTTGGGTTCAGATAATTTTCTTAAAGAGAGGAGGAATCAGAGGACATGGCTCATTTTAGCTACCCCCTCAGATAAGAACATATATTTGGCTGTGCGGAACTGGAATGCCAGCAGACTAGAAAGCTTTCTGCTTTTCTCGGAGCAGGTTTTTACTAGAGTGAGGTATGCCAAAGGTGAATCCTAGGAATGTTTGAAATGTGTAATTGAATGCAAAATCTTGCTCAGTGAAGTGTACTGCCCAGTCAGGTTCTGGAGAAAATCGAATTTCCTTTGGCCAGCTTCAAAGTGCATTAAAACCACATGCTGTGCCTTATTGGTGCGTGTTTTGCTATCCCCAGTATGAAGCACATTGCTGAACATTTGTCAATCAATAGCTGAATGTAGACTGGCCTCCCTAGTTTCCCTCAAGTATGGAGGATTCTGTGAAGCTTATTGAATATTCTGACTGTGCAGAATTGCAGCATTTCAGGTCACACTCTAAAATTTTAAGGGTTTAGACTACGGAATCTCTGAAAATCTCCAATTAAAATCTGGTGGCAGTAAAAGATGCATTACATGCCTTCCACCGTGCTTTCTGAATTCACCAGCAACTATAAGCCACTTCATTAACTTTGTAGGCTGCACAGAACACAGGCCTGTAATTCTTGTTCAGTGGTGGTTGGTTTTTTTTTTCTTTCTAGCTTTGGTACTTTATTTTTATTGGTAATATGGTAAATAATATCTGCATTTCAGAATTTTTGACTGAACCACTATGACTACGTGTTATTTTTTAGTTATTTTTCATTAGCTGACTTCTCATGGCTGACTTGTCTTTTATGTTCACCTCTTTTCTTTATATAAGTATTGTTTGTTTTTCCTTCCTTGTGTCCCTTCAATTGTTTCTTCAGTCCCTTTAGCATGGCTCCTGCAATTTTTTTTGGTAGGAAAAATCCCAAACTCAATTGCTGTCTGATGCTTTGTTTTGCTGTGACAGACTCCCCATCCACAACCCACATCAGTGATTTTGCTGGTTTTGACATTGTTTCATTTGAGGATAATGAAATGAATGGACAATGAAGAGTTTATAACTAAATTTTGACTTCCAAAGTACATTGAACTAAAAGCCCTCAAGCTATGCAGTCTTTAGCGTATATACTCTTAGGATATCTTTTCTGTGAGTGCCATATTTCACTGTTTTACATTTAATAGAGGGAGCCTTATCTGTACCAAATATTTTTTTTAGTAAACAGCACTGTAATATCTTAGCATAATGGAGAATTTTGGAAGTGACAGAAATTAAAATTTATTTGTGCTAATTATTTGTTCTTCTAGAGCTCTTTTCAATATATTTTTCTTTTTACTGCTCTAGGAAGAACTCTACTACAATTCCTAGCTCTATATTGGCTTTGTGTATTCCTAAAATTATCTGATGTTACATATTATTTTTCTGTGTGACAATGCCAAAGGAAAGGTTTCTCTTTTTTTATATACATGCCTACATTTCTAGTAGTCTACCTATGAGGTTTTTTTTTCTCAGTTGTAAAGACTTGATCATATTCATCATAAACAAACTGGATACATTTTTTTTGCTTTGACCAAACAGGAATTTTCACACCATGAGAAATGTATTTATCCTCTGCAATTACATGATTATTTTTCTCCTGGTTTGGGCTTTAGCTATGGCATCCTGATTACAGATAGCCTCATCCAGTACACTTTTTGGTCACACCTATGGATGTCTTTCTTAAATTTTGAGGAACTCACTGTAGGTGTTACTGTGTTCCTGACACCTGACTTGACACCTGGCTTGGTAGAAACATAGTCCCCACTGCATATGTTGGATACACAGGTTGTGCTTTTGGTTTTCATCCAAGGACTTGGGAGTCCTTGGCTTATCCACTGTGGAAAAACATTTAGCATAAACTCTGTCTCATCCAGGCCTTTTCTTCCAAAACTGATGTGTGATTTGCATCTAATTTTCTAGCATGAGTCAGTAAATGTAATATAGGTGTGTGCTGGCATAAGTTTTAGAAGAATTGGTTCATGCCACCTACTTATACAATTTGTATTTTTCTGTGGTGAGGCTGGTAAACTCCCACTCTTCACACTGGTCTTTTTTTGCACAGTAACCAAAGTTGTGGCTGTTTGGATTACTACAGAGGTATATTGTATTTCTAGGGTATTTGTTATTAGGTGGCTTTCTGATTATTTTCTAATTATTACCCCAAGTACTGTATTCTGTTTAATAACATTTATGCCCATTTAGAATCAAGCACATATTTCACTGCTTTTATGAACTATAATAAGCCTCTGTCATTACCTGACACCATTTGATACTGCTTGTATCAAATATATCATTCGAAAAAGAAAAAAAAATTTAAATCACAGATCCCTTGACATCAGTCTTTGATGAAGGCACCTTTTAGTTGAAAATCATAAAAATGCCCAGAAAAATAAAGAGCTACTTCCCAGAATCAAAGAAGCAAGATTTTCTGAGTTAGTCTAATTTTAAAAGCATTAAAAAATTATGCAGTTTAAAATGGAATTAAACTGTTTTTCTTTCTTTTCTGCTAATGATGTTTATTAGACTATTGTATTAACTGTAGCATATTTATATCTGGTCGTGTGTTTTCTTCACAGCTTTATTCAACCTTATACCAGTGGGACTTCGAGTTGTCGCTATCCAGGGTGTAAAGACTGGGTTGTATATAGCCCTAAATGGAGAAGGTTTCCTCTACACATCAGTAAGTACCTTGCTGGAACCTGTTTAGGAGGCACAGCTGAAGTTGAAATCTACACAGGAATGAAACTCCTGTCCACTTTTAAGAAGTTCTGTAATGTCTGCCTATGTTGCACACACCATGCTTGTGTGTAGCATTATCTGTAAATGGGACACAGTAGAAATTACTGTGTACTACGTGTGAAAGTCTGAATGTGAGCAATCCTAAAAAAACACACCACAGAGCTCTTTTCCTGACAGGCTGTCATGCTAGAGTGCCATATGCCCCAAAGATTGCAATTTTCAACTCAATTCATCAAAATGTTTAAATAAAGACCTGCAATTATTTTCTTTGTGACTTGTTGATCAGAATCTGAAAACCACTCCAACCATTAGATAAGATTTATGAGTGCAACTTCCATCTAAAAGGTCATTAACAGCCTTATGGTTTATCACAATAATCTTGTAACTCTATGCTTACTGTTACTGATTTTTTTATATCAGGTATAATGAGAGACTATTACCTCTGTAGAACAATCAAAGTTTTTAAAAAGTCTTTTGAGTCACAAATAAGATTGCTGGATAAAGTGACTGGAAAGACCTCAGATTGTTTATGATATTTCAAATGATTTGATGCTAATCACTCAGTGTGTTGTGAATATAAAATTCCTCAGTTTTGGATAAGTTTAGGGTCTTAACTTCCTCTGAAAGGCAAAGAGCCTTTCATGTGAACAGGCAGTTCTGTCAAGTATTAACAAGGTGGCTTAAAGGATTTTTCATTACTGTATTTTTATTGACATCTATGTTAAATTTATTTACATAGTGCTTTTTCCATTTTTTACGTCACATAGTTCTTAATTCCCAACAGAGTTACAATACACTGCTTTGTTTTCAATGTCTGTTGAAAGGAAATTGGAAAGATTAAGTTTCTGATGCCCTGAGGGAAAGTATTCTGTTTGTTTCAAACACACAATTGTCTTGCAAAAGCTAATTAGGAAGAAAAAATGGAACTAAACTTGAATGCCAATGTCAAGACAAAGAGAAAATTCCTCCTCATATAATGCCTGCTGGAAATTCCAGCATTATTGTCTACATTTTATTTACATCTGTTCAAAATAAAAATTCTATCACAGGAAAACATGCAATATTTGCTATCAGAAGGAAGAAAACTTGAAGAAAATACTTAGTGCTATTAGAGAAAATGAATTACTGACTTTCCAGTTCCATTGCATTGTGGGGGGAGGTAATTTCTGGATCATGGCATGAAGAGCATTTTTTTTAATGTGTTGGCACAGTGAAGAGTACATTCTTGCCCAGCACTGTTCCTGAAATACGTTCTCAGTCCTCCAGAAAGAAATACAAATTTGAGAAGATGTGCTATTTCATGATGGTTAATTTTGCAGGGGGACCACACGTGTACAAATCGTGGTAGGCACTGTTTTTATGTATTATTTTGGAAATGATTCAAGTTAAATGAAGTTAAGTGAGGCAAGAAGTGAGTGTTTTTATAATGTACTGATTACTCTTCCTTGTGCAGAGAATGAAAGATGAGTGGCCCATTAAATTACAAATTGACACATTATAAAACACACCAGAAGACTTTTTTATGTCTACGAAATTATTTTCAACTTACACTTTTTTCAAAAGAAAAAACCCCATTTGATCAAAAATTTAAAGGTATTGGTTTCAAAACATCTGTGCTGTAATACAGGTTTGTTTGTTTCATATTAGTGTATTGACAAGACTGGTAATACATTTTTGTCTCAGCAATTGCCTGCTTTCACCTTAAAGACTAATGCATTTGAATATAAAATGGTAAAGCATCAGAGAGAAGTCTGTCTTCTCCTGAGGATCAAGATGAAGAAATAGTGTATGCAGATTTATATATCACCATTTGTAGAATTTTTTTTAATCAATCACTTTCTATTACTGTCTTGGTGGACTTTTTGACTCTTTTTCACACCTGTGTATCTATTGCAACTAAATGCAAAAGAAGTTCTGTATTACATGTCACATGTTTTTCCCTTGGCTATTTAGGAGAGAATGGGAAAAGAAACTTTTCTGTTTCATATGCCAACTGCCATCACTGAAAAAAACTGCTGCATAATGGGAATGCTAGTTAAAATGTACATACACTTATATTTATATTTATATTTATATATATATTTATATATTTATATATATATTTATGTATATTCATATTCATATTCATATTCATATTCATATTCATATTCATATTCATATTCATATTCATTACCTATTTCTTATACAGATTTAAAAAAAATAAGCATGCCCTGTAGACTAAGTAGCATTTTTAGTCTAAGTTGAGACTGAAGTTCTGTATAGGCCTTCTTCCCATCACATTCATATTCACAGTATATAAAGGCTGTATCTTGTGAGAATACCCTACATGTTGATGCCTCTCTTCAGAGACTGAAAGCCCCAGCTCAATTATTTTTATCACAAGGTTCACATCACATTAACTAATTAAGCAACAGCACTGACAGGAAAGGTATTATGTGTGAAGCTGCTGTGTGTGCTTTTCTTCATTTTTAGAAGAAAATGAAGGTATGGTGACAGAGTAATTTTATAAACAGTTTGTAAACTTTCAATGTCAAATGAAAATTTATATTGTTTCTTGCCTTTTTAAAAATCATTTTTTAATGGTTGTTTGCATCAGTTTGAATTCAATCCTTTTTTTCCACTTTATTCTCTCATATTTAAGATTTTTTTCAACTACTTCTCAGAATTAGAACTAGAAAAATGTGCAGAAACTTCATAGAAGAGTGCTATGTCAGTATTTCTTGGAACAGAAACAGGAGGACAGCAAATTGTGTAGGAAGATCAGTCTCAAGAGCTTTTCATACCTATTTTGCCTGCTGAAGCACTTGAGATTTGTGTTCTGTCCTTTGAGAATTGATTGAGCCAGGGTCTCTAACATACATTATCAAAGTCTTGTCAAATAAAGAAGAATCTTTGGAGTTTGATAGGGTTTTGCAAAATTCCTGAGAGAAATTTTCCAATTCTTTTGCAATTAATCATAACCTGATTTTTTCTATGCATTTAAAATAATTATTGTAATACCATAATTAATTATTTTCTATCATATGAAATATGAGAACAAGAGCCTTTTCATGTTGTTTTTCCTTGTTATTCTAAGGGTTAGCTCACTTAAAGACTATCCATTAAAGTCACCTATTTTGAAGCTTTGGATTGCTGTGTCCAACTTTATTTCTCAGCGTGTGTATATTTACATATGCTTATATCTGTATATTGATATGTATCTGGTCGTAAATAGGATACATTTACTACTGATAGCTTTCCAGTTCTATATGTATGTTAGTGAGCAATGAGAAGTATTAAAGTGAGTTGAAATTAATTTTAGATGGCTTAATGAACTGTGAATAATTTAATATTTATGACTGACTAAATAACTGTGAAAGCTAGTTGGAGAATGTGGATTTTTCCACAAAGAGCCATCTCAGTTACTAGCAAGAATTTGAAATTACAGTTATGGACTTCATATGTCAAAGTCAAAAATTATGCCTTATTCCTTTCTTCATTTTGAAAGGATGAGCAAGATGAGGTTTCATTTCCAGATTTTGTCTTGTCAAAATCAAAAGCAATGAAACTGACTCCATGCACTGAGAAAGGGAGCACAGCTGCAGGGTTTCTCCATAGGGAACAGGTATTGCCTGCAGCAGGAAGATGGCAGTGCAGTACTTGGCAGAAGCTTTCGTTGGGTTTGATGTTAATTTTGATCAACTCCCTTTGCAAGTGGTTCATTAGTTCAACTTCCAGAGGGCTGCAGGTTTTGTTCTTCTTCTAGGATTTCCTGCTATCTTAGCAGGATTAATTCAGAGGTAAAATTTATAATATGTTAGTCCATTTTACAGTTCCTATTTTCCTGTGATAAGGATATGAGAGTCTTCTGGGTTTACAGAAGTGGATTTTTCTCCAGAATTATTTGATATATCTGAGAGTGTGTGGAAAGGCTACTGGTTCCCTTTTTCATCGTAGGAGCAGTTTGTCACTGTACTACCTGTCTTTGGTGGATATCAGAGTAAAAGAAAAACGGAAGTACAAAATGTAGACATGGAAATATCCTGTCTAGAACATCTTAACCTGCTTGTGTTTTCTTCTTTATGTTTCCTCTTTCATAATAACTTCTGCAAATTTTCTGAGGCCAGAAATGTGAACTAAACCAGAGAGAAAAGAGTACACCTGTGATATTGTCCAGCAGCAGGTATCAAAGTCATAGGAATTCACTGCATGGTTTCTTAGTAAGACTGATGTTTTAAAAGATGACTGATGCTTTAAAAGAGCCTGCAAAGCCAGGTCTGACCTCCTTGGTCCCCTCTTCCACCATTGTTCACTGTGGCTCCTGAGGTCCTCTTCTGGGTATGGGGTAGCGGGAACCTCAGTGGAAGGATGTAGAAAGTACTGGAGAAACATGGCTGCATTTCTGGGAGGTTTTGTAAAATATTTCAGAATTAGGGATATCGCATGACTCCCTTAACAGAATAATCTTCTTGTTTTTTTGATCTGCCACAGTACACAGCGTTGAGGGTGTTGGAAGGGTATTGGCTGGGGCAGCGTTTCTGTTGCAGTAAGATATCAGTCTGTGTCACAGCCTTCATGAAAGAGAGGGAACATCAATATCTGTTGCTGAGCAGTGTATTTGTTCTATCACTCTGGCAACTCTCACCTGAAAAAAAAGTCTTTGAGGATTTCTCCTGACATTTCAGCAGCTTCCCAATGTCGTTATTTCTGCCACTTCTTTAAGCCCACATAATTGACCTTTCTGAGGAGAACAAAATTCAGCCTCAAGGAAGAACATAGGAGCACCTTCAGTGAAGACTGGAAAAGAGTGAGAACTGAAGTAGTCTGTATTTCTAATATTCAAATCAAAGTCAAATGAAAAATAAATTTTGTTTAGCTTTTCATAGAGCCTCACTTTATGCTTTAGAATAGCAAAGCTTAGCATGTGCTGTACTTTGAAGGTTCAAAGGTGCAAAAAACCTTATAATAAACAGAGCAGAAGGGAGTTTAAACTAGATAAAACCAAATAGGAAATGTGATGTTTTAAAACTTAATTTTTTTTACAAGAATAATAAAAAAGGGGTTAATGTTGACATCAGGTCAACATTGTTACAACAGTAGCTGACCTATGGTTTGGTCCATCTTGCTCCAATCTCCACCTTGCAAAGTATTGTAGAAATAGTCAGGAATCTGTCTGTTTAGAGAAAAAAATAACAAATAAAGCTTGCTCTGTGATAAGATGTAGACTTTTATTTCTAGTGGTCAAAAGGATACTAAATATCAGAAAAGGGTAAATCTAATTGCTCTTGAGGTACTTGTAGTTTTGTAAATGTAAGCACATCAGAGTGGAGCGTCTCATAATATTGGGATCAATAGAAAACATTATTTTCTTTCTTATGTCAGACTTATTTATACTTTAGGGTCTCAACCTGCTCCCACACATTTATCTTCCAGTATAGACTTTACTAAAAAAAGGATAGGACCTTATTTCAGTTGTCATTATCTGCATTTTGGAAGTATTCTGTCTCACTTTGGAGAGAGGAAAATGGGTATTTTTAATTATTTGAAAATCACAGCTTCTGGTAATGACTTTTGAAAACTGAGTATGTGATATTTTTAAGAGTGTAAAGGCACAGACCATATGCAAAATCCCTTATTTCAAGGGTTTACCACTGAAGTGCTTTCTTACATATGTATACCATTTTTTTTCATTTCCAATTATTTTTTTTCAATTTGGGATCAGTTTGAAAGTGACCTATACTTGCTTCATATTGAAAAATGTTTTTTTCAGAGGGATGCAACATGTTTCAGAGCTGTGTTCCTCTGTAAACCGGGCTGCATCTCTCAAAAGGTAAACAAGTTCAGCATGTTCCAGCAGTTGAAATACACTGACAGGGAGGAGGAAAACATCTGCATGATTTATGCTTATTTATATCTGTTTTTGGAGGTAAATAATTTGTCTCTCAGGTTGCCTTCCAAAAATAAATACAGAAAATTGCTAATGCATGTATTTATTCTGTGGTAGCACTTAAGTAACAACTGAGAGCATAGCCCTGCTATATTGTACTAAAGTGTCAAATGTCCCTGCTACAGCATGTAGTAGAAAAGGGCTACAAAATACATACTAAGTCCATGACTTTTTTCCGTGGGTGAGGTTCTCAGCACAGTTTTGATTGAATGTGCTGAAGCCAGTGCTTTCACACACAAGATAAGGTAAAAAAGGAGGCATGTGGAGACACATGAGCGTTTGATAAGGCAGGAGAGAAGTGAGAAGGGAAGAGATGAATGGAAGGAGGCTGACACGAAGAGACTGTGATAAGAAGGGATATAAGAAAGTGGATGAATAGCACACTGGAGCAGAACAGTATTGCAAAAAACCTTATAATGATATCATCATTGTAGAAATGTTTAGGATGTTATCACTATTGTTCATGTCTCATGCTTACATTATGACTTTCCTGAGTTTTTTACAGCCACAAATGGCTACTATTTGAACTACTGTTCATAAACCATATTGTTTAATGAAAAATGCTACTTTGAATATATAAGGATACAGTATTTTAGTGTGGCTTCTTACTCTATGGCCATAGTTTCCTCCTGGAATTTAAATATTTTACTGTGAGTAATAACAGAACTTGATTCAAAACTTGCAGCACTGTTTCTTGCCACTTAAACCAAATATGTATGTCCTGATTGTTTCATTAATGTCTACATTATCCAGGATCTGGTTGAATTTTTATCTGTAAAAACATTTTAATATTTGCTTAAATTATTAATTTTCCTTTCTCATGTATATTTCTCATATCCCTGTGCAAAAAAATCTCTTACTATATGTGTTCTTTCTCCCTGGAATGTATATAAATGCCCCAAAAATAAAAGTTGCACCGCCAAAGTTGGCAAAGTATGGAAGATCACAGAGTCTGCAGCTGCAGCTGGGTATTTTTCAATAACTGTATGACAAGGAATAGTAACTGTAGGTAGGTATGCTAAAATGAGGTAGTCTAATCTCATGCTTCAGGAAGTAGGATGACTGGCACAGGGACGGAAAGGAATGCTTTCCCCAATGTTCAGCATCATATAGTGCAGTTGCTCTGAAGGGGATTTGTCTCTGAGCTGTTGTGCAATGGTCACAGCTGAAGGCTGAGCCAGGCTTGATGGACCAGCAGCTTAATCAAGTCTGTCAAATTTCTGCTTCTGGCAATTCTGTCTCTCATGGTAACATCCCTGTATTTTTGGCCAATGTTTGTTTTGTTGCATAAATACAACTACACTATTCTGGATGTTTCTTTGTTTTCTGCTTTGTTGCTCTTAGAAATGTCAATAATGCTAAATGTTGAATGTATCTCACTCTCTATTGTATACCACTCTTGCCTTCTGTTCGCTTACTTCCCTTCTAATTGTCACTTCCCAAGCAAAAAAGATCACATTCAAAATTTCTAATTTTCCATTCATTACTGTTTAATCTTACTCATTTATTGTATCCAAGTAAAGAAGGAGGCTACCTAGGACTTGCAATCTTTCAAATTTTAGACAATTATCAAAAACACGTTTCCAAAACAATCTCCTACTACTTTTTTCCGTTAATGGTTAATGAATATTGAAAATATTGACGACAATTTTGGAGGATTTTATGGTAAGTTGAGATCCATTTCATAATAAGTGGGATTCTTACAGGGTATAGAAGACTTCCTATTGCATCATCAAGAGGTATAGGTAAGAAAAAGCCCCAACTTCTGTGGAGTAGAACACTTAGACACACGTGGTGCTATCACTTCTGTAACTGCATAGTTAATGCATCTTCTGTTATTCAGGGCTATTTCCAAGAGGTACGTGTCTAGATAGAAAGATAGATGAACAGAAATTAACTGAGAGCTTTTAGATATTTAGTCTATTTTCAAAAATTTATTTCTGTTTGTCTGAAGAATTGCTTCAGTCAGATGCTGAAGCAAAAATTTGCTTTTATTATTTGAGAAAAAAAATCCACATTACCTTGAAGAAATGAAATAGTGAAATGAATATTTTGTAATTTTTTATAAAATTTCTCTAAAAATTTTAAATACCTTAATAAGAATATTCAGTTTATATCTGATAATATGAAGACAAAAGGTAAGAATGGTATTTACCTAGGTGATTAAAGAAAATTATGCAAGCATCCTATGACTTCAGAGAACTTTCTAAGGTACCCCTCATATCCTATAATGGGATGATGTGGGCTCAAGTGCGTGTGCATTCAATTATCATCATATCTTTACAACATAATTCTGTATCACGTGTAGTCCCTATGATTAGACTTCAAAAGAAGGATGATATATTAAAAATGTTATTGTAGTGTGCAACTCTATACAACAGGGCTTTGTATAAGAGATAGAGTTCTGTAAATATCAGATGTTGACAAAAGCCATAGATGCCTTAGATGACTGATTTATACACAATGTCCATTACATTTTTGTAACAGGTTTCCTATTATTCTTGATTTTTAAAAAGTGTCTTCTTTCACATTGCCATTGTGCACATTTATTTTATTGTTGTAGCGTATGCATTTTTTCATTTGAACAGGCTAAATGTGTAGCTAAAACTTGTGAATCATGGTCACTGATAAATTTATGTCCCTTGTAATCTTCCCATATGCATTTGTGAAAAAAATTGGGATGTTTCTGTTTCTGAGACAGCTTTAGCCAGGGGCTGGATCCTGTATGCAAGCCTGGCCATCTGGGCAGACCCACAGAAATGCTGATTCTGCATGTCCTGACTAATGACCCCTTACCTTGGCCTCCCACGTGTTGGCGGAGTTTGTTAATCTGGGACCTGCCCGAGGGTGTTCACAGTCCCCTGTCTCATGGCTACATGCTGCAGGGGACAGGGCTGCTCCCACCACCTTTCCCCATGGGATTTTCTGTGGCCAGGGACAAGATCTTGTGTGCAGCTTTGCAGACCTATGACAGTCTGTGGGCAAATATGTCCACAGAAAAGGCTGGGATTACCCCTGAAGCCTTCCTGGAGAATTAAGCTTCAGAAATCTGGAGAACTATGGACCACATTTTATTTCCCTTTTAGTAAATTTGTAACTATTTGTCAATTACAGTTAATTTACAATGGAAATAAGTGTGTTAACGCTGATATTTGTGTCTATACAAAACTGACTAGGAAAGCAAGCATCCAGCAACTTGTACATAGTTAGCCAACATTGAGTCCAGATTTCCCTCTTGGTTTGTCATATTCCTCAATCTTCCTCTTTACCTGCTGGCAACTTTCCCTAACAGTATTCCTTGATGTATTCCCATGGATAGTGCATGATTTTATATGTTCATTATGCTCATTTAGACAAATATCATAGATCTTTGTTCCCATACAGGGCCAGGAGTTGAATAGGGTGTGACTCTTTCCCACCTTCTCCTCTTTCCCTCATTTGGGACACCATTCAGTCAGAGGCAGTTGTAGGTGGAAAGAGATATCCCAAAGGAAAGTTTGAGGTTCATTTGTCTTGTAGCTTGACCAGGCACTACTTGTGGCACAGCATCAGAATAACTCCTAGTAATAGTGGAACCTTTTCTGCCCACAGCTTAGTGTAATTCAAAATTCCAATTTTAAATTTCTAAAATACTGCCTGAATATTGAAGTTTGTCGGAGTACCAAGTGTTGGCCTAGTTCTGATGCTAATTACAGTTGCTGATCTCATAGGTATCAGGGTTGGCATAACAGAGCATTTTAAGAAATCCCTCTTGGAAGGTTTAAACTGGTGAGTTGTTGTGCAGTGCTTATTCAGCATATTCTATTCACTGTCAGATGAGAAGCTCTCTTGACTGATTCCTATTGATTTGACAAGGATTCTTTTTTTTTAGCAGACTACAAAAACAACCTTGGGGACATATTTTCTCTCCCTGAGGGAGTCTCACAAGCAATCATAAATCTGAAGAAAATTCAGGAGTAATACCTGAATTTTACTGCAGCAAAAAATGTTGGAGTAGGGGTGAGTAGACAAGTCACCCCATTGTGTTTGAATTCAGATGTGACTCATCTCTACATTCTCTTCTCCTGATATATTTGTCACTAAACATTTTTTAATAAAAAGTTGACATAATGCCACTACCTGGAAAACCATGAATACCTGGACTTAATTGACAGGATTTGTAGGAAAACCTTGTACTTTGAGTAAGTGAAACGAAAACCTGAAGGCTTAATTCCTTATGTGTACCCATGGCTTTTTTTTTCCAATAGCACATAATGTTATGGAAGGCTGTGGCTTATTAACAGCCTGATATGATTTTTTAGCATTACCAGATATTTACATGGTATTACTTAATCTTTTGTGTGATTGTGTCTGCAAAACTGAAACCAATGTTTCAACATGAAAATTAAAGACCAGTACTTTGTGACTCCACAGATGTACAGAGCTAAAGACCCAAAGTTTTCCACAAAAGAGATGTGATTGCCTAATTCACCCTGGAATTGTTTACTTATTGCAGAATTGCCTAACAGCTGGTGAATTTTAAAAAGATACAGAAAGGGTTTTATACCAAAGGCACAAAACAAAATATAGCCAACATTTCAAAAGCATAATATGTTCTCTTTTTCATGTCCCTCTTGGCCAGCATATGACTTCCGTGTTGTGACTAATGTCCCCTAAGCAGTTATACCCTTTCACATTGCTGTTCAGGCTACAGGCCAAAACTTAGCACAGCCCAGATTATCAGGAAAATGAATACTATTATGAAAAGATCTTAAAAGCAGCTTAGATGATGTTAGGAATAGGTGGAAGTATAAGATTGTTTTAGCCTATTTCCCAAGGACTGCTATTTCTCTCCCCAGTATTATGTATTAATGGATGAGAATGGATTTATTAAAAAGAAAAAAAGAGATAAGAATTTAATTTTTACAAAATTTTAAATAAAAAGTAGACCTGTCTGGGATTAATGACATTCCAAAATTCTTGTTGGTATTTTTTTGTTTATCCTAGGATGGGTTTGGATGTTCCCTGCCAAGGGACAAAAATACATGTTGATGTGATATTGAGAGAATAGTCTATTCAGACTAAGAGTAAAGTCTAATTAATACAGAACCTTCTGGAAGCACAATCTCTGTAGAGTTACTTTTGTTTTTACAATGGCATAGAATAACTTTTAGATTTGGTAGAAATTTTTCCATTTGTTCCAATGAGGTCTGAAGCTATTGGTCTATACTTCAGTAGGTACTGAAAGGATATGTGTGTCTTTCAGCTTCTTGAACAGAATATATGAGGGAGAATTCATTTTATTCAGTGATATATGATTATATGATATCTAGCAAACGCTGATATCTATGGTATACTAACAAATGCTGTTAGTAGAACTGCATTTTTAATTTCAACCTGCTTTCAACCTTGTACTTTCCTCTTCCCCTCCCCCCAGCCCATTTTTCTCTGTAGAACATCTCAAAAGGGTTAGGGTAAGTTAGGAAGATGCAGCATTTCATATTCTGTTTCAACATTTAGCTGTTCTTGAGGAGGACTGAGTTGCCTATTTTCTTCTTGACATTTGAAGATCAGGAGTGTGCCCTTGTCTCTTCATTTTCAAGTATCTATTGGCACCAGCAGCAAAGGAGATGAAGGAATCAGCCTTTCAGGCATTGGAAGTGACAACTTCAGGAAGCATCAGCTGAGGCAATTCTATCACCCATTTAGCATTCATCTGACTATTGAAGGTGGCTGAAGAATAGCATTTGATAACAGAATAAAAGAAAAAAATTGGTATTTCCCTTAACACTTACAGAAATTTCACTGTCATCTTTGACAAGTATCAGTGTTCTGCCTGGTGCTCAGAACTGTGAAAGTCTCTTTTCTTCAACTGACACAATTAGAGTAGAAGATAGGTCAGCTGATATTTTATTTTCAGGGATTATCATGTGGAGGTGACTGCTCTATAGATGGAATATGAGGATTAGTGAGGTAACATCTAAAGTACTTTGTCCAACTCACAGCTTTGGATTTGCAAGTATGACATTGAGAAAGAAGGAGACGGGAAAGGATTAGGATTAAGTGAACCACAGGTAGAGTGTATTAGGTTCACTTCAAACTCTGCTAGTCATGTGAAAACAGTCTCACTATATGAAAAACAGTCTCGCTAGTGAATATTGTCAAAAACTAGCCATGGTATATATAGCCTCACTTGAAATTGTTGGAGTTACCCAAATAGGAAGTGCAGGGACATAGGCCATATTAGAGACAGACAAGATGCAACATTCACACTAAATGACATTTTATTCTAGCAGATCAAAGATTTTATTAGTTATGATGAGGCATGCTCAGTTTTATTTGTTTGTAGATACATCAAACTTCGAAATATAGCATGGAGTTCCACAATCCTAGTCTTAAAAATTGCACTATAATTTTGTTATTCTCATGACTTCCATAGCATCATTTTTGTGTGAGCTAACAGTGGTAAAAGCTTAATTAAAAGATTTGAACAATAAAACATTAGTCATGGAAATATAAAGAAAATGCTGATTAGTTGTTTAACTGAAAAGTCAAAACATAACTCCACAAGTTAGCAGTTAACATAGATATTGTGGATATAAAGGAATTGTACCACTCTAGGCATTCAAGATATTAAATAAAAAGTAAAATTACATTGAAAGAGATGCTCTAAATTCATCTAGGAAATTGTTTTTTAAATAAAGTTACTAATCCAAAAATGCAGAAAACAGAAACAAATACTCAACCAAATTTTCAAGATTTTTAAGAATGGAGATAATGCTGAAATATTCCCATAATTTTTAGTAAAAGTTCTAGATAATAAAAAAAAGGATTTCATAATAAATACAAGTTCATTTTAAAAGGCTCTTTTTTTATATGCATGTCGCAGTGTGTTAGTTCATATATTTCTAATTAGACTAAGTCATACTTTTTGTGAAAGAGATTGACTTCAGAAGTTCTGTAAATAGGTTTGTTCATGTGTAATTTTTTGTTTTTAAGAAGATGAAACAATCTAATTTTCTTCACTTTCTTCACTTTGTCAAAAAAAGAAATGTTGGAAAATGCCTGCATCTATTTTCTTTCCTTTTTTGTCAAGTCCTATTTGTTAAAGTAGTGCTATACTCTTTATCCTTTGTCTCTGAATGGAAGAAGGAATTTTATTTGGCATTTCATGTCCTGATGCTTTTTCTAAAGGTTTCCAGCTCAGTTCCCATCACTGGTGGTAGACAGCAGGGTGTTCTCTAGTTATGCTTAAGATTTTAAGCAGTATCTTTCTGTTAATGCTAACTTGATATCACTCTGTGATTGGAGAGACCTGGAAAGCATGCTCTTCTGGATGAGTCCTTGTTAAGGTGGAATACTGTTCTTTTATTCCAAAGTAAATTTCTACTTTCAACTGTAAAGAGGCATTCAAATAAATAGATTTGTTTATTTATTCTATAGTACAACTAGGTAAAACAAGTAACAATAAAAAATAAGAAAATATTTTCATTAACATCTTTTTCTTTGTCACATTCCATTCTAAACATCAGTGATGAGATATTGATAGGAAGGCAAGCTTTTGTAGGACAGGTTAATCTTCTATTGTGCTAATAAAGGAATATGCCAAGGATTTCTCACACACTTCAGCAGTTTCCATGCTTTTGAGTAGGCTTTTGGTAGTGAGGGGGGAACTCTGTTGCTTCCATGAGTGAAACCAGAGCCTTAGCAGTGCCAACAAATGCCCATAATGTCATAGTGACAGAAACTTCTTTTGTTGACAAATTCTGCCTGGAGACCTCAAAAAATTTGACATGCAGAAATGAATGTAGCTTTGCTACTCCCATGCATGCTGTACAAGAATGCCAGTAAGCTTTCTTATCTTCCTTTTAAAAAATAGTAAAATTTCCAAAGCTGTTTAATTGAGAACATTAACCATGGTAACAGAAATATATATTATGAAGCAGAGATTTGAGATATGTGAATATGTAACAGTAGAAACTAGTCTGCACAGAGATTCCAGATCTTTCTCTAGAGTGTTTCAATCCAGGGTCTAACAGAGTTAGGAAGCAGGTGTCTCAATTTCCCATTGCTTTCTTAATTTTGAAAGTCATAATAAATTCAACATGGCACCATAGCATGTGGTTTGAATGTAGTCACAAAGCCTTCTATGAAGTGGGAAATTATTGACAGATTCAAATTATTTCAGGTAACTTTATGGTAGAATAAATTTATCAAAACTGTGAAATTCTTTCTGCTGCAAGCCTGATGTAGTCTGCAGTGTGGAATATCCTGATTTCTGCCACTAAACCATGGCAAAATTGCATTGTTCATCCACATGCTGTCTCCAGAAATGTGTCTTCAGTAGATCCTGTAAAAGTCCTATTTTTTTATCATTTTAACAAAATGGTGAACCCCGGAAAAACAGTGAGAAATGGTCTTTTTCATACAGTTTGTTTGCTGGGGCCTAAAACGTCATGTTCAAAGTAGCTGTCTAAAAATTAGCTTTTTGTCTTCTCTTTTTTATTTTATAGTTCAGGTAACTATTTCTTCCCTCAAGCCTGTTTTGTTAGCTAACTGAGCACAGGGACGAAGTTGTAATTTCTTCCAGAGGAATTTTATATCAAACCACATTATCACTATGCAAATAAAACTTAACCTTCACAACCTGATCTGGCTCATTCGGTCTTGACCATGGACATCTCCTAGCTATGCTCTACATGAAGACAAAGCAGGGCCAGGCTTTTGGTATTTGTATTGAATTTTGGAGAAGTTTCTCTAAATAGGACTCTTTTCTAGTTTGGTAGGTGCAACTTCTGCCCTAGAGATTAGTAAAAAAAGTGATATTGAACAGATCAAACATAACTTATCATTTCAGAGGTTGGATTTAGCATACACATTGAATAATACATAATGATTTAAAAATCACATCATTAAAAAATATAAAATACATATTTCATCGGTAGCAATTAAGTGAATTGCAATGAAATGAAATGCATTCCAGGCCATATTCTGTTAAATCTTCTTTGGACTTGGCACCTACTCCTTGATAGCATCAAAGGTAATTTGAAACATAAATAATGCTTAGAAAAATAGCTATACTTTATTCAGACCTCTGTACTTAATTCAATGACATAACTTGCAAAGTTTTTATATTTGAGAGGTGTTAGTTCAATAAAATTGAACAGAGTTCTTTCTTTTTGAGGAAATGTACTCAGTAGTTTCTCTTTGATCTTAAAAGTAACGTAATAATGAAAGATTATTAAAGGTGAAACTGAAAGGATGCTTTTATTTCCTCATCTTTATATTAATATGGCTTTATTCTGTGCAATAAAGCTAATAAAACAAAAAATGTTATCTTAGAATTAAACTACTATTTTTTCTAAGATACTGAAAAAATTAAATAACATCTATAGCTAGGTGTTAGTGTGGCATTGCAAGAGACCTGTCCTCTCTTGTCAGAACTTCTGGCCCTAGGGAGCTTATTATATCTCCTTGAATGCTTTTCTTAAGTGTAGTTCACCATGTACATAGTGTATCATGTGTATTTCACTTTGGGCTTCAAGAATGCATCTCAACATTACTTATTTGAATCCTTAGTAAAGTCATTTGCATAATTTTTCCCCTTTCTGTATTTTCAAATGCTATATGTCAGGGGATATGAAACTATTTTGAGTATGTCACTCCTTTTACTTCAAAGAACAGCTTCAGATGTTTTACTAATTTTATGTTGAAAAATTGTGTCTTCTAGTGGTCTGGAAGACACTAAAATGTCCTAAAAATGTCTTGGTGCCAAGCCACCTCATGCTTTTTGCCCAAAAAAGCCCTATAGGAGTATGGAGGCTTGGTAGTCAAAGCAGTATTAAGATATGCCAAGCCACCTCATGCTTTTTGCCCAAAAAAGCCCTATAGGAGTATGGAGGAGCGGAGAGGAGTACAGGACTCCTATAGGAGGGTTTTCTTTTTTTCTTTTTCTTTTGATTCCTAGCTTGCTTAACAAATTTATAAAAAGGTAATGAAATCAGAAATACCCCTTAAGTTTTTTGGTTTTTGGGGGTTTTTTAAAGTCAATATTAGAAATATTAGTCAATAATTAACAGCCCTGTATTGTGGAGAAAATCCATTCTTCTGTATTCCCGAAGTTAAAATACTTAGTTCAATGGAGTATTAGGCTGCAAACAATATTCCTGAGGGGGTTAAAATCGGTGAGTATTATGCAAAACCCAGCTACAAAAGATTTTCCAAGAAAAGTGTGTGTGTAACATACCATCCAATTTTCTACTTTTGTTCCTTAAGGGCACTGCTTCCTTTCTGAAAGGAAATGGAGTGCACATGAAGAGTGGCTAAACTTTTAAACCATAAGAATGGCACAGCCTAAGATAAATGCAGTTTTCTGTAATAGAATTATAGATATATATACACATGGAGTTGGAAAACTTAACCAAAAGTATTTTTCATTATGTATAATCATTTTCATTGCTCTTCAAAGGAACATTGTTATAACAGTGGTCAGGGAAAAGAAAAACTTTCTCTCTTTCTGAGAGAATGCCTTCAGGATATACTGCACTACCTAGCCAGGTGTATAAAGCTGACTACCTTAGTAAAACCTTAATAAAAAATAAAAATACCTTAACCAAAAAAATACTGTAATAAAAATTTTCCAGTTAACTTGGAAATGTAAGATGGTAATGAGAATGCATTTTTCTAACACCCAACTCTGAGTGGCTCTTCAAGACAATTACCAGGAGAAGGTGGGAAGCAGACTAGTGCACCTGAAACCTCATATATACAAAATAGAAATTGCTGCAGAGATTGCTTTGAAATGACAACAACCTATGACTAAAAAGATCATAGAATATGTTACTGGAGGTAAATGATGTGAAATTATGTGAATAAATATATACCTTACTTTTACCTGTTGAGATCAGAAAGGTAATTTGTGAATTTTGCCTGCAGAGTATAGGTTTATTATGTAAACTTAAATGCTATCTATAGCATCAATAGGAGTGATATTAGTCTGTAATATAGCTTATCCTTTGTTTTCCCCTTCCTCTTTACATACTGTTGAAAAATATCTTCCATGTTATTGCTTTCTTAGGTGTGCTTTCAGCTTAACCTTTTTTTGATGCAGAAATTAATAAATTTAATATTTTTTTCTAATATAAATTCCTAGAAAATGTTTTTTTCGTGTGTTCATGGTATTTGAGGGTCTGCTTCAGAGCATTAAAAAAACTCAGTGGAATCTTTTAAAAATTTCTGGGTTAATTTCCTTTAATGCTTCCATTTTCATGTGACACAGGCTAATAAGTTTAAAATTGTTACAAATTGTAGAACAAATGGAAAAAAGGATATGAAGAAGCCCTTGGAATCTAAGGCACACGATGTGGCTCTTCAGGACGGTCCTGTGAAGTGCCTGGAGCTAGAACCCAGCAATCCCTGTGGGTCTCTTCCAAATCAGGATTTTCTATGATTCTCTGATTCTGTGTGGGCTAGTGGTGAACTGATCTATCAGAGAGGGAACTTAACTCATGCTTCAAAACTGGAACATGCCCCTGTTGTGCTTCTCTTGGCCTCCTGGTCCATAAGGCTTATGTCCCCTCCTCCTCTGGTCCACTTCTCTTTCCCTCTCTATCCCCAATTTTATAATCCAAAAATATTTTCATTACAACCCAATATATTGATAATATTTATACACTCTATCTTAAAAGCAGTCATTTACTACATGAAAAGGAAGCTGTTGAATTTAGTCAATTAGCAAAATCTACTGCTCTGGATATCTGCAGAGAGGTAGTTACAACACTAGTATCAATCCCCAAATTTCTTATTCCAATCCTTACAAAATACATCTTAGAGCTTTATTTTGAATCATCACATACAAAAAAAATTTAGGAAGGGAAGTAAGAATGATTCAAAATATAAGTTAAATCCAGTAAGCAGGATGGAACATAGAGAATCCTTCTAATAATAAATTGTCCAATTCCCATCTTTTTAAATTTTTTCTCAGTGGTTCCTACTGAGTGTTTTGCTAGTTTCTTGTCCAATGCTAGAGTCATAGTCGATGTTCATTTTCATTTGAGTGTGCAAAGCTAAAAATGAGCACAGAAAAATCTTTACTCTCAAATGTTCTAAGTAGTTTTAAGTAGTCTTCAGTGTTGTCCTTTTTTCCATGGAGGTTTAGTCCTTCATTTTTATCCTTGAGACAACAAAATGAAATGAAACTAGTCTAAATTATTTCTCAGAAAACAATGAATGCAATGGCCTTCATTTGATATCCAGCAGAGCTCAAAGAAAAAGTAATGTGTGGCTACTGTGCCTGGTTGAAAACTCATGGATCAGCAGCACAGGTTTCTAGCTACAATGTGTGGCTAGATAAAAGGTAGGAAAATAGAGACAGTGGTGAAGGTAGTCTGGCCCCTAAGGAGTTACAGCTGTGCTAATTATCAAGCATTAAGAACAAGCCTGCCCTTAATAGGCCACAGCTGGATCCAGTTAAGAGGGGTATTATAAAAGAGTAGGTTGGCTGGTTGAGAGGGGAGATGTAGTTTGTTGGTTGTGCTAAGAAGAAGGAGGAGTCAGTGCTGTGAGGAGCTGCCCCTGAGATGTCACTGAGAAGGTATGAAACCTTTGCAATAGGATGACAACAACGTAGGTAGCTTATAACCTCCTTCAGCAGCTCCAATGGCCCTAACATAAATATATTCATTTCAGGTAAAACTCACACTAAATTCAGCTGGAGCAAAGTCCAGATAAGAGTGAATACTTTTGAAAGTTCCACTTCCTATCTCATTAAATGGAATGATGAAACCTTTCCCTATTTTGTGGTGTAATGAGGTTATCACAGAAAATTAGGTACCACATAAAAGGACTCAAAAGTAGTAGAACTTCTAACACTTTGAAAAAAAAGTGCATTTATTATTGTGATTTACAGTTCAGTTTTTCTGGCATTAGTTTGATTGTGAGGTCTGATAAGCTTTAATATATTCTTAAAAGCTATGTTTTCGTGAAGTGAGAGACACTAATAACAACACTTGATTAGTTCAGCAATCTCTTTAAGACTAAATTTATATTTTAGTTCAACCTACTGTGTTTAGGGATAGTTTCTATTTTCTTCAAGATTTCCAGTAGCTTTGCTCTATGTTGTGCTGAGTGCATTTTAGGTTGAGTTGCTTTTTACTGTAAGGAGCAAATAACATTCAGAGAGGGAATGGCATGATGACTGGATGGCAGTTCAGAAATGGCATAATAATCCTACCACTAGTACAATATTTCATACTACTGAAAGGGAAAAGAGTTAGAAAATCACAGGAAAACAATTTTAATAAGCTGTGTTAAGATTAGAAAAATATTTCACTGAAGTCATGGATGAAGTTTTAAATGCTGGATACTCTCATTTTTTCACATCTTCAAAAAAACCTTCAAAATATTAGTTGTCAATAAGGGAAATTTCATCACAAGTAAGAAGAAAACTATGTTCCAGGAGATTCCCCTAGCATGCTGTTTAAGAGTAATAACTAAAGTGTATATTCCTTGAGGAAGTTATTCTGTGAAATCTCATGTGACTTTTTATTGTGTTCTAAAATGTGTCTTCCTAAGAAGCTTCAGTTTAAGCTTGCTTTGTGCACCACTTCTTCATTCCCCTCTGACTTATTTTCTAGCAAAAACTAGAAATAGTTTTAATGCCTATAAATTCTCTTGAGGGCAGTTTAATATGACATGGCTGTGCAGTAGGGCACAACCTTTGAGCTTGCTGTGAAGGTAAAATATGCTTTAGAAATATTACAGGGATTAGGAAGCAATTGGATAGATGGTTATGACTTCAAGACTTAAAAAGCCTCCACAACACCAAAAATAAAAGCATGAGTATTTGAACTTTTTTTTTGCATGGACCAAAATGTTTCAGAACAAAATAGTATTGTGTAAAGGAGATGCTTGAATTTTGCATGTATGCAATAAAAATAAATCGCCAAAGTTCGTGTTCAGTCAAACATTTCAGAGCCACATAAATCTACTGCACCAGTTTTCTTCCATTACCACAAGTAGGTTAGAAAATATTTGAGGTAATCCAGTGCTAGGTGTTTTCTCAATGTTTTTAGCTTGCTTTAGTAGTGTGCAAGTATAAAAGCTTCAAGTGAAATTATGTAGGCACTGGCATGGAATACAACTATTACCATTGGAAGACAAGTCTGCATCCTCTGACTAATAGAGACTGGGAATGAAGACACTCATCTCTAACCTTACTTCCTTCAAAATAAAATAATAATATTCAGTAGTTTTCATGGACCAGGTTCAAGAATTTATGACTGAAAGAGTATTTAAATGAGAGTGATGACTTTCTTCAACTTAAATGTAGAGCATAAGTTTACCTTGATTTTGTTTTCTGTAGGGAAAGTTCTAAACCCCAGTATTTTTGGGGGTGTAGAATTACTACTAAGCCAATTGTTCTTTATACAGACACAGATTAGGAGATATGTTATTGAAGGTAACTAAACTGAATTAGTGCTTAATTATTCCAGAGGCTATTGTCCAGATAATAAAGCTCTCTGAATTATACCATAATTTGAATGCCTATCCAAGGGCAGGTAGTTCTTTCTACACTGAGTCTTTCGTTGAGTGATAAATCTAGTGTCACTTTTGCTTTTATTTGGAACACAAATTCCTTATATGCTAAAGTGTGGTTCTTGTCACACAAAATTATCTAGTGTCATAGTGGTAGTGCTTTCTTGATAGCCTTGTGAAGTCAGTTCATATGGGCTGCATGTCCATTGTGTTAAATGATAAATTTAAGGTTTTAATTAAGCCATAAACTACAAAAAACAGCCACAAACTACAGCACTAACTAATTGTTTTGAAGGTTTTGGTGTGGTTTTTTTTTTTTGGCAGAGCACTATATTGTAATTGTAGTCACCATGAAAGAAACAAATTATATAGAGGTTGTAGCTGTCTGTGTAGCTCAGCATGCTAAATTCCCAAAACTTTTCCTCCATTGTGTATAGCAAACTTATTTAAACATTTAATTGAAAATATGAAAATTCCACAACTAAAATCCAGAACTGAATTATAATAGCATTGTATCTTTTATCCAGAACTAATCATCTAGTTTGTGCAAGTCACAAAGATAGTGCCCAATATCTTCTAAGACTTCTGTAAAGAAATGTATTCGTGTTAAAATATTGTTCTTTTTCACTGAAAGAGATCTGCCTCTGCCCTACTCCATCTCCCTTGTACTACATGCAAATATTGTTGTTATTGCTCTTATAAGAAAGAAGGGTATGCAATGGCACAAGCATTTTATTTTATATAGCCCACCAGCACACTAGGAGCATACCTGAATATGATTTATAGGTTTGGGCTTTTTTTCCCCATTTTTAAAGAAAAATGTTATAGTGATTTTCTATGTATCATAGGTTTTCTGTTTTGTTGTTGTAGGTTTGGGGTGGTTTTTTTTGCTCTTTCTATATTGATATAATTTTGGCTGCTGTCCTGTGTTACAGAGTTAGATGGACTTTGTTCCAATATGGCCCTTCTCTGTGGAGCCTGTTTCAATGGGATTGCAGCCAGGTGAATACTGCTGCAATTCTGCTGTCTGCTTACTAACTACACAGCATGAAGCAGGCAGAGTAAGGGCAGTATTTAAAGATTTTTCAAGGCCACATCCACATCTGCTGTACCTCTGTGAATTTTTCCTTTTTTTTTTTTTTTTTTTGTGTTCCCCCAAATTGTAGTCTCAGCAAAAGCAGTATTCTGTGTCTTTGGTAACAGCCAACAGCTGGCATCATGCTAGATACCATTCCTTGATGGTGCAATGATATTTGTCATACTTAGTAGTTATAGAATTCAATATAAAGATTTAAATTGCAGGTTCAAGAGGTGAGTTGTGCAGTTTCTCAGCTCAGCAACAGCTTCCTGTGCTTTTTGCTCTTGAAAGAAAACATCGCTCCTGTTATTTATTTATTCTATGGTAATTAGCCAAGAGCTGTATTAGTGTGTAATTTAACATCTCCTGTGTCAAAGTGATGCCACCTTGGCTATTTCCTGAGCTTTCTGATCCTGTTTTTTTTCTCCTTGTCAGAGCAGTCCCAGGAGACAGGGATGGATGCCAGGGAGATTTCTGCCTCTTATAAGGATGTGCCAATACTCATTATTCTTGCAAAACAGAGTCAGAATGTAGGGACTAGGTGTGGGCACAGGGTAAACCTAAGCAACCTGTAAAGAATCTGTGATCATGTTTGCAGTAGCTGTAATTATATTTTAATTTTCTTTAACAAGAGCTAGCACCTGTTTTGCTGAGACCTTGATCCAGGGGGGTGATACAGGACAGGAGCCACAAGGGGATGTGCAGACAGGTTGCTGTTCCTCTGTGCTGCCTGTGGGGTACCTGCTGTGATGCATTTCCAGGCCTTGAGGTCTCAGGATGTGGGTCCTTGCAGCCCAAGCTGTTTCTGGGAGGACAGGTACACAAATGACCTCTCTCTGCCATCAACCACAGAGGCTGCAAACAGCTCATTTTGCTTTTTACTCCCCCTTCCAAAGAATCATTACACCACAGCTACGTTACCATGGCGGGCACATAGCACATACTGAGAGCTCTCTGCACTAGCTCTAGGAAATCCTACTAGTATTTTCAAATTCTGTGTCTGTGTTCTAATTAGCATGATTTAAGGAGTGACACACCTAGTTTTGTACATGCAGCCATGCAAGGGAAACACAGTAATTTATTTCTAAAAGTGCTGCATTTTTAGCTCAAAACATGACTGAAGAGTGCTCCTGATGTAGCACTGACAGTGGCTGTGATTATATTTTAATTTTCTTTAACAAGAGCTACTTATTAAAACTCAGACCATAAGGGAGGTTAGATACATGTGAAATATGAAAAGCTAAGTTTTCTTCAGTTCTTACTCATCACTGATTCATATAACTCTTTCTGATCCTTTTTCTTTTTTTTTTTGGCTAGAAACATAAAAGAGGTACAGTAGATTTGATGTGGAACTTTGCAATTGATTTTTTCATATGCAAAAATTTAAAAAATGTGCAATAAAATATTTTTATTATAATTTATTTAATATATATAATATTAAAATATGCTTTATTGGTCTGACATATTGTCTCTTAAATAGCAAAAACAATTGGAGCAACAGTAGATGTATATAATGTATATAACAATTTGTGAGGACATAAGCAATAAAAAGAAAAGGAAGTCATTAGCTCAGAACAAAAAACAGCACAGTTATTATTATGGATCTAATAAAAATAATTTGGCTTTTTGTATATATGGAAAATCAATTTTCACTTTTCATGCACACAGAAATCTACCTACTACAGGAGTCTTTCATAAAGAAAAGTCCTTCTGCCTCTTGGTTTAAAATTTTCCGATGCAGCTAACTTTAAAGAGACTCAGCAATGCTTCCTTTCTGATAAAAGGGTAAATTTATTTTATAGAATCTGGGGCAGTTTCATGATTTTTTTGTGGTTTAATGAGGGTGTTGTGGTGGTAAAGGAAACCATTATTACTGGTAACAATTGCATTCATTTCAAATGGCTGAAGAAATGCAATTCGGTAAGCAAAATTTGCAAATCAATGCTGTAAAAATTATTTGTTGTGCTTTGTTTGTGTTTGTTGCCTATAAAACTGAGATATAGTTTGTTGTGCTTGAGTTGAACAGCTGATGTTTGTTGCCTATAAAACTGAGATATAGTATGTAGTGAAATGATGTGTAAGTGGATATATAGTAAATAGAAATGTTTTTTTTCTTGCATATATTTCTTTTCAGCACTTATCAAGGATGCGTCTGTCCTTTATGTAATAAAGACAGTACCCTTAAGGTATTTAATTTATAATACCTTAAGGTATTAAATAAATAAAGCATTATAATACCTTAAGGTATTATTATTTATAATACCCTTAAGGTATTATAATGCTTTCATATTTCAGACAGAACAGATTGAAGGTAAAGCAACAGATTAATGTGACACTTCAATAACAGTAACTGTTAGACAGTAGTGACACAACTGATTTTGAATGTTTTACAAGAATACAAAGGTGTAAAACTGACAACCTAAATTATTTGGTATGTTTGAGGACACCCAAGTCAATTGTTTAGCACTGTCTTCATGCCTTACCTGGGCATCTGCTTTAAATCTCCCATTTTCACATATTACATAGTAGATTAGGTACCTTTTTCCTTTTTTTTTTCTCTCAAGTTTTCACTGGGATGAGTAATCAAGAGCTTTTCAGAAAGAAAGCTGGCAAGTTTGATAAAATTGATTTTGCAGACTCTGTCATTGTTCAAATTTGGCTTTACTAAGCTAATAGATAGTATACTTTTCACTTCTTTCTATGTAGGAGAAAGTTTCAATGTATGCTTTTGTTCTGGAAAAGCATCTGCCTGTTCCATGACGAACATTTAAATCAAGCTCTATTTGTAATGGTTCATTTATTAATTTTATGAACTACTAAGTTTGAAGATTTGAAGAAGTGGAAAGAAGAAATTTTAAAATCCCTGCCAACCAACCCTGTTCAAAGCAGTTATTTTCTTTCTATTTGATGCTTTATTCAAATCTCTACAAATGCACAGATTTGTGGGTTTTCAAAACATCTATTTTGTCATCAACTATGGCTTTTAATGACTTGGATGTCCTTCAGAATTCAAAACAAACCCCTATTACTTTCCTTCTCCATTGTGCTTTGCAAACATGAAGTGGTCAATTCTAGCACTGGTGTTTGCACCTTCATTGTTTAACAAGTTCTGTAAATAGAATCCTCATGGTCTGAGATTCCAGACCTGTGAGACTCCAGATTACAGAGCTGTCATAGTAGAGTGCAGCAGAGAAGTGGGAGGTCTCTACACAGCCTCTGGTATTGTAATGTAGGATTCACTCAGCTCTTCTCTATTGCACAGCTGTACAGGCTTGTTCCAAAAATTCAGCTCAGACAAGATACTCCATTACTCTTTGTGACCAGACTACAAAAGTAATTAATCTGGGAGATGATTTTTTTAGTCACTAAATCTCTAGTCTAGAGGTCATCTTTAGGGCTGAACTGAGTTGAGTTCAGGGCTGTACTTAAACCTGGATATGGACAAGCTTGAGGTCATCTCTTTGTTAACATTTTGTCTTTCTGGTGCATAGTTTTGTAAAGAACTGAATGTAAGTAGAGAAATGTGAATGGAAAAAATACATATTCTCAATGACCAGTAAAACTATAATTTTGTTCCCTGAATTTCTATGTGCTTAGTAATATGCACTTAACAGCATTGCAGCTACAAGGAACAGATTTAACTTGTGAAGCCCAAGCCAGCTGAGCTCTCCTAGTCATTGCTCATTCAGAACAAATGGTACCAAATACCAGCTTACAGCAAGGCCATGCCTGATTGGGAAACTTCCTTCCCTGGGTCACACTTACCATTCCCTCACAGTATCCTTTGCTCCTGTTTCAGGCTCAGCTAACTTCACATTTTCTGTGTTCTCTTTAAGAGTGTTAAAACTTGGTCCTTAATCCATGTCATAGTACTTTCCTATAAACCAAGTCATTGTCTCTCCAGAACTTGATAAAATTATATATTTTTTCATATGTTAAGAGTTTTCAGAGTTTTCCATGCCATGCTGTATTTTACAAGTCAAAACACAGCTTGCTTCAGAAGATGAAACAAATGGCTTAAAATCAATAAATCTTTTTACAGTTTGCCACTAGGGATCATTACAGAGTGTTTATTAGTTGTTTCCTTACCCTTCAGATGTAAGAAATAACAAATCTGTTGAGTCTTGGTGTGTCAGACTGCCTTGCTGCCTGCCTGTGCTGCCTGCTGTGGCTCCAGCCATGCTGGGGAGGCATCTGCTCTGGGCTGGGTGCTGGATCGTGACACACTGGGACATCTTCTCACAAAACATTTTCTGTAGCCCTTTTTTATCAGCTTTCATGCTTCCTCAGCAGGACCACTGATGATTCAGAGCCAGGTACTATAACACCAGCCACTGAAGAGGAATAGGCATGCTGGCACTTACGCTTGAGGGGTGTCAGCTGGCAGGTTTACTGCACGTGTCTGCATGGCTTTTTGTCTCCCTCATGGCTGGGATTGTGAGGAGCCCCCAGAGATGTTTCAGTCTTGGAATTTCTCATCCGTTCCCTGCTTAACTGAGGTGCCCCTGCTGCATCCAGATCAGGTGATCAATGCACACAGTTCAAGCCCATAAGTCTGATAATATAATTTTCTTATCAGAGAGACCAATGAAAACAAACATAAGAAATTCTGAGATATTAAATAATAGTGTGCTTTTCTTCTTTTTTCATAATTTTTATGCCTTTTTTAATGCTTCCATAAATTTTCTGGTTTGGCTTAAAAAATACTGATTTTTAAATTCCAGTTTCACAGATCATTGGTAAGTGATGTGGATTAAAGAAATCATACTTGAATCTTTCATGAATGAGGAAAACTGAAAATTTCTTAGTTTATAATAGTAGTGACTAAAAAGTTTTTGCTTAGCAATTCATACAAACAGTATAAATGTGAAGGAGATAACATTTCTCCCCAGGAAAGTGGTCACAGCACCAGCCTGAGAGAGTTCAAGGAGCATTTGGACAATGCTCTCAGGCACAGGGTGTGATTCTTGGGGATGGTGCTGTGCAGGGCCAGGAGCTAGACTCAGTGATCCTCATGGGTGCCATCCAACTCAGCATATTCTGTAATTCTGTAATTTTGTGGTTTTATTCAGGCTGCTGAAAAAGGAGGTAATTTAGTCTCTAAGCCTGGAGGAGTCCCGTGCTGTGCAGGGCCAGGAGCTAGACTCAATGATCCTCATGGGTGCCATCCAACTCAGCATATTCTGTAATTCTGTGATTTTATTCAGGCTGCTGAAAAAGGAGGTAATTTAGTCTCTAAGCCTGGAGGAGTCCAACACACACTTTGTTCTAACAAAAATGTATCACAAAAGAAAACTGGTTACATGTCTGTTTGTATAAATAGCTGCTTAAAATTTCTTTTATATTTGTGATAACTTTCATTATGACTCTTTTTATAGACTTGGGAACTGGTGGGCTGGAAGCCATTATCAAAACTTGGTAATGAAGAGGCAAAAATCTAAGACAAAGTAGGCAAGTGAGCAAAATTAAAATAGAAGTTAAAAATGGTCCTTGTTTCAGCTATTCTCTGTGCACTGAAAAGGCTTCAAATAGATTTTTTTCTCTTGAGATCTAGGCCAAAAGAGACAATCTGAAGCTGAAATTGTCACCACTAACCTACACTTTTCCTGCACATCACAGGTGATATTTACAGTCTTAACGTTGTTTAAACATGTCTGTCTTCTGTAGAGATTTTGTAATGTAAAGGAGAAATCTGTACAGAAGAAAAAGGTGCAGTAGAGTCTCATTATCCACAAATGCAACTGGGCTTCCATGTAAATTCCTCTTTAAAGTGACATGTTTTTTTCCTTTGCTTTGTGACTGTATCAAAGTTTAAGGTCTTTCATTCCTGTAGTGTGTTGTACAAAGCATAAGACACATTAGGTTTCCTGATATATTTTTGCTATTTTCTTTCTGACATGTTATCCCATGAGGCAAATGACTAATCTGCACTGGAGTATTCCCTGGTGACTTCAGATTGGCAGAATTAATTCACAACTCGAGTCCCTTCACATGCTGTTCTGTAGAGAAGTAGTTAGATGGAGCAAGTGTGCCAGAGGTCTGAATGAAGTCTTGAAGGCAAAATTATGGGTGAAAAGGTTTAGGAATAAGAAACAGTTTTGTTTCCATTTGTTCCCAATATTGAAACATTGCTCTCAGGAATAGGATGTGCCCTTGGAGTAAGGGGAAGTCAAGCAGACCCAGCAAGTCCCTGAAAACTGCAGTAACCAATATCTACAGGTAACTGGAAAAATCCTGAGATCTCTTCCTTAACTGTCACCTGCACAGATGACTGGTATCTATCTCTGTGACAGGATTCCAAGCAAGAGGAGGGATATTCCCTATGGTGTGCTGTGGCATCCTAGTCCAGATTAGAGACAATTTTAACAACTCCCATGCACCAAACCTCACTTTTCTCTCTGCTATTTTATAGATGTCATATAGGACAAGATCTAGTCTGTTCATGCACCTGTCAATTGAAAAGGAGAGGGGGAAAAAAAAAGTTAATGGTTCACCATTCAACACCTTTGTTATGTGAAATATTTAACACCACTTTATCCTCTTTATTCTCTAACCTGGCTGTACATGTTGTTTCTTGCTATCATGCACCCACGGCATTATTGAAGCACTGCCTGGTGGAGTGGTGGTAGAGACCAGTCACAGAGATTCTTTGCCTCCTGGTTCCACTCACCCTAAGCAAAGCTGCCTCTGTTTAGTGGCAGATTACTCAGATACTGGCTATGGCAATGCTTTCTGAAAAAGCGTGTTGGAATTCTCAGCTGTGGAGTTCCACCTGAACAATTCTTGTGCAGTTCCCTGATGCCCATCTTTTCATAATTAAGCTATCACACTCTGCTATAAATTGTCTCCAACCCAGCAGCAGAGAAATTCTTCTTCTAGAAAGTCAGTTTAGGCTGATAAGAGTTAGAATTTTTAGATCAGTTTGGAGAAGAATTAACACACATATAAATCTATCCAGATTTAGGTGTGGCTGCCTAGTCTTGATGAATTTTTGTTACATAACTTTTCTGATACACAGATTTCCAGAATAAAATGGAGCCCTGAAATGAGCTCTCTAAGAAAATAGCTAAAGCTATATAGAGAATCATGATTAATAAAGTCTCCTCCTCTCTTTCCTCCCTCCATCCATCTGGAACAAAACTGTGGCAGACTAGAGAAATATACATTACTTATTTTCTCTCATTATGATCAGGGTGGATTTATTTGGAATCTCTGGAGAGAATGCAGAACAAGCACATTTTGATTTTGGTTTTTGATTCTGTCAGAGAAGCATTTTCTGCTCATATCCCAAAATATGGATTTAGGTTTTCTTGTACCCCAGGGCAATCAAGAATAACTTTAGGGTCAATAGAAGCTTTTCGGTGCCTTAAAATGTCATTGCTTCTAAGTATTGTGTCTATTGCCTTTGAGGAGTAGGATTGGAGGGTTTCCAGATTCTCACTGGATCACAGCACCAAATTTAGCTCTTAAAGGCATTCAATATCGTGCTGTTTTCAAAAGCAAAAGAGTCAGGGGCTCCTGCTTAGCCTTTTACAAATGATCGTTTAGGCATCTTTCAGAAGAATGAGAAGCACACTTTTAACATTATCATTTTGCAATTCCTAGTACATTTTTGATATATTCTTTTTCACAAGAAAATGTATGCATACCATCCTACACAATTGCAAGGTATAAATATTTTGATTAATACCTGTGCAATGTAACATATATGACCAGCATTTGTTCATCAGTCCTGAATTTGATATGGATATGTGACTAAATTGTAGAGATCACTGAATTTAATTTTTTTCCCCTCACAGTTTTCTATCCATTCTTAGAGGAGCAGCATTGACTTACGCTTAAGATAATGAAAAGGTTAATGAAACACAAAAGTAGCCTGTTTTCCATCAGTAAAGTATCCAGGAACCATGAAGCAATGAGCCAAATATTTGTACTACATGTTGACATAGTGCTGTTTGTTCTATACATGTTTGTAACCCCAGGGATTTCCCCATGCACAGAGTAACTTGGTAAAAGCTGTAATCCAGAACTATTTTTCAATTACTTTAAATTTGGAGATTGTACAGTCTTTTGATTGACAAGTACAGCAGTGTGTTTTGGAACTGCCATTGCACATGTAGGATTTACCTTCATATGTTACTGACACTGTGATATTTTAGTACGCTCAGTAGAATATAGTGTTCCCTTGTAATTAGAGTCTTGATTCATATTCCTGAACAGTCAGTAAGTCAATAGACTTTTAAATCAGTAGGAGTCAAACATACTCCTTTTAAAAATTATACATACCTTTTAAAAGTATTTTATTTTGTGATAAGCATTTTTATGCTACTTCAGGTTATTTATTGTATCTTGTTACATCATAAGGGGAAGAGTTCACGTTCGTTCATCTAGGATTGTAGAAGATACTGACTGGATTATTTATTTTTTTTAATCCAGCATAGATCAAAATCCAACTGCTGCCACTTGAAAATACTCATCAGTGTACTAAAATGTTGTGCTAGTAAAATATCTGATAGCATGCAACTTCTAACTTTTTTTATGGCTTTCTGCTTCTTTCATATTTTTAATCTTTTTCTAAGGTGCTCATTTCTCACAAGAGTGTTTTGCAGTGGCAGAGATTAATTGCAGCTCTACCTACCCTACTGTCCTTATATTTTCAGGCATGCAGCATTGTGTCTTGCTATAAAAGAGTATTTCTCAGGGTGTGGTATATGATGAGGATCAAACTTCCTAAAATGTCATTTTTTCATCTCCATTATGGGGATTTTTTAAAGCATCCAGCCACTATCTTCACCTTCTTTCTAGACCACTGTTACTCAAACTGACTTTCACTCTCTACAACTTCCTCATCAGAAGCTTCTATTTTGGAAAAATGAACTAAGTTACTTTATTTTAGAGTATGTGTAACCAATTCTTTTGTTTTCCTTCATTCAAAGCAACTGCTAGAGCAGTCAGTCAGGCTATGCTGGAAATTAGATCATTTGAGAAATGCATGATGAAGACAGCAAATGGAAGTCAACAGATGACACAGGCATTTATATACCATACAAGTTGCTTATGGTGGAGTAGTAGTTGTGAGCCCATTAAGTACTCAGTAGCAAGTGTGGGAAAATGCAGCTACATTTTGGCTGTTGCAGAACTTTCAAACAGAGGGATATAATTCCTTAAATTGTGCCTCATTCTCTTCCTATCCCAGCAATGCCATCAGCTGTGAGACAAGCAAGAGCTGCCTTGATGATGGAAATGTAGCTTGCTGTCCTGCCTAGATTTGGACAACAGTAATTATTTTGGTATCAGAAAATCCAGAATAAATGTGTTCATCATCCACAGACAACAAATTTCAAGGCCAAGCAGGAGTGTTCAGTGCCACTACTATCCCAACAGCAACTCTTTTGGGCCCAGACTGGTCTCTACCTCACAAAACTGTAACAGAGATGACACAGAATTATGTATTGTTGGAGCAGGCACAAGCTAGTTTGGCAGCAGAAGTATCACAGGACAATATCCAGATTCTAACTCACCAAATATTGCTGCTGTTGCTGCAAGAAATTGTAGAACTAACAATGCCTACATGTGTTACTCAGAGGTGACCTGCTGGAGCAGAGCAGCAAAGAAAGGCAGATACACACTCACTGTGGCACACATTTTTCCTCACTGGAGCATGAGAACATTGCATAACAATGTGGGCCAGTGGTTTGGGCCAGCACCTCCTCCTCCACCACCATCTGAGCATGAGAAGAGTCTTTGTTTTCCTTCCTCCCCCACAGTAAGACAAAATTTATTTTCTTTTTAGAAAAATGTGAGACAACAAATCATTCACTACTCCAGAAAAAATTAAATAGCTGTGTGCTGGTATAAAAAAAATCTAAAATTAATCTCAGAGGAACTACAGTTGCTAATGTTTTGTTCTTACAACATTCTGTAATTTGTCTGATTATTGAACCGAAGTGCAAATGCAAGCAGTTGCCTTTGCACTTGACCTTTTGGTCTTGAATACAAAAGACTCTTGTATTTTTAGGTAGAAACACTACTTTTGGTGGGTTCTGATTAGTATGATTGCAGTATGGCATAGTCCAAGTATCCAGTTTCCGAATTCTTAAATTCTTTACTTTGAGATCTTCACACACTTAAATTGACATAAATCAGGAATGTTCCACATACATTTCTATTTGTTTTCTTTGTGAGCACGTTTGCTTTTGTCTACATTATAATCTGCTGATAAAATGTTTTCTTTGTTAATCCAGAGGTTTTTTTGTTGGCTTTATTGTGTCTTCTGTGCTTCCTTGCTCTATGAATTCTATGAACTCTTCCTTGCCTTTTTATACTGTGTAGCCTTTCCCTGAGAGTTGCAAGAGTATTCCTTGTTCCTGGAATGGCTCTGATCCCTGTACAAAATGGCACTAAGCTCTACACAGCATTGTGGCAGCACTCCTTTGTTTATGTCCTTTGTTTTCTTGTTTCAGATCTCGGCTTTCCCCATGTGGTGAACAGCATCTTCCATTAGATTCTATGTCTTTTTTTAAATGTCCGAAGGAACATGTATATTCCTTCTGATTTCTGGCAGCTGACCTTCTGTACTGTTTTATTGTATCTTCAGACTGAAAAAATAGCCAGGATACCTTTCCTTTTCTAGGGCAGTAGCATCTACTTGTGGTTATCCCCTTGATGATGTAGACAAAGAACGGGCATTTCCAAGACACAGTGACATCTTAAAGCTTGTGGATGTATAGTCATTTAATCCTTGGGTAGCAGAGTTAGAAAAGCCAGCCAGCAGTGCCAGTGTTATGGACACAATGGCACTGCCATGTTGGCATTAGAGCTGTTTGTGCTGCCAGACACCTACACGGACCATCACAATGCACAAGCATCAATCAAAGGGTCGTGTAACTCCAGGGATTGCTATTACTTTACTTGCAGAAGGTCATAGTTCAGCTGTCAGGACTGAAATTAGACTAGAATACACGTATGCCCTGGACCATGCTGACAGAAGATACTTTACAGCATAAACCATATTTGATATATTTTCTGGAAGAAATCTCTCTCAAGATAATTCCTCAGCCTAGATTTCTATCTTTAGATGTCCTTGGTTGCTTCATAATCTTTCTTTTGGGGGACTCTTTGATACCAGTCCCCAGGCTGCTTGTGTTCCTATGCCACTGATGGCAGCTCTTTTTCAAAGGACCTTTGTAGCAGCTATTTAATTCTGTGTGGGGAGCAGAAGCTTTTGAAATGGATGGAGTTGTGGTGAACTGTCAGAAAAGAGCATTAAAGAAACACTTTTCCTGTATTTAGAATATTGTTAGCATTTTGCATAATTTAAACATTTGGGTAGTCATGTTTTACTTATTTGAGTGCTGCTTACTGTGACATGCCTTGCAGTAGAGCTGTGAAGGGAGCGATGATATTTCAAAATAACCAAGCTTGGGCAATATCAAATTCTGTGAAAATGAAGTGATCTGAGGGGATTAGGCTATGCCCATACATCCCTAAAAGTATTAGACAATACCAGCAAGTAAAAATAACAATTTATTTCCTTCTTTCCTTCTCATTCTTTCTTTGCTATTTCTGCTAGACAGGTCTGTCCACACACCACTGAATGGGAAGCAGAGGTTTTCATGGTTCAGTGGATATTCCGTGGTTTTGAAAACTGCAGGTGAAATTAGGAAGAAGGAAGGAGCCAGAGGAATTTCAGCAGTGGGTGATTGTGCTAGAATTAAGAGTAAACAGAGTTGATTGTAAAAGAGGTAAACAGTTTTGTAAATGTAGCTGCATACTCTGAAGGGTCAGCCCAGGAGTATTCTTACACTTGTGGCTTTCAGCTACTTTTTGTGAATCAGTGTGCTGAAGGTATCTGTATATGGACTGATACATAAATTCTTGTCATTTCACTGCTTATAATAATAATCTAAAAGTTAGAAAAATAATTAAAAAAAAAAAAGTTGCCCACAGGACCCATGCCTGCCCTCTAGCTGATTCATTACCAGTCCTGCAGATAAAATTAGGGAATTTTTTTCCTTGCTTTCTGATTGTCTATTTTTGTGCTTGGAGAACTTGGACTCCCAGAAGAGAACAGCAACTGATTCTGTTCTTCTTCCGGAGATACCTTTTGGCTGAGCTTCCTGATCACAGATTTTTGACAGTGCAGTTCACATAACTTGAACTTGGTGTAATAGATGGAAAATGTATTAAAGAGAAAACCTGAAGCATTTCTACAAGCTTGTGGACTGAGGAAGGTCTAGCAGCTGTATTTGACTTCACAGTGGTATAAAAGCTGTCAAGGGTCAATGCCAATTGTCTATGTCTCTTCATCTCTTTAATGGCCAAGATGTTAAAACTGGGCACTTGCTGTGCAGGAGAACTGCAGGAGAACTTTGTGTATGGGAGCTGGACAGGAAGGGTTAGTTATGTAATAATGCAGGGCATCACCTGAATTCAAATCTGTCATCCCCCTTGACTTGGTACCATCATGTTTGATTTCAGATTAAAGCCAGTGGTGTTATTTTTTACCTGTGGTTGTGTAAAACACGGTGTAATGCCTTACTACACTGAGAAACAGCCCAGGTTTGCCCAGATTTTCGATATCCCATTGGCATGCTTAACTCACAAGTTCAGTCCTTCTATCACCCTATTCGGTGAGATAGAGGATTAAGGAGTCACTAGAAAGTCTCTTAATTAGGCTAAATTGGTTTTTTGATCCTTCAAAGTACAGGTCCAACTTTGGTGCAATGAATTCTGGCATAACCAATCTTTTTACTAGGGCAGGACATCTGTGCTGAGATGATGAGGTACCCACACTCAACTAGCTCATCTTTTTCACCATCCACTTAGATAACAATGCTGTAGAAATGGTTGTGATTACTTTGTAGTTTCTAAATTTTAACTGTGATTTATTTAACCAAAACCTATATTTAACTAAAATTTTTTGAGATAAATAAATTTCTTCTGTAAAAGGTCTAGCATTAATTATATTTAGTTTAGGAAAATAATTTTTAAAATGCCTTAAGTCTCAATTATGTACCTTTTTGTTTTCTTCAGTTATCAGTTTCAGTAAGTTACACACACAAAAGATATACTCTTGGCTTCTAGAGCTTCATCTTTGACACTCTTGTTCCTCTTGTGTACTGAAAAAATTGCAGTCAGTCCATTGTGTGCCATTTGGTTTGACAAGGTCAAAAACTTCTGAAAAGCTGAAGCTGTAGGTTGCCATCCTTCTATTGCCTCCTTTTGTAGTAAAACCCCCCAGGTGACTGTGCAGCACCCTCAGGAGTGAGTGCTGCTCAATTACTCACACGCTGATCTTCAGCCTTTGTCCACTTGTTCAGACTGTCTCAAGATGAGGATTAAAAAAAATAATGAAAAATGTAAAGTTTCAACATAAACATGAGACTGAAGTCATGACAAGATATTGACATAACTTGCTAATATCTTGTCATAGCTTCAGTCTCATGTTTATGTTGAAACTTTGTTTCAACATAATGTAAAGAGTTACAGAGCTCTTTATAGAGCTGCCTGCAAGTCATCACACAGTATACACAAAGTAATAAAAAAATATGGGACCAAATGCATTAATAGCATAAAAATTCATGCTTCTGATGAACTAATAGAAAATTTGTGAGAAAAATTATGTGAAAACAGCAAGATCTACATTGTCTTCTAGCTAGTTGTCAGTCCCATTTCAAAACACCTCTCTATAATAACAACTCAGTCTTGCCATAATTGCAGCTCTTTCTTGATATAAATATTTAAGCATCTAGTGAGATATGGGATACGTTTTAAACTTTATCCTCTAAAGCCCTCTAAAGGATAAATCCTTTTAAAATGGATTTAGCATCATCTCAGTTTGATAGATATTTATGATATGAAAGTCTGATCCCACCTGCTATTTTCCTTTGTCAAATAGGATTGTTCTTATTCCTGGTTATTTGATAATGCTTTATTAAATGGATTGTGTTCATTTAGACATATAAACTTTTTTCTTTCCCAGATTTTTATTTCCTTTATTTTCAGTGTTTGGCCACACTTAATGGTTTAAATATATTGAGTGCAAAATATTTAAATAAAATAGGAATGGCAGCTGTCCAATACAGCAGTGTAGCGTAGCATAATGAGCACCAATAAGGAAGATAACAAGTCTATTAGCTGATATTAATTCTTAGACAATGTCTGAAATTAAATGTAGGACAATAAAGAGGAAGGCATTAATCCAGCTAGTTTATCAATATCTGGTTTTAATTTTAGAAATGTGAATCCTGTTATTTTTAATTATGCCTGTTTCTATCTCCTTGAGCGCCCGTTTTTCTACATACATATTTGGATGTGGAATTTTTGATTTTGTCCTCTCCTCACATTTCTACATTTGTTTTAAAAAGTATGAATGAGTGAGTTAACCCTTTCAACCACCTCTGTGCATTTCTTCCAAAACTGCTCCCACTTAGCAGCATGGAGTAGTTTCAAGCTGCACAGGATACTCTCAAGAGTATAATCAGCAAAGTCACGTGGTTTAAGCAATCAGTGCTATGAGTATTGGATGCTACGATGCCCAACGGGCCAGAAGAATGATGTGCAGAACTCCATGATCTCAGAAGGCTAATTACTTTATTATAGTATACTATACTATAAAGAACACTAAAGAATACTAAAAGATACTAAAGAAAACTCCTGACTGTCTCTCAACAGTCAGGACACAGCTTTTTCTAATTGGCCAAGGAAACAAAACAATCCTCAGCAGAATCCAATTGACAAATCACTTCTGGTAAACAATATCCTGACACATTCTACATGTGCAAAACAACCAGAGCAGAGAATAGAGATAAGAATTGTTTTTCTCCTCTCTGTGGCTTCTCTCTGCCTTTCCCAGAAAATCCTTGGGAAAAATTGTGCCTTGCTTTTCTCTGTGAAGAGAAATGTGACCACATATGAGTACAGCAATATATAACCAAGATCTCAAATTCTTAATAAAAAGCTCTGCTACACATGCCTCTCTGCATTCCTTAAATCCCTACAAACCAAGTCTCTTTGGGACTTACACTGGGAGAAGTGCTCTGAAAATTTCTTACTTTGTGTTTTCCAAGATGCTTTCTCCAAAGCACATACTTTTATTTTACATTTACTCTGTGTGTATTATCTTTAATATTAATCTCTTTTATCAGAGTGAGCACATTTTAATACAATATAGTGTGTTTTACTGAGAACTTAAAAACTTAACTTTCAATTAGCTGTTAATAGAGGATACTAATATAGGGCAATCCTCAGGTCTGGGGAAGAGTTGCTCTTGGTAAGTTAGTGTTCCTTTGCACTATATCCCCAATCCCATGAAGATTTACAGAAACTTTCAATTTAGTATAAACTGTGATTTTAATTAGTGGTGTTATCCTGTTCATAAACTTATGATATTGCTAATTAAAATTTGAAGTAGTTCTGTCTATACTTCCCTACTGAAAAATATTAATGCTAACTATGAGAAAGAGAAATACCTGAGCACTCAAAATGAGTATATTTTATATTTTTATTATCATGAATGACCTATATGAATGACAAAAATTACCTATTTTTCTTTTAAAATTTTTTGAACACTGACATCTGAGCTCTTTTTTTGCATTTTTACTGAAGTTTTTTTCTGACTTGCTCTGTGGTGATACAAAGGAAACCTTGGATGATATTTTCAGTGTAGAACCAGACATGGTGCTGCAAATACAGAAATAATGTCAAATTAATGAAAAAAATAATAGAAATTATAGAATGATAGAAATAGAAAAATGAAAAGGAGATAAATGCAAATGATAAAGACATCCCAAGATTTGAAGAGATTTATGTTTGCTTTAGGATGGAAATGGACTGGGGCACCTGAGTTTTTGATTTTGTGGTGTTTAGGCTGCATTTCCCTCTGAATTCAGAATGGCTTAGAAATTATCTGCAATAGTGCTCTTTCTTTTCACTCCCCAGACTTCTGCATCCTCTGGAGCATAAAATCTATCTTGAAAAGCTTCTCTCTGTTAGAATGGAGAGGTTATATCCCAATTGCAACTTGCTTTCTTCCCTCTCATAAGACAACCAGAAATAATATCCAATTTCTGGTGGTTGTGCAGCCTTTTGGGATTTAGTAAAATTGAAGCAGTTTGTTGAATTTTTGCAGAGGTATATTTTTATCAGATACTCTGTCATATCAAGTTATTTCTTGCAAAGCTATGATGTGGACTCTTTTCCTGGTTGAGCAGATACTGCTGTGGCTTGAGCAGTTTTAGTCAGAGAGTATTTCTCTGTGGATTATGCAATAAATTGTAGAAACATTTTCTGGGTTCATGGCATAACCTATGATGATAATTCCTGTTAATATAAGTTGCAATTTTTTTTATCTGAATGCTTTACACTTTTATCCTGGAAACCTAAGGTGCCTTCATAACTATACAATAGAAATTTAGCAAGAATGGATACTATAAAAATAATATAACAAGTATTTTTATTTTTAACATTCAGATCTTGTGTAAAATGATAATGTAAATAAGGAAGAATTCATTTTAACGTTGTTCAGTGTTTTTGCTAGGAATATTTATTTCCTTACACACAGCAAACTTCTTTGGAGTTTTTCTTAAGGGGATGCCTACGTATCAATTTTCTATTACTTCCTCCTTTTTGTGGTGATAACACCATGGATATTAGGGGATGGCAAAGGGAAGAGCACTAACATTTCCTCTGAGTGTAGGGCACACACAATATTGCTACACAACGCTATTCAGACAGCCATTTTGACCAGTGAACATTGAATCAATCCTCAAAGGTATGTGATATACATTCTCCAAAGAGAACTGTGATGCAAGAGTAGATAAATGCAATGATGGCCAGCTCCACAGCTGCTTATTCCGAAGCTTCCAAAGGTAAAAGAATGGGCATCAGAAATGAAACACCTTTCCATCAGTGACCTGATCGTGTTGTGTAGAGAGATAAAGCCACCTCCACTTGGTTTTGGTTTATTAAGTCCAGACTATTGTAAGTCCTGTTTGCCAAAGCACTATGCACTGAGAATTCATCTCAGTTGACCTTCTGTCCTGTTAAAAGTTTGCATTTTATATGATTCTTAATCTTTGTTTTAGAATTTTTATTTTCATTTTGTCCCTAAATGTCTGGGTCTCCACATGGCTGTATTAAGGTATTTTATTTCAATTTGCCCCTCTTACAAGTAGTTTGTCCAGCACCTGTTTTTCTCATTTAGGGTGTTTTCCAGGAGAGATATCACTGAGACATGTCTTAATTTTTTCAGTCAAAATTCTGTAAAGTATCAAGTAAGATGCATTTACAAGTTGAAATATATAGGGACACAGTTTCTTTTCTTTTGTCAGATACCAAATTTAAGGTAATGAATAAATTGGTATTTCTCTGAAAAAAAACCAAAACATTTTCCATAATGTTGTCCATAGTATAATGTTGAATTGACTACTTACATGCCTAAGTTTTAATTACTAATTAAATCCAATACAATTTTTTCTCTGACTGGTTCTTGTCTTGCCTGGTGCTTGATAGCACCTGATTGTTGCTATGTTAACTGACATACAGTCAGTCCATTTACCCTTTTCAAATATTGGCACAGCTTTAGAATGAGGATTTCCCTAGTAATACCTATTTGTATTAAAAATGAGAATGCTTGCTGGAGATTCATCTTAGTCAGCTCTTTCACTTTTTAGAAAAATAATGCACTTCAGTTCTTTTGTGCAAAATAAGCTGTCAGGTGTTTGCAAAGATTTTTGTGATGGTTTGATACTGTAAAATGGTACAAAATATAGAGGATATGGTTCTTGCCTGAAAGATTTTACCATATACATTACTTGTCAGTCATAAATATTTGCACATACCTACAAACACATCCTTTCCTGTCCCTGGGGAGAAACAGTGATGTTACATTCTCTCTCTCACCAGAGAGATATAAAAGGGACTGACAAGAGAAGTCTCCTGCTCATAATTAGTTAATTGCCTGCTGAGCAGCATTTCAACAAACCTGGAATGATCCCCATGTTTTCATTCCCTGAGAAAATTGTCTAGGTTTTTAGTATTTCATAGTTTTATTGAGTAGCTTAGTTTCCAGAGCTGTTGGCTGGTTTCTGTGTCGCTGGAGTCAGGACTTCAATGGGCCCACACTTGCTCCATGGCTGCAAGTCAGCAGAGACTCAGCAGTCCATTGGGAGCATGTATATTTTATGTCCAGATGAGGGAAGGATTACTATGCATTTATTATGCACTTAATGGAGTGTGACAGGTTGCATTCATTTTGCAGTTGTGACTTTTGAGAAAAGGAGCTTTTTCAATAATTGCCAGAAAGCTTTACATTTGAGTTGTATTATGTGGAGTTTGGTACAGGTAATCCATTCATGGACTGGCCTGGTACACATTACAGAAATCAGCAGAAAATTTGGATTCAGAGTGAATCCAATGTACCAATATAATGTGTCTAATGTAAATGCAGAATTAAATATCCCATAGGCAATAGGGAAATATAATTTGCTTTCCAGGTGGGGAACTGTTACCAGCTCCAATATTGCATGCAGTCTTCAAAGTAGTTCTAAATTGATAAAATGAAAAATTCTTAAAATAAATGGATACAAAACCATTAACCAAATGCAGTATCCACAACAATTTATGTTGCAATTAATCAGAATAATATCATATGGTGAATTTTTAGGGTTAGTTTTATGATGGAACTGAGTCTTAGAAGTTGTTTGATGTAATGTTTACTTGCATACCCACTAGGAACTATTCAAACAGAAAGATTGGATCTAGCACTTTATCATCTCTCTGAGCTTTCATGTGCTCAGTTACTTTGAAATTTCTGTAAGCTTTGACTAAAACCTGAAAGAGGAGGAAGGTAGAAGAAGGGCAGGGACACGTGTACAAAACAGCTTCATGTTGAGACACTGGTATGAGTTTTGTGTTCTTTACTCTTTCAATGCTTGCTGTCTCTGTAGAGTGTAAGCTGGAGACAAATGTTGGTGAGTGACCATCAACATGTCCAAAAGACTATGCAGCTTCCAAATGAAAAGCAGAAAAACCTTAAAAAATTAGATCTGTTCTGCAAACTTTTGTTGAGGATTTTATGAGTATATAAAAGCAGAGGTTCTTTATGGCTGCAAAACCCATTCTGGATGGTCTCTATATTCACATTTATTTCAATCTTTATTCTATTTTGGCACTTAAATTTTATCTTTACAATAGCTTCTCCTTGTCTATCTGAACAAGAAACAATGAATTTCTTGTTGAAGTTCAGAAAAATTACCTGGTATGTTACGCCACAAACTGCATCTGTAATCCTTTAAAAAAGAACAGTGTGGGCAGATGATTTCACCTAAATGAAGGCTTTTTTGGGGGAAGTCAGGGGACTCCATGTGGGTGTAATGATCTACATTTATGCACCTGTGGACCTCAAGACTCAGGAAATCTAAGGCATTAGAAGCTCTATTTGCTTGAGTACTTCCATTAATTTTAGTAAGACTATTCACAGTAATAACCACCAAGCTTAGAAACAAATCAAGATCAGCCCCTACAGTATTTAAATGTGCAGTTCTGGCACCTTTGCCACTGAACTTCTCTATTTTATTCTTGCATAAACAAAAGATGCATCTGAAAGTGAGTCTGAAAGCAGTGGTCACTCCTGCAGGAGCAACATCTGTTGAATGCACGAGGCCATAGATCCTGTGCATGCTTCTGTCATTTGTCACTTTTCTCCCCTGCCTCAGGAAAAGAACAAGGATAGTGACAGTGATACCTGTTGGTAAACAGATGATCTCTCAATGCTGACAACTGTACTGTAAAATCCCTATTATGGATAACCTTGCCATAATATTTGACTTTGCAAGGAGCATCTGTCCTTTCCTAAATTGAATGATTTGATGGAAATTGTCATTCTTAATATGTTTACCTTCCATTTAATGAGCAATCCCTTTATGAAAGGTGAAAAGAATGCAGCCTCGTACACGGATCTTGTTACAGTTCATCAAAGAAAATCCTCTCTCAATGTCAGAGCTCCTCTGTGGCAGGCAGCACCAGGAGCTGTAAGTACCCACCATGGAAGAGAGAATTGTTTAAAGTCAGGGAGAAAATATTAAAGGGAGAAAAATTCAAACTAGAACTTATCTAAGGCGAGGAAATGCCTTAAGGTACTTTCTGTGGAATTTCAGTATTTTCCACTGTCTGGTAATATACTGTATGAGGTCTTCCAGTAATGAGGGCTTCTCCTCCCCTTATACCTTCAAGCCCCCTTTTCCTATTACCTAGGCTTCATCATCATGACAATGTAAAGACAATAAAAAAACATTTTTAGAGATTTTCTTCTGCTTTCATGAATCCTCTCTGACCAATTTCTGCCTTTCTATTGACGTTAAAAGCGTGGTTGGTGGCAGAATCTGTGTTGTTGACTGTGGTTTTGAATGACCCACACATCCTTTGGCTAGTCAGTACGTGAAAACAGAAGTCAAACAACTGTAAACTATAGGCAAAAATCTATTTTAGGGCCAGGGAACATGTCATGTGCCATATCGTTGCCTGCCTTTTACAGTCCATTATTCCAGTGAATGATTTCCATCAATACGAATGCTTCCACAAAACTCAATTTCATTACTAAACTGTGGTCAATATCCTGGTCACACGAACAGGCAGAGTCTGTGGCCATCACATGCAGGGTTCCATGTATGCACTGGGGAGTGCTGGGGCCATGTGTCCTGACAATTTCAGTGACAAGCCAAGTTAGTTGTGCTATTCAGCAAGGGTCAAGTCTCATCATCTCTCATGTGGAGATAGAAAAACATTTAAAAAGCTATGTTTGATTGAAATAACTTTACCATGGTTATTTATTTCCTGCATGACTGTTCAATCTTCTCTAATTCCTGACCCACACTTTTTTGTTTGTTTTCCTGCCATGTAAAAATATATAATCAATGCTGCATTTTATATTGAAAAAAATGTATGAATTCTGGTACTTAGAGACAATATTTCCTTATTTATGATGGTGTATTGTAGACACATTTCAAAATTCTCATTATGAACTCTTGATTTTATTTTCATTCCTAACAGATTTAATTTGAAAGAAGAAAATGACTAAGAAATATCAGATTAAATTTCTAATGGAAGTTGAAGCGATTCTAAAAAATATAACATGAATGTATTAATTAACAAATCATAACCCCTTAAAAATGAGGGCTACTTTTGCTTTTATACAGAATTCACATTTACTAGGAGCATACTTTTTGTTAAGCGCAATTAGTTACACATTTAATTGAAGAAAGGTCTCTTTTCAGATTCTATGGCCTCAGATTCATTTTGCTTTTTGGAGGTGATGTTTTAATAGCAAGCTGAGTTCTTTCTGTGTTTTCAAAGGCTACTGGAAATAGTAGAGACAGCCAGGTGAGGAGGTTAAAATAAGGATAAAACAATTGCTTGGTGAAGCATGATACACAACAGAAAAAGAAATAGGTTTTTGCCTTATCCAGTAGATTGAAGCAGTTTCATGTTCAAAGCTGGTGCAGAGAAAATCACTTGGGATCAAGAAGGGAGTTTTTGCATTCTAGGGAGAATATAAGCTTCTTGGTTTATTTTCTTTGTAAGAATATTGAAATTTCTGTTTACAATCCAATGTGAAGCATCATATAACATTTTACACCAGACAAACAATTTGTTTATGGCAAATTAATGGAACTGAAAGCCATTCTCTGAAAAGGATACTCAGCTGAGGACTGATGGGAGTTTTTTTAACATGTGCATGTATGTCTTTGCAGTGCTACCAAAATATATCATGTCAGACAGTCTTCTTCCAACTACAAATATAGTTGCAAAACAATGGCTATATGTAACTGGTAGCAATTGGAAACAGCCTGGAATCCCAGAAGCCTGAAATATAAAAGACTTGAAGAAGCTGCTCTCCCATTCTGAAGGAAAGGCCATCTTTTCCTTCAGTTTCTTTCAAAGCCAAAATTTGGCAGTTACATAGGCTACCATGACTACCCTTTGAACTGAAGCTTCCCTAAGATTTTGTTTTCCAAGCATGATTTTCCCTTGAACTCTTCCTGAATTTTAAATTCACAGTATTTTTCAAAGGGCTTTTAATGTTGTTGTTGCTATTGTTGTTGTTGTTTTCTGAAGTATCTAACAGTAGACAGCTACTCTATGGTGGTGATAATCTTATGGTTGTATTAGCATACTTCATGTGGAGTAACAGTGACATCCAGTGGTTGGCTATTTCAGCCAGCTGTATAAATCACTATTCCAGGCAGTGTTTCAGTGAGTGCACTTCTCCCAGTGCTTCCCTTTTAGGGGTTCCCGTGGGTGGAAGATGAGGGGAAAGAGAAATAAAATTTATAGTGCAAGAGATATACTCTGGGAATTTCAGCAAGTGTTGTGCTGAAGTGAGAGAAAAGTATTCATGAGATGATTTTAAGATTAAAAAAAAATTCATTTCTGTGGTTTAAAATCAGTTCATGCAGCACTGGAAGGTTGCTTCACGACATTTTTGTATCTGAAGTTCATAGAATCATAGAATATCTCTACCACATAACTATGCAGCTGTACACATAAAAGAAGACATTTTCCTTTGCCATCTGCAATTAATAATCTTGTCATTGAATAGGGGAACGAGAGAGAAGATAATGGGAAGAATTTCTCATCCCTTTTCTTTGCAGTATGACATATGCTTATTCTAACGAGTTGTGAAACTAAATCATCTGTTATATATAAAATAAGCATCCCAATAACTGCATTCAGTGTATATTGTGCAACTTATTGGACAATTTTTTGGTTGTCAAATCTTGAATGAAGCTCTTAAGAATGAAAATAAACTTTTATTATTGTTCATCTGAATCATTCATGTTGAAAGGCATCTGAACACAAATTCTTTATAGTGTGTTACTGTGCAATTTTTCTTGTAGGCTGTGAAAGCTTCCATTCTAAAGAGATGATCTTTCAACTAGAAATGTAAACCCAGATAGCTTTTATTACATATATATATATATATACAAATCACTTATTTTCATTCTTATCTCACATTCTGTAATAGTCTCTTCATAAGCTCTCAGCAGTAATTATTTCCTTGGTCAGTAAGGAGAAAGAACAGTGGTGTACCTCTGCACCTCCCCTGATGAATGCTAAAGGTTTTTTGTGCACCCAGTAAGAAATCTTTGTTTCAAATGCAAAAGCATTTGAAATCATGTCTGAGCTTTGAAAAGGTTGAAGTGCTAGTGCATGGCCTTTGAGTTATGGCAGGGATCATTCCTGAAATAGTGCTCAAAGTGATTAAGATAAGATAGATGGCAACGCCTACAGAGTAGTAAAGAAGTGCTTCTTTATGGTCCCCCTTGGTGGTGGCACTGAAGAAGTCAACACATTGTAAATCAAAACAGGCAATGTCCCCATAGTTTCAAGCCAAATGCTGGGAAGCCTGTGAATTTTATTACTAGCTAAGTAAATAAGAAACATTGATTTAATCTTGAGAAAGTAGCAGTATGTTTCTGTTCTCTCGTGTTGGTGTATTTTCCTGCTTCCCTAAGTACCCTGATTCCAGTAGTCCATTATGAAATTTCTTGTTATAAGTTATGAAGGAAAACTTTGAACAAAAAAAGCCCTTGTAGACATTTCAAAATTTGGTGATTTGTGACCAATCTCTTCCAGGGTTAAAATGAACAATACTTTTAAGTTAAAGGCTGAGAACTGTCAGATTTTCTGCAAAGTCCCCTACGGCTGGAAATAGTGTTTTCAGCTGTGTGTGCAGTGAAACATTTACTGTGGAGGTGTCTGAGGAGACATGTCAGCAGTTGTTTGGGGAAAATCTTGTGTCTGTCCAAGCCTTTGTACATGCCTTTGCAAGCTGATCTTAAAAAAAAACCCCAAAAAATGTTTATTTTAGCCCTTCATTGGTGCAGTTGGATGCTTAGTTTAATTTTATAGATATCTTTCAATTCAGAATCTAAGGGGAAAAATGGTGTTTGCTGTTCTTGGCTTCAGCTGTCATTAGGATGTAAATCCTTCAGTGCAGTCAGGTAGGTGAGCTTGTGGGGAGATGCACTTCAGGGCTGATTTGCTGATGTGTGAAAAAGAAGAGAGGTGGTTGACTTGCTCCAGTACTTTTGGTGTAGATGGAGATATCTGTCTAATTAAATTCTTTCAACATGAAGTGTATGTTTCTTTAAAAGCTACTTCACAGCTTATCATGCATAGAAGGTATAGTCTGAAAAAGCATTTTCTTAATTACAGTGAAAGAAATATTTTGAATAAAAGGGGGTTTCCACTTGCATTTCATCTATGGCTAGTTAAAATTGTCTTCTGCTCAAAACACTATCTTATCTTCTGATTTGTAAACCAGTTGTAGTATTCCAATTCTTTTCAATTCTTGCTTACTAAAAAGTGAAATCGGTGAAATGCAAAAGGCTGTTAAGTACCAAGAAAACATCTTGTGAATTGTTCTTAGTTAACAATGACTGTGAAAAGGGTCACTGAGTTTCAATATATAGATACAATTCTGACTTTATAAGCAAGATCTCATGCTAATCTGTTTAATACCAGAACTCTATTATCCAAATCTACAGTGGTTTCAATCCAGCGTTACTAGAACAAGTCGTAATTTAATAAACATGTCTGGTCAGAAGGGCATTAGAGGGATTTTTAGGTTGCCTCAGTGTATTTTATTGGGTTTTTCTGGCTTCTTTGCATCTCTGTAGCATACCAGACTGTTATTCATTTGGTCTCTTTCAAAGCTGGCATCTCTAAAACACAGTTCTGTCTAAACCTTTTTTTTTTTTTTTTTGTCATGGAAAAAATTCAGATAGCTGTTTCTTTCTTATTTTAACCTTGAGCCTTGATCTTTAGTGACAGGTCGGATTTAAAATCACTTCCTACTGCATCACATCAGTAGGATGATTGAAGGGAATTGGAACCCAAGCTGTTTACTCGGTTGGCCATCAGAAAGTTTCCCTTCAAGGGAAGCATTTCAATTAATGTTACACAAACCACAATGAGAGTGGAGGCCAGCCTAAAGCCATATATACGGATGTCAGTTAAAATCAAATGTCAAACATGGCTTTTAATTGCAGACCTACAGCTGCAAACTGGTGGTATTTGAAGCATGCTGGTGATTTCAGCTTCACTTTGGCAACCCATAGTATCTGAAAGTGAAGTGAGCGCCTACAGGTAAAGGTTTATGCATGGGCTCCATGTGGTTCTAACTGTTCTAACTGTGAATATGAAAGATTTGTTTGCTCATCAACCAGAAATCTAATGAGTAAACAGACTTCTCTTCACTGTATCTTTAAATGATGGAAATGGCATTCTGAAGAGGGTAAACACAGGGTAAAGATGCCTTCAAGGTCTTCCAGATCCTCCAGCTGTTTCCTCTATATATCCTGCTTGAGACCACAAGCTCACCCTTTGGGCAGTTCTTTTTGGAGAGCATGTTAATGTTTCTTTTTATTAATTTTTTGTATTTCGCCTCCTGGTTATTCACAGATTTCAGTCTCATCTGTAGACTCCTCAATTTATCAAGACAAATGTTTCTCAGAATTCTTACATTACTTTTGAGACATTTTTGAACAGTGATGAAAAAAGGACCATCATAATTTCCCAACAAGGGTGAAAAAATTGTCAAGTTGGCATTGATATGGTATTGTGGAATCTTTCAAATTTAATTGTTTGAATAGTTTGAGTAAATTAAAAGAATGAAACCTCAATTCAGATGTAAATTACAATACTATTCCAGGTAGACGAAAATTCATGTTTCCTTTCTGGGTTGAGTGTTCTGTTTACTCTTCCATTTAGCAAGCATCATAGTAGCACACTGCTCTTTTAGCTTAGTGATATTGATGCTTTCTCTAACTGTATTCTCAATATTTGAGTTTTTAGTTTGGCAAACAGAAAAAAAGATTTCGTTCAACAGCAGAAATTTACAGACAAAAATATGTAATTTCCAATCACAGGCAATTTTCAATTTTTGTATTCAGGCTAAAGAGGCAATTAGGTGTTTAAAATTTTTCAAATTTGTCTCTTTCATTTGACCAAAACAAAAATAGTTTTTTATTTGAATTCTTGATGCAGTTTGAGGATCACAACAGCAGTGTGCCTGAAATATTTAAAAACCTACCATCGCTGAAGCAAAACTATGCCTGAAATCACAAGAGGAAAATTAGCCTGACATGGTACCTTGAACTGCATCTTTGGAAGCAAGTATACCTATAAAGCATTATTGCAAACTGCAAAGTCAGTCAGCAAAAAATTTAAAGTAAACAGTGTTTAGCTACATAAATAGAATCACAGTATCATAGGTTGGAAGGGATCTTTGAGATCATCCAGTTCTACCCCCTGCCATGGGCAGGGATGCCACCTACCAGATGAAAAAAAAAGTACTGAGGAGTAGCTGCAATAGATATAATTTCTGGTGGTAAAGAGATTTTGAAGCATGAAATTAATAGTTTTGTTAAAATTTTTGTAGTCTTGTACCCCTGCACTGCATATTCACTGCATAATCTATATTTGTAAAGATTAGCACACCAGAAATTTGGATAATCGGTGTAAAACTTAGCCCTAAAGACCTCATTTCTGTACAGCATACATTTGATAATTATAATCCAGAACTAATTTTTTGGTGTTTCCTGGGTGCATTCTTTGGAACCCGTGCAAATTGAAGAGCAAAACACATTTAAAAATATAGTATATTCTTTAATATGGAGTTTCCCATGAGAACTGTTTTTCTATTTGTATAGAGATGAACATGTAGTGTTTACACAAATTTTTCTCTTCAGTGTATATACCTGCATGTATCTGGAGAGAAATAGTCTTTTAAATCTCTCAATTATTTCCCACTAATTATAGAAAAGTACTTTGGACTATTTGAATTCCTCATTATACACTGCTGAACATATTTTTTAATTTCCTTTTCAGAACTTGTTTGAAGAAGGTGCTGATAAAGGTTAGATAAAGTGTTAATTGGATTACAATGTATTTGTGAGAGAGATGAAGAGGGAAGACCAAGTTCTTTCTCTGACAAAAGAGTGGAAGTGACTGCATGTCCTAGGCTATTAATAATGTAATTTAGTTCAAGTAATTACAGGGCATTTCACTTACAGAAAAGTTTTATTGGCTCCTACTTGAGCACTTTTGCCCTATTGTAATGACAAACAGTGTCTGCTAACTACGTTTATTAATATTTAACTGAGCATTTCTCACTGAAGAGCGAAGCTTATTGTCATCAAGCTGCCTGCCTCTCATTTTTGTCCCTGGGCCATAGTGGTTTTAGGAGATGCTGTGGTGACATACAGTGAGCTCAAGAGCTGCTGGACAACATTTAAGTTAGTTTAAACTAAACTGTTCTTTAGGAAGTCTCCAAATTCAGATACCTAAAGTGTGCAAGATCAGACATCCTCACTCAGGTCTATTGAGTGGGGGATTTGTAATGATACAGGAGTTCTCAGTTTTTTGTGACTTCTGAATTGTTATGGAGTTTTATTTATTTGTTTGTTTGTTTATTTACTGGATAGTGGTGTTTAATTATCAAACTATTTTAAATAAGTAGCTAATTTTGACTATGCTGTTCTGAAATGAAAATTACTGCAAGTAAACAACTGTGATCTAGCAAATCTTTTGACTGCAGAAAAATCTAATATTCCAAATCTGTAAATTGTTTAAATCAGGGTAAATGGCTTTATAATGTGGTTCCACATTGCTGTAGAGATTAGTGTCCCCTGTTTGTCAATATGCCTGGCAGTATATGTGAGAGCAGCCAAAGCAGACATTATTTGTCTCATATGAATGTAAATAGCATTGCTGTGCTGATCTCAGGTCACTGGGGCATTCTCTGCTCCTGGGAAAATCTCTTACAATTAATTAATCTAGCACACACTCATTAAAGTTTCAAAAGAGGGATGCAGTTTCCAGCTAAATCCATGGTGAGATTAGTCTGGAATTTGTCAGGTAGGGCTGGGACAGTTTTGCACTGTGACCAGGAGGACTTTTACATCTGGGCTGCCTTGACCACCTTGCGGTCTGAGAAGCTGGTTCAGACACTTTTCAATAGGTTTGGGTTCAAAATCTTTTCCAACCTCATTCCTTCTTGATGAAAAGCTGAGGTGAACAGGAATATTTTTCAAATATAAGTAATCAGTTGAAGTGGGCTTTTAATTGCTACTTCAGTGTAGTCCCACCACTCTGCTTCCTGTGCTTGCTCTGACCTTTCCAATACTTTCACATTTATGCATAATATTTAAGAAAAGATTGCTGATAATGGTAAGTAGTAGGTATGTGGTGATAACTGCCTGCCCAAGAGATTAAAAGGATAAATGAATACCAACTAAGGAACACCATGATAAATTTAGGACCAGTCCATGAAGAGGAAATAATGATAATTACAAGCTCCATGAGTATTTGGCTCTGAAAACTAGAAGGCAGAAAAGGAAAAGGAGTCAGTAGTAATGAAAGCAATGAAATAAGGCTACTAATGATGATGAGCTGTCAAGGTGAAATCCTGGTTGCAGGAAGACCATTGCTGATGAGTTGCTGTTTGAGGAAAAAGCAGCAGTTTTTTGGGCTGGTGCCAGCTCAGATGTCACTAGGACCAGCCAGTGACATGACTTTTGGGAGCTGTCCTTCTTCCAAAATATGCACGAGTTGACTTTAAGAATGTTGCCCTTTTTCTCTGTATTTTAATGCAAGAAATGGATGTTTAAGTGCAATATTCTGCCTAAAGTTTCACCAGTAACACTACTTTTGAAGCTAGGTGGTTGTGAGCCAGAAATCAGGTGGAGATGAGGAGGATGCATTTTTGGTAAAATGCATAAGCACATAGGTTGGACACACAGAGCACAATTAGTGAAGGGAGACTAATGAGGAGGGAGTTCCTCTATGCTTGGCTTTTCATGCAACATCCATCTCTAGAAAACCACGTTTTTAAAATGTACTTAAATTAATTTATAATCATTGTTTTAATCAAGCATCTATCTAGAAGAAAAATTTTCTGTCCAGAAAGAATCTCTATCTTTCAATTAAATAACAGTATCTCATGTCTCTCTCAACACACTTGCCTCTGTGTGTTGGTTTCTGAAATACTGAGCAGTGCAGGGAGATTATTAACAGGATGTTTTTTTCCAGCAGTTTGATTTTTTGTAGAGACAGTTCTAGCTAATATTAAAGCCAGAGCAAAATTAGAGCAAAAACTGGTATCAGTTCCTGTTTGGCTGCCACCCAAAAGAGAAAGTGTTAGTGATGCCATACGATTGTGAAGCTAGCTTTTGCTTACATGGAGTAATGGTTAGATAGCTTGTGTACTACAAGTTCAGAAGAGGAGGAGAGATGTGTTAGCACAGACCCCTCTCCCAGTCCGTGTGCTGCTGCATGTCCTGCAGAGAACAGACACTGCCTGCTGTCTGGATTCCCTGTCACCTGCAAGCAGTGACCAGACTGCTGCCCAGGACTTCCTATTTGCCTTGGACTAGCTCACAGGTTTCCAGTCCTTGTGGACTGAGCATGTTCTTTTTCTCCATCTTCTTAAAATTGCATGCATGTAATGCACTATTAAATAACAATCTAAACTGTAAGTAAATAATCCTACAAAGTAAATTGTGATAACTACTGTATTTAAGATGTTGGGGTACTTGGCATGATCAATCTAACTCCTTTACAAGAGAATAGGGAACCAGTTTTACATCTCCTGTAAAATTAATTACTCTTAGAGTCTTGGAAACACTTCCAAGGCTGCAGTTGCTATGGTGATAGATGTAGTATGGAGATGTAGATAGATTGCCTGAGCATTCCTAGCCAATCATCTTTAAACTTCACTTACCACAAACCAAACAACTGTCATTTGCTGGGGTTTTTTTTCCCTTTCTCTTTCACAAATTGTATTATGCCTGATCCTATAATTGAAGCCTTGTGGGCTGTATTTGTAGGGCTTGAATCCTACTGTCTGAACCCCATGGTCTCTCTATCTGACTACAATTTGGAGCATAAATCAATTATTATTTCATATACGTTTTTAATAGTTACATATACTTTTTTGATAATTAGTTTATTGTAATGTATAGGTATATTTCTGGGTTTTTCTCTGTTGCAGTGTGCACTCAGTGAAGCTGAGTAGTAAACACCATCACCACTTCAAACCTTGAGATGCCTCAACGCCAATTGTTTTTAAGTGCTCACCTAGAGTTTTTATTTATAGAGAAGTATCTCTGCTAGATACTGATGGATTGCTGGCAGTATAGATCCCTGTGATACTGAACACAAAATAAGAGAGACTGTACATTCTACTTACAGTTATAACACTTGATCACATATTTACAATTCAGTATTTTTTTCACACCCAATAGTTTCGGGGTTTTTGGTTTTTTTGGAACTTCAGCAATTATCATGAGACGATTGTCCTATAAAATTGTCCTATGCATTCTTTATGACCAGTACAAGAGAACTAGTTTTATTTATCTTCATCTCATAGGTTGCAAGGGGTCTCTCTGTGGGTGTACGTCAGTCTCTCAACAGGCTACGTAAGACTTGATAGTTAAAGTTATGCCAGAAAGATCCTTTATATCCACTACTACTGGATATATATATATTCTAGTGTAGAGGGTATTTCCTATGTTCCAGGAGGATGTAGTTACAGCAGTTATACAATAAACAGGACATAGAATCATAGAATTATTTGGGTTGGAAGGGACTTTAAAGATTATCTAATTCCAACCCCCCTGCCAGAGGAAGGGACACCCTACATTAGACCAGGTTGTTCAGAGCCCTGCCCAACCTGGCCTTGAATACTTTTAGGGATGAGACATCCACAATTTCTCTGGTCAACCTGTTGTACCTCATCCCTCCCACAGTAAAGAATTTCTCCCTAATATCTAATCTAAAGCTACTCTCTTTCAGTTTAAAGGCATCCCCCCCTTGCCCTTTCACTAAATATTCTCATAAAAAGTTGGTCTCCACATGTCTCATTGCCACCCTTAGGTACTACATGGCCTCTGGCAGGTCTCACTGCAGCCTTCTTTCCCCAGACTGAATAACCCCAACTACCTTGGCCTCTTGTCTTCATAGTAAAGATGCTTCAGCACTCTGATCAGCTTCATGGATGTCCTCTGGGCTTGCTCTAAGAGGTCCATATCCTTCTTATGCTGGGGACCCCGAAGCTGAACACAGTACTCAAGCAGGGTCTCAAGAGAGTGGAGTGGAGGAGAAGAATCACCTCTCCAGAATGCTTTCAGTCTTCCTGTTCTTTCTTGGTGGTTTTTTTTATCTCTCTGGCATGAGCAGAGGGTTTTTTCAGTGACAGCTAGTATCAAATAATTAAATCCTTTCTGAATAGCTCCTGCGGATTATTTTTAAGATATTCAGGTTATTTCCTAGAAGACTAAAGCCAAGCAAGTGACTTTGCAAGAAAAACAAGCTGGAGTTGGAGCCCAGCAGTGGGGGGGCAAAGCAGCACTGAAAGGTGTTCCCTGGGGCTGCAGCAGAAAGCCTGCCCTAATGTAGGTCATTGCCTAGAATGAAACTTTTCCTCAGGGCATCTGTACAAAAAGACAATCAGGAAACTTTGGCTGATGCAGATGTAGTCTGAGGAAATAATAGATTTACAACCACTGTTCCAAACAGCACCATCCAAGGCCATCCAAAAGCTGTTTAATATTGAGGTATAAGCAGGATTCTCAGTGAATAAATATTCTGCAATGATTGCAGTTAACAGTACATGAAGACAGCAGTACACAGAGGCAAAAAATCATCTGGAGCAAGGACCTGGAGTGGAAGCTGTGCAGTGGTAATATGTTTTTAATGTCTTTGCTGCTAAAAGCTCCAGACAGCTGGATAATGACTCATCAGAAAGCCTTTTGGAGTAATTCCACAGTCCTGCGAACCCCTAGATTTGGGCTTTTTTCCCCCTAAAAAATGCCATCAGCTATTTAGTTTCTCACTGGTTGGCCAAGCAGCATGGATTAGCATGGGAAAAAGTCAGATAATGAGATGTTTTATTTTGTCACTGTGCTTGAGAATATAGGACAGCTGGCAGAATGTGTCAGAGTGCGATGCTTTGCTCCAGGAGTTCCACGAAAATATCGCTTGGCAAGTGGCCACACCGGCACTCAGCACAGCATCTCCTCCGAGGGCAGGGCAAATCTGCCCCGGGATGGAGGTTTCAGGGAGAAGATGCTGATCCTAATCAAAGCCAGGATTCTGAATTTGTGAAAGTATTTAATTAAGGCCATCAGTAAGCCTGCTGGGTAGTACAGCAGTTAGTTTGCCACTCTTAGGGTGTGAACAATAATTTTAGTTTCATTTATTTACTCTAGTCTGCCAGGAGTGAGATCAAAATGATCTTTTACACAGTGAATGAGACACAGAATTGTTATTCTCACAAAATGCACTTTGAAAATGTCCAAGCACCCCAGAAAGAGATCAAGTTTTTGTCTTCATAGAGTTAATAGCATGTCATCCACTTACATTATTTTAGATTAGGGCAAGAGAGCTCAGAAATTTGCAGGACAGAAACCTCACTTTGCTTCTTATATACTTGGTCTAAGAGTGGCTCTATTTTTGCAATAGCCTGCTGTTCTTTTATTTCTTTAACTGTAAATTGTATACACCTGCACTCTGATTTACTTCTGATCTGAGAATTTTCTCCTTATGTGCTTCACAAAAAGATGCTCATTTGTTCCCTCCCACATTTTCAGAATAACAACTTTGCTACTTTGTCTTGTTTTTTGTGGAGTTTTTTTAAGCTAAATCTGCTCTCAAGCATTATGAGGTGATTGTCTCCAAAACAGTAATTTTTCTGCACTGAAAAATTATAATAAAGATTGGCTACAGTCCTAGTCTCTGACTGAAAGTCATTGCAAAGCTTATTTCTCTATGTACTGCTGCACATATGCTGCAAAATCCTTGACAGGCTTCATATCCTAGGCACAAAAATTCTCACAGTAAATATTTAGTTTTTTCGCTGTGGAAGAGACATCAGGAAGGGTCTGCACTTTTCTATCCTATTGTTTCCATGTTTCTGTCACTGTCTGAACAAAGTGATGGAGGGGCAAGTCTGTATTTTCCCATCCATTTTATTCTTTAGTGTTGCTATGGGCAAAATGAATTATTTAATAATAAAGTAATTTTTCTGCACATCTTGGAATCAGGTTGTCATGTGGGTGATGAGTCCAGAGCCCAGTTGGATTGGGTGCTGTCAAAGGCTGTGTTTCCCAGTAGTCCCAGGCTCAGGTGATGCCCTCACCAAGCCATGGAGAGGTGCAGGACGTTGGAAGTGACATTAAGGGATTGATGGGCACAGGTGAGAAGGGGCTGCAGAAACTTAGATGAAGCAAGAGTGGTACAGAAAAGAGAGTAAGGTAAGCCCAGAATGTTAAGCAGGCTTAGGAAGATTTTATCTGAGTGGGTATTTTAGAAGATGCGAATATGCCTTTCCTTTTACTTCACAGGGATTTTAATCTCAGCATCTGTCTTTGCTTGTGTTGCAGCAGGAAGATGGCAACAGGAGCATTTACTCAGTTCTGTGAAGTACCTGAAACATATAAGGCAAAAACTTCCCTTGGTGTTACTCAGTTATGATTAAAATACATTAGAATAATACCTATACATTTAAGCTCTATTAATGATGCAATCTTAATAGAATTTAAAGGAAAGATTATTTTAAGCTGATACTAAATTTTGCCAAAGAGAATTCTCAAAAATGTATTCAACCTCAGCCATATGTTGTTTTAACAGTGTTAAGTGATTAGGACAGTAGGTTACCTCTGTTTCTTATGGTATGATAAAAGTTATTAACAATAAGGTGAATAGGAGTATCAAGGCTGATGCTCTGCAGAAGTTCATCACAAATTTTAAAAAAATGCAATGTACAGATAATTAATTAGTTATTAGTATTTCCACAAAGAAAATATTTTTAAATAATAATTTATTTCTAAAGCTATAAAATTAATCAGAAAAACAATGTGAACAGAAAATGGTAGCGTGCCTTTTTTGACTGAAAATTTTGCTTCTGGTTTTCTTCAGAAGCAGAAAGAAGGCATGTAACAGGTATGTAGAGTGTAGGGATTGCCACTAAAATATGTGATTTTAAATTACATGAATAACTACTATTGTTTGGCATCAACATCAGTGAGCATTCTTACTCTTCTATTAATATCAGATCTCTGTGATTTTTAGATCCCATTTATCTTTCTAGCTTTTCCTTTTTTTCTTTCAGTTAAGAGGGGATAATTATTTTGGAGGAAATTTCCCATATTTAAAGTGAACACTTGGAATTTGAAGAGTTTGGTTTCACAGTACAGTAGCTAGTGCCTGATAAAAGCTGATTTAAATATGGCCTGAGTTAGAAATGCCTTAGAAAATTGTTACTGCAAAGCCATTTTGCTGTTGTTACAGCACTGTACTATTCCTCAGAAGTAATTGGAAAACATTGATTTAAAAATTATGAGATCTGAAAACAGAGAGCAAGTATCGAGTTTAATTTAATTTTTTTCTTTCCTTCCTTGTCAACAATGTAGAAGATAAACTAATAGCAAGGAAAAAAGTGTTTGCAGCATCCTCTCATGTCTGACTCTCTTTCAAGTACTGGTTGGACCTTCTGAAGCCTCTTTTAACCTTGGTTATGCTGAAGTCTGCTGCTACAGCTAAACAAGCAAAGCTCCAGGCAGGCCAAGACAAGCCAAATAGAGCCTGAGAAGTCACGAGTACTGCTCACCAGCCCCACACTCAGCCAGTGGCCTGATGGAAGCAATGGGGCCACCCTTACCTGCCTCCACTTCTGGAAATCACAGCAGGGTCTTCTTCACCTCAGGAGAAGAATGGGGAAACCCATTATTTCACTCTTATTCTTGTGGCTGTAGTAAGCATAAAGGGTTGATTCGGAGAGGACATACATTCATCTTTCTTATTCTTGCTCCACACAGCCCCTTCTGTTGCAGGGCTTTTCTGAACAAGTAGTTCTTAGCAGTAAAATGATTCAGCTCACCTCTCCAAACAGGTCATCACTTCTCTGTGTACTCAGGTCTCATTTGCTTATCAAAAATCCAAAGAGGTGCTGCAGCTTTTCTTCACAACTATAAGGGAACTCCTGAAACCTGTCCTGAATTAATAAGGACATCAGAACACAAAGGGAAAATATAAAAGAACTCAAGTATTTTTAACGATGTCTTTAAATGCTGTACTAGATTCATCTCGAGGCAGAGATGACTGCAGGTTTGGATGCTCATACTGGAAGAAGGGGCACCAAGTGACCAAGTAACAGCGTGGTGCTTACAGCTTGGTCAGTAAAGTCTGGGCTTACCTTTGACAATTGAGTGCCATGTTCTGATTTAGAAGTAATAGCATCTTTTTCTCCTGCTAATATGTTAGATCTGACTGACTTTTTATGTCACGGATGTGTTTAAGCACTGAGGCATTCAGAATCCAAACAAAGCATTGCTTCGGGCATCGAAACCACTTAATGCTACTATAGGAAATAGTTTTGTTTGTTCTCTGTGTTAGTACTGCCCGTTCCACTTCAGGAGTTTCATTTATCTTTCAAAAAGTTCTTGTAAATCAGTTTAATGAACTGGAACTAAAAATCAATTATTTCTTAATAAATGAAATAATATCCTGACATTCTGTAGTTTTGGTCTCATACAATATCTCATATATTTAGACTTCTGTCCTAATAAGCTGTGTCCAAATCCAAATACCACTCAGTGGGTTTAAGGAGGTACACAAGAAGCAAGGCTTCTTGTGTACACATCACTGGAGGGAGGAAGAACCTCATTTAATTCAGATTCCAGGTGAGCTCATTAAACCATTCAGTTTTACCTAGACTGGCATCTACAATAGTTAAAGAGAGAGGCAGTGGAAGGGAATACTTTAGCAACGATTGTACTTGAGAAATATGTAATTTTTGGGATGGAAAAAAGGCTCATTTTTTTGCTAAAACAGATGTTTAAATGATAATGCTTTCTCTGTTACAAATCAAATGTGAGAATTTTTTTGCCATTGAGGAAATGGACATCTGGCCATTCAGAAGAAAAAGATTGGATCATCTTATAGTATGAGCAAAACAGAAACACAAAAAAAGATACAAATTTAATAAAAAAAAAGAAAGGGACTTGGAAAATTTTTAAACAGTATAGGACTTTTTTAAAACTTCCTTTATTATTTGTGTTCTGGTTTTAGATTAGCTGCTGTGTTCTTTCTTTTCTTATTTTGTTTTTGAACAGCACAGCTGACCTAGTTCCCTTCACTGTCATTCACATTGTGTGCAGCTAACTTACTCATGCAGAGTAATATTTTGTGAGAGCAGTTTTCACTTTAGAATAAATATCTGAGTTATGAAAGGATAGGGGATAAATGTGTCCTAATCCAGGCATTTTGCCATAGATCAGGTTCCAAATCTCACAGTTTTCAACTGTTACTTTCTCAGAGGCAGATAAAAGTGAGGCAATTTCCACAACTGCTTAAGGGAGCCAGCATTTATAAATACATGGAATACTTCACAGAGTACCTCTCTTCAAATATTGATGTTTTTAATGTGCTTTATGTGCATGTATGACTGTCCTTCTGACGTCAGCAATACTAATAAGGGTTATTTATATTTATAAATGTTTGCAGGTTGGGTCTTTATTATCCAAGGCACTTGAGAGTTTTTAAAGCTGCTGTTTTAATCCATAGAAAATAAACATAATAAGAACTCTCCTGAGTGTGGTAAGGCCTCTCTATTCTTCTGAGCCCTAGAAAGAATCCAAGTGCCCAACAACAGGGATTAAATTCAGATGAGACTATCCATATGAGTAATGCGTTCCTAATTTTTATTTAAAAAAATAAATTACAGCTCATAACATGCTATGTTTTTTCAACTGATTTAATAAATGAGAATCATATAAATATTTTATTTAGACAAATAGACACAATAAAGACTATAAATTTTTTCAGGATATTTTTACTCAGTTCTGTCTATTTGCCATTTTGCTCATTGGCCCTGTGGTTTGACTCCTGATAGATGTTTCAGCAACTCTGGGAAACACTCAGGCTATTAAAATACATAAAATTGTGCTAATATTATAATTTTTGCACACTGCTTAACATTTCATTTAAACAGATGTAAACTAGAATTTTGTTAAGGAATGATTCCCCCCCTTTTTTTTTAATTTTCTATTTGTGTTTCCCTTTTGGAGCAGTGAATTCAAAATGAAGAAGAATATATTTTAAAAGAAAACACAAGGGGTAATTTATTTACTTTTAAATGTGGTGATACCTACAGAAGACTTTTATCCTGAGAATTAAACAAGAAGTGACCTATGATCAAAAATACTCCCCAAAAATTAAAAATATATAAAAATTAAATTGCTTGAAGGCATGATTTTAGAAGTGGAATCCAATATAAATAAAGAAATGGCCAAGATCATGACAGTCTGGCATCTGTTGAGTTTCAGTGAAGGGAGAGAGATCCTATTTTAATATTCATAAATTGAGGCATGACGCAGCCAAGAACAGCTTTCTTCATCTGCCCACCCTGACTGATGGACTTCCTGGAAGAATCCAAAAGGAGATGATGTTGAACATCTGTCATGGCTCAATCCATCTGTCTGGGAGGCTCAGGTCCCTGTTTACAGCTGCTGTGCCCCGTGGCCAGTCCCAAGCAGACCACAATCAATACCTGTGCTCTGGTTGTGCTCACCCTGGGGAGGTGCCAGGGAGAGAGGCTGCTCCCTGCCCCAGCACCAACTCCCTGCTTTCCCCATGCCAGGAACATGGATCCCCAGCAGGAGCCAGGCTGCTCCTGGAGCAATTGCCTTTAATGGCATCCCTGTAGTGTCCTCATGGTGTGACCTGTTTATCCTAAACTCAGGGCTTTAATTAAGGGCCTGGTAAGCTCACTCTGTAGGCTGGCTACCGCTTTTAGGCAATGGAGTGATGCTGATGTGAACACCCAGACAGAAATGTTGGATATTTACTGGTTGGTATTTGGTGAAATCTCCAGCCAGGGGGAGCTGTATAATTCTTCCTTTAATCTCAATGTAAAATTTAGCATTTAACCAAAGAGAATAACTCCCCTTCAGTACTAAAATCAAGTATACTTTTATCAGACATGTGAAGCCAAGTACTTAAATATTAATTCTTATCTTCAAGTGAGGATCCTGAGTATTTTTGTGTCAGTTTTCTGTGGGTTGTAATATTTCAAAATCTTACCTCTGCTTTGTAACCCAGTGTAGATGGGGTTTGAGTCAGTCATATCTAATAGATGCACAAGCTGAAGAACCAGATAACTTTTTTGTAAAAAGTTATGCAGACTGTGGGTGCTGTACAAGTCACAAGCCTGAGTAGTGTCAGACAAGAGACAGATACTCTGTGAGTAGAGAAGGGAGATTTTTTTTCTCAAATATAACACTTTATTACTATTATTATTATTATTATTATCATTATCATTATTATTTTTACTATTATTATTGATAGGAGTAAATAATTAAATACTTACAATAGCATTCTGGAAGCAGTGATAAGTTAGAAAATAAAGCAGAGAGGTTTTTTGTACCCTTTTCTTTGTAAGCATGACTCCATTTACTTAATTTCAGTTCCTGAAAAAGCTTTGCTAACACGAATTGATCGGCTGAGGCAGGGAATGGATTGTTCTCCCCTGGATATCACTTCAGAGCAACAGGAATTTCCTGCCTACTTCAGAACTCTGATAAAATATTTTATATAGAATTCTGCCTCCTTTTACAGTGTCAGGCTGTGACCTGTGGCAACTTAGCTGTCCTATGAACATACCCTTTCACATTCCAGATCTGGATAAGTGTACTGTATGGATTCAGTTTGGGCGGAAGGCTGAAAAAGCAGGGAGAGTCTTATTATCTGCTTTTCTTTCCATCCTGAGGTTAGTGTCTGTCCTAGAATCTCCTGGAAAAAGCTGGGTGAGTGGTTTTAAAAAAGGGAGGATGGAAGGAAGATTTGACAGCTAAAGTGCTCCCCTCCTGCCAAAACTGAGGCAGAACTGCAGCATGTCAAGACTTGAGTATCAGGATGGCCTCAGGCCCATCTGAGGACCACCTTATATGTTTAGCTGATCCCAGGTAATTTTTTAATGAATAAAAATGCCATTCAGCAGTGATAAAATTCACAAGAAGCTCTGCAAACAACCCTAGCACTTCACTGGATATAGGGGAGGAGAGGTTTCTATAAGCAATATTTTTGTACCTGTTCATTTATCCACAGTGTCTCAGCCCAAATGAACTCTGCTTTTAATTCCTATGACTTCAGACCTTGCACATCTCTACTGCTTTTTCTCTGTGCTATATCACACCTTTGTCCCATGCACTTCTCCTGATCTATTTTTTGATTCCAAACTCAATTAGTGGATTTTTGTTTTCTTAAACACACTGATGAAACAATAGAAAAATCTATTCACCCCCACATTAAAGAGGTTTGAGGATTGATTTACAGCCACAGCTCTGAATTGCATTTGATCTGCATATGTGTTTAGATCTGGACTAGTTTTTCTGAAGTTTGATAGTGAGATATCTAACTCTCTGTTGAGTGTTGTATGTGAGGTACGGACAGGGCAGCATAGGGATAACAGTGACAGCCAGTAGTGAAAGTGCTCCTGCCCATTCTTGGGGCTTCCTGAGGAAGCCTAGCCCTGGCAAGCAGAGCACTTCAGCTGGATTGAAAAATGGGACTGATTTTGTGAGTTTAAGGGAAAATTTTCTGTTCTGGGTAGATTTCCACAGTTCTATATTTGGGGCACCAAAATTTCTGGCCTGATTTTCAGAAGCACTAGAGCAGCTGAGAGCAAAGCAGAGGTTGCCCAGCATTGCATAGCTGTGGCCATCTGGTCTCCAGGTATTGCTGTTAGAAAATAATCTCAAAATCAGAGATCACCTTCGAAAACACTGGCTTTAATTTCAGTTTCACAGATTTTTCTAGATGTACTCCAAAGGCTTTTTTCCAACTTATTTTTTTGAAATTAAAGAGTACATTTAGATCAGATATTCAGAAATTATTTACTCTCAGTGTGGTGAGGCAGAGAAACAGCTTGCCGAGAGAAGTCCCCATCCTTGGATGTGTTCAAGATCGGGGGATGGGGCTATGAGCAGCCTGATTGAATGGAAGCTGTCCCTGCCCATGGCAAAGGGAGTTAGAACGAGATGATCTTTAAGGTCTCTTCCAACCCAAATCATTCTACGATTCTGTGATTCTTTTTGCTGGCAATGGTGGGTGGAAATACTAGTGCAGACCTTTGAAGACATAAAGCTTGACAGAAATGAAAAGGATAGAAAAGTTTTCTGTTTGTCTTTTTGTGAAATACCAGTTTTGTTATTGATGTAAATCACACAGAATGTAAACAACATGTTCTTGTTACTGCGGGGGACTGAGTGCCTGAGCAGAAACTGTGAGTGCTATTCACAGTGACTCCCTCTTTTCTAATTGTTGATCTCATGCAAGTACATAAAAGAATTGAAGTTTATTCACTGAAATTAGTGACTTGTGTAGGCAGGTATATCCAATGCCTCTGATTTTATGTTTACTGGCAGAATTGTTTCAGTTGTTGCTTTTTTTTTTGTGGAAGGGCTCACCTCCCAGGCTGAAGGGTTTGCAGAAGCAGCAGAGGAGGCACACCTGTGAGCACGACTGCAGAGGCAGCTCCCTGCAGCAGTACTCATCTCTTAATCACTGACAGAGCATCGTGCCTGTGCACATCCTGAAGAAGAGGGTTTCTCCTTTTTCTTAGGAGTCTCATTTGGAATGTCACAGCCTGTTACTGGCAGCCTGATTCACACCCTCAGATTTCCCAAATATCTTGGTGCTTCCTGCTGGCACCTCTGAATGCTTGGTGAAATACTGAATGTGCAAGGTGATGTGTCAGTACAGAGGATCAGGTCTAAATGTCAAGGAGATGTTACATTGTCAGGGATTCAGACAAACTGTACCATGAACCAATCTCTAAATTTGTATTTAAAGAGAAATGCTTATTTTTTACTTAAGATTGTGTTATTGTTTGAAAAAAAAAACCCAACCAGTTGCTGCCCCCATATTGTTTTAAGGTCTGCCAAATGATTGCTACTATATAAACATATAAGAAGGTGGGGGTTTTTTTTGTGGTTTTTTTGTTTTGTTTTGTTTGTTTGGGTGGCTTTTTTGTGGTTTTTTTTTTTTTTGGTTTTTTTTTTTTTTTTTTTTTTTTTGGGGGGTTTTTTTGTTTTTTTTTTTTTTTTTTTTTGCTGCTGCTGTTTCAGACATTCAGTGAATAAAGAAATAACCCTGAATTAGCCAAGTGATATATCTGTACCAAGCTGTTGTAAATTGTACAGGAGAAAACTACCCACACTCCAAAAATATCTAGATGGTTTGGCTTGCTTGGTCTTTTTCCTTGTTTATTTGCTCTTAGTTAGATCAAATTGCAATTAAAAGACCTGACAGACAAACTAAAGAGGCAGAAGAAGAGGAGCTGCCACCTGCTGTAAGTTTTAGATGCTCAATTGCATGATCAGTTGTTTGATTCCTTCTGTGATGACTCTGCAATCTCAATTTTGTTACATGAAGTACAGCAGCTCCAACCCTTTATGAGCAGATTTGGTCTCCTTAGCATTATTTTGCCACCCTTTATGCCCTATCCATTAATGAACAGAACAATTAGGGGTAATAGCCTCTAAAGTTCAGTGAGGTTTTTTTTTTTCAGTAGCTGTCTGAAGTCTTGGCAGAAATGAGGTATTTGAACAGAACAATTAGGGGTAATAGTCTCTAAAGTTCAGTGAGTTGTTTTTTTTTCAGTAGCTGTCTGAAGTCTTGGCAAAAGAATAGAAGTGACATTAATAAATACCATGATATAGATGATAGGTTAAAAATCACAGCTTAAAAAAAAAAAAAGACAAGGCAAAAAAAAACCCAAAAAACAAAACAACCCAGGGCAGCACAGTACAGACAATAGTTTATAGTTTGGGAAATCTTTCAAACCTCCCTTTCCATGTCTACTCTTTCATTTGCTCTTCTGTGGCATTATTCACATTCTCTGAACACTGAGAGAGATAATTCTCTCTCCCAGGTTTTTTCCTGGAAAAGCACAGAGAGAAGAAGAGAAAAGAATTCTTATCTCTACTTGCTGCACCTGTTGTTTTTGCATATGTGGAATGTGTTAGGAAGGTTGTTTACGTGAAGGGATTTGGTAATTGGATTCTGGTGATGGTTGTTTAAATTAATTGGCCTTGGCAAAAGAATAGAAGTGACATTAATAAATACCATGATATAGATGATAGGTTAAAACTCACAGCTTTAAAAAAAAAAAAATACAAGGCAAAAAAAAAACAAACCAACCCAGGGCAGCACAGTACAGACAATAGTTTATAGTTTGGGAAATCTTTCAAACCTCCCTTTCCATGTCTACTCTTTCATTTGCTCTTCTGTGGCATTATTCACATTCTCTGAACACTGAGAGAGATAATTCTCTCTCCCAGGTTTTTTCCTGGAAAAGCACAGAGAGAAAAAGAGAAAAGAATTCTTATCTCTACTTGCTGCACCTGTTGTTTTTGCATATGTGGAATGTGTTAGGAAGGTTGTTTACGTGAAGGGATTTGGTAATTGGATTCTGGTGATGGTTGTTTAAATTAATTGGCCTATTAGGTCCGAGCTGTGTTCTGGTTGTCTGACAGGTGATCACAGGTTTTTCTTTAGTATGTATCTTTTGTATAGTATAGTATCTTTTTAGTATTCTTTAATATAGTATAGTATAATGTAATATAATATAGTTTTAATAAAGCATTTGTTCAGCATTCTGAGTCAATGGAGTCAGATGCCAATCATTCACCACATTGGGGTCACCCTGGTTTTACTATAGCTTTTCCCCAAGTAATTGTTTTTATGCATTTTAAAGTGTGTTTGTGTTCCACTCTGACCTTGGCCCCTGTCGATGATGGGCACAGAGAGGATGTTGTTCATTTGTGAGTTATCCCAGCCCTGCAGGCTGGCCCCTTGCACAGGGTGTGCCAGGGCTGCAGAGGGCACGGCTGGAGCTGTGGCAGCACGGGGCAGTCCCTCGGGGCCACTGCGAGTTAGCACCAGTGAGATCAGCCCTGACAGGCACTGAGTCACACCAACTGCTCCAGTTCCAGTCCAAAGGTCACATGTGGTTGCCTCTGCCGTGGAGCTCATGTATCTATAAAAATCATGTTTTATAAGGAATTACAAGCAGCAAGGCAAAAATAATCTGTTGATTACACAAAGGAACAGTCCTGGGAGTTTTCAGGGGAAAGAAACATGTCCATATCTAATTCTTTAATACAAGCATGAAAACTAAATTCTGTTGTGATGAGTAAAGTATTGAAAAATAGGCTCTTATTCACAGACTCACATGGCACTCCTTGTATCTACCTGGACGAATGTAAAAGGTAGAAGCTAAGAGAAATGTAAACAAATGGAACAGGAGTTTAAGTTCAAACACAGGTCCTTCATCTGCATTTTTGCTTTTTTTTAAGAACTTTGTGAGATAATCCAATGGGAATAACAGCAGAACATACATGTAATTTTGATAGCTTTTATGAACACGTGTCATGCAATGCCTTTAGGACAAGGGGAGAAATTGGAAATCCAGATAAATCTGAGGATAAGCAAATTACATGTTTATAGCTCTAAACATGAATGTAGCAGCAGGCAGTCAAACCTAAGGTCAAAGTAAACAGTTACATTCCTCAGTATATATAGGTATAGAAACAGGTGTGCAATCACTATGGCATTCTCAGGACAAGAAGTTCCTTGTGGCCTGTAGCAATGTTTTAATATGCTGATGGTTTGATTACTGGGGGAGAAAGATTCAAAAGGTTCTTGAAAGACTTGAAGACTTGAATGGACAAGAAAAATGGAATGTAAACAAATATTAAAAGATGAAAAAAAAAAATCACACAATCTTTTAAGCTCTCAGGAGGCAGCTGAGATCAGGGTGACTACAGAGGCATCAATCACCAGGCATCAGCTGGGGCTCACCAACTCAGCGGCTGAAGTTCAGCCTCTTTCCAGCTCTTTTGAATTATTTCTTGAAGTTCAGAATTTGTGTTTAGTATGGCTTGATGCACCTTTCTTGTGACAGGAACATATGAAAACTCTGCTCAGCTTTGGTGAACCAGTATAAAAATGTGCTTCCAAAAAACTTGGAAATCAAAATACTTCATATTTTCACCTTCACTCTTTTTGTTTTAGAAATCAGAGGGCTGTTTCTAAGAACTTAAAATGGTCTTTTCTTTGCATTTAGCAGTTTGTCCCTGCTTTTTACAGATGATGTAGCAGGGACCATGTTAATATGTCGACCCATTATGTCCCTTTTACCAGCTGAGGGCAGGTTGCAGGTCACCTTAAGGTTTGAAATTGGCTAGAATTTTGACTCTGATCTTCCAACAGTTTTTATACACAGTTCAATAGTAATGCATGCTTTCTAGCTCAGTTTATCCTTGCAATTAGCCACTCAAGTCTATAGATGCTTTTTTGCTGCCATGTTGACAAAGAGGAAGATCCTCCATTTTTTCAGGAACATAGTTGTAGATAGTGATGTACATTAAATTCCAAGCAGCCATAAAAGCAACCATAATCTCAGATAAAACCTCATTGCTTTCTTGGAAATATATTCACAACAGCTGGGCCTCTTTAAAGAAGCTGTTATGTTTTATGGTCTGCCTTCCTCAGGAGTAGATTAAAAGGGTTAAAACTTGTATATTTCCATCTCATTATTCACCAGGATAGTTCATGAATAGATTGAAGCTGCTCTAGAATAAATGTGTTGTGTCCATGCAACATTAAGTGATAACATCTCTGGATGGCTATAGGAATATCCTGTAATAGACAATGAGTTATGTAGTGGCTTAATACAACTGATTTTTTAAGAAACTCAGATTTCTGGCACCTTGAGTAATAATGGCATTGATTATAACATAGTTGCCAGCAGTTCTGGACAAAAATCTTGCCTTGCTTCTTGTTATGAAAAGTACTTGACATAACTACTTCAATTTTTTTGTTTGTTTGGTTGGTTTTTCTGGGTTTTTTTATTGCTTTTTTTTTTTTTGTTCTGCAATCCATATTGTAACACTGATGCAAATAAAAAGCCATAACCCTTTGCTACCACTCTGATTTTTGTACCTTTACAGGTTTTTCCAAGCATCTATATTCATCTCGTACATAATCAACTCTTAAAAGTTTGCTGCTGAAAGAGGAATTTTATTTGAATATCAGGATGTAGCTATAACCACCTTGGAGTTACCCATCCATAACAAAAACAAACATCACTGCTGAGTGTGTTAGGAGTTGCATATAATCATCTCCCTTCTAATGAGATACATTAAATTTCTGGGGTTTTAGCATATAAACATATACCCAAAAGTGTCTGACTTGTTTCTTTTCACAATTTCCAACTGCTTAATGGTGTGATACCATTCCACAAAAATACTTTCTAGTGGCTGACATTTTATATCCCATTAATTGTTTAGTTAAAACAGGAGACATAATAGAATTTATTTTGTCCTGATTCATGATACAGTTTTTGAGTGTTTGGGTGTGTGTCTCTGTACTTCAAGTTTCTTCAGATAATGGATACTTGAATTAATAGTTATGTAGATGTGTGAAAATTACAGAATAATAGAAACATATTTTTAGATCTCTAGATGAACTGAAATATTTTAAGTAAACTGCTTTTTGCATTTTATCTATACATATATGTATGTATATATATATATGTGAATATTTCCTATACTAGAAAGACTTTTAGGGTTTTTTTGTTTACATTTATTAATTTCAGGACAGGCCAGTTTGCTCTTGTGTTATATTTTCTGGACAGATATTTCATGGCAGGTAGCAGTTTGTTGAGTGTCCCATCCTATGGGCATTAACTTTTTATTTTTCAGTGGAACAGGAACTCTAGGCATCTATCTCTATGAAAGAATGAAAATGCATAAAACAGAAAATGGTACGGAATATTTAAGAGCTTGTCAGCCTGTCAGGTTTTGGCTGTCTTTCTGGTTTGATGTCCATCATTTTCTATCCTCTCATTGGAAAAGGAGAGAATGAAAAATAACAGAGAATGGATTTACAGCCCTTTGTGTCCATATGTGAAAGCTGCTTTGGAAGGAAGTGGGGAAAGCTTGTTGAACATTTGGTTGTGCTTTCAAAGAAGAAGAACAAAGATGGGTAAAAAGATGCACAGTGAAAGAAGGAAGAAATTGGTGGCTTCTCCTAAAACACATATTTGCTGTACAAAGAAGAGTTAAGTAACAAACAGTTAAAGTTTGTTGTTAAAGTTGTCTCTGTTCCCTGTGCTTCCCAGCATTTAGTGACTGACTGCAGCTTATACTGAGTTGTGAAATTAAGAGAAGACTTAGCTACTGCATTTTCTCAGAGATGTGATAACATTCATTACACAATAGTTTTGCCTTGTAAAAGTCTTCTCAGACTCAGGTTCCTCTGAATTTACCTTTCGTGTTCTTAAGAACACCAAGCGTAAAACAGCAAAAGAATGAGAGACATTAGCAAGAATGTAATATAGCCATATAATTATAATTTCATAAAACCTACCCTCCTGACTTTTATTTATTCCAGCCCATCTTTTATAATAGTTGATTTTTAGACAGTGTAATTCATACACTGACAGGTTGCAAAGAAAGGCTGAAAGAAAAACAGGCTCACAACTGTACAGAAAAAAAGAAAAGAGTACACTAAAGTAGGCCACTTCATATAGCTTGAGTGTTCTTGCAACTTTTTCTAGCTTCTCAGCTTGTAAATTACACCCATTTTGAACTTTCATAAGTTCACACATCTTTTGGAAGGAACATGTAGAACTGAAAGAGCCTAAATTATACCTTGAAAAATACCTCTAAATTTGCACCTATTTATGTTTACTTTTGCATTTGTACTTAGTTATGAACATGTATACTATCATAGTGAGAGAGATCTACAAAAACACTGTATATATATGAAAATATACCATCCCATCTGATGTTGCACAATAGTGGAAAAATCTCTAATTATTTTTTAATCTAATATTTCAGTGTATTAGAGAGAAGCAGAAATTTCCTTGTTGCAAATAACTAGAAAAAGTCATCCTCCTTTGTTCTTTTTTGCCATTTCAATAGCTATTTTTGAGTTTTTCTTTATACCTTGTTTTATGTGAGACATTTACATTGCAGAATATTGTCTACAGTAATGACTGCAAATGTCTGGATAAACTTGTGTCAAAAAATTCCACTGTCATTTGGAAAGGTTTGGTCTATGACTGAGTATCTCTGTGTTCCTCCTGCATTATTCATCCAGGGACAGGATGGTGAATTGATGGGCAACCAGAGGAGAATTTCTTCCCCAGCCCATCATGTTTTGTTTCAACAGCTATGTTGTTAAATCCTCCTTTCAGTCTCTTAATTTAGTGCCGTCCCATTTTTCCCTTGGCATTGACCTTTTCTAGATGAGAGCCTGGTGCTGTCAGCAAGCTGATGAATTATGGCTGTTCTAGGTTGAAGTGACCATCAAATATAGGCTGGTTTACTCATCTTCTTCTCCAAAACCCCCCATGACAGTTCTGGAAGGAAATATTTCTTACAATACAAGCAATTTCTCTTAGTCATACCTTAGGGCATCTGCCTTTCTTATTGATACTGGGTTACTTTAATCACAGATGCTGTACAGGAGATAAAAGATGTCTCTCTGTGTTGATACAGTAAGGAGTTATTGTTGGTGTTTCAGCTGAAGCCTTGAAGCAATTTTTACTGCATATTTGAATCTTAAGGGAAGGTAGATGCTGAGGATTAGGAGATTATGCTCTGGGAGAACAAATATCTCATTTCAGTGATACAAGGATTCTGGCTGAGTTTCCTTTAAAGCCAAAGATGTACCCAAGCCAAAAATTACACTTTTCTGTGAAAGCTCAGAGTTGAAACGAAGCGGAAAATAACTTCTCTCTCCTTCATGTGTCTGTGGGGATACTTGACCATAGACTAGAACATGTGATGGCTCTTGGTAGGCTGCAGACAATTCCCAGACCAAACCCATAGGTTCAAATTTGGCTTCTCAATAATATTTCTAAAATTATTTTGCTTCTTTTATTCAGGGAAAGCAGCACTTTTTTAATGGTTCTACTCTTGAGCATTTAGTGAAGTATTCCAGTTTTGGAATGAGTGTCGTGAAGACAGTTTTGAAAATTAGTAACCTTTTCCATGCTGCTGCCTCAAACTTTCTCTTGTGTTAAAACAACTTCTACTCACTCATTCCCAGTGTGAGGGTTATGTTTCTGATCTTCATGATGGGCTGCATTTCACAAATATTAAATCTTTTTTTGAGGCTAATTGGCCAGCGTTAAATAACATTTGTCGGAAATGCTCATATCAAGGAAATTTGTTCTGTCTCAGCTCTGTCCCACTGAGTTGATGACTATGAATTGTAGATAGCGGTCAAAAGAAGATTAATGCCAGAGCACTGCTTGTAACATAATAGTAGCTTCTATGTAAGAAGGAGAGAGAAATATATTACTTCTCCTGGCTAGTATATATAAGTAGTAATTTGGTATCATTCATGCAGTTATTATTTAAAATATTCTTTTATAAGACATCATTGTTTCATCTTTCAAATGGTAAGTTTATGAAAGAGCATGTGCTCTGTGCTCTGCCTACCATAAAAAAATGTTATTTCCTTTAATAAATTATAAATCAATATGGTCGTAGCTTCTAGTTGTAAGCAAGGTAGCTTATCTGTTGTGAAGTAAGGAAATTTTTGTAAACAAAGATGCTATATTCTGGTTTTTGCTTAATCACTCTGTACAACTGCCTGAAAGGAAGTTGTAGGCAGGTGAGGGTCAGCCTCTTCTTCCAGGCAAACAGATACAGGACAAGAGGAAATGGCTTTAAACTGCACCAGGCAAGGCTGGACATCAGAAAGAATTTCTTCACTGAAAGGGTGGTTAAGCATTGGAACAGGCTGCCCAGGAAGTGGTGGAGTCACCATCCCTAGAAGTGTTCAAGAAATGCCTGGATGTGGCACTTAGTGCTGTGGTTTAGTTGACCTGGTGGGGTTCAGTCAGAGGTTGAACCTGATGATCTTGGAGGCCTTTCCCAACTCTAATGATTCTGTGATTCCAATCTGGACATAAAATTAAGACAAACTTGGTCTTTGATCAGTGTTAATGGTGTTGGACTAGATGATCTCCAGTGGTCCCTTGCAACCTTAACTCTTTTGTGATTCTGTGATCCTCTTAAACACACAGATATCTGTTCAAACTATTTTTGTTAGCTTATCTTTATGTATATTATGTGAATTTTATTCATTACCTTATTTGAGGTGCTTATGAATGTACATGAATAAAAGAATTGCTACATGATCAATATTACCATTCATATCCCTGCTAATTAGAATCCTAGTTAACTGCTAATATTTGTAATAACATTAATTTACATTGACTTTTGCCTAAATTTAGTCAAAAGTGTTTTATTTCTGCATAAGCAGTTATAGCCACATTTTCACATCTTTAAAGAACTTGAAAGTGAGATAGAGAAATCGTAGCTAAAAGTTTTCTTTTACATGCTGACATTTTAATGTACTCTCAGTGATTCTTCAACCAGCAAGAATCATCCCTGATTTTTACCTGCATAACAGCAAATCCTCTTTTTATAACTGTCTCCTTTTTTAAAGACCATGTTTAGTAATCTTCAGAAATAGAAATAACATTAGCTTAGAAGAGACAATAATGGCATTCTCTGGCTGTTGTCATTTACTGAGGAAATTTTCTTTCAAAAAATGGTGGAAGGTGTTTGAAAGGGACTGTGAGTGTTTGCTGCTTTTATAGGATATCTGTAGGATTGTCAGGTTCAGCTCTTACTGCCTTTACTTTTGAAGTTAGTAATTTGACTGCAAAGCTTGCACTGACAGCTAAAGTCTTGTGTTCCTTGGTATCTTACTTGGCCAGTTTGCACAAAGAAAATTCTGTCAATTTTGCTTGTTCTTGTTCTGATGTTTAAAAATTATGTTTGTGTTAGGGGTTTTTTAGGCCCAGATACACTAAATGTCTTCTCAACCTGTAGGAAATAGAATATAAATTTCTCCTTAATTAATGAAATATGTAATCATGTGTTGTTGTGTTTTCTGCCATTTGAAGAGGACCTCATGCACAAGATGATTTCAAACTGCAGACTCTTAGCCATCTTAAACATTGAGAAAATTTCGTGTTATGGACCGGAAATATTGTGTGGGTTTTTTTTGTTTTGTTTTCCTATACAAGCATTTGTCAATTAGGTTTATTGTAATAAGGTAGTCTAACTCACCTAATTCAATGTGCAGCAAGTCATTGGAATATCAATTTAAGTGTATTCCAAGTGTCATGTGCAGGAGAAGCCTCCTGATCTTACAGGTTTTGCTGCACAAATACGTCTGTAACAAGGCCTTTTGCTGTTCCACCTCATTGCAGCTGTTTTCTGGGATCTCATAATTTCACACTTTGATCACTGCAGCATCTTCCCCTCCTGCACTGAGGAATACAGTGCTACCCCCACAGTCTCCGTTCAGAACTCTGCCACAAAGTTAATTTCCCACCTTGATTATTTTAACTTATTTCTCTTCTGAGTGCATTTTCCTCATTAAGCAGACTGCTTCTTTTCAACCTTAAGGCCAGTCTTCATGAGTCATTTCCAACCTTTCTATCCACTATTAAAATGTCATTTCCTTTTTTTTATTCCTATGTTGCTATCCTCTAACTCACAAAACACTTTTGTGCTGACTCTGTGCTGCTTTTCTCTCTCTGCAGAAATTTCCCATAAGCTTCCACAAAGCTTGTGTTGCCCTTTCTCCAGTCTGCCCTTAAGAATCCTTTGCCATCATTTCTACAAAAAAAAAAAAACACCTCCTACTGTGCTGATACCATTGATTGGATGTGTTGGTTTTTTTTGGGATTGTGAGGTGTTTGCATCAGGCAGATTCCACATGGACTGTACTTCCAAAGCTCTGAAGTCCTGTTCCATATCCTGTACTTTTAGTTGCAAGTAATGAATAGTATCAGGGATTTTTACAGTGCTTGATTAGCCTGCCTGTTCCTTGCTGGCAATCTCTTTGAGTTGGTATTGCAATTGTGTTTTCTGCCTGGCACCAAGGGGAAACTGCAGCTAGTCCAGCCTACAGCTGTGCTTTTCCTCCCTGGCTGATTAACAAGTCCTGTTGTGCCCATCTCCAGCAGAGTCTGCTGCCTCCTTGTTTGCTGCTGACTACAATTCAAGAGGATCTGCTAGCTTTATCACTTCTGTGAGCTGTAACTAATGCCCTTCTTTCATATATTTCAGAATAAAACACAAAACTAAAGAGGCATAAAGGTTCAGGACTAGAAGGTAGGAAACTTTTGTAGGAGCCCTTATTGTTGGTAGAGCTGACCATTGCAGAGCTGGATTCTTACGCTGTCCCTCGTGGTGTGCAGTGAAAGGTTACTTTTTGTTCAGTCCTGACACTAAATTATTGATTTACTGAACAGAAATATAGTTTAAAACTGCAGGTGTCCATTTAATTTTTAAACAATATCTGAAAGCTATGTGGCTAGTTGTGTTGTCATGCTAGTTTTGCTTTGTAACTCTGTGGTTCACAGTATATTCTTTCTGAGAACTGGAATAGGAAAATTCTGTGCTTTGTGGGTTTTATTTTGAGTGAAAGGTCATGACTAAGAATGGATATGTGTAACTTCTCTAAAGCTAACTAACTTGAACAAACTAAATTTTGAAATCATGGCAATGGGAAGTTACACTTTTAATCCATTCAAATATTTTCAATCACTCAATGGCTTGTGGGACAACGAAGTTTGCTGTACTTTGAGTTTGAATTACAGCCACAGTGCCATACTATTGATTGGCATTGAGGCTTAGCTTCATCATGTCAGACCTCAGCTTTTGATTGACAGGAATACATTACTTGGTAGGGAATTCACCTCAGTTGTCATCTGAATTACTTTCCAACAACCCCTTATATCTTTGTGTTGACATCACAAGTAACCTGAGCTCTTTTGTTCAGAAACTCACAGATTTGAAAAATGGATAATGAATCTTTTTATTTTATTTCTTTTGTGTTTTGTTCTTATATGGAAGTAGATTCTGATACCACCACATGATTTCATGGGGTGAAACCCCATTATTTTGAATACTATAATGCTGAGATTTGGCAATGCTGGTGGGACCCCCAAAACTAGGAACTCTGCAATGACAGAACTGTTGATTCCACAAGCATGAACTCGCAATATTTAATTAGCAATTAATGCTACTGCAGCTAGAATTAAAATATCTCCAAATAGTACTCACATCAATCAAAAATTTGGTGAGAATCTAGAAAAATATCCAAGTGAAAATTCTTCTCAGCAAAGTGTATTTTAACACATCCTTCACTTCTCTGGGACCCAGGAAGCTGTATCAGATTGCACCTCACAGCCAAAACACATTCCTGGGGTTTTGAAAATTGGCAGCTGGTATACACTTTATTCCTCAAATGTTTCTTTGACAGGATAAAAACACTTTTTATATAAAACTACAGGTTAAATCTGGGCTTTGACCTTGAAAGAGAAATTCTCAGCACAAGTTCTTGTTTGCAAGTCATATCTGGTTTTGCAATTTATTCTTTCACTTCCTAATACAAAATGTCCTGGTATCAAAACCCAAAAAGTCATTCTTGCAGGGAAGATCTAAATTATTCATGTCAGCTAGATGCAGATTTGGATTGCTTCAGGTTGGACACAGATAGGGAGGTAGCCTAGGGGAGTGTCCTCACCACTCAGTTCCCCTTATAAAACACCCTGTACTGCCTCTACCCCAACAATAGGTTTAAATAAAGTTGCCCGTGGATTATTTTTTTTAAGTCAGTGTTGTTAGCATATTAGTCATTTTCTGGGAGTTCTCACTGGGTTAAGGATAAGATATGCAGATCTAGATTTGACCTAGGTACATGCAAAACTATCACCTGAGGTGTTATGGTTACTTTACTGTAAAAAATACAGTAGTGATTTTCAGCCAGCTGAGTTGGTATCTGAGGCAAGACTTTAGGCATCACTCTTAACTTAGAAATATTCAATTTCACCTGAGCCCCAGGGAAGGGGTCATTTCAGAAGTCTTCTGATTAAGTCTTTCCTTAGAGGAACTGGTGTCTGCAGTTCAGTATAGTGATTGTCAGGTGTCTAATTTTCATTAATGAAAACTCCCCACACTGTTGGAACTATTAGCCTGTTTTAAAGGAACATATATTTAAGGGGCTTTTTGACTGAGAGTTTAACCCAGACAGAATAGCCTCCCAACATACTGGATGAATGCAAATTCCATCCAAAGCTGTTGTCCTACCTAAGTATCTGGAGTAGGATAGTTGCAGTAGTTTTAGGCAGAATACAGTATTTGGGTTTGACTCTTCCTTGTAGAAAAAAAAAATTAAAAAATCAGAATATTATTATGTTTTTTATGACTACATAGTAGTAATGATGCCAGTTTGTCCAGCCTATTAGACTGCAGCCAGGAGTAGCCAAGTGATTGCATTGCTATAATCTATACTTTTTTTTTTTTTAACTTGGTAAAGTAAATCCCTACCACTTCATATAATGTGACTGTCAGAAACACTATTACAATGCCAAAGAAATGAGAGAGGAAAGAAACTGGTTAGATTCAAGGAAGGGATATGAATTGAAGGAACCTTGTTTAAGTATCATAATGGATATTGTTAGGTAGAACATACAAGTAGTGTTTAGAGGCAGCCAAGCAGCTCTAGTACGGAGAAACATAGAATGACAAACAGCTTTTGTTTATAGCACAAAAAATGTGAGTATTGGCTAAGATGTAGTGTTTATGGTAATTGAGCTTTACAAGGAAGTAAAACTTCATGGGGAACACAGGGGGTAGCATTTTCAGTGAAGTAGGCAATAAGGAGAGCTGTGTAGGCATTTCCTGATTAGCATCTGCTGTTTCAACAGCCAAGGAACATGACTCGCATGTAAATGCTTGTGCTAAGCTTTAACAGGCATTCCCTCTAGCAAGCCTCCCTGCCTTCTGGTTTTATTTTGAGTCTCCTTGAGCCCTACTGTGACTTGAAATCAGTGGAGGAGAAAGGAGAGTAACACAAACAACAGATGTCTTAAAGTTTTGAACAGAGAGAGAAAAAGCCCCATGGCAAAGGAGACAGTGCAGTTAAGGTGTTTTCCTGTCATTAGTATTCAGTGCCTCTAGTACAGACTTTTTGTATTTTTGCATGTATATGTATACATATCCCTGTATATGCAGTTGGTATGCAGTTGTACACATGGTGGGTAAAGATGTGGTAGTGCAAAAAGATGCCCATTGCACAATTCAGAAATTGTTTTTGCATCCTGTAAGCGTCTGACCTGTAGACACTAAGTGTACTGCCTGACACAGCCAAAGCAACCTATTTTAGGGCAGGCTCACAAATTATTTCCAAGCTGTCCCCTGCTTCTAGTTTCTTGCTGCATAAAATACATAATTTTTTTTTTATTATTTTTATGTGAAGCTAATAGTGTGCCTGGCTTTCATCAGGACAGCTTTGCTTACAGGTGGTAACTTAATCCATGGCAGTACAAATACCATGTACCCCACCACATTAGGAGAACTAGATTGTGCACTAAGTGACATTCAGTGCACGTTCACAAAAGTCTTTAATCTGTGCTTTTTGGTATGGGAAACTGTGTCTTAAAGGACTTTGATTTCCAGAAAGTAAATCTGTGGCAGAAACAGCTGTTAAATTCTTACAATATGTAGGCAGCTGGGGATGGTATAGAGACCCTGAAAATACATTGCCTGCTGAGTGTTAACTCAGTACTGCATGGGGCCAGGAACAAAAAGAAATGGAAAAAAATACTGTGAATGGAGAAATGAAAAGATGTGAAGTTTCCAGATTTTTTTTTTCTTTTTTGGGAAAGATAACTAAAAGAAATATAAAGTATATTCAGAGCTGAGAACTTTGAGCTCTGAAATCTTAGCAAGCTACTTCCCCCTTTCCCACATCTACCCCCTCCTTTTGTGTCTTATTTCTTCTACAGGCTTAAGCAGATGGGTCCACAGACGGAAAATCACATTCACAAAGAATCCTATTTTCTTGTATATTTTAAATGTATATTTATTTGATTATTACTTGCTGGGTTTTTTCAAATAATTTTGGTAATTTCTATATCAATGTATATCCAAACTGTTTATTTTGTTAGTTACTTATGTTATTACTATATTTTTTTTAAATTATTAAATTATTTAAATACAGACATTTATGCTTAGATTAACCTATACAGAGTTTAGGACAACTACTGTTACTGAATGTGACTTCTGGAAAAAAATTCCAGTTTTGGAATGAATGCTGAGGATGGCAGTAGGAATTACTATTCTTTGCCCAGAAATTTGTACATCAGAATAGCATTTACCTATGGTGGTGTTTTCCTGGACTACAGGGAATGCTGGATATTACAGTATGTTGGTAGCAGCACTATAAGTATCAAATATTAGTTGTGTTAAATGAGAGGGAGCTTGCTGCATTAGGTTAAAACAGAACAACTGTTATCTCATTAATGCTATTTTTGCATAGACTTTCTTAATCTTTATAAGGCCATCCTATCAGAAAAAGCATAATAACAATAATTATGCCTGTATTTTAAATAGTACTTTTATGCCTGTGTGGCTTTCTTTCTACTTTAAAAATATACTGTCTCTGTTGTACAGATGGGTAAACTGAGGCATGCATGGGAAGTGAAATAAGTTCACTGGAGGTCTTCCAGACAAAGACAGAACTCCTGATTCTACATAAAGTAGAATCTTAAGTCATATATAAAGCTTACCGCAACGTATTTTTAAGTTAACATAACAAATTCTGCACTTTAGAGATACCGTTTAACATTTGTTTTCCTTCCCACAGGAACTTTTTACACCAGAGTGCAAATTCAAGGAGTCTGTTTTTGAAAATTATTATGTAATCTACTCATCCATGCTCTACAGACAACAGGAGTCCGGAAGGGCCTGGTTCTTGGGGCTGAACAAAGAAGGGCAGGTCATGAAAGGAAACAGAGTGAAGAAAACAAAACCAGCAGCTCATTTTCTACCCAAGCCATTGGAAGGTGAGGCTCAGTCCATCTCTGGCAGACTCTCCTATATGTCTCACAAGAAGGGGGAATGGTTTCCAAATTGCCCTTACTGAATATGCATGTCTCACACAGGAGCCAATCCCACTACCACTCCCAAAATTTCATGGAGCAGTTTTGTGCTTCCCTGTAGTGATGCTACAAAGGGCATATGGAAAAACATTTTTCCAGGGACTAAGTGGTCATTCTACATAAAAAGAAATCTTTTGTGGAATAGCATTGTGTTGTTTTAAAATATTCCATTGTTAGGGATAAAAACAGTTGTGAATCTTGCAGTGAGAAAATAGTCCTTTCATTAGGCAGAATGAGATAATGAATATTGAAGATTGGGAGTTATAAAGGGAATGGATGAAATGTCAGCATTTTAAATTAAAAGCTTTCTAATTCAAAACACAAAGGTCTCTCTATAAAATAAATCATGATGTATTACTATGCCAAGTGGTGTAATGTAAGTTGGCCTTTAAAACAAGATAGGAGCAAATAACAATCACAGTAACCTTACACACCAAAATGATGTCACATTTTCTGAAAAATCCATTAATATCTTGAAACTTTGGGTTATCCTATGTATTTATATATAAATACATATATATGTATTTATACGCTGCCTTTTGCTTCTTGTCCTGATGGCGCTACTTATTGTTCTAATTCTTGCACATAGCCTCTGAAAATAGTCGTAGTCATTCTGAAAATTATCTCATTTCTTACCATCTGAAAACACATATCTGAGTAATGTTTTGGTTAGCAATCCAATTTCTTTTGATATTTAACTTAAAATTTTTGCTAGAAGGATCAGTTTGTCAAGTACTTTAGTTTCATCATAAGGAAAGAATCAGAATAAACTTATGTTTATTTGAAGTCAGGCTGATAGCTTTGTGTTTTCCCTGTCTTGTGAAAGTTTACAGTTGTTTCATAAGCTCTCAACAATACTAATAATTTATATCTTGATCTTTCTATAGTAAGGCTTATAGGGAGGGAATGCCAGTGCATTTTTTTAAAGCAATGCAAATTCATATATACTAGGAAAGAAGTTACTTTTTTAAAACAATGTTTGGATGATCAGACTTCATTAAAATAGCTTAGACAATGCTTAGAAATAACTTGATTTACATAGTCTATGAGAATCATCAAATATGACAGCTCTGCTATATAATTCCTTATTTTATAGTTCCATTTCATGTTGTTCAATGCAGTAATTTTGTAGGTCACAGTGTTATTTCAGCAAGCTCTTTTAATTAATCAGCTAAATGCCCTAAACACATTTATGGGCCACTATGAAGATATAGATCATAACCAGCCTTATGTACTCTAGAGAAGACATTTAATTTTTGTCTTTAAGAAGCTATAAAAGGATTTAGATTATGCCACTGGAAATGTTAGAACAAGTATTTGATTAGTTAATGATGCTATGGGGCCCTTTACATTTATTATGAAACTTCACACCACCAAAGATCAAGGTCAGTACTTTGATGCTCCAGCCTCCTACTCTAATTAGCCAAGGGATGAAGGAATTGTGCTCTCTGTGGTAGCACACACCCAGTCTGGAAATCAGTGTGATGATTAATTCCTTTGACTGCTGTGACACCTCTTTTAACATTGCTCTGATATAAATAAATGCAACTGAAGTTAGGTATAAGTGGAAATATTACCTGATAGAGTGACATGGAAAATGAAATTGAATTATCCAAGAACATTAATCATTAAGGCAGCTTAATGCTTGAACTGTGTAATTGAATACATGTATTTCCCTCAAAGGATTTGAAGTGGTTAGATAGAGACTGAAGCCAAGGAAAAAACTTCTAATTCCTCTGAGAATTTAGTTAATAGTTTAATTTGGAGTCTTCTGCACTTGTACATTCAGTGGAGATCAGTGGCTACTGCATATGTTTTTGGAAATGAGGTAGGAAAAACCCCAAACAACTTTTATACTTTCCATATATCCTGGACATTTCTTCAGGGCACACATGAAGAAAAGACCATGGCCAAATTCCTCAGATTTGGAAGACTGATGTACATGTAATTTTGTGGAACTGGACACTAGCCTAGTCTTGCAATCTATGACTAAGAAAGAACACTTAAGGCTAGACAACTGCATTGTACAATCCTATTTTTTAATTACAATCTGTCTTAACACATTTTACTTCTAAAAGCTTGCATGTTTATTTAATGTTTATTTAAGGGTTGAATATACATACACATGGGTATACACATGTACGATTTTGTGTGCTTTATGCAAAGAAAGAACACTAGTTTTTAATTTCCAAGAAGATATAGTATCCATTAAATGAGCAAGAATGCAGTTTCCTACTGCATTTTTTTAGTCAGATGCAGAAGAAGTGTGAGAATTTTGGAGGGTCAAGCAATTCTATCAGTCGTCAGTGGTGCAAAACCAGCATATTAAACAGTTTTTCCTCTTGGTATGCAAGAAAAACGTAGAAAATTAATCATATTTGAGATGAACTCTCATATGTGATACATTGTTTAAAATGCTTCTCCCTTTCTCTTCCTTCCTCTCAGTTGCCATGTACCGAGAACCATCTTTGCATGATATTGGAGAAACAGTGCCAAAGGCTGGGGTAACTCCAAGTAAAAGCACAAGTGCATCTGCAATAATGAATGGAGGCAAACCAGTGAACAAGAGCAAGACGACATAGCCAGATCCTCACAGGTGTTGTGACTTTACTGAGTCCCAAGTACAAGTTGAGTGATTTATCCTTGCCCTCAGACTTCCCCTCAGCAGTGTCTGTGGATCAGCTTGTGGCAAGTCACCAGCTTGCCCATTCCTGTTTCTGAACTGAGTTGTTGCAAGTGGATAAATCTCAACATGTAGCTCCACCACAACGAGAAGACACCTGGTTGAACCAGCTAAACTCAGACCATGGAATGCCCTACCAGATATTGGAATGCCTTTTTAATATCTTTTCTGTGACTGTGACACTTCATGTGAATGACATACTTCACAAGTACACTTGATACCTTGCCTGCTGACAATTGCCCATAATCCCTTTTTGAGTCCAGTTTCAGCAAAATCCATGTGTTTAAGTTCTATTTTGTAGCACACAAATAATCAAGTAATTTCTAGTTAGATGCTGTAAACCTGTGCTATTATGGATTTCTCTTCTTCCCTTTTTTATAAGGCTGCTCGCTCCACTGTTTGTGACCTTTTGCAGGGATTGTGTTTCTCTATAACTTAAGTGTTGCCGGTGGCTTAGTTTTGAAAGCAATCAGGGAATCAGGAAGCCTTCAAAAATCTATTATTAAAAATTATATCTATAAAGAATAGGATCATTGTCTCTGGCTTAAAATATTGATTAAATGTGAATACTCTTTAGTAACAGATACTGTGCTTCTGAGGTTGGCATTAAAGTGGAGGGAAGAGTGTCAAACACAACCAATGGGGAGTTTTCTGAAACGTGTGTTTGGCATCCCCCTATAGTTTCTTTTTGTGTGTGTGTTTTATACATATCACAGGCTTACTGGTAATGGTAACATTTGCCTTGCCCAGCGAGCAAGACCCACTCATTTTTGGAAAAGTGGGTCCAAAGAATTTTGTAGGCCTTGTAGGTCTGAATTAAGGCTCATTTTTCATCTACTAAATCTTCATTGTTTGAAAAACAACCACCACCAATAAAAGAAAAAAAAAAAAGTAAGACTAATCAGAATTGCGCTACCTAAATCCATTTCAAATATAATCCTTTCCTGTTTTTAAGGAACTGAACTTAATGCCATTGTTATTTTTGGCTGAATCCCACACCTACTTAGCAAAGCATGGGCAAGGATGTTGTTGTGTTCTTTTTTGCAGCACCAATGCAAAGGGTAGTTAAAAATTATAGTTTAATATTTCTGGTGTTTTAAAAAAAGACGTTTTAAAACTGGACATATTACAAAACTTTATTTTTATTTTTAGCTAAGCATGCAAGTCCAGTCCTATGTATTTCACTGATATCCCAGTATGTACCTCCACCCAGCTTCCTAGGATAACATGCCCACCAAATTGCTAGATTGAAGGTGCCTTGCCTTGATCTCTATATACTGTACTTTCTCCTACATGAACCTAGAAGAAATCAAAAACATAAAATTGAAGCCTTGGATCATACTACCAGGAACAACATCAACCCTTTGAGTTTGTCACTTGTGAACAATTAAGCCAGTGTTGAGGGGGATGAAGGAGGGCGGGGGAAAGATTTAGAGAATGCCATAGAGATGCCACTGAGGTTTTTGGACACTTAGTCACAGGCTTTCAGAAGACGAAAAATATAGGCACTCTCTGTATGCTTAAGAAGGAATTTGTTTCTTAGAAATGGCAGCAAAGTTCAAACTGTATCTCAGACTGGAAAACTGTGTGGCAACACTCTCTTGGCCTCTTGCTGTTACCTTGATATTTTAAGACAAAAAGAGGAATCCATCCGTTCCTTTTTTAGCACTGTATTTCTGGCAAATTTTTTTATCACATCTTTGTGCTGAAGTCCCTGACAGGGACTTCTGATTATTTCAAACTCCCTGTCTGCTCAGCTGAACAGTCTCATTCAGTCTGAATGAACTCTACATACTAGTTTTCAAATGTGTTCTGTTTTTATAAGCAACATTTAGTGCACTCTTCAAGGAGGCTACCGTAAAGCTGCTAAATTCTAGATAAACTTTTTTCTGTAGGTCAGACTTCTTTTTGTATGTCTGATATGAGAACAGCAAGATAATGCTTGATGTTGGGTCTTTCTAGGGAGGGAATGAGTTAAGCATGAAGCCCTCTATCCATGTAGAGAAAAAAAAATACAAACCTAATCTAAAACTGTGATAAAAATGCAAAGCAACTTTGACTTAAGACTGTGCCCTTGCCTGCTAGCACAAAATCTGAGTGCGCAGGGAAAACAACACTTTATTAAAAACTTCGGTGTGCCCTTCTCGTCCCATCTGGTCCAGTGGGATTTGTGCACCATCCCTGAGAAAACAAAATCAAACCAAAGCAACTCAGATGGCGAGCTGGGGGCTTGCTCTGTGCTGCAGGACCCAGGAGAGGCAGCAGCCTTGACGCTGCACTGGAGCTGGGTCCCGCCGTGGCCCCAGGCCTTCCTGCAGCTGTAAGAGGAGAACTTCACAATATTTCAAGTAAGATAAAACAGCTGAAGGCTACATTCTCTCTCACCTGATTCATGGGGAGAGAATACACGACTTCATGTCCCATTCAGCTGTCTTCTTATACACCCAGTGTAAGAGTCTGAGGAGAGACAGGGCTGGAGACCAGGCTGAGCCATGCAAGGAGGATCTGGTTCATTGCCTGATCCTATTTAAACATTGTTTTCAACATTAAACTTTTGGTCCTGAGTAACTATGATCTGTGAACCACTATGGGAGGCTATAATTAAGGGCAGATTTAATTTATTTAAGCAGTTAGTACATACTGGAAATACAGCTTTTTTGCCTTTTTTTTTTAATTATTGTTTTCTGGTTTTGTTTCTGTGGGCTAAATTCATATGAGTGTTTAATCCAATGATTTAATGTTCTAATTTTTTTTTCTACTATCTGTTTAAACATAACACAGGTATCTCTGTGCTTTGTTTCCTCCCTTTAATTTTGTCTTGTCTCATCTGTTGCATGGAAAGAGTATGACAAGGATGAACTAACTGCATGTTGTAGGTTGTGTCTGTCAAAGAACTGTTGGTCAGTGTTACAAATTTACATACATATATGCAAAGAGTTTGTCTGCATTGTATAGTTTGTGTTTATTCTTATTTGTTGTATACACAGATTCAACATGATGAATAAAACATTTATATGAAGGCATACTGGAAACCAACAGAATAGTTTATGTAAGAAGTAGACTGTGCAAAGCATCATTTCACTGGCCACAGGATGGTGAAACTTCATGTAAATAGGTTGGCAAACTCAGTTCTCCCCCTTTACCATGCCAAAGAAAATTTCAGCTCCTTAATATAATACCTCTCTTGCTGTTCTCCAGGATGAGACTTCACCATTTTCTTCCCTCTAAAATTAATTTTGCTGTTAAGTGAAAGCTGTTTTCAACTGTCTGTTACTACTAAAGTACTGTATAGTAAACCTGATGGAATCAATTTGTATTTACAGACTGGGGTTTTTGTACTTACATGTGCAGCTGTCCGTGAATCTGCAGCGTTCCAGGTCTTTTGCATGCTTGCATTGTATTTTGTTCTTCTGGGTTTTCTCTAATCTCTGAGAGACTGTTCACCCTGAAATCTAACCTCATCTTGCCATTTTATATGTTAACACTGCACAAAGTCATTTGTCTTTCTTTGATCTGTATTTCATCTACAGTTCTATTTGGCAAAATCTGTCATTTGGCAAACACCTGCACAGTTTTAGAGATCCACTTTTGAAGAGATATGAACTACTTCAACAAAGCACCATTTTGCTGTACTTCAAAAATTTTGTAAATTCACAAGAATCCTTATGAGATTGCTCACATGATAGAGCCTATGGAAGGGTCTCTAGCTCCTTTTAAGTGCTTTGTAGTTCACATAACAGCTTTTGCTTAATTTTTCTGGGTTTTTTTAGCCATTCTCAATTGATTTTTTAATGTACTGTCGTTTTCATAAATGTCAGTTCTTAATAAACCCCTCCCAGGCCCTCCCCTTCACCAGATATAAAGTACAGCAATTCACTTTGACTATGGTTATGTACCTGAAACAATACTAAGAGCCCTGGCTTTACATACATGTATATGGGGAAACTTTTTGTCTTGGTTTAAAACTAGTTTAAGCAATGAGGTATGAAAGCAGCCAGTTTGGTCCATGCAGTAAAAGCATATCATGATGACCGATCTGTTTATTGCTATAAAGATTACATTATTCAGCTACATTCAAATGGGAATGGAAGCAAAATTAGACTACATAAGAAGGTTCTTTTTCTTTTAAATGGCCCTTTAGATAAATTCATATTTCATGCAATGCATTCTAAAATGTTTAATAACAGGGTTTGTTTTCTGTGATGACTAATGCAAATGCTATGACTTCTTTTTAAAGATGTAATAAATTTTTTTTGTTCAATTACTTAGTCACAGAAATATTCAACTTAGCTTCCTTCATCCCAGCATCTTTTAGCTGTATCATTTAGCTACAAAGTGAGATGTCATTCTGCAAAGAAGCAAGGACAATATATCAGAAAAGTGAGAGCAGGTACATGATCAAATGCATCTATGTGTTTCTAAGAAAGAATATAGCCAGTAGAAAAAAAAGGATCACAAGCAGGTTAATAAATTATAGAAGTAAATTAATCCACAGGTTTTTTATAGGTGATCTTACAGATATGTTATACACAATAGGTGTAATCCTGCAAGTCTATTATAGAAGCACTGGCACACTTCTGGATTGTGTTCTTTCTCACATAAGAAGAAAACAAGGCTGTAATATCTTTTTGTTTATAAGATTTATCAATCTAATCAGTAAAAAGACCCCTTTTATCCAATTTGGTTTTGCCTTTTGCCACAGGCCTGGAAGCAGGTTTTTACAGTCACTAGCAATGAAAAATCAAGCATTAAGTTTTACTTTCTTATGCCTCTTCTTGCATTTACAGTTTATGTATCTGGAATTCCCATCACAGGGAATGACATAAGGGAAAAAGATAAAAATTTAGTAGTACAACTATTATATTCAAATATGTGGAATAATAATCTTAGTCCTTCTGATTTCATTTTTCTAGAGAGGAAATGAGCCACAAAACAGATATGCTGGGTGTCACATCACCAGTTACCTCAGCAATAAGAGCAGGGGAAATATTTAAGCAACATTATAGGAAACAAAAGAAAAATTGGAAAATAATGTCTACATTCCATTCTTAGTAGTCTTAGTTAATACTTTAATGTTTATAGTAATAGCACCATTTTGTTTGATAATTGCATTTAAAGGAACCACGGAGAGTAGCTGTCTTAGATATTCTGACTTTTTTCCATATGTAAGTTAAAAACAACTGGGATAACCCTTTTTGAAATGCTATGGCTACATAATCCATCCAGTAGTCAAAAAGGTTGGAGCTGATTGGTATTAAAAATTCAAAGTAAAAATTACTTTATACTCTTGAAGTATATAAATTTAAAATTAAAGCAAGTGACAAAAATGCATCAAATACAACACTGGAACCACCTAAAGAATTGTTCTTTTATATATGAATGAGTACCTGAAATACCAGAGCTGATCTACAGTACATATAGATGTTTTGATGCTATGAAAACAAGTCAAAGGCATCTACTGACACCAGAACAGAGTTTTGATTATGTAGTATTTTCTTAATACAGTACTAAATATAAATGGAAGGAAAGCAAGGAGAACTTTGTATCCTTCATTGTTTACATTCTGATTCAGCAGAAGAATGTATATGCAAAAAACCAAGTGATTATGAGATGATTCAGGTCAGCGGTATTCATTATTCATAAATATAAATAAATGCAACAGTTTGTGCTCTCCAAACAGTAAGGTTGGCAAAATGCATATATGCTAAAACTTAAGAAAATATTCCGGTTGAGCTCCATGGAGTTTTAGGGTTTTAAGTATAAAATATCAATTACAGTTTGAAGATGAATTTTACTTTGAGAGCTCTTTATGCGTTATGAATACAGTTTAGAACTCTGCCTGATACTTTGGTTATCTGGCAAGAGAGTAGCTAGCAGCTTTGGGATGTATGTCTAGTTATTTATCTGCGCAGCTTATATATAAGTTGGATGTTTGGTAATGGTACTCCCTGAGAATATGGGCTTCACGAACTTCATTTTTAGAAAGAATAGAGGTTAAGAGGAAAAAAAAAAGTGGTAGTTAAAGAGCAAGCTATATGGGATGGGGGAATAATAAAGCAGTTAAATAAATTAATTTGAAACTTTGCATTCTATCCCATTTACCATTGTATTTTCCTATTTCTAAACTGTCCTTTCTAAAAGAAACGTAATTTCTAGAGTAATAATGGAAATACTTTTTTTTTTGTTAATACATAGTTTCATTATTTCTGAGTCATGCACCTCTTCAAAAATCAGGACCTTGGCACCTAAACTACAATGTTAAAGTTTGGTACCTAAAAGAAGTATTTTTGAGCCATTTAATCAATTTCTTGCTCAATCATGGTTTCACAAAATGTAAACACTTTTGAAACTAAAATGTATATTTCATTTTTTTTGCTCTAAAGAATTCAAGGGCTGCCAAATCTACATGTACAAAAAAATAAGAGACTCGTATGTAAATAAGTTAGGGAAGTCCCAATAGTTGTGCATCGTTCATAACTCAATGTGAATTTCACACTGAGCAGCATTTCACCATTGGAAAATAAAAATAAAATTTTTGTTCATACCACTGGTTTGTTTGTATTTACTGTATTGAAACTTTAATTACTTTGTTGACATTGTCCAAATATCTTTGGCTGAGACCAAGCTACTGCATAGCACAGATGATTTTTCAAGTCAGTTGACTTCAGGTTCCCCACTTCTATGAAAGCAGTTAAATTCAGTGAATTCCATGTGTGACAGGGCAATCTGTCTTGAACAGTAATTTCTAAGAGTAAAATCCTAAAATTACTAACATAAAAAATTGCAATTGCTTTACATGTAGGAGGCAGCTGTAGACACATAGAACGGTGCAAGAGAAGTACATGTGAGTTGCAGAATACATATGCAGAATAGGCAATCTTACTTTTATATTTTTATTAGTTTCACTCCATATGTTTCTATAGGTTATGTATTTTAAAGTATTGTAATATGTAGATGAGATAACCAACTTAGTGATATATCAACCACAGAAACTAAAAGTTCTCCTGTGGAAAAGGTTCCCATTCAAACATTTTGGGTCTTCAGTCTATGAGTGTCACATAATTGGACCTCACTTACACAACTGACCAAGTAAAAAATCATTAATATTTTTATAGGCTTCTTTACATTTTCTCTCAATTTATGAATTGGTTAATAATCAGGATTGTTGGGAAGAAAAAAACAGGCCAAATAATGTCTTTTTCAAATACCATAAAACAAATCAAACTAATTATTTGACAATATTCCACTAGTGCTACTCTTCTACAGATGAATTGTTGCATACTGACAAGGAGACATGACAACCAAGTAAATATTGTTAAAAAAGGGTCTTCTTATACCATTTCCTCAGGTTGCTCAAAGAAATAGTCATTACAGGTATAATATTGGTTCCACTGAATTTACAAAAAATCTGTGGAGAAGTTCCATAGGTCAGTATTTTATTACTTCACCCTCTAGAGCCTGGGCTGTTGTGCTCCCTTTTTTAGTTTTCTGATGCATTTCTTTAAGGAGGAGATCTTCAAATATGTTCTAAGGTATTTACAACCATGTATGTGTGTGTTCATGCATACCCACACCCAGATACTTCTGAAATTAAATGTCCTAGCAGCCTAAAGAAAAACAAACAAAAAATAACCTCCTCAATCTTTGACATCCTCCATTAAGGATATTCTCTCCCCAGCCAGATTTCACAAGCATTTCCATTCCATCCTTCCCAGCACTCACAGTTTCCACAGCTACAAACACCGTTACCTAGAATAGAATGAATAAAGGACAATTATAATAATTGAAATGTACTACATTAAAATGTGTTTTATGGGAAGTAAAAAGCTATGCTAAAGTAGATGTATTGTTCCTTTATTGTCCCGTTTTTCCTTTGGAAGGAAGCAATTACTGTACCATTGCATTAAGAAGCCACCCCACACCTATACTTATATGGCATTAATAGCATGTTCTCAATAATGCCATCAGCAGTATTGCAAATATTGAAACTGTGTATGGTGGAGTGTAATTGTGTACACCAGTGTTTGTACCCAGCTGGTGAGGCTAAGTGTTCACACTGTGCCTCCAGGTAGAAAGAAAAACAAGATTAACTATTATTCATAAAGAAAAAAGCCATTAAAAGCTATCAACAGATTACCAATTAAACCATGGCTTTGAGCATGAAAACTTTAAACTTAAAATCTCAGAAGTGCTATACAAATAAATCCTGTCTCAAACTCTCTATTAAGTGAAAAATGTCCTGGCCCTATTTTGCACCAGTGGAACAGTCGAGACCCATCTATTAATTTTATTTAAATACTTTCATGACCCTTGGATGCTCAGTTTGAGACCTCTATAACCTTTGTATCTATGTAAACTCCTCTTCCTTCTGACTTTATGAAGATCCATGATTGGGCATTAGAGCTACAGATAAGGCTCATGTTCCTGCTATACTGGGTAGTTGCCTCCAGAAAATGACCCTTGCTAACAGGGCTAGCTGGAAGACACAATTTACTAGTGTCAGCCTTCCCACTCTCACTCTAATAGGCTTCCAGAGCTCTTCCACATCTAATAATTGCTCAGCAAAGATTTTCTAAAATTAAGATTTGTAACAGGAAGCAGCCAGTGAGTTAATTTAGCAATTCCCATGCTACTTCTTGTCGCAAGGGTTTGTTGGCAGCCTGCCCATTTCTATCGACATCTGCCACCTGCGTATTCAGACAATATTAAGGTGAAGCTGCTTGAATCACTTACCATCACGTCATAAGAAAAGCTATCAGCTATTCCAGCCTCCCACCAACAACTGTCTGATTGCTAGGAAGCTCTCTTAACCCACACAACTTTGCCCCTAACCTGTAAAAATCTATTTTACTAACCCACCAGTGAATTTTGTCTGTGACTTAAATGCATTTCACACATGGAATGTCTAGTAAAAGAGCAAAGGCTAAGGAAACCATAATGATGATACTGTGTTCCTTGCCAAAAACCAATAACTTGTAGTCTATTGCAGAGAGAATTGTTGATAGATACCATAGCTGGCTTACTTATTTAAATTCATACTCAGGCTTTTAACTGTTGTTTTGAAACCTTAAGTTGATCATTGCACTGCATGAAGAAACAATTACAGCAGGTTTGAATAACCAGCAAATGTGCTTCATCCTTCAGTGGGGAAAGGAGAAGCTGGGCTTTGTCTAACATAATTCCCATCAACTCAGTTTGTTTCCTGAAGCAATTAAGTGTTAGCCTGTACTGCACCTGTGCAAATGAGACCATCATGTTTGTCACAGTCTCTGTCATCGCATTCACAGAAATCACCCGAAATGTACCATTCCTGGGGTGAACAGATGCACTTTCCACAGTGGCAGGAGCCTGAAATCACAAAAATTATTACTCACAGTCAAAGAGTATTGGCACATTCAGACTAGAAAATAACAACCCAAGTCACACATATGCACACATACGCACATGTGCATGTGCACAAAATTGCTGCCTAAGAGGCTGTTGCATAAAAGAAAATAATCAAGCTAAAAGCCTTTTGAATGAAAGGATTCTTTTGGCATGAGTTTGAGTATGATGGGATGTTACTACGAATAGCTTTGATCCTGCTATTTCAATTAATCAGGACGCACATTTTGAAGCTTTCTTTTGGTTTTAGAGACCTACAATCAGGGCTTCTCTCCCCAGTAACTTCTTTTTTTTTTTTTTTTTTATTTTTTGTACTAGCAAAGCTGAAATTGTCCCCAACCCATTGTTACTGAAGGCAGTACAATCACACCCAGGAAGAAAATAGTCCTCCTCATCTAAAGCTTTTAGGGGTAAGTTCACAAAAGACCAGCAGTGCCCAAGACTAACATCTATAGACCCCCAAAATCCTCACCACCACAAATGAAGCTATGAAACTTCTCCACCTCCTATGGACTTACTGAACATTTTCTCTAGGTCAGAAAGAGTTTGTCCACATAATGGCAATCGGCTCGTTCCTTCAGTGCGCCTTAACACCCCTTGTTGGGACAAGCTGCTTTCCTTCTCAAGGATGTCAGGCCACACCCTCACGGACAAAGCAGGGACTGTGTGGTCAAATTCAGGTGATGCCATAACCCATGGAGCACCAGAAACCTCCCTGAAGAGAAGACTCTGAGACATCCTTACTCTCAGGAGAAGGTTTGTGGCTCTGAATCGTGGACAGTGACAGGTGCCCCTGGACAATCATGTGTCAGGAAGCCTGAGAAGAGTGTGAGAGAGGCTTTTCTGCAACTAGAAATACCACAAGGAGATGGTAATTCTTCCTGAATGATTCCAGCATTTGGCTGAAAAGACTTGGCTTTTACAGATCTCATCTTCAGTGGTCTGGCCCTATGCAGATTTCAGACGTGTAAACACTGAAGTGGGGATCTTACTAACTGCTAAGCAAAAATCCTTTTGTGGACCTAGCCTTAAAAGGGGTAACAGCAGAAATCTATGTTAAAAAAAAATTTAAAAACTCAGATAAATTATAGCAAAGAATATGTGCAAAATGTTCAGGGGCTGAGTTAAAAAATCTCACCGAAGAAGCTGTTGACCTTTTACAAAAGATGCTTATAAATGAGTTAAATTCACTTGAAAATCCTAGCCTCCTGAAATATTTCCAGAATCATTCCATTAAAGAATCACCAATGTGTTGAATGCAGTATTACAGAAAAAATATATAGAAGGAAGCTTGTTTATGTCAGAATATAAGCTAAACAGAATTCATGGCTTACTCAACAGGGCCTGAGCCAAAGCCTATAAAACTTGCTTTTCCATCTTCCCACTTTTTTCAGTGACCTCTGAATAAAATCCATAGTAACAACCCTAATATACTTAAAGAAAAAAAGTTGCATCTGTTGATAGCAACCAATTTTCCATTGCTTTTCCCGTAAATACTGAAGCTTAATTCTTGAAATCTTCAGAATAGCCTCAGCAGAGTATCTAATTTGTAATTAAATATGTAATTTAATGCTTATTTAAAATTCACAAAAATTAACTCATTGCCTAATTTTAGGGAAATGCTTTAACTTGTAACATATGGAACATGTATGCCTCTTTAGGAAGAGCTAGTGATTAGAACATTTGAGGATGGAAGTATTTGATTAAGCATCTACTTTTTTCTGTGGGTTCTGAGTGCTGCTTACAGGGCCACTGGCATAGAAAATACTGACATTCCATACAAGGATCAAAAATGCTGTTGTATAAGGAGGCAGTGGAGGATAGCATATATATCACAGGGTTGCTCTATAAGAGGTACACTAAGATATACTTGAGGGTAATTTAACCAAATACCTCTGTTTATATAAACTGCAAGGTACTGACATCTGAAAACAATGAGGATTTTAGTGAAATTACAACAGTTTTTAAGAGTATTACACTGTAATAAGCCTGAAGTGATTCTGCATCAGCAAGCACTGATCCTGCTACTGAGGGATGCCCACAATGTTTAAAACTGTTTTGCAGAAGATACAGCAAATTTAACACCAAGTCAAGCAAGGAAGATAAGGCTCCAAAATGCAAAATCTGTTAGGGAAACAAATGTATCGAGTCTTTTCCCTGAACAGGGCATGCTGCTCTGGGAGGCTCCTCAGTTTAATTGAGTCTAATGAGTTGCAGGGTGTTTCCTGGGATCCCAGCCAGATCCTCTCGGATGGGATTTGGCTCATTACCTTGCCCACATCCTGCACCGTTACAGTCACCATGTACAGCCCTATCTTTACTGCCAGGGAGGCAGCAGCGTGGTGGGTGTTGCTGTTTTCCTTGGGAAGAGCTTTTGCTACAGGTGGCACAGTCAGCGAGCCAAGATTCTGAAAACAGCCTAGGAATGTGGATGCCCAACTTTGCTTATATTAGCAGAGTGCAATTTTCTGATAGTGTTCAGCAGTTATCTGCTGAGAACCAGGACTCTTCACAGTCTTTTAAAACCTATATACAGAAACTCAAGTTATCCTCAGTCCATTTTAGCACTTGCATATCATGGCTAGGTTTCCAACAAAAATGGAAAAACCATCATTAGTGCACAGGTTCAAAATTCCCTTTTATTTGACCAGTAATAATTTTTTTTTTCTCATTGTAATGAATCAGAAAGAAAAATTTGCCATTTTAGTTCCTGGATAATGCTTCACTGTCTATGAAAAGTGTTTTAAACTATGGCTATCCAGTAAGATGTGATTTCCAGATACATAACTTAGCATCAGGAATAGATTTGGGGGAAAAAAAAAAAAAGGAAAAAAAAGAAGAAAAATAGCATAGCAGCAAAATTTATAATAATATAATATATATAATTTATAATTAGACTGTCTTTGTCTGTGATCCCCATCGTGCTCAGAGAAGAGGCAGGAGATAGTAGCCTTCTTGGATGTTTACTGGCCACACACTACTGTAGATGTCTTATGGAGACGATTTCTCTAATGTGTGCTCAGGGGCCAAAGAAATTTAATCCCCAAAAGGAAAAAAGAAAAAAAAAAGGGGAAAAAAAATCCCACCACTCTTTCTGGGTATGGATTTAGGGTCACAGAATGGGTCAGTTTGGAAAGGACAACACTAGAGCACCTTTCAGGCTGCTACAGATTATCAAAGTGACCAGATCCCAAACCACACCCCAGCAGCATAGCCAGCAGAGGTTAAAAATCCTTGATATATCTGCAAATTCCTGATGAATTACCAACTCCCAAAGCTTCAAATAAATAGCACCCTTGCAACACATGTTCAAAGCTAATTGTTCTCACAGTAAGACCCACAGGCTAGAATAAACAGCTCTCAGCCATCCTTACAAAGAATAACAAATAGTATGAATATTTTAAAAAATCAATATAATTTTTCATGTTTATATATATACAGAATCTTACATAGCACATTTTATTGATAACAAGCATATTCCTTTACCTTCATGGTTTATATAAAAAAAAATCTCAGTAAGGCACACATTAAGAGAAAAAAGGTTAACCTCTGCAGTAAAACAGAGTAATTTCCATTTCTCATTTCTGTAACTCGTTCACTCTTACACATACACTAATTTAAAGATAGTCCCATCTGGAAAAAATAGAGAAACAGTGCAACTTTCTCATTTTTTATGACACTGCATCAACTGAGGGGGAAAAGCCCCAAAACAAAATTAAATGGTGCAATAGGGAGAATTCTGATAAGTGATAATACAGATAGATGAAGCCTGGGCTGGAAACCCCATTTAAATTTCCTCTGCACTAAAATAAAAGTTACCAAAGGGAAAACTGGAAATCTGCCTGATGTAGAGGGTTCCTAACTGGTTTTCCAGCTGGCAGATTTCTTTCCTGTCTATGCAAGGAACATACAAATATAGGAAATGACACACAGAGTCTGGATTGAGTGCATTTTAGCCTCCAACCAGTCTTTTTTTTTTTTGTCTATTCTCTTTCAGACATATTATATACAAAAATAGGCAATTTCCACTACAGGGGAGCTAAAAAGCCCTCTTTCCATTAATGCAATTTCCTAGCCTGAAAGACTGCAAGGTAAGAACCTCAGAGAATGATTTCAGATAATTATCAAGATTTTCTAAGTTTCGTTCTTCCCTGTGGCAATTTTTTTTAGAGATGAACTGAAGCTGATGCAACCAGATGAATGAAAATTAGTAAATGAGAAAGTTTGTAGGATTCATTTGAGGGGGTTGCAGTCATCTACATTTCCCTTGCAGCTGTTTTGGGGAGCAGAGGGATTAAGGGTACCAAATTGCTTTTAAACACTTTCCTCCACATGGTGATGTCCAACATATTATATTTGCCATCTTCCCCACTGGAGTGTTACTGTGGGTAATGCCCTTTTTCCCCAAAGTGGCAGGGCACTAACAGTTAGTTTATAATTTACAGCTGTTCCACACAGGCCATCAGCTAAATGCATCCAGGAAATTATATGCTACTAACAAATTGCATAGGAGAGCAACGCTGCTGAACGTGTATGGCTGGGGTGGGTGCCTGACAAAATGGATGCAAGTGCATTACAGAGCATCCTTTAACAACCTTTTAATAATGAGTGCCTTTGAAAGAGAGGGTTACTGAACAACAACCCCCTACCGTGCACATTAGTCTTCCAGAACGTGATTATTTTCCTCTGTCAGGCACTGACACAGGGTAGCTCAGCTGCCAGATCTTACCCTTCCCAGAGCACAATAGGCCATCCGCTGACTCGCAGAGACTTCTGCTCTCCTCCTCCGTCATGTTGCATTTCCTTGAGTGCTGGCACAACTTTCCAAACCACCCATCGTGGCAAATGCATCGGCCACATGAGCAGATACCATGGCCTGTAATGACACCAAGGTTGGTTATGAGCATGACGAGCAGAAACCTGTCACTGTGGTTGCAGAAATCTGTGACTGGTCACAGCATCAGACCTCTTCAGTATGAAGTGTGTGCTATGGGATAGAAAAACTGATGGGTGGACAGCACAGCTTCCCAGCAGGATGGCCTTCTCCAGTTCTCTCCTTCTTGTGTTAAAAAGGGTGCCCTAATAATGTGCAGAAAACAAGTGAGGGACAGGTCAAAGAAACCCTAGAACTTGGGTGAGAAATAGGTACTAGAAGCCATAATTCATGCTTTAAAGAAGGGAGGGGAAAGATAAAATAGAATTTTAAAAAAAACCTATTTGTAAAAACATTAATAAAAAATTGAAAATATGTTGAATAATAAACTGAGTAGAAAATTTGGCCAGCAAGAAGGGAAAAGTGCCAACAAATATAGACAAGAATAAAGGAATGGAGAACAGGAATAAAAGAAGAGATGTCTCCCAGACAGAATTACATTTTTCAGCTTTGAATATTCTGCTTCAGAGACAATAATTCCTTAGCTAATTAGTTACCAGGGAAGCAAACACATACCAGTGATTTTTGTCCTATCCTATCTTCTATGTAGGACAAGGGAGTAGAAATGAAGGGACTGAGATAATTTGGGAGCATGGACTGGGAAGAAGGGAACAAGAAGTAGGAGTATCTGGGAAAGCATGGAACTGTAGGGAAGCAAACCAGCAATTTAGTTTTGCTGATTAGTGGATTTCTCATGAGCTTCCAGTGCATTTTTTTTTTGTAAACTGAGAGGCAACACTCAGTAGAAGGTAGAGGCCAGAGGAGAGACAAACCGGTAGTTTGCTGAAAGTGAAATTCATTCAAGTTTACTGATAGTGAAATACTTTACAAATTTTAATTACAAAAATTACTGGGAGTTCCAAAGTCTTGGATATGTCATTTCCAGTATCTAAAAATTCAAAATAATTTTTGTATCCCAAGCTCTTTATTGATCCTTGAGGTGTTTTTTATCATATTACATTATTGATGTCTATTATATTTTGATCATATTTATCATATTAAAGGCTCAGTTAACGACTACACAGACTTATTATCATAGCATTTTCACCCACTTCTAAAAATTAATAACTAGCAATGATAAAAGCTTGATGCTACTTGAACTTTTGTGTCAGACTGGGAAACAAGAACTATATGACAACCCAAAATATAAGAGGTAGAAAACAAGCATACATACTTTCCCATATGCCCCTTCCAGATAGATGTCATACAATTGTCTATATGAACTATCTAAAATAAAGCTGCTGTCAGAGTATTTTTATTGACCTTATTTATTTCTAGTTAAGAACCAGCTTAAACATAGAGATTAGAATTCAGATTAGCTCAGCTAATTAAGAGCAAAATATACATATACAATATGCCACTACTGGAAAATTATTTCTGAAGATACAAACCCCTCTACTCTTTTAGAAGTCAATAGTAAGAAATCAATGGCAATTTCACTGAGAAAATAATTTTAAGGCATTTTTCTCACAGTCATTATGTGTTACTGAATGAAGAGACTCATCATGTCTGTAAATCCTTTACACAAGTCAAATGAAAAGGTAATGAATAATCTATAAATTTGCAGCAAACAGAGCTTGCAGTTTACCACATAACATTTGACTTGCACTTTTCTGTAGGGGAAATTTCTCTCCTGCTTTATGCCACATAAATGTTCAAAACATAAAGGATTCTTTTGTCTCAAATAATCCATTAAAAAGTAATATTTGTTCCTAGCTGACACCAGCTTGGGCAGCTGTAGCTTTTTGGATGCCTCATCCATAGAGGTGGCAAGTGTACAAGTGTTCAGCCCACTGCTTGTTAAATCTAAGCTATCTCATGTGAGTGTGGCAGCTGGAGAACAACTGCTTTACATGGTCTAGTTGTGAATATTCTCCTTGCAAATCACAGAAGAAAGGGGTAATCTGAATAATTAAATCAATATTTTATCATGTTAAGCAATTCATTTTGGTTGGAGTTCTTCAATTAGAGATTTTTCTTTACCCCTAACTATACAGATTAAGCGTATATACTAGGAAGTGTTGGTCTATGAATATTTCAGACCTAACAGAAAACAGTTAAAACCACAAACAAATTGCATTGTAAATGCTTATTCATAAAAAGTTATGTTAATGAACTTAAAATAATAACAATGTTTTAAAAATTAATCTCAAAGAATAAAGACTTTGATGTGGGAGAGGCAAAGAAGACAAAAAAGACAGTGTCAAATACTCTGCCATGTTGCTTAAAATTATAACTCAAATAACCACAAGATTTAAATGTGAAACATGAATTCAGCATAAAAGCAAGCTGTGGCAGATTACTAGCAGAGGGTCATTATAACCCAAATCAACCTGAACTAAACAGGGCACCATGATGAATTATGTCTTGCCATACCTGGAATTGAAATTGTGCTGTTGTAGGAAATTTTGGTTTAGGATTACTCATGCAGCTGTTTTTGGTGTTCCCCAAAAACCTCCACGATCATTTTGTAATACCAAAGGCAACACTGCAGGGGAGCACCAGCACAATGAAAAGGTGAAGTAATCATTACAGAGGAAGCTGGTTCTTATTTACAGGCTAACTATTACAAACAGGTGATGTTCCTGAAGGGCAAACTGAGGCCAGACCCAAGCAAAATTTGGCACCTCGGGAACAGAAGTTTCTCAAACTAATGCAATATAATGTATTTTAAATGGATGAAAAATAAAAAGTTCTAAAAGTGTAATAAGAATATGAAAAATTGCAGCATAACAGAGGATCCCTGATATAGAGCACCACAGAAAATGAAACAAATATTTTTCTCTGTATTTAAATAGAAACAGGATTTCCATTTTTATTTTTTCTTCTAAATTGCAGGACTTTCCATTATATTATTAACAGAGGAGAATATTAAACGACATATATCTTCAAGAAATATTTCTAGGTGAGCAAGCTTCATTACCCTGCCCAAATATGCTAAACTAGCTGCTAAAAATGTTTTTGGAAAACTGGTTTTTATTTTTTTTTTTAATTGAATACCAGAAGACCAGAAGAACTGCAGCTGGAGAAACCTAATATAAATGTGAATTAAAATATTAATTGTCTATTACATTTTCAAAGTAGGCCAGTTAGTCTTGTCTAAGTCTAATGAAGGTGGCTCCAGTTCGGGTAACACAACCGTCAGGAAGTTCAGTAGCACCTTCAAGTGAAACACTGCAGCAAAAAGGGCCAATGTCATTCTCACATCTACCTACCTGGAGAAAAATGAGGAGGAACAAAATTAGAGCATTGATGGATGGGTTAAAGTCCTGCAACTCTGTGATATCCATGTTTGAAGAGATTTTGGCAAAACCTGGAAGGGTACTAAAAAGTTTTGAGGAATTCAGAGGGTATGAGAACAGATATTCTCAAACCACCAGAGAAAGACAAAGCGAGAGAGAAAACCTGACACGGACAAAATCATGTAAGAAATGAACCAGCATTTCAAACAAGGGTGATGACTATTGGAACAAACTTTCAAGTGATGTTGGCGTGGGATACACATGTCTTAGGAGTTCTGAGAGCATGGCCTGCTCAGATACAGGCTTTTGCTGCACAAAGGGCACAGAATTCAACACAGGGAAGCATGGGAATAGTGTAATGGCTGTTTATAGCATAATAAAAGAGGTTCAACAGAAAAGCTCCTTTCAGATTCAAAAAAATAATACCTATTAATCAACTTAAATGTTAATTTACTAGCAATTCCTTTACTGCTCATTTGAGCAGAAAGATTAAATTAAAATGCTTTTTGCAAACCTGAATCATATTTTATGCTATCTGAAAAGCTAAACAGACTAAGTTCTCTGTGCATCTATGTAAAGTGTTGGCTTTTCATACACCTACACAAATGTCTGGGTGACCAGGACACAAATCCGTACTGCATTTTAAAAAAATTATAAAAAATTAAAATTAATTTAATTTAATACAGACTGTGCAATGACTAGCTGCAATCATCACTCTTGTATCTAATACCTACCTTTATCTGTTTCTGCCCCTGGATGTGCCTCAGAGCTAGGATGAAGCAGTTAAACACAAGGACACAGGCACTGGATCATTAACTCTCCTTTTAGAATTGTCAGAGTAAAACCCTAATTCACATTAGTTTTATTCCAGTTAAACTATGACTTCTCCACTATTTAAGACCATAATTTTCACCTTTATTAGCACCAGTTTTACTCAGTAAATGTGTATGAAGTGTTGGTTCGGTTTTCTGGATTTTTTTGTGGGTTTATTTTTTTGGTTTTGCGGCTGTTTTTTTTTGTTTGTTTGTTTGGTTGGGGTTTTGGTTTTTTTTCGGGGTTTTTTTGGGGGTTTTTTTGTTGTTTTTTTTTTCGGTTGGGTTTTTTTTTCCCCCAGGAGAATAAACTACATTTTTCAATAACAAATACCATAATAAAAAATATCTATCAAGTAATACATATAAATAGAGTATATATATCTAGTATATTCACTGTTTATATACTACTGAATTCTGCAACAATTGTATGTTCTTCAGTCTCCTCTATCAAAAGAATATGGTCCCTGCTCTAAAGACTTTTTGATAGAACAGATGAAAGAGCTGTTGGATAGGATATAAAGTTTTATTTTAACATGGTAGGAAACCTCAGAGAAATTAGAGGTTCAATTCAGATGCCCTGTGGCATTGGACAAGCCCTAAGGCATCAAGGACATCCTCATGATGGCAGCAGACAGACAGACAGACAGACAGACACTCCTGTGTCCTTGTGGAGCCAAGCTGGGGTCAGGCAAGGGTAGTCTTGGGACCCACAGGTGATAAAAAGTGTTTTAATTGAGGTGGCTGAAGACTTTGAATCTATGTGCCATATAGTTGGAGAAGCCATGGTAGTCTCAGGAGTCATATTTCTGAATTCTCAGATCAGTCAGTGCCAAAAGCTGTCTTTGTTTGGGAGATTGACAGGTATTATTTTTCTTTCCTAATTTGTTTTTACATATATTAGAGAGTTCTACAAATGTCTTATATACTTATGTTTCTGTGGATCAACATTAGTGCAAGAAATGAGGAAATTATCTGACAGCAACTGTACCATAATTAGCTTTGCTTAATGAAGCATATCATTAATCATAGCTCTCTCATTTCTGTGGTTATGGTCTTATTGGTCCTCATAAGAACATGTTATCCGAAAATATCATGCTTCTGCTCCACTGAAGAAATGACAAAAATAAATGTCATTCATGATTTCTGCAGCAAGGACCTAGAACTTTCAGAAAAAGAAAAATTTTACATTTCTTGTTGTATATCTTATATTAAAAAAAAAAAAAAAAGGCAAAAAAGGCAGACCTTCCTCTGAATCCAATTATTTAGCCTGGCTGGATAGTAAGGAAAATTTTAAATTTAAAGGAGCATGGCAATTAGGGGCAACTTACACCAGACTTTGAGAGGGAGCTTTAGCATTGTACATCCTGGTGATGACTGTGCAATCCTAGAGTCCATCACTGTAAGGATGTGATATAGAAGTATCTGTCTCCGTTTTAAAAGTTTAAATCATTGATAAAATGGGAATTGTGGCTTAAGGTATATGTATGCCTTATAAACTCTAGATTTTCCCTTGTTCTCTGGCGATTCATAGAGAATAATGTTGGAAATCTTAATACTGGTGCAAATGATGCATGGATGACAATGTGTATGTAAGTGCCAGAAGAAACCCAAGAATGAGGCCAAATAACCTGCATTGATAATCAACAATCAGGAGTAAACTAAAGAATGTATTATTTTGTCAAAATCAGAAGGTCTACACTCTCACAAAACAACAATATGATGAATGTCATGATGACATGTTGGCAGAAGTGTGTGTGCTCAACAACAAAAGATGTCAATGCAGACACAAAGCATAACTTCTGTCATTCTTTATAACCCCAACAAGAACAGCATATCAGAAACTAAGAATGTCAAGAACTAAGAATGTCAAAAATCAGGAAGCACAGACAACAGGCACCAGACTTGCCTCAAGTTTGCAGAGATAAAAGTAAGAAAACTGTGAGTCAAAAGGATCACCCTAACTTTTAGGTCCTGAGTATATAAAAGATGTATTTAAAGACCAGTTTGTTATTGTCAGTCGAGAAGAAATAAAAAGACCTACCAAAAACTTCATGGGTGGCATCTCTTGCCCATGTTCTGTGTGGCACACAAGGAATCCTGACCAAACCATTATATGCAGACACTTTGATGCTTGTATTTGGGCATGAGAATGCAAGCAGATGAAATCAACAAAAGATGTGTCTGTGTGGTGAAAATTAATTTACTAATGGATTTCCTAAAATACTAACTTCCCCTCCCATAAAATCTCAAGCAGGGTTTTTGCTGAGCTGTTTTCTTACACTTAGAGAAGAGAGAGGTGTGAAGGCAAATCTGAGTAAGGAGGGAAATAAAAATTACCCCAGCACTTGTTCCAAGAATAAGTCAACTCCTCCAGCTTCTAGAAGCTTTTTTAGTATAACCAGAATTTCAAACTAATGATAACTAAAGACATTGATATTAACAAACAAAAAAGATAATTTGCATTTACTCTTTGATGTGGCATGACACAAATAGATTCCCGACAGTGTTAGGATTGCATTTTGGTGAGGATTGTATTTTTATGTGCTCTGGCCAAAACAATTAGTTAAAAAGTCATCAAAATGGAATTGCTCACTTGAAAATAAAGAAATAAGACTTAAAGTATTCTACTGTCATGAGTGATAAAGAACAGGTTTACTGGAATGACCAGTCTCAGTTGTTTCTCAGTGTTAAAGACAGCGCAAACATTTATGAATAACCATTAAAAGACCTTATTAAAGCTGATGTTCTTATTGATGTCCCACTATTTGAAGCTTTGAAGCACGGAATAATATATTGATGTAATAAAAAATGGGTACATCCATAGAAATACATAAGAGTCTTGTTAGGAATTACCTGTTACAAGTTTAAGCCTTTGATAGTGATCCTAGCTTTAATCAATTTTTTACTGTTTTTGTTTGGTTTAGTTTCATTGCAGAGTTTGTAATCAGCATAATTCTACAGGAACTTGTGGTATGCAGAGGACCCCAAATGTTTTGTTTCATTCCTTTAATGGGTGCTACTTGGCTGTGACACAGACTCATAGTTAGGCCAATAATCACCCAGAGAACAAATTTAACTGAATGAAATTAAGAGCATTATCAAATCTATTTCAAATTGATCTTTACTGTTGTTCTGAGTTTCTGTCTGCCTGCCCTTAATCCTGAAAGAGAAAAAAATTGTAATGAGCAGTTGGCCCAGTAAGATGGAGCAGCCAGTGACAAAATCACTGTAAAACATGAGTGGACACAGAAAGGAAACAAATACCACTTGAAACCTTAGGATGCACCTGCAGCAAGCAGCTCAGCCATAACCTCAGAGGGCAGTGAGAAGTATGTCTCACCAGGTTACAGCATGAGTAAATATCAAGCCTGGTGTAAAAAGGCAACACAGCGTTACCAAAGACTTGTGCTGGCAAACATGTGATTCTCTGGTCATGTGTGCACACCACAACCACTTAACTTGCACATGAAAAACTCAAAGAACCAAGCAAAGCCAAAGGGAATGCGATGTTAAATACTTCAGTGGATCAGCACTGAAGTACACCTGGGAAAATCTTACATAATCAAAAAACCTGAACAGTAGGGATAGGGCCATTAGGTAGAACATATCTATCTCAAAAAGGCTTCAAGAGACACCTTCTCTAGTCTTAGCATATTAAGACTATGTACAGAGGCACAGAAAAAGGAACATGAAGGAAAGACCTGGAAAACAGGTCAAGGAAGGTGAGTCTCCCCCTCCACTCCACTCTGCTGAGACCCCACCTGGAGTACTGCGTCCAGCTCTGTGGTCTCTAGTACAAGGAAGACATGAATCTGTTGGAGCAGATTCAGAGAATATCCCCAAAAATCATCAGAGGGATGGAGCATGCCTCTTATGAGGAATGGGTGAGAGCATTGAGGTTTTTTAGCCTGGAAAAGAGAAGGCTCTAGGGAGACCATACTGTGACCTTTCAGTGTTATAAAGGGGGAGTATAAGAAAGAGTGAGAGAGATTTTTTTACCAAAGTCTGTAGTGACAGAAGAAGAGGTAATTTTTTTAAACTGAAAGATAGTGGATTTAACGCGGACATAAGGAAGAGATTTTTTTATGATTAGGATGTTGAGACTTGCAGCAGGCTGCCAAGAACTGTGGATTCCCCACCCCTGAAAATGTTTAGGGTCAGGTTGGATGGGGCTCTGAGAAGCCTTGTCTTAGTGAAAAGTTCCCCGCCCATGTCAGGGGTGGTTGGACTAGATGACCTTCAAAGGTCCCCTTCAACCCAAACTGTTTTGTGATTCCATAATTATATGAATCAATTTCAAATAGCAGAGTTCTGTGAAATCTATGCTGAGTCCTCCTGCAACCTCTGTCAATGTGGAGACATTAAGTCTCTATTCTTGGTACTGCATTGATGGACAGCTGAATTTTTAAGCGAATGACTCACTACAATCATGCAGAAACATGGGCATGGCATCTCATTCAGTTGTACCCTAATTTATCATAGCTTTCACCTCATGTCTTTCTATCGTTGCATGGACAGCTGGTCTGGAAAGCAAGCTATTAATCAGTCTCTGCTGGCTGGAGAAGGCCAGTAACAGTTTTTATTCAAATCATTTAGGTTGTCATTCACATTTCTCATTTCAGCATGCATTTAACCTGAAAACACTGGTCTTCCTTCTTTGTGCTTACAGGCACCCAGTGCTCACTGTCAGACCCCACACAGTCCAGCTTATAATGCTCTGAAGACAGATTTACTAGCAAGGGCTTATGTCCTTACTGTGATTGCCTAGGCAGCAACAGTGGTAGAAAAATAGCTATGAAAAGAGGACAAGGAAAGAAAAAAGAATAAGCAGTTCAGTGAGATATTTCAGGAAGTTCAGGCTCAGATAGAACCATAGACAAACACAAAAGAGAGGGAGATGTAATAATGTAAAACATGAGTGATATAAACAGAAGAGATATTTTTAGCATGGATGACAATGAATTGTATGTCCCAACTATTTATTCAATAACAAATATGAAACAGATTATCAGTGCTTTTTTTAATGTCTTTCACCCAAAATTAAAGTTGCTTGTTTTGAGTTTTTTTCTATGCACTTATATTATTGAATTACTCTGAATGCTGTAAACTACTTTCATGGATGGTTAGACATTCAAACCAAAATTTTCTATATATGTCTATATTCTGTATGGCAGACACCTAGAAGAAATATTCCCTGTAGTCAGAATTTTCTATGTACATGAGGAACATGAAGCAATACATTATTTTTCCTACATAGAAATAAGGAATACAATGCAATGTACCATTGTTCATATCAACAACTTTGTTAACATTTAGAATCAAAGAGTCACTTTAAAAACGAAGCACATAAAACCTAAAAAGACAGCATTAATGATAAATATTATTTGCCTGCTTATAAAATACCATGTGGTATGCATGACTTACGTATCCAAAACTACCTTGAAATACTGCTAAACACCAACATACTTTACTGAAATATCACAATGTAAGGCTTTCACTGTCAACACTAAAATAAACCATCTGCATCTACAATTACTATGACACTGTCTTTCAAGCATTTTACATTCTTTCATAACATATTTTGCTACTTTTTTAGAAAACAGACGTATCACTGTCAGTCATACAAAATATTTAAAAGTTTTGCTGGTCATTAGTACCTTTAGGTTTATTACAACTCCCACAATGAAGCATCACAAGTAAACATAATGTAAGATTACCTAATGTTTTAGGTTTTTGTTTAAGAGTCTGTATTCTTTAATGAATACTGATGGAACTTAGGATATAATACAGCACTTCCATTTATGTGCTAGCACTCCTGAAGTCTTAAAATAAATATTCTCTAACATGTTCAATACTTCTAGTGCATGTTTCTAGCAAAAATCTGCCATCATATTATCAATCAATGATGTAAATAGTCTATGCTGACATTATACTATAAAATCAAGGGGAACAGAAAGCTATATACTGTCAAGATTTAGCTCTGTTATGCTGTTAAATTCTGCTGTGTTATGTGATATTAAGTGAACACATACCCCCACAGACATCGCCATCTGCATTTTCACACTGTCGATCATCACATTCACAGTTTTTGCCATGAACTCTGTTGTCTCCTGGAGGGAAACAAGTGCATTGGCCACATTCACATCTCCCTGTAAGAATAAATAATTGTTAGAGTCAAGATTTCAGTAAAGTAAAATTTAATAAACCCCAAGTTCATGCTGCATCCTAACCCCTAAGACAAACTACAAGTCACACTGCATTAATTAAAATATAGCTCATAAACACAATTAAAAACAAACAAACAAACAAAAACACAGCAAAACAAGACTATTCCTCCTCCATGGCAACCAGATGGAAAGTGTATCACTGTTGTAATCTTAGTGGAAATGGCAACAATAAGCAATCGCTGGCATTGCATGTTTTTCATATCTGAACTTAGCATAACTGTGCTGGCCTGTGCTTATCTGCATAATTAACCTCTATAGTTGATCTAAAATATTAAGCACATATCTCAGAAACACCAAAACAAATGTGATCAGAATTAAAGTCTATGCACAGAGCTATATAAGATACTCTCTATTCATGTAGAAAAATAATTCTTCAAATACTCTGTCAAGCTTTTTGAAAGCAAAATCCCTGTAATTTTTCTTGTCTAGATCTGAGGAAACAAGCACAACCTCTGTCGCAGTCTCCCTTTCCATCAATCTATTTACAGGAGAGCTCCCCAGAGCTTAAAGGAACAACAGATTTATCCAAGCTCCCACAGATCTTCACTCCACAACCCTAAGAGCAGTAAGTACTAAATGGCCAGATGAGGAAAAAATTAATATCCAGGACAGTCCTACCCTGCACATATCTGAGATAAACTCAGTTCAGATAATGGGCCTTAACTTCTAAGAGTTTGACTCTATATGTTTTTATGCAATGCTGGTGAAAGAACATTCTAAAAATGGCACAAATCATGGACCAAACTCACACATTTGATAGGCTTGGGGAAGGATATTGTGTATAAAAAATGGCCACCAGAGACATAGACTAGGATGTAGAAAACCTGCCCTTTAATTTAGTCATAGCATCAGTGAAACTCAGCTTGGCCATGGTCACTGCTCTACTGAATGCAACACCCAAATTTATGGTATTGCTGGAAAGTAAAAAATACCCTCCAAGTGCTGCCTTTTGTTATGCAACCCGACAGTTCACAACACACTGCACTAATTTATTCCAGCATTTGCTGAAATATTTTATTGAACGGGAAAGGACTGTGAACGAAAACTTCAGTAAAGGTTTTCTAACTGTAGATGTCATGACGATAAAACTCTTTAGGGTAAGGTACTGATAAATGATTACTTATTTTCCCAACTTCTAACCTTAATTTGTTATATTTGTTTGTGGGGCTTTGGGGTTTATTTTTTGTTTGTCTTTTTTTTCTTTTTTAAAGAAAACACTCTGATTAAGTTGGAATAGGGAGAGATCTTTTGACTTAAGGAAAAAAATTTCTAAGCTCATTTTATAACTTCTATACTCTTCATCTTCCCAAGCCTCAACATACATTGCACTTCTGACCTGACATTTTATGCACCAGGATTCAACCTAGAAGGACGTAAATGGCAAGAATTTTAGCAAAGACATACAAAAGAGAATTAGAGTAAATACTTCTTAACACCTTTATTATATGCATAGTTTAAAAACCACATTTCATTGTCAATTATATGAGGATATTTGTTTCAGAAAGAAACTTTTTATCAGAAGTGCATCTGCCACAGCATGAAATAGAATTGTGCTTAGTAATCACGTCAAAATTTAAGATATTATTGTCTACAGAAATAATGATGCTATTGGCCTGCATTCTCTAAGCTGTAATTATTTGGCAAGGACAGCCACATTAAAAGACGGAAAAAAAATCCTTAGTGCTTAAACATACGGAAAATCTTATTGAGTCTAATTTGTCTCTTTTTATACATTCACCTTAGGCAACCTGATCACTTTTGCAAAAGTGTCACATCAGCCTGTCCCAAGGAACAGTCAGGAACCTGTGGGCTGAGAGGCACCTGATGAACAGGACCCATCTGTTGTGGAGATTGCGACATAAACAAAAGAAGAATCTTCAGCAGTGGTATCCTGGCCAGCCATTGCTATAATAAGGATGCCTGAAGATGGTAAAATCATTTAAGCAAGCCGCTTTGACTAGAGGAGTCTTTAGAGATGGAAAATCCTCGAGAGGAATGAGCAAAGGAAGATCCTCTAATAAGGATCCTGCATGTTCTGTAACTAAGCATTATCTTCTGCAATGCTTAATTTAATAAGTCAGAGTCCAATGGCTGGTCCCTTGTGCTGCAGTGGGAACAGGCTCATTTCAGTCCCTGTTGCAAGTAATATTTATTCATTTTAGTTAATGTGCAACAGTGTCACCAGCAGAAAAATGGAGGGAAGCCCATCCCTAGACAGACTGAGCAATTTTTGTCATATAAGAGATACAAGATCAAAGGGATTTTAGGCCCTACTTTCTCAATCTGTGATATTTTTTTGTGGTTTTTTTTTGTTGTTGTTGTTGTTGTTGTTTGGTTTGGTTTGGTTTTTTTGCCTGGCTCTCACCTAATTCCACCTAAATATGGTTTAGATCATCTGGCTGCAGACCTCATCAGAACTGAAAGTGTCTTAAAAATAGGCAGAAACTTCCAGCAAGTGCCCTGGAAAAGGATTTCTTTGAGCTATTTCTTTATTTTTAAATATTCAAAAATACTATTATAGTAGTTTATTACACTGCTGCTGAAATTGATAATCAAATTATTAATTCCTTTACTTTTACAAATGTTACAAGATCAGCATGAGAAATAAATTTAATGGTGTCACTAAATAACTGCCAATTTGTAGTGGCTATTAAAATATTTTGCCTCCAAAAGTAGTGAGATTTTAGTTAGATTATGTAAATAGGGCTCACTCTAAGAAGATAATTTAACAAAGAATTAAAGTCCTATTGCTTCTGAACAGCTAACTATATAGTATGTATCTGCTGCTGAAATATCAGAAGCCACACCTTATTCTCTGATCTTCTCATAGCTATTGTGATAAAATACTTACCAAACAAATTCAATCATTTGAAAGTAATTTGAAGCTCACATTATATTGAAAAGGGATCAGCACTTTACTAAACATACTCCCTTGCATAGAATAATAGGTTTACCATAGCAACCTGATTATACAGGGAAAGCTACTGCCATACATCTGAAATTTTCTTTAAATTCCAAGGCATAGAGAAATAATTAAACATGGGTGACTATAACATTCTGAACCTTCTCAACCACCTGTGCAAGAACTACACTTTATGAGTAAAAAGAAACCAGCTGATGTCCGACATTTTACAGCAAGAGGCTTCCACTGTTCCTTGCTAAACAGGGAGGGTAAATGTCATTATCAGATGGCTTCAGATGAAGGTAGCTTTATGATGGAAGTTATATGAGCTATTAGTATTGAAAAGCATAAGCTACTTACTGCAATGCAAGATGCTAAGAATAGAATAATTATACAAGACATTTATTTGCCTACAGTCTTAATATTTCCTCACACTTCTTCCTCCCATTGATGTGAATAGGAGTATTAACTTATCACTAATAATTGTTAGTGCTTGAAGAGTGACAAAAGATCAGCTTAGGTTGGGTTTTTTTGTTTTTAAAGGGAATTAAAGTGCCACATCTCATCAAAACACCAGTTCATTAGATAACTGACTCTAGAATTTTAAAGGAAAATGCCGTAAGCTTTTTGCTTTTGATTTTATTCTCCATTTACTATAGAATTTTTTCATTCCTCATGTCTAACATTTATAAAACATAACTAAACAGTTTCTAGATTTACATTAAAGCTGTCCCCATGCAAATTGCTGTGACAATTAGCTGCTTGCATTCAAACACATTTCCTATATGGATTGACTGAAAGTCTCCTCTGTGCTAGAAGTATAAAATTTTTTCAATAAAGCATTTTTACCCTGTTTTTGTCAGCAAAGGAAGAGATAGTAATAGCTTCCAATGTAAAAATAAACACTGACTATAATAAGATATACTTCATTGTCTTTCCCCGCCTGTAACTCTATAGCATAAAGGATTTTTCTGTGCAGGATGATTAATTTTTATCTTCTAAATGAAATCAAATAAATAAAGCCTTTCTTCTGTTTAAGTTTTTGGTTTTTTTGTTTGGTTTTTTTTTTTTTTTTGTGTGTAAGGAAGATAGTGCCAAATTGCACTGAAACTGTGGCAAAAGCAAGTCAGGTTCATTTAGTATATATATATATAAAAGTGGTTTAGGTTACTGATAAATAGGAGGGAATCTGCCTTTATTAAGGATTTTTCTGTCCCATGGCTGTCCCGGGCTTAACATCTGAAAGCATTACCTTTCAGAAATTGCAATTTCTTTTTTATCACGTAATCTCAGGTAACTTGAGCACATTCAGTAAAGCTGCTGTGTCTTTTTGCCAACAGAACTCATTTCATGCTGGATGTGAGCAAGATGATCTAAAACAATGTTCAGAAATGGCAAATCAGAGAAGGGGGATGGGAAGATTTGTACAGAAGATCACAAAGTTTCAGTGGACACATAAAGGGTAAGGGGAAGCAGATGTAGCTGAAAGAAGTAATAGCAGCTAGCAGATTCAAGTAAGGCAATAGAAAATCCACTGATGGAGTGGTGGAGGGAAAAAAAGTGAGCAAACAGAACCACAGGATCAGAAAACAAAATGCAACACTTGCCAAAATAGGGTGGTGCCTTGCTCATTCTGAGGTGTTCACCACCGCATGCCCCAGCTGACCTTGATCAATGTGGAGAAGTTTACATTCAAGCAGGAAACAGTGACAGATTTCTTAGTGGCCATGCATTGTGTGTTTTGTACGTCCTTCCAAAAATTGCCTGGAATTAATTCCCATCTGGAATGGCTTTAAAAATATATATACATATAAATATTATACTCACTAGACAAAAAATAATCCTGTCTTATATATGAAAGGATCCTTGGGTTTTAAAATGCTGGCAATTCTTGATCTGGTTCGTTGGGTGATTTATGAAGTGTCAGAAAAAGGGAACCTTTGGAAGCGTCTTAAGTGCGTACAAAAGTATCCTTAGAACCTTTTAAAATGCATGAATATCTGACTGATCTCACTCAGAACAATGAAAATCTGGGGACTGTTAGGGGCTTGGGGTGAAGGATGTGTTTTTGTGGAGATATTTTCAAAATTGTGTCACAATTGGGTTTTCCACAAAATTTTCAAGCAACAAGCACTTTTTTTTTCTGCAATGTATTATGAAAAATAAATGTATGCATTTATCTCCTCATACACACAAAAAAAAAACATTCAGTAGTTATTACAAGAACAATTACATGTTTGGGTTTGGATTGAGAACGAGCTTTCTCTTTCTAAATCAGTATACAGAAAGTAAACATGCCTTGAGTCTATTCATAAAAAGATTATTTGCAGCATGACTGACCCAAGACCTCAAGTAAAGATATAAAAGCTCCAGAGAAGGGCTTAGCTGAATCATACCAACATAAAATGAAATTAAAATGGCTTTAATAAATCTAAAGTAATTTCCAAACGTCAGAATTTTGTGCTCTTTTTTTCAATATTTTTGTACACTAAAGTAAACTTTTAACAGCAAGTTCTGAGATTTTTATTTAAGTAATATGAACAGCAGCTGATGCATATAATTAAGTTAAATATCTGTATTTTTCTTAGTCTTACTGGTCACCTCTGAGCTGCAATAACTGCATCAACTACTACATTCAGAACTATCAACAGGTCTGAAATAAATGGATGTAAATGGATGCAAATATTTGGCCTAAGAAAAACAGCAGAAATTCACAAATTAAGAAAGGCTTTTGTTAAAGCTGCCTGAGACTTTCCACTATGGTATGTTGTATCAAGTTGTTCACTAGTACAAAGTACAAGATTTCCCTTATATAATAGGTATAATGAGCATATTTTCTTAGGCACAAAAAAGTATGTTTACTTTAATTTTTTAAAAATTGAATTGCTTTATGATGTCAGACCAAAGAACGTCTGACAGCTTAGTTTGTTCTTAAGGGTATAAAACCTGAAAACACAAAAACCCCAAATAACCCTAAGATAAAAATATCTCCATAAATAAAAGTGTGCTATCCCAAACAATGCAACTTTCACAACAGTGCAAGCAACTGTTGTTGCTGAACATCCAGTACTGCAAAAGCAAGTGTCATGCAAGAGCAACTTCAAACAGCTGAGACTTTTCCCCCAGCTTTAGAACTCACAGGATGTATGACTGAAAGTCTGATGGCAGTGTTGGCATATGGCACCTGAAGTAAATGCTTTTTCTTTGTGACAGCTTAACAGTGAAATACTTCTTTAGATAATTTCACTCAACAGCACCACTTCACAGATTTAGCATCAGATAGTCTTTCAGAGCTCCTGCCAGTCAGCAATACTGATTTGTATCTTCTTTTCCATGCCGCCTTTCTTTTTATTCTGCTTTTGGTTTTTCATTTTTTCCTCTCCCTCTCTTTAAAAATTTTGGTAAGAAGTACTGCTGCACTGCTAGCTTCCTCTTCAGATTGTTAGTTTGACATCTGCTACCATCATCATCAAGCTGACATGTCTCCTCCATCTGTCTGGTCTAAGTAGCCCTGCTTTGAGGATGCACTCAAAAGCTCCTTTTGTATTTCTGCACAGCCGACGGGGAATTTCTAGAGGAGTTCCAGTAGAGGAGTCATCCAGAAGACCCCTGCCCAGTTTGTGGGAGCAGGATTTTAGCAGTAGGCATCACTTTTCCTCATCACATCTTCCTCAGGTTCTCCCACTGGGGGTGCATCCTTGACAGTTCACTCCCTATATTAAGGGGACAAATAGGACTAGGAAGGCAATTAATTCTCTGTTCAAATGAAAGGTGATAGTCAAAGTCACCACACAGAGGAGAGATGTGTGAAAAAGACAAGAAAGAATGTGGCAAAACACTTTCTAAAGAAATGTGTTGTTAAGGCAGAGAGCAGCAGAAATTGAAGGGGAGGAGAAGGAATACATTGGGGAAAAAGAGAAAAATAGACAGCATGGCAAATTTCAGTCTGAAGATGTACAAACCCTAGAATTCAGCAAGCCATCATCTGATTTTTAAGTTCCCTTCCTCTGCTCATCTCTTTTTCATTCTTTCCCCCCAAAATGTTTTCCAAAACTCAAACTCCGAAGAAAAAATACTGCAAAGAGATGCCACTAAATCAAGCAAATGATACAAAGCATTCTGTTAAAACTAACATCTCCATAGAATATTAAAAATGAAGTTATGTTTGATTTAAAGGATCTGACCTGAGAATGCTTTCTCTTCACATTGACAACTCTCAGAAAAAATAAGTCTCATTTCCTTTTTAGCCTATTCAGCTGCCTGATGCATAGCATAAGCTGCTACAAAATATTTTCTAGCAAAAGCCAAACATAATAAAGAGGTACAATCCCATAGTGAAAGATACATGAAACACAAGGCCACTGTTCAAGAAGCCGTGATGGCTTTTCAGCCATTTAGAGCTTCATACATTTGACTGCCTTATCATCCAGAGGATTGTCTACTTACCCCTTTTTTTACATGATCTGCGATACAAAGAATCACAGCACTAATTCCACAGAGTTGTTTAATTTGCACATTAATTTACTAGAAAATGTCAACTGCTTTGTGGAAATTTAATCACCAAAATGTTAACCTTGTTCACTTCCTGCTGAAGCCTGTTGTTTATTAGATAGCAAAATTCAAGATATTTTAGGGTGGTAATAGAAGCCTATCTATTAAAACATTTAACCTCCTAAGTGATCTGCTCTTTGAAGCTTTAGCTAAGATTAAAATGCTTAATAATGGTAAAACAAAAATATGAAAATATTCAATTGCATAGCAACCATCAATACTATTTGCAGATAACAGACTGCTAAGTTCAGAAACCATGGCAACAAATGACATCACACGGTACCTACCTTATTGATTAGCTTTCACCTCAAGACTTTTTCCAGAAATGAAAGACATTTCCTAGCAACTGCATCATCTACTGAGTTGTTCCAAGCTAAAAGGCTCTTACCCTGACTCTTAAGCAAATTTTTCCTTTTTTGCTGCCAACTGGCCAGATTGTGCACTAGCCTCGTGTTACAAGGCTCTCTAATCTGTTGCAGAGACACTGCCTTATGGCTCTTAAAATCTTTGCCCCAAATTTAATGGCATCTGTGAAATAATGTTTTTTCCCAGCACCCAAAAAGACCGGCTCTGTGGAAAGGTATCCAATACGGAACAAAGAAATAACAGCTTTTGAAGGAGTTTGAATGAAGGAGTAACAGCTTTTTAAATGCAAATTTTATCTTCAGAAAGTGACACAATCCTTCACTTCCCCACTCTCTGATTTGAAGTATTAGTAGTAAATTCTTCATTGTAAGTAACCCTGGGATTGCAAATTTCAAGAAAAGTGCATAGCAATGACAAACCAGTGACCCAAGGGCTCTCAAAGGACCAGCCAGGCACATTATGTATCACTCTACAGGTGTGTACTTGTTTAAAGTCCTTAAAAGTAATTCCCTCTTTGCTCATCTGTCATGATAGAACCTCATGAGCAGCCAAGGACACTGGCAAGACTGAGGTGGATAGGTGTAATTAGGAGCCAGCCGTATTTGTACTCAGCCTCCTGTACTCAGCCTTGCTAATTCTGAGAGCAAAAATACATGTTCACAGTGTGAATTAGCCCCAAAACTTCTAGAAAGATCACTGCCAAAGATGTGCTCCTGCCAAAACTTCTGTCCTGGCTGGAACTGATCATTACTTTGCTGGTCAGCCACAATCAACAGATTAACCTGTGGGTTTAAGTTGTAGATGCAAATGTAGATGCAGGTGGTGGCTCTTCTCCACCACCTGCTTTCAGTCCTGACTCTGCCACTAACTTCTCTGTGTCTGCTCTCAGTGGGACAGCCCACTGAAAACAGTGATGTCTGGAACAGCCTCACTTGGCCAGTGTCAAGCACTGGACAGGAGAGGAGGAAATACCATGAATGGGCAAAAAAGCTGCTTGAAACTGAGTGGAAACCAGGAAGCAAGAAAGTATTTTTCCCATTAGTGCAGAGACTGTTAGACTACCATGCAAGAACTTATGGGAGTGCCAGGGAAGTTTTATATAACTCTCAATTCATCCCACAGTTTCTCTCAAGAGGGAAGAGAAAGAAGAGTCCCCAGGGCTCCCCAGAAAACATTAAGAGCCCTCCAGCAGCTGGAGAATTCAAAACCCATGACCAGTCATTAGTCCTTTGAAAACATTAGTCAACAAGATGTTGAGGAAAATTTCAGTCATATGCATGATATTAAATATTGTATCTCCTTTGGTTTATGACTAATCATTTCTGTCTTTTAAAGTCACTGTTCAAAAAGTGATACTGTTATCAAAATTGATACATGGAAAAATTAAAGATGAAAGTATGATTAACAAAATGTCATTTTTTATAGCAGTGGAAACATTTTGAAGTCAAATGAAGCAAAAACGTAGAAAAACTAAGTTTTATTATATAAATCAGAGAGTAAGATGATCTTCACAACTGATTAAAAATGTTAAGACTGAAAAGCCTGATAAGTACTGTAGGGAATTCTATGCTAAATTGAAAACATCTATCCTCTTCTGTTTTGGAAATAAGTATAAATACTACACAAAGTACTGCTTTGTCAATTTCCTCAGTAATCATGTAAGAATACAAAGACCATGCAAATAGTTCTTTCTACAGACCAATTGCTCTATTAAATATTTAAAACTTCATCAGAAATGAGATTGCTGGCTAGGAAAAAAATAGCAATCCTTTCAAAGAAAAAGCACTATTCACTGTAATAATCTAGCAAAAAAGTATATGCCAAGCTGAAGAACAACTGAGCAGAGAAAACTGGGTCTATCCAGTGAACCCTGAAGGTTTTTATCTTTCTGCATAGAGAAAGAATGCATCAAAGCTACCTGCTGTAGAAATATGTGCACCTTTTCTCCCCCAAAGTACTTTTTCTAAGTATGTCCAGCAAACTGTAAACTAAATCTGCCTCTTTCCCACTAATGAATGTATGGAGAACATAGTGATCCCAGAGACAGCAGTCACTATTACAGAAATCTAAAGGCAAATGCAACTCTCTATCCCCTGCAGCTATTTAGGAACAGTTCTTCACAACTTTAGAGCAAGGTTATTCCAGGAGAGAGGAAGGGTTGGGGTTAGGGTTAGCAAGGGTTAACCCTTCATATAAATCACATTTTTCAAATAAACCCTATAAAAGCTTATTTCAGTACATTTTTAACATTAACTAAAGCTCACTGGTTAAGCAGTGAAAGTCAACAATATAGAAACACAATGGAGATGTCTATCTAAATGTGGGAGAAGTTTCTGGGAGCTATTTATTTTTTAGTGCTTTCACACTTAAAGGTAGGAGCAGAAAAAATTATCTGAATGGTTTCAGAGGCAGCAGAAGATGGGATATGATGGGAAAAGAAGACCATTAAAACAACTTCTTACATATGGTAAGTGTGCTCTGGAATATGTACGTGTAAGAAATGTAATCTAAGTTCCACCATAGAAAGTATACCCAGACTAATGGCAGAGATAAGGATGAAGGCTTAATTTGGATGAGTAATGAAATCATAAAAGAGTAGAGTTAAGGCCAGATATATCCGAAACTTGTAAATCTGGCAAAAAATAAGGTTTTTACAGTTCATACCTAGATGAGATGAATGGAAAACCTATGGTCATGAAGTCAGGACAAAAAAGCAAAACAATTTACACAGAAGAATAAAGCTTGAAGGATAAGTTTGGATTGCTCCAAACACTTTGAGAAATTAAGATTCAAAATGGAAGGAAAAAGAGCAAAGATGCCTGCAAGTGATTTTATCACAGAATCATTTAAGTTGGAAAAGATCACTAAGAACACCAAGTCCAACCATTAACCCATCACTGCCAAGGCCACCACTAAAACACATCTCTAAATGCAACAGCTCTATGTCTTTTAAATACCTTCAGGGATGGTGACTCAACCCCTTCCCTGAGCAGCCTGTTCTATTGCCTGAAAACCCTTTTAGTGAAGAAACTTTTATTAATATCCTGTCTAAAACTTTCCCTGGTGCAACTTGAGGGCAGTTCCTCTTATTCTCCTGCTTATTATTTGGGAGAAGAGACCAATTTGCTACAACCTCCTTTTTGGGAATTGTAAAGAGTGATGAGGTCTGCTCTCATCCCTGAGGAACAGGCAAGGGAGGCAGGTACCAGAAGAATAAGTGGGTAATGGTGAGAGAACAGAAAGTGAAGTGGTCAGCCAAAAGAACAAAGTAAGAAGAACAGCATGTGACTGGCACTTTGCAAAATTAGGTGAATTAATCTGAAAACTACAAAGGTATGCCAAAGGGATGAGGATGAGTAATTCTGTAGAAGATGTTCCAGCAAATGGAAATCCAAGTGTTTTCAGGAAATATTTTCCAATTTGAAGAAAAGTGTCATTAAAAGAGAATTAAACACAATAGCTAGGTCAAACAGTGGTGGGAAGAGAGTGAAATGCTATCTTGTCCTCTAAAAGCAAATTTCTTTCCAAGTCAAAATTACTTTATCTATAGAAAGAGCCAATATATCTTCCATAATACATAACAGGACTCCATTTCCACCTTGCTGAAGTGTGAAACAGTATATTATTTTACAGACCATTGAGGCAACAAAAAGAAACACTATTTCCTGCACCACCATGTTTCAAACCTTTACCAGCTTTACCAGTTCTTGTCTGAGAGAAATATTTCTGTCACTGCTATGGCCACCCTTGCACCAAATCACCCTCAGGATCATGGTGCATGGTTGCACCTTCTGAGTTTCACTTTGGATCTGAATTGAGGCAATCATTAGCAATTTACCTGCTTGTCTACAAGAAAGAAGCAGGATTATAGCTCCTGAGAAGCAGAGCACTAGCAACCAATATATTAAAAGCAGTCAGCATGCAAAGTGGTGTTATGAAAAAACCCCGTAGCCCCACATTCCCCCAAGAAGGGGAAGGTGGCTGTCCCTGGAGACAAACTCAGCTATAAAGCCCAGTCTGTAGTTCACAACAACCACTGGAGACAAACAACCAGGTTTTGCAGCATGTGGAAACAGCATTTGTTGTTCATGGCTTTCACTGTGAGAGAATGAAGCGATATGAAAGAACAGGCAGGAGGTAAATCCTAGTGGTGAGAAACATTGTTCCAGCACTAGGGTACCATCTCTGAGTTTAGCCTGCCATGAATTAATGCTAAAGCCATGATTGCTCATATGGATTTTTACAGACTACCAAAAATTAATTTCAGCCCTCTTCCAGGACATGTCAGAGTTATGTTTAGCAAATACAAAAAACCCAGCACCCCAAAATAACTAAAAAACCCCCAAATAAACAAAGAAACAAACAAAAACAAAAAACCCAACCAACCAAAAAACACCCAAAATTATAGCTAACCAGACAGAACACATTAGTTTGACAATCTCTGTCATACCTGATTTCAGTTGGAAATCAGACCTAGATGGAGTACTCCATACTTGCTATAAACACTTTATTATAGAAATAAAATGGATATGATGTTACCACTTTAAAGTTCTGAAAATTGCTTTAAATACAACATGATTGTGGGGTCTCCTTTTACTGCTATTCTAGAGAAAAGCACTCTAAATAATATTCAGATACATAAAAGCAACAGTTTAATGCTATACTTAAAAAGCAATTAATTCCAGAAATTGGTTGTCTAAGCTAATAATTTTTTGTTTTGTTTTACTCTGTTTGTTTATAACAGCAAGCAGTAATGATCTAAAGAGCATTTGTTTCTTCAAAGAATGTGGTTTGGCTCCTCTTTGCTAATATAGTCATAAGGAAATTGTATTTAAGCCTCCCCTCAGTAGCTCCATGTAACTGAAAAACCCGTCTGTTATTAGATTCCTGTGCAGCAAGATGTAAGGTTCCAGCAACTTCTTGGATTTTAACCCTTCTCCCTAGGAATCTGAGTTATGGCACGGCACTGACAGTAGCAAATAAGAGAAGCAAATAAAATCCTGCGCAGAAGGATTACTAATTTTGTTGCTATTTTCATTTCCCCCTTCCTGGAGTGGGAAGGCTAGTGAGGCTTGGTGCTGAGGGAGTGGGAAGAAATAAGGAAAATAATCAGTAGAACTCATTATTTTTCTGCGAGAAATAGTGGGAGGCATAAGTTACAGGGGGTGGAAATTGTAGATCAGACAAGGGCAGAAACTGATACTCAGTTGTGAGAGGGAAAAAGAGCAGTGGAGACATCAGCTGAAAACAAGCAGCAACCACATGTACTATGACATCAGTAGCATGCAAAACACACCAAAACTCCTGCAGTGCACACACAAACACAGAAATGAAGCATTTATTTTTAAAAGTCAATCACTCTCTACTTCCTTCCCAAGAGCAGCAGCCCTGCCTTCTCCCCAGCAGCGAGGCTGTGTGCATGTCAGCATCACAGCCAGAGACATCAGGACTCTCCACTTTGCACAGTAATGGTCTGGCTTTCAGAAGCTTTGATGGTAAAAGGGGTTAACAAACAAAGCATCAGCAGGCAACTGCCAGAGCAGGCTGAGTTGCAGCAGAGCTGGACAGTCTGGGAGTGTCGCTTTCAGGATCCAGAGCCCGAGCACAGGCAGATCACAATGACAGAATTTAATATCTTCCTTGAAGCCTTCATTATCAGCACTGCTACTTAAATGAATGACTCATTCATCCATTCTGTCTCAAAGATCACAACAGAAAACATTACACCCATCTCTATCTGTTTCTCCACTACTTTATTTATAGCTGGAATTAATGAAAAAGAAATGTATTTTCCCAAGAAGTTTCATGGCACAATGGAAAACTATCCACAATCTGAATAGTCTACATGGTGTAAGTAATACACATGAAACCATACACACAACCTCACCTCACTTTAGTATCTAATTGAAAGGCACCCAGGCTTACCCAAAAAAACCACCACTGTTGAGCAGAGGTTCAGTGTTCAGAAGACCAATAAAATCAGTATACAAAACAAAACAAGCCCTATCTCAAAAGTCAAGAGACAAGCAATATTTTGATATGACAAGAGAAAATGGTTTTAAACCAAAAAGATGGTAGAAACAGATTAGATGTGATAAGGAAGACATTTTTTATTATGAGGGTGTTGAAGCACTGGAACAGATTGAACACGTCTCTGCTCACTGCAAAGGGGTTGGACTAAACGACCTTTAAAGGTCCCTTCCAACCCAAAGGAGTCCATGATTCAATGCTTCTGATTCTATACTGCAAATGCAATAATTTTCATAAGCATTCTTCCCTGAAAAGAACTTGATCTGAAAATTGCTAGTACATATGGATATAGGGATTATTTTTATGTAAACCCTGTGCAAGACCACATGTATGCATGCTTCTTAAAGGAAAAATGCAAAAAATGCTGAGCTTTCACAGCATGCTGTATCAAAATCACACAATCACATGACTTACAATACAGAAGATGAATATAATTGTAGAGAAAATAATCCCACCACCATTTAAAAATTCCAAATTTAAATAACTTCCAAATGGAGAAAAATTTGGAATGGCAGATGCAATCGTGTGTGCACACAGATCTGCAACATCATGAAATCTGCTCATAAGTCAAATGGTGCAATTCTGTATTTCATAGAATCACAAAATGGTTCAGGTTGGGAGGGATCTTAAAGATTGTCTAGTTCCAACCTCCCTGCCATAGGCAGAGACCCCTCTCACTAGACCAGAGTGCTCAGAGCACTGTCCAGCTTGGCCTTGAACACTTCCAGGGATGGGGCATCCACAACTTCTCTGGGCAGCCTGCTCCAGTGCCTCAGCTCCCTCACAGGAAAGGAAGTCTTTCTTACATTTGATCTAAATCTACTCTCTTCCACTTTAAAGCCATGCCCCTTCTCCTATCACTACCTGTTCTGGTAAAACGTTCCACACAGAACAAGCCCTGGATGCACTGACACTAAAGGGTAACAAATTCCGTGTCAGCCTTCACCTCATCCCTCCTGCTTCTACTAGGAAGTATATAAAAGCTTTAATGATTGGTCTGCACAATATTTCCAAACAAAACTGGATCCAGAACTAAGTCATCAGCATGAACATAGATGTTAGGAGAGTTCAACAACTCAAGCATGCTGCTACATTAATGTGGTCATATCTCTGGAGCTGGATCTTGCATAACATAGCTAACACTAGAAAACACAAACTTGGGACTTTCTGTAGAAGATCCCATGGACAAACTCTTAGCAATGCTGAAGAGTTTTGAGGTCATTCATGGTCTATGTTTCTAATGAAATAATAAATTTGTCTGCAGAATCATATCAATTCCTAGACAGCTGTACGTGCCATACAAGGACCTTGATTAGATGCAGTCCATGGTAGCTAGGCAGACGTGTCTGGAATTCAGGCTGTATGGAAGCCCTTATATTTGGTTTCTGCATACAGATACTTAATGAAAATAAACTCAAATTTAAGTATACCTGTGGCTCCAAATACCTCAGCAAAGTAGAGCCCCACCAGGCAGCACAAATGCTAATGTGAAGCAAAAACTGACCAGCAAGGGATGTATGCTTCTAAAACCTGAAAAACAGAAGAAGCAGCTCTCCTAAGTCCCCACTTCAGCTCCCCTCTTGCTGTGAATGTTAGGTCCAGGCAGTTGGTGGTGAGTGTCTGCTCCAAGTGAATGAAGTAAAACTTTTACAGAAGTAAAAAAGCACAAGATAAATTAACAGCAATGTCTGCATAGATATGTAAACTAGAGAGACACACACATTGAGGAGTCTTTTAGCTCTTCCTTTGCATTGACATACATAACAACAACTCTGAGATGTTAGCCTATTACAAAGAATTCACACCATCTCAAATTAGAAAAGAGATGGACGAAGTATTCTACTCCTACGGGACTGCAATACATTATCTTTAATTGAAATTAATTCATTTGTATTAATGGAAAAATTAAACTGTTACCATGAAGTCATGCTGCAAAATTCAACAGATTAACGTGTCCTTGTGGGAAAGTCTTTTCAGCTACTTTAAGTCACAGTGTCATCAACAGGGATCACAAAATAGTTGAAGTGGGAAGACACCCCTGGACACTATTCAGTCCAACCTCCCTCCTCAGCACAGGGTGACCTACAGCTGGCTGCCCAGAATGGTGTCCAGTTTGGTTTTGAACAACCTCAAAGGCGAAGATCACATAAAATCTCTAGGCAACCTTTTCCAGTGTGTGGTCAATCTCACACTAAAATATTTTTCTTTCATTTAAAACTTATTTCCTCTGCTGGACTATCATGGCACCAAGATGTTCATGGCTTTTGATTACATAGAAATTTACAGAATTTCAAGATGAGTTATTATGATATTTCTCCTATAGGAGGTGAAGAAAAAAAAAAGGTTATTGATTAATTAGTGATCCTTGAGGGAGTTTTGGGAAAAACAAATATAGGTTTCCCAAAAGCTTGTGGTGGAACTACACAATACACATTTGCACTCAACACTTTCTAATTCATTAAAAAAAAAAAAAGAAACAATCTGGGAAATGCAAGTTTGTAAGGCATCCCATCAAAAATTAGCCAAGAATGAAACTAAGACAGCATTAATCTTACTAAATGTTCTATAAAGATATTTAAACTTATTTTTCAGTTTTCTTTGATCAAAGAATCAAATAGCTTGCATAAAAAGATATTCAGTGTTCTCATTTTGAGTCAGGCAGTGGCACTGACTATAATTATAACACCTGATGGTTTGTCTGTGCTCTAGCACAACATCTACTGTAGGATCTCAAGACAAGTTCAGAGAATCACAAAATCATCAAGGTTGGAAGAGTCCTTCAAGATCATCTGTCCATCAACTGTCATCATCTGTCCATCATCGTCCATCATCCATCCATCCTACCATCAACTCAGCACAACCATAATCCCCTCTAGACCATATCCCCAAGTGCCACATTCCAACACCTCTTGAGCACTTTCAGAGACAGTGGCTCCAATGTATTCCAATGCCTAACCACTTTGCAGGGAATTTTTTTTTCTTCCCCTGGTGCAACTTAATACAACTTTCTTTTGTCCTTCTATTTGAGAGATGGCAGAAGAGACTGCCCCCCACCTCACTACAATCTCCTTTCAGGTAGTTTTCAAGAGCAATGAGGTCCTCTCTGAGCCTGAATATTTACTTTCTCTGAAAAAAACATCACTTCCCTCAGCTGCTCCTCCCAGCACATGTTTTCTATATCCTTACCCAGCTCCATTGTCCTGTGGACACACTGCAGCACCTCACTCTCTTTTTTTAAAGTGAGAGGCCCAGAACTGGACACATTACTCATGGTGTGACCTCACCTATTGCCAGGTACAAGGGAATGATCACTGCCCTGGCCCTGCTGGCCATACTATTCTAGATACAGGTCAACATGCCACTGATGTCGTTGGCCACCTGGGCACACTTCTGGCTCATGGTCAGCTGCCTGTCAATCGTTTCTGCTGAGCAGCTCTCAAGCTGCTCTTGCCCAGGCCTGTAGCACTGCATGGGGCTGTTTTGACCCAAGGGCAGGACTCATCACTTTGCATTGCTGACCTTCATACCTTGGCTCATCAATCCAGTCAGTCCAAACCTCTCTGCAGTCTTCCAGCCACCCAGCAGACCAACACTCCTGCTCAACTGTCATCAGAAAACAGACTGAGCTCCTCAATAAAGATATTAAATAGGATTAACTGGTCCTAGTACTGAGCCCTGGGAAACAACACTGATGACCAGCTACCAACTAGATGTAACTCCACTCACCACCACACTCTGGGCCCAGCCATTCAGCCAGTTTTTCACCCAGTGAAGAGTGCACCCATCCAAGTCATGCATGGCCAGTTTTTCCAGCAGAATGCTGTGGAATTTAAAGCATACCATGTACACCTCAAAAAAAAAAAAAAAAGTGTATTCTAGGAGACACAAGTACAATTTTTGGCAAGAGAAGCATGACAGTAGAATAAAGCCTCTGAAATGCACAAGCTTAGCAGTTCCAAATAACATAATTCAGATCTTATCTGAGCTTTGTATAGCAGGATATACAGCTGAACACACACAAATTGTGCAATCGGGCCAAAGTGTCAATGCTACAGTGTTTGTTCAGTTACATACAAATATGGAGATAACTGCAAATGTTTTGTTCTCATCTTAAGCAATATATAGAAAAAACCTAAAATCACTAAAACAGAATATTTATTATTTTAAAGCAAAGGGCTCTAATCTATAGAGATTATCATGAGACTCTGCAGGTTAAAGACATCAGCCATTTTTCATTCTGCACTAAATTTATTTCATATCCTGCCCATGTTATTGGAATAAAAAGGGCTGTGGGAAGTGTCAAATTCAAATGTCACTTGAATGAAAAGAATTGCTCAGTATACCTGAGCAATTTTTTAATCTGCAAAAGATTATTCAGGAGCATGGGTTAACTCCTACTAAGCGTTGTTTCTGTGTTGCAGTGTGTAGAAGAAACAGCAATAGAAGTGTTCTTTTCTCTCTCTTTTGAACAAATTATTTCAGTGAATTGTTCCTGTATAACAGGATGAATTATAAATGTTAGCATCAAAAAAACCAGTAATAGTCTAAGAATGAGTGCAGGGGCTTCCACAATACAGCCAGTTGAATTACTTGAAATTGGTAGTATGAGTCACCAACAGTCATGAACAAATTGGGAAGCTACCTTGTCACTGTTCAATATACTGAGACAGGCGCATTGATTCATTAAGCAAAATAATAAAGAAATATAGAGGGCAGAAGGATGTAGTAGAAGACCATGACTTGCTGCATGGTCTGGGCAAGGCAGTTGTCTGGCTTCATCTTCTTTCCAGGAAGAAAGGAATACAGAAATTGATAGTGTCATGGCCCTGCTGACTCCTTGCAGCATGCTAACAAACACAACTGATCCAGTGAGAGAAGGATCTCATTACACCATCTGCAATCGATGCACGTCAGGCATTGCCCAACCCATTAAGGAGCCCAGTGAACAGCTGGATCTCCTGCTGTTCACTTCTGCTATTCCTTAGAGACTTTTCACAATGTAGATATTCTGGCCCAAGACCTAGATAAAGCATAGAGAAGGAAGGACAGGAAATTATCTGTTGTTATTCAAACCTTGGGATCTTTTCCCTTGAACTTCACCTTTTCTTCAAATCGAAGTATTTCTATGCATTGTCTTTCATAAAGTTATGGTCTTCCTGATATCTGACTCAATAATTAATGTGTAAAGTTATTGCTTGCATGCATAATTTTTCTGTCTCATGAATATGTGAAGGAGGAAAGATTATAAGTTGTCAAATGCTTCCAGAGCCTCTCTCCATGACAGAATGATAGATCCCAATGCTGTATTTAAAACACAGCTGAATAGATAAAAATAGTGTTTAACTTTTATAGTCATTATGAACCACAGTAATTTATTGAACCCTTCAATCAGCTGAGGAAACAAAAGATTGGGAATGGGTGAATGACTCATTTCTTTTCATGCTGTGTGCACTGATGCTCCAGTAACTTGATGCTCAAAAGGCTAAATAAGACTGCACAAATGTATCACTGAAATGAAGCAAACAAAGCATATCATAAACAAAAACAAATCAGTGGAAAGCTCTGAGGGAAACTCCAACTAGTGGTTGGCTCTTAATTAGCTGTATCTGCAGGATGTGTCTGAAATAGTTGTGAAGACAAATGTAGATTTTGCAGTGATTGAGAAAAAAAATAAAAGATAGTTTCAATAGGAACAAAAAGTCTCAGTAAATAGGCTCAGATATTTCTGCACCCAACAACTTGACTAAGGAATACATACAGATGTTTTGCACTCTTTTTTCTCTTTTCCCTACCCATAGAAGGAATTCAGATATCACACAAAGCAGTTTGACTGTAACCTCACAATATATATTGATGAAAGACATCATCCATTTATATTTACAGAAGACACTGAAAGATTTTTGTGCTACCCTGTTTATAAAGTGGAAGCTGAAGTACCACCTGTTATGGAGTATCTGTTGAGTCAGTTGTTTGAATAAATCTGCCAAAACACAGATATATAAAATAGTATAAAAACAAGCATAAAAATAGTATATCTGATTCTGTATCCCTTCACTACCTATGAAGAGCTCTGGAAGATTCATAATAACTCAGTTTGCTATGACAAACTCTGTATTACAAAACTCGGATCCCTACCGTGCATCTCTCACAGAAGAGCAGGACCCCTTCAAGATTGCTTAAAGATCCCAAAGCAGGCATAACAATTATTAAAAATCAGATGAGGAAAAGGGCATATATAATTCATGAATTATTATCATTTTTTCTTGGTTGAATGTACAGAGAAGCCCATTTCTTTCTAGGTGTCAAAGTAGTAAGCTTCCAGGAAGGTAAAACGGAAGGGGAAAAAAAAGGGGGAGCAGGGGGTAATCACTCCTTGCCTTGTCCCATCCCCAAAATTTTCTCCATCTCTTCCCAAGGAATTCAAACAACAATCAGAAATATCATTTCAACACCATCAAATGAAGGTCAAAACTCTGAAAGAGGTGCAGACACTTCTCATTGACTCCTAAGAATGGAAACACAATCATCATCATCATGGACAGTGTTTTGAATGCAGCTATGAATATGTAATCTTACATGATTTTGCATACACTGATGTTGTAGGTTATATTTAAAATGCTATTGCCATTGATGCATTTGCACTTTGCACTCATAAAATTAAGATATTTCTTTCAGTTGCCATCAAACAGCACTCAAAAATAATTCTGCAAGAGGTTACATTTTGTTTTGGAAATGTTGCTGTTCCTTATGGTATCCCAAAGTCTTCTTTGAATCAACTGACAGAAGTTAAAAGGCATGAACTAAAAAATCAAATAGACAACCATGTTGAAATTTCTCATACAGGTACCAAGTCTGTCTTATTACTAGAACTGCCAGTTATTTATTTGTCAAAAGTGTTCATGGCACAAAATGCAAACCCAAATCACACTAAATAAAAAGCAGTGAAAAAAAAATCCTAACACAGTAAATATGAAGTTAGCAATAAATGTATGGTGCAAGCTAATTAATCTGTGTTGTTTTGAAATATCAATTACTGTAATTGCTCCTCATGGATCCATTAAGATGTAGACAATTATAAAGGTTCTTGAACCCCATTATGGGCAGTGAAAGCAGATGTTACTCAGTATTTCAGATTAAAAGTTGAAAATATTCTATCATGCTGTTTTGAAATATTCAATAATGTATTACTTACAGGGGAATATCAGGCCTCACAATAAAACATATAGTTTGTCAAACCTCAGAGCAGAGAAAATGACATTATAACACAGAAAACAAGAGAACAGCTAAAATCTCAGGTACATAAATCCTGCGAAGAGAATGTTCCCTTTTGTTCCCATGTGCCCTTAATTATTGACAGTGGAACAGAACAGTCCCTCCTTACACAGGAAACCTCTTCAGACAGAAGTCATCACTTGTTGCCACACAGGCTTACAGTGCTTAAAGAAACACTGCTGTAAATCCCCAGTGGAGAGCAGAGGCACAAAGAGAATACAAATGATGACTCTGTAATTGAAATGAAGCTGGTGACTAAATGCAGAACCTAAATATAAACCTCACTTTGGTTTATTGAACATATAGACAGAGCAGAATCATTAGCCTGCCATTATGCATCTACTCTCACACAAATAGTGCCATTTAAAAGACTCACTGTGCAGTATTTTATCCTTCCTTAACACTAATGTGGTGTCTTTGAAAGCAAATATTAAAAGGGATCTGTGGTATCTCAGTCTGAAGCAAGAGGTTACCTTGAAGCTGCCTGCAAACCACAAAACTATCCTCTGATGTATTTCTTAGTGAAACTCACAGCATTGCATACATTGTAAGTGTAAAAATTGCATGGCAAACTTTGCTTCAGGCCCAGTTAGAATCACCATTATTTGGGGCCTTTTGGAATGGAGAACAGGTACCATAAATCACATCACTTAGTGATACTTAGTATAGCATCATCTTTTACTATTGTTAAAAATGTTTGCCTTATTTTTTTATCTACCATTCTTTCCTATCCTACAAGCTACTTAGCACTAATTGTAAAGAAATTCCGACTTTGGTACTCCTTGACCATATTATTACTCAAAAACCAGTGCAGTGCAATGAATCTACAGTGCATTGAAAGTACACCTCCTGAATGATAATTTTTGGATTGCTTATTTGGAATATCCAGATATTTTTTAATGTAACACCCACACCATGCAGAACATAGTTGTAATGAAATTCCATGAAAGGATTGACAGTTTGTGTTTTTACCTACCTGTATCATTCAGACCAGGTAGTCATTATTCAGTCTTAGTCCACAACAGCAATCACTACCATTACACAAAATGTCATGCAATGATTTTTAGTCTTGATTTCATCTTGATTAAGGATAACTACCATTTGACAAATTAATCAATTAAATTGCATTGATTTTGTGGGGGAAAAGGAACCTTTTTTTCTCTTTTCTAGTGGGACAGCCCCAGAAATAATGCTTTTTTTTTTTTGGATTCTTTTATGGAGTAAAGGAGACAATATCAATGACTTGTCAGGTAATTGGATTGCAAATGGTAATAGTAAGAAAAGTCTTTTAAAATCAAAATGCAGTTAGAGAAAGAGCTGGTTTCACCTTCCAAATGAAGAATCATAGACTTTCTTGAAGATACACCTTTATTCATAAATAAAACAAAAACTAATGACCTCAGTATGTGTCTGGATGGAATCCAAACACCTGAATTGTGAATTCTTTTTTCAAAGTTAAATTCAGTGGGCAAAACAGACCCAACTTGGAGAAAATTTTAATTATAAAAAATAATATAAATATTTAACTATTAGTTATGAATATTTAATATCTAGTAAGAATAAATAGATCTTTAATTACTCATTTGGGTACTTGGAAACAAAAAGGCAAACATTGAAACTAAACATATGTTATCCCTTTCCCATGTTCAGCTTCACTACTGCACTCAGGAGACTTCTCTCCTTCCCTGCCAGAAGAGGCACAGGGGGAAAGGGCAACGGAAGTTCTGGTCAGGTGATCTCTGCCTCCTTCCTCCTCACATTTCTCCCTTGCTCTGGTGTGGGTCCTCCATGGGCTTCAGCGGATGTGTTCTGCCACGGAGCACCTCCTTCTCCTTCTCCTTCTCCTTCTCCTTCTCCTTCTCCTTCTCCTTCTCCTTCTTCTCCTCTCTAACCACAGTATTCACACTGCAGCTCCTCATTCATTGGTTCCCTCTTCCCTGTCCATAATTTTCCAACCTTTCTTAAATACAGTTTCCCAGGGCACCACTCCTGTGTCTGGGGGCATGAGCCATGCCCTGTGGTGGGTTTCCTGGAGTTGCCTGGAACTGACCCCCACCTCACAGAGGCTGTACCTGCAACCCCCCCCCCTTGACATCTACAACCAGCACAGGAGAAAAAGAGAAAGGATATTTCCCCAGTATTTTTGCATTTAAATTTCTTCTTCAGTTTCAAAGTGTATTTTACATTATTTGGAGTTCATCCTATTTTTTTTTTTTTACTGCTTTACTACTGAGCTGTGTGTAGATACTCATATACAGCAGGAACACTTCATCTTCTCATAAATGTTTCTACATTCAGCCTCCACTGTCTCCAAAGGAGTTTTAAAAAGCTGAGTGAGGATTTACATCATACATTGATTACGTGACTTTTTGTTATTGATGATAGTACTTTACACTGAAACATTTCTGCCATTATTAAGCAAATAATATTCTAGACACACATCAGTAATGTGAAAATTGACCCAAACCTACTCAAAAAATATAGAGCACAACACATTTAGGATTCTGACAAAAGAGTTTAGAAACTGTAACATGTTCTCTGTAATATAATGCAGAGTTCATTGCCTTTAGCACCACACAATCCTTACTGACATAAAGTAATTCCATGTTAAGATTGTAATCAGGTCCCTGACTGGCTTATTTACTTGCCTCTGATAGAACACTGAAATATTCTGTCGGTTTTCTGAGCCAAGCATTGCCCTAAATTTAAAATAATAAAAGTGCAGCAATATTTAGATTCTGTGAATGTCTGCGTAAGTAAATTCCACTCATCTGTTCACAGATATGAATTCCTACAGAGTCACAAGCAAGATAAATGAAAATTAAGATTTACATTTGAAATTATGATGCCTACAGTCATCCACCCTAACTATGACTAAATGCTCCAGCATTGGAAATCTAAGCATGTTAATGCCCAAAGAAAGCCTGCTGTATTGGAGGTGATATAGCCTTTTTCTAGATCATAAAATATAGCTGTCAAGAAGTCACCCATGTCTGAGGAAAGAAATTTCTAATTTACAGGATTTTAAGTAGCATAAATCATTACAGCACTCCATTATCTAAATGATCTATTGCTCCACAATCCTTTTAAATTAATCTAGAAGAGATTATATCACCTTGCTGATTCAGTTCAATGTGTAACACTCTGGAGACTATAACACCAAGCTAGATGGACAAGATGGAATAATACCCAAAAATGTCACAATATCAAATTTATTATATGAGTTATTCCCATTGAGAAAGAGACACATGTAGCACCACAGAAAAAGCTCTTCAGAAATACAGATACATGTTATGTGACAAAATGACAGTCCATTTATGCAATTCCACATCAGTGGGCACTGTTTATAAGGTCATTTACTTAGTGTGAGTTATTGTTCACACCTAAAGGAGCCTCAGATCTCATTTAAGATATTACTTACCACTGGCTATGTTTGCATGTCCTGTTTGAATTGCAGCTAGATCTAGCTAACCCAAGCACACCATGTCAAGTTTCATAACTGTTTGCTGTAATGATAATAGCCTTAAGTAATTACAAGTTAAGCACAGAAGAAAGAAAAACTGCTGAACAGGAGAACGCATCCTTGAAGACCACTTTTCCTTCTATAAAGCATCCGCTTATTAGATCATTCTTGAAAGTATGTCATCTGATAAATTATCTATTTGATCTCAATAGAAACTGATACCACTTGCAACTTTACTGTTCAAGCTTCCTGCTCAGAAGACTGATGATCTCTTCAAGACACTCATAAGCTTGATAGCGTTCGACATCATGAATGGAATGAGAGGTTTACTCTGAAATTCATATTCATGTGATCTACTGTAAATATATTCATTGAGATGATCCAAGAGTGGAACTGTAATTAATATCTGATGTTTGGTGTGTGAGAAAATTCTACAGGTGACAGATTTTTGCTTTGACTTAGGTGCAACTGTTCATCATAATGCACTTAATTTTAGACCTCTGAAAAATGTGTGTTAGTTAATATATTTCAATTTATATTTTTGGATTGCTTATTTGGAATGTCCAGATATTTCTTTTAACGTGACACCAAGACCATGCAGAATATAGTTGTAATGAAATTCCATGAAAGTATTGACAGTTTGCGCTTTTACCTACCTGTATCATTCAGACCAGGTATTAGTAATGAATACTTCTGTCAATACATTTCCATTTATGTTTGTAATGCCCTTCCTTCTGTCTTTTTGGAGTTTTTTTTTTCCTGCATCTTTCTTGGTTGACATTGCCACCAAAGAACTCCTATGGCTTAGGAAACGATAGAGCCATATTTATGCTTCTTACAATTTACCCCTATTCACCATTATCATTTTTGCTGTGTTACTTACTGAAAATTCCTATAAAGTTGTGATTATATGTTTATTACTCAATTTCTATTCCTCTGTATCCTCAAAAAATCTGGACAAATATATTCTTGACCATAAGATCATAGTGACATTTCCAGTCAAAAATCAGTCACCTAGGGACTACTCAGTGTAGAAATCCAATAAAAAAATTGACTGCTTCATATATACATGAACAAGAGGCCTCTAAGTTGATTACATCTTGCAAGTATCCGTATTATGTGATAATCAATGATGCATCACGTTCCAACTGCTAAGGGATCAGCTAAGGTCACACAGAGGTATCAAAAAATCTTGGAATCTGTGATGTGAAACAAGAAGATAGCTAATACAAAACAAAGTTCAGACTAGATATCTCATTCTTTCTACATCCAGAAGAAGAGGGGAAAAGGTCAGCATATTTCTTGCTTATGGTAACAGCTTTTAAGTATTAAAACATACTGGAATGATTAAAACAAAACTATTACTCACTCATCTGGGCAAGAGCTCAAAAAAATGATACTAGAGGTAAAAACTTTAATAAAAAGATTCAGAATTCATAACATTTGCATCCAATAATGGTAAAGCGGGTTAGTAATCTGTGCTTTTTGGCAAAGGCATGTATTAGAATATTAAATAAAATTTAGTTGACAAACATTAAATTGCACCTCTAATTCAACAGATAAGCAGAAAACAGAATTCTAGGATGTCATTACATACCTAGAAATGTCTGCATTTATTTGTGGTATTTCTGGTTTATATTAAATCCTTTTATCTTCAGAGTTCATTCAAAGCTTATACAAAATTTAAAGTGTGGGACACACTTTGAGCAACTCTTCAGTTATGCTCCAGTGCATGTTCTGTATAAAATTTGTGCAGTGGGGGATAAATACCTTACTTCTCTACATAAAATTAATGTGATTCTTTATGTCTTGAGGTGTTATTTTCTCTAAGAAAGCAGAGTTTCTGAAGGTCATTTCCAATGAAGACTGGATAAATGGGATAACCTCTGGGTAGCAGAGCATTACTGATGACCTGACTATTCTTTCCACAGGCATTTTGTCCATAATCTTAAACAGAGCTAAAATATCTTTCTTTTTCCCTGGCTCTCAACTTGGTCCTCTAACTACAGGGTCGTGACAAGAATCACCACTGCAAGCAGGTCACAACCCACAGGACTTCTGATAGTCCTGGGAATAACAGATTTTTCTTCCAGTAAGCACAAATGTGCAGTTTGGTAGAAGTCTAATTTTTTTTCTTCCTAATTAGAGGGTGTGGCCTGTCCAGGTCAATTGACCTGGTGACACAAAGGGTCTTCCAATCTTCCAACTTAATTCTTTGGTTTGACACAGCTGTACATTATTACAGGGCTGAAAGTCACTGCAAAGGCTAGGTTTAGAAACTGAGCCATCACTGGTATGAATTCATTGTTTTGTAGATATATATTCATTGTCACTAATACTCAGTAACTAGAAAGTGCTCTGCATTTGGCAGTACCTCCTCCAGCCAGAGAAGCCTTATTTGGCCAGAATATGAGAGGCTCCTGCTCACACTCACCTTGAGCTCACAGCTGGATATGAATCACTTTTACAGGCATAAGGTGATGTGTACACACACAATAGCAAACTGAACCAACTGTACTCTCTTCCAGTATCCCAGCTGGGAAAATTACACCTTTAGTCCACACACCTTCAGGGGTGTATGGCTCCTATTTACTTGTTGATGCCTGTGAAATAAACATTCAGCACATGCAAAAGCCACAATGATCAATATCTGGATTATGCACTGGTATATGCAATACATTTTGAATTTTAATGGATCTTGAAATATCTTCTACACTTCAGTTGTTCATTTTTCATTGCAAAGGTCATGGATTCCAATACGATTAATGCATGAAAAATCTTCTGGTTAGATTCCATCAACATACTTTCTTTGAGAGCCACCCTCTTATTTCAGTATGCATTGAAACAGAATTTCACAAAATTTCTTATGCCAATAAACATCTCCTTGTTAACTTTACTGGGCTTTGGGTTACGTATTCAAATAGGGAAAAAAACCCCACCAAACATTTGAAGAGCTATAAACTACACCTGGCCTTGGGTCACTGAGTTATTCCCTCAGTCCTGCCACAGACCTACTACAGAAGAAATGGTTGTGTCTATAGTCTGTAGGTGTTGCAGGCAGTAAGCAATAGGGGAGAAAAAATTCTTTTAAAAAGTTTTCTAGAATGAAAGTAGCAACAATATTTTAACTCTGCATTAAATATTCTAGTTTCTAAAAGAGGAAAAGAAAAAATCTTCTCTCTTCCTCATCCAAAATAAAAGTAAAAATTACTGAGTTAATTGTATCATTACATTATTCCATAATTGCTTTCATTTTGGAAAAGAAACAAAAACCAGTAAGACTTGCTGAATAAAAGTAGGAAATTCTGACAGACATTTCAAAATAGCAGGCATGTATGACTTCCATGAATACCCTGAAAAGCAAATATCTATCATCCACTCTCCCTCTCAAAAAATTAAAAAAAAAAACAAAAAAAACTGGCAAAAAACTTTCAAACAGTTAGTTATTTAGTTAATATAAAGAATGCCATCTACCGGCAATAACAATAAGTAGCACTGTTTGTGAGTTGCTAGGTGGGGTAAGGTTGCCACTTTCACACATTGCAAACAAGTCGTAAGGTCATTTCTTTAAAAATAAATCTCTAAATTTGAAAGAAGGTGTTATGTTCCAGGTTCCTCTTCAATCTCTATTCTTAATCATTGCCTTATATTTGGAAACAAGTCCCCAGCAGGATATAAAAGACTGGGTTCACAATACACTCAGAAGGAAGGACTTTTTTGTGAGTGTGGTTCCACAGCCTTATAAACACACACAGTACTAGCATAGTTACTAAATGGACACCTCTCACAATGAGAAGAAAGACATGTACAGCAATCAAAGTGCTGTTATTAATAAATTAACTCCAAACACGCCATGTTCCTATGGTGGCCTGCATCAATGAGGCAGAAAATGCTTTTAAAAGATTCTTGAGCAAACTGATGAAGGAACCCCACCAGACACATAGTTTCACATTCAATACTCTGTCCTATAATTTTTTTAGAACGTTCATTGTTAAAGTACTGTCATTTTGAATCATGTAATTAGGCAATGACTAATTTATAATAAGTAAAGTAGATACTAATTACTTATTATAGTACCCATGAAAAAGAAAGGTGGACATATTGCACTTTATAAATAATTAGGAGCAGTATGTCTTCAGGTACTCTATCTTTAAAACCACAACTGTGACCCATGAGAGGAAAAAAAATCACACAAACCAACCAACATATAAACAAAAAAATCCAAAACAACCAAAAAATCCAAAAGTCAAATTATATCAGCAATGGTTTTTATCTGATTTTCCTGCCCCTCTCTGCTTCCATGTCTTAGAGGGACCAGATTTAGCAAAGATTATTATGTCTATGAAACAGCAGTTTCTTGAATCTGCTATTTATCTGTTGCTCTGAAAAGCTGTGCAATGTAAGAGCGTTGTTCTGCTTGGTTTTATCCAACACTATGCTTTAAATTTTAGAACTGGAGAAGTAACAGTAAATTTTGCTGAAAGTATGATTTAATCAGAAGCACTTATTTTTTGGGTCATGCTTCCTTTACTGGCTTTATGAAGTGTGATTAAGATGACAAACTAAAAAGAACAAAGACATGGACAAATATTTGATTTCAAGTAGGCCATAAAATAATTTTCCTGACAGAACTGGCAAAGCCGTCTCCTGAAAACATTCTGAGCACTGGACAAATGAAGGTGGTAAGGAAAGGGCACAGCATTTGAACCCACAGGCCTATTAGAAAAACTTCAGCAGTTCCTGTAAAAGAAGTGCATTAGTGACATTCAGGAAACAAAATGACATAACGTATTACGGCAATTTCTAGTTCCTCTTTGTGAAACCCTGGCTCAGAAAGAGAACCACAAATTCTGGGACAAAGACTGAGAAGAAATTTTTTTAGCACTTTTTGAGTATGGAGATTAGCTTTCAGCCTGACTTTTCCTGACTTTGAACTGTCCCTGAACTTTGCACAAGTTTCTCCAAACATAAACTGCAGAAGACAAATTTACTGCAGCATTATTGCCCAAGATTTCATATAAGTATTTAGACATATCCCACAAATATTTTAAAGGTATTTAGACTTTTATTTTTTAACAATACTTCCCACAATAATTCACTGATACCTGCAAAAACTCTCAATGAGAGATCAAAAACCAATATTTCCCCCAGCTCCACTTCTCTCCATGTTCCTTGCTTCCATTTAAAATATTTAGTCCAGTTTGTACTCAGGTCTCACAATACACAAATAGCTCTAAATGTATGTAAAAGTAGGGAAACAATTCCATGTATCTCTCTCTTAAGGGGCTTAGGCCTTCATTTCAGTTTTTCTGCGCAAAGCAAGGATACAAATGCTTATAAAATCACAGGGAACAAAATACATTAAAGCACTATCCACAAGAAAATGTTGTTGAGTTTTATAAATAGGTGTTTGACGAACTTCCAAAACTCTAAAGAACATCTTTTTACAGACATTCTTGCTTAACAGCAATTTACAACATTTATTTTTTAGTTTTATCAGAAAAGAAAACGCTTTTGCAAGGTACTGGTTTTTTTTCCTTATAAATTATATATTGATCACTATGTATGTTCACACCAAAGCAGCAACCTCTGAAAGTAATACAGTAGAAATTCAGCTTAAATATCAAAGTCAGTTGATTTGAATTCAGCATTTGCTAAATGTATTAACTTCTAAAAGTTTGTTGAAAGAAATATGGACTTTTTTTCTTGATAGGAAACCCTACATACTTTGAAAATGAGATTAAATTACTTAATAAATTACCTTTATAGTGTTCTGACTCTTAGAAACACCTAATGTACCAGTATCTCTAATGTACCAGTCAGTGCTTCATGCCAAGTTGGCAAACAGCACTTTAGAATTTAATAAAGCAGAACATAACTATTGATATAAACATGCAAGTCTATTTTTGACTACCAGAAAAATAAAGTTGGCTTAGCTTTTTATTGCCTTTCTTCCAAACAGAATTTAAAGAAATTTTTAATCTTTGTCCCTATGTGCTTCAAATACCCTACTGATGTGCAGTTAACATGGGAGTGGAATAACTCATTTTGTAATATAAGTAAAACATAGCAAAATACTTGCAGAATTATAAGGAACTCCTCAAACAAGAAATTATGAAACAGATAAGCAAGCAAGCATTGATTAGGTTAGAACCTGGTCAGGTTTAGATCTAGTTAAGAAAAAGGGTGGTGTGTCATTTTTCCCACAGAATGCTGGACCTCCAAAATTATTCTATCAAGTCCAGACTTCCTTTCCAAAAAGCAGATACTAGAAAAACACGACATGGTATTTACCAACAATCTGAATATTTGGAATTCTTAACAGTTTTCAGCTTAAAATTTGGTTTTATTTGAATTTTCAGGATCTTTCAGGTATTTTAAGTAAAAATTTTCATAAGCACAAAGTAAGGCTGAAATCAAATTACTCAATCAGCCTAGGAACCTATTAATCACCTATCACGCTATACAAAAACAATTTTGGGTCAGGACTGATCCATTTATTTCACACAAGTTGCTGCCTTGAAGAAGGCACAGAGCAAGTAACAGCTTCAGAGTAAGCAGTGGGTCCTTGACACAGTGTGCTGGAAACTCCTTCTTTCATCTTTTCCTGAAGGCTTCCTAGCTACCACACCAACCTCAGTGCAGAAAGAAATTCAATCTTCATGAGAATAACCCCAGTGCAGTATTTGACAGATGTCTCTTTACTCATTAATTAAATTGGATTGGGACAGTTTCCTGGCACTGAGGCCAAGTGGAATAGAAGAAATGGCATCTGTACTGTCAAAGCATCTTCCATGAAGGCAGCCTCATCCAGACTGCCTACTGGGACCAGTAACTAGCCCACACCAATTCCTCAGCTACTATCAGGAATTGTTTGGAGAGAATCCTAGCTGGCTCAGGGCAAAACTGGCCCAATGGCTGTTCTATCAATCCAGCTTTAACAAGCATGTTTCAGTGCCTTGGGGTAATCCATAGAACTATTTAACTTACTAGTAAAGATGTCACTGCCAAGACAGCTCAAAACATTCTAAAATGACAAGTATACAGGAAAAGGACTCTTATCTGCATATCAACAGCAGAGGTTCCTTGCTCCAGCAGACTTCTATTACCTTTATTTATACTGCAGTGAGACATTACATTTGGGGTCAATAATTTGGTAAATTGCTATGATTCACAGAACCCAAATACAGGCATCTAAAGGTTATCCTGATAGTAATTCTTTTAAGGACAGTAGGATAAAGTATGAATTATGACAATTCATCTTACAGTAATACAGAAATATAGAAGAAATGGGCAAATAATTTCTGATTTAGAAATGCCATCATTCCACCAAAACCAAAGGCTGAAGTAACAATTTTATGTCTAGATAAATTTAAGATGAACCTCACCCAGAACATTCTTCTTTGTTTACAATAGCTAGCATTTATTTACCATGATGACTTGACTCTGTTTTGCACACACAAGTGCATTTTCAAATGCAAATTGACTCATGCACTAGTATTTCAATATTTCAATATACATACATTTCTGACGATGATGAGTAAGTATTTTGGACAATACAGACAATCTCCGTTTTTGCTGCATTGTACAACTTCATGACTTTATGGGAGATATTTGTTCTAGTGAACAAGCTGTGAAATCTAATCAGCTTTTACATAAACACATGCACACATCTCAATTGCTTCTTTTTTCCAGCAGAGATTCTTTTAGACTGTCTCCTGTTACTGTGATTAAACTAAGAATACTTGATATACCAAAGTCATGACAGAAGGTACTTAAAGGTACTTCCATTTTAAATAGCTGTGTCGCTTGCACAAATGCAAAATGAACTTGCATCTATGTCTCATGTTGTATGCATTGCAAAAACATTTCTTCTTACAATTACCCTTGCACATTGCAATGCATAGTTTTTTCATCAGTGTGAATTATTCCCATATCTCTGCAAGTACTCAAGACATTCATAAATCCTGACTTCTGGCCAGACATCGCTTTCTGAAGTGAATCAAAGGAGGATGACAGTTTGGAGCAGCAAAAATCTGAGCTACTTTAAAAATTATTATTAATTTTAATTTGCTATATCTTCACTGACTGGAATAAATAGTTTACATTCTACCTCCTTAAAATCAGATTATAAAAAAAAATATATTTCATTTATGTTCGGCATCCTTCAGCAGAAACAGAAGAAACTTCAAATCTCTGACTGTCAGGATTTAGTGCTTAAGAGCGTGCAGTTTCTCTGTCCAGCATTGACAACAATATATTTGTTTTCCAGGCTCTTACAAGCACATAACATCCATCAGAGGCCTTGATGTGTTGTAGGTTTATGTGCAGCTCACTATCTAATCAAATGAAAGAGACAGACCAGAATTAGAGGAAGACAGACAGATTTAGAGGAAGTCTAGCATAAATGAGTGTCAGTCCAGTCTTTGATTAGGTAATAGCAATTATGATAATTACAGCAATCCACTACTGGAAAACATTCTAAAATTGCCAGCCTGTAGCAAAGTGTAGCACTTACAAGAATCCACTTATTTCTGAACATTTTTAATCCTAACCATGTTCTGTCAGTTGTAAACAGCATCATTTGGCTTGCTAATTTAAGACAGTGATCTATTACAAATATTAACATATAGGTAAATATATATTAATAAGTAGGTGAATTCTTCTAAAATATAGTAATCATCTACATTTATAAATCTCACTAGAATACAAATAGAACAAGCATTAAACATTTAATCCAAATTCACACACAGTATTAGGCAAACCTATTATTTCTCACACACTGTTTTTCTGGATAATCATTTCAATATTGAGACTTTTGTATTATATAAAAAATAGGTAAATGTGATTAAATAAATAGGTGAATATTATTTTTCCCCCTCGGTTTGCATTCTGCATTATGTTGCCTGCTCTGCTAAAGAAATCAAGTTCAAACAATTTGAAAAAACAGGGTGCCTGAAAAAAAGGCCAACCATGTCAAAGATTCACTAACAATCACTGAGAAATGACTTTTAAAGCAGCAAATGAGAGTCACACCAATTGAAATGGGGAAATAAGATAAGGAAAATTAATCAAGATTGGGATATGGAAGACACTATGTACAGAAGATAGCCATCTGTCAGAAAGAAGGCAGTCCTGTCCTTCAAGTTCTTTCACAGATATCTTTTACAAATGAAAGAGGTCCTTGCTGGAGAAAGAGTTATGATCAAGAGAACAAGAATGAGGAAGGCATCACATGCAAAAAGAAGTTTGCAAAGTGTCCAGAGGTGGTAGCATTTCAGAAGCACTGACTGAGAAAATAAGAGGTATCTTTCACGTGGCCAGTGCTTACAGCCACCAGAAAACCAGATGAGCAGTTAAGTCTGCTATTTTACAGATTTTTGCCATTTGTACCCTATCCTTTCTTACCCTTCAGATTAACCTTAGCTAAACCAGTGCCTCCAAGCACACTCCAAGAGGCATATGGATTGTTGGAAAAAAACCCATGTAAACTGGCTGTGATTAGCAAGGCCTCTAACCTTGAGGCTCCTCTAAGACTGCAAAGCTTCTTTTACATTCTTTCTTGATCAGGTGGTCTGTAGCAGACACCTACCACACTAATAATAAGTAATTACATATTAATATATCACAGATGAATAATCAGATATATCATATGTAAATAACTGATCTGGCCTCTTGCATATTCATTTAAACATCAGATTTTTTTTGTCCTTTACTGCCTTATTTATTGGTGAGAATAAAATGGAATATATTTTAATGAAAACATATTATATTGAAAAAGAACATGTTAAATTATTCTTGTTGGTGAGGTGTCATCTGTGCTTGTTACTCTACTAGCCACTGATGCCATGGTTTAAAGATTCCTTTCTTATACTGGCTTTTATTCCACAGCCTTTATTCCTAAGTATTATGCTAAACCAGATAAATTATTTTTCCTCAATTCTTTACTGCTTCTCAAAATTCTCATCATGAAAACAAGTGAGAAAATTCAGAACAGTAAAAAATTCTATTACAGAATTACCACACTCTTGTAATATCACCTACATCTCAGAAACATCTTCTAACACTCCCTGCTTCTTCCAGAACAGATTAAGAAAGCACTTATGCAGAAACAAAGTACTTTATGAAACATTTTTTTACTAATGAGTTATAAGCACTGCAAGCAAGGGTTCACTGAAGATATGAAGTGTTCTTCCCTTAGTTCCTCTGTCCCTGATATCTTATACAACAGTATAAGGTAAAAACAGCAGCAAGGAATGCTGTAGGTGGGTCACAAATAAGTAACTTCCTCTAGAGAGAAAAACTGAAGTGATGAGCTCCTGAGCACTTCCTGATTTCAAAAAAAAACCCAGAAAAAATTAAAATTTAAAATTTTGAAGCTTTCCTAACAAAGACAGCATCCTGAAAACCCTGCTTCAATTAAGAGAGAAAGGTTCAAACTGAGCCCGAATCAGAGAAGCTGTTTAAAATCAGTGATCTAAACTATTGATACACAAATCTAAAAGGAGTGGGATGCAACTATTTATTTCTATTTTTTCCTTAGACTTCAACAGACAACAAGTGGAGTGCAAAGTGCTAGTCCAGCATATAAGAGTATTCCAAATTGTATAACAAATGCTGTTACACCAGCTCATTCAGCATTAAAGTAATAGCACAGCAAGAGTGCCTCTCTGCTTGAAGCACACAGATGTAGAAGAGCTCGATCTCAAAGTTGATGAGATGAAAGCTAGAGATGTGACACATGACTTGAATTTGTGTTCTGTTCTTTTTACACCAGCTAATAATGCTAATGCTACTTGCTGCCAGGCTGTCGACTATAGTGCTTTAATTAAGACCTCCTTCAGAATGCAGGGGTCATGCAAAATGAATGAAAACAGCATGCCAAATTCAGAGATGATGTACATTAGAGTAATTTACACTTCAATTAAACAGCACAATTTGCATAATAAGGGGCTGCAGTAAAGAGCTAGTAGCAGGGGTAGTAACCTAGATTTTACCTTATGATTGTTTACACTTTTCTGCTCTGACCCCATCCTGTCATGTAGAAAGCATAGTGAATTATTCAAATAGCAACTTCTACTATCATCTCTCCTTACTAAGTCAACAAGCCATAGACTTCAGAAGCAATGTTCTTCTATAAGTGTCTAATAGAAACAGGAAATTTATTTTGTTTATCAGTTTTGGCAATGTCATACTATAGGGAGACTCCAAAGTCCTCAACTAATAACTTAGAACACTTAGAAAAAAAGAACCAGAACTGTAACATTATAGAACTATACTCAATGAGGTTCCAGTGGTAATAGAGCAGAACTAGTTCTCATGATGTGATGCATGCCACCAGCACCCTTTCTACTCTTTTAAGGCACCATACCCAACTGTAGGGACTTACCTGTTGTAGAGATGAAAAGATCAAGGTTACCACATTACAGTTTGTATAGATTTAAAAATCTTGAACATATATTGAATTATGTCATTCAAATGTTTTTATGAACCTATAGTAGTTAATGATCCAACCCAAAATTATTTACAAGCTGAATATTTTATGTCATATTTTCCATGAGTCATGTAAGACTTCACAAAGGTCAGAAGAGAGTTATGTAGTTACACCTGGTTTTAGGCAGCAATTTAGCACATTATTTTTATTGAGGTTCCATCCACTCTCGTCACTACACACATACAATTATCTCATACGTGTTTCTCTTTCCTTCTGTGTATGTTTTCCATTTTGTACCAACTGGAATCTACCACAGTTTATACAACAATTTGCATGCAATGAGATGTTTCAGAGCAGAATAAACTGTGTATCATACAAAATGACACACAAGGTGCTTCAAAAAAGGATTAAGTCTTTGCAGCAAGCACTGGCCAATGGCTCTGCTCTATGTAGTCATCACTGACCTATGCTTTCAGACTTCAGGAGATGGTATCTCGCCAGACTGGCAATAGCATTACAGAACACAAGGGACTGATTCACTGTCTTAGCTCACCACAAGGAATCTTTAAGAATGCATTGAACATTGTTGCTCTTCCATTAAGTTAATCAAAATCTAATAATTTTAAATAGAGAAAGAAGGGCAAAATATTGCTGTTGGTAAACTTTCAAATGACAAAATGACAAAACTTTCAAAATGACACACAATATTTGAACTGATGATTTAGTATTTTGAAAATGGAGCTTAGGGGCTTTTTCAAAAACAACAGAAATCTTTGTAAGTAAAGAATCAAAAAATCCCTTCATTTTTCAGTTAGCCCATGCCAGAGCATAAGTGTAAGGAAGAATTTCACCAATAAAGAAATAGTTTCATTTTCTCCATGCAAATAAATAAAAGCAATTATAGAAAATATATTTAAATGTTAAAATACCAATAAGAATATTTTTTGGTTATCTGGCTTTCTAAACCTGCCATGGAACGGCTGCATTCACCAAGGGTAACTGAGGAAAACAAGATTATTTTCTAAAACACCCTCTCATCTATTATTCTCAAAACCAACTCTTTTTATTTTCAGTTCTCTTCCTAAAGGCTTTTTTATTAAAACTATTTTCAAATCTGCTTTGTACCTGAAGGGAAAACTCAAGTGAGTGATGTGCATTTTAAAGAGAAAAGCGGTTTGTCTTTTCCCTTAATCCTGACAACAATATAGTACCTCTTTATTTCAAACCATAATGATTTTTTTGTATGTCTTTGCCTTTATGTCTGACACTGGTCTTGATGTACAGTGTGTTCTTAAAAATAACAGATTTTCACTGAGAAAAAAGTAAAAGTTTTACATCTAAGCTAAAAGTCACGGAGCAAGTTTAAAAAAAAAGCAACACTCTTGGGAATAAGAGTATAGAAGGAATTCTTCACTTCATGTGAATGACGATGCCTAGAATCACCCTCAAAAGACTTTTGTAAGGAAAGTAAATTTTGGAAAGTACTTAATATGTTTTTATTCTCAAAATTTTCTTGTGATCTTCTCTCACCTTATATACAGCAGGAACTACTGATGGTATCGACAACCTGATTGATGTAACCCAGAGAATTTATAATTGCTCTGTCTTTATAACACCATTTCAGCATGTAGACATTTTCCTTTGCTACTCAGCATGTCAATAGAAGCCTTTTCTCTCCTCCACCTCCTGGAGCAACTAAGAAATATAAGACCATGGTGAAGTACTTTTTTGGCAGCCTTTCTGATATCCCCACATGCTGAGCAGCACCCATGAAACAGCTTGTTATTCTTCTGAGTGGGTAAAATCAGAAAGGGAATTACAGCTTGAAAACAAAGTTCACTGTTTCATATAACCTCAGAAGAGCAAAATATAGAATGAAAAATCATAATTTATTAAATTATCTAATTGTGTTCCTCCTAACCTCCTTTCAATTCTCTGTAATTTTTAATACAAATTTTACATATGCCTGATACATTAAAGGTTACAAAAACACATTTTCTTTCCCTGTTCTTATTTTTCTATAGCTTTTTTTCTCTCAATGAGATTATATGACTGATAGTTAAGGGAATCTGGGATTCTCAAAATCTGGGTGGGGTACGCCAATTCTCTTAGTTCCCATTGCTATAAACAACAAAAGTAACTAAATCTAAAAGCAAAAGGTACCGATGAACAGAAAACATTCTATAAGAAAACAATACATGGCAAAATTATAAAATCATGCACCTGCATCTCTGAGAATTCTGTTGTGTATCCTATTCCATGCACAAACTGCCTTACCAAAGGATCCCATTAAATAAGGACATTAAGTACTCAACTTCTTTGGCAGTACAGTGGATTACTGACCTGGGCAAGGATAACTGTCCTTGTGCCATCATTTTCAAATGGAAAAGACAAAATTTCCTTTTCAGACTTTCTTTTCCTCATCACACAATCTTCTCTAGGGACATCAGAAAAATTGGGGATGTTTTTACAATTCTACAGCCTTTCCCACTCTTGAAGACTTGAAATAGATTGTGTTTTATTTGACAACCTTATTTTGATTCATCTGCTTGTGTCACACTTCTTGCCATGACAAGTAGTGGGATTTCCATATGGCACCAAATTTAACTATGCAAGTCCAATGACAAATTTTCATAGGAACTAACCCCTATGTTATCAGTTCAGAAATTTTCTTACACTTTTCTTTTTATCCAAAGTATCATGGAAGAAGGGGAAATCCAAAGAGTCCAGGGTTAAAAAAAATACACTGTCTAGTAAAACACAGATGAGTAGACCAAAATATCTTCGCAATGTCTTAAACAAAATTGTTCATAGAACTAAAACAAGATACTGCTTTCCATTTTTAAATGGAAGTTTTCATGGGGATTTTTTTTTTCAAGCCTAGAATGCAGAATCTCTTGTTCTTTCACTACAGCAGCTGTCTATCACATTATGTCCTGAATCTACATATGTGCCTTTTGCACTCCTTGAACACCTTAGTGATCTCTTCTTGTTCAGAAGTCAAAGTTCAGTGAGACCCACTATCAATTAAGCCTTTTGTTCCCATAGATACTGCTTTTGAAATTTTTGACTAACAGGTCACTCAGTCAAATCACTTCACCTGAAAATTACCTATTTTACTGCCAGAATCTCAACATTGCCAGCATCATTAGGCGCTTTTGCAGAAAGCCAAAAGGGTAGAATTGTTGTCATTAATGTTAAAATCTTTACATTTACTCTTCTTATTATACTTCACTTTAAAAATTCAGTACTATATATTTATTCAAATTAAAGTTGTTTTTATTATTTTTATTCTTCCTCTGTCTTCATGGAGGACAATGCAATTAAATCATAGAACTGATTCAAACATCTCGAGGTACACAACTTCTAGTGAAGCAGATGAAAGAAGATAAATTCAACATCCATGAGGACAGGAACAAAAATTATACAGTATTAAATAAGTAAAAAAATAAATCAAAAGTCAATGTTCCTTTCTTTTAGTTATCATTCTTGCAAGCATGAAAATATAGAATGCAGTTAATTCTCTACAGATGCCCATTCTCCAACTAACTTGTAGCAAAAAATTCTGTTGCAAAATTTTAGCAGGAAAAGAGAGAGACAATTAACTGGAAAATGGCAGCTTAATTAAGAAAAGATCAAGCAACTGCCTGTTAATACATAGTTCTTTTAAGGTACTCCTAATGCTACATTTAGGAAGTAAATGAGCTGCTACACAATTACAGGAGGAAAATAGTACAATTATCACAGAGATAACTTGGGTGGACAGCCTACAATTTCTGACTATGTTAGATAGTATTAGTGAAAGAATAAATCACAAATGAACTGACATTAAGGGTCAAATGCAGTAATTCAAGAGAAGCTTTAGGCCTTTCCCAGAAAATACTAAAATAGGCAGAATTCATAACAACTTCAATTACCAGTTCTAGCAATATTCTGTCTCATATTTACTTTTCTCTCTTCTCTCTGCAGAAAACCACATTTCACACAGTGACAGAGGAAAATTAGCAGGTCCTTTTCCTTCTGAGAAAAATTGCTTGCAATGTATCTTTTAAGTGTGTGTATGACTTAGTATATATTTTTAGTCAAAGCTCTTGAAAAGGCTACAGTGTCACAAAGAAATGCTTTCAAATGAAAAGCCAATGGCTAACCAGCAAACTGTGCTGAAGCACAGCTGCATTTTATAGAAGTCAGTCCTGCACCTAATGGGCAGTTTCTTAGTCAGAGTAAATCCAAATAGTCCTTATCACAATGGTGCCACAACATTTTACACAAGCTGAAAATCTCATGCCACTTTTGTCAAAAAATGTGCAGACTGAATCCATATTTTAATGTATTCCTAATAAAGACTTAACTACAGCAATTTTCAAAGCACCCTTGAAAATCTCCAAAATAAATGCTAAGACATGTAAAATAAAACGCAAAGCAGGAAAAATAGGTGACCTCTGTATTCTTCTCCTCCCTCCTCCTAAATCACAAGTTATACATGTGTGATTCATGCACAGTAAGCCAAGAAGGTACACATTTTTCAGTACTAGTAATGCTGGGCATCTATAAAAATTCTTTTAATGGAAGTACATTTAAAGGCATGAAAATTCTTCCAAAAATATGCTTACCTCTTCCAGAGCAAGGTAAATTGGAATTTCCTTGGCATTTCTTAGCACTTTCTTCAACTGACATTGGACACGAATGTGGATGTTCACACTTTTTCCCAGTCCATCCTTCTTTACAGTCGCATCTTCCACAATTACACTGTCCATGACCTTTATAATGAATACAATTCAAGATTAACCTCCATTCTAATGAGGTATAAAAACTCTTAATTGGATGAACTTTATCAAAGTTGGGGCTTTATTCAGTAATGAGACTGGCAAAAAAATAAAATCAATCCACTATACCTACTTTTGTTTCTGAAAATAGTACCAGTCTACCATTCAATTTGAGCCATATTCCCTTTTCTGTTTCTTTTCCTTAAGGGATGTTTAGCCACTTCGCACATGATGTAATGCACAAGGGTGGAACACAGATTAAAAATACACATTTCACCACTGTTTGGAAAAGTGGAATGTCTTAAGGCAATATTTAATTTATTTTTATGATATTTTTCTACCGTGGTTGCAGCATATTCTCTAAAAGTATATCAATACCATTTTTTATCTACTTGCAATCAACGTGATCCACTAGAGACAAATAATTTCAAGTTTCAAACCAGAGTCTTCTACTAAACAGTGATATACAAATAAAAATATATTGAAATATTGGACATTCTCATTCCAGTAAGACAATTGGATGTGGTTTTTGGTATCTTACAGCATGTCTGGAACTATTACCTGCACATATATTTCCTCTATATAAAAGCAAACATATGCAATTTTTCTTGAGCTTTTCTCAAGAAAAACTAAGAAAAAAAAGATTGTCCTTATCCCTCTTTATGCTCTTTGCAAAAAGCATTGAGATTCTGGCAATGCAAAATGTTCCTGAGAAAAGCCTGAGAATGAGCAAAACAACATTCCTTGCCAGAAAATCAAATAGCTATTTTCATGAGCTCAGACAGCAGGTTAGATCTCTCACAATTTTCACATAATCATCATTCACTGGACACAGGACCAAAGCATTGTTCCAATGTCTATTTTTTAATCCATGTTCTTCTTGAAAACCACAGCAACAGATATTTTATATATCTTTTTAACCATATTTGCACTTTAGTACCAATTTATCAAACATATTTGTTTGTTAGTTCACAAGGAGAAAATGGGAGGAAGCAATCATTCTAGGAGTCATCAGATTACTTCCCAGAATACAAGGTTTATTAATTGCACAAAATATCTTTCCTTTACGTTAGTTATTTGTTTTCCTTGAAAAGCTTTACAAGCTTCCTCTTGTTTAGAGGATGAATTTAGATTAGGTTATAACGAAGAAATTATTTACCCTGGGGAGGGTGATGCTCTGGAACAAGTTGCCTAGAGAAGCTGTGGATGCTCACTCCTGGAAACATTCAAGGGAAGCCAGGATGGGGATTTGAGCAACCCAGTTTACTGGAAGGTGTCCCTCCCCATGGCAGTGGTTGGAACCAGATGATTTTTAAGGTTCCTTCCAACACAAACCGTTCTCTGATCCCACAATTCTTTCCTTTGCTTTCATGTGTACCTGCTGACAGGTTGTGAATTGGATTTATGATCCCTGACCCAGAGAGATACCTATGGGAGGATTACGCACTTTGATACAATAGTTTCTTTGCTAAAGCCACAGCAAAAGGACTAATGAAATGTGTGAACATACAGATTTTCTTAATGGAAACATTTTCTTTCTGTGTCAAGTAATGAGAGCTATTATCTCTTTAAATGAAGATAATCACTTTAATGTTAAGAAGACTTCTGAAAGACAATAATTCAGGAACATTCTGAATGGTACTTGAGGTGTTAAAAGAAGGCATCCAGTTGTCAATATGATGTACTGTGAAATAACAGTCACCTCAAGCCACATGAAGCTTCTGGAGGGAGCTGTCCTTGTGTGATGTTAAGTCCTCACATCAGGGCTGTCAATTCCTGTCATTTGTATTTTATGAAATAGACATAGAATTTCATTCAGTCACAGTAAAACTCTTTACATGAAAACAGGATTTCCTATAATTTCTCCATGCTACTCAGGATAATGTGGCTTCCTGTCTCTACCTATTAGGTAGACAGAACAAGACAAGAAAATTTTGTATCATCTCTTTTTAATGAAGGTTTCAAGAGAGATGGATTATTTTCCCTAATCCAACTAATCACTCTTGGATTCATCCCAAATCAATTTACAAATAATTGTGAGAACAATGAGGATATTTTTTTAGCTACACCTAATGCATGTACACTTTGTGCAATAAAAATTTATTTCATAAAAGCAATTAAAAAACCTGTCCCACTACAATATCTCTGTTAAAACTTTGATTTAATTGCAGATTCTGCCTGACTACCACAATAAACGAAAATTAAAATTTATGCATCTTTTCTATTTCTGAGACAAGACTAAACAGCCGGACTAGAAGATATTGTTCACACTGCTTCATGTGCAAATGGATTTTTTTGCACAATCTATTTTAGGAATGCATACTTGGATGGCCAGCTAAGACTAAATTAGGCTTTTCTAAAACATAATGGAAAGGGAATGGATAAAAATAATTAGTACTAAAATTTTTGATGAGGAGATAGAAAAACAAAATTATACTTCAACTTGAGTTTTAGTCACATCAAGCAAGTCATATGAGTCCTTCCTTTCATATCTAAGTTTTCCTCATTTACAGTTATGTCTGTGCAATAAAGAACAATGTACCAGTCCTTAATCCAAAGCCAAATGGCAATATCTTCCCCCAGGCTCCTTTGTAACTGTCTGTACTTTCTTACCCTCTGCTTTCTCACAACCATTACCATCCTGGGCAGCAGCAGATGCAAAGGCAATAATGTCCAGGAAAAGGGAGCTGAAGCATGACTTTTTCAGTTTCACAGCATTAGTTGTAGATGCCACGGGTTTGCTTTAATTTAATTAGGTTTGAAACTCTTGTGTTCACCATTAACTATAGAATGCATTTACCCTGTTGATTTGTAGCTTTGCATTCCTTAGTTGATGCTGATATTTTAATCAGTCCCTGAATGCTAAAATCCCTAACAGCAACACAGTGATACATTCAAAAACTGACAACCAAGTCAATCTGCCTGCCTGCCTGCTCTCATGACTTCGTGACTGCACACAGCTCTACATCATTCCAGTTTATTCATTAAATAAACCCTTAAATAAATATATAATATCTGCAAGTGGTTGAACAGTAACTAGTAAATTAAGTCACTGAAGGTTTTTGGAAAAGCTTCTTTTCCCCCATTTTACTGGCTAGCAATTCCTCTAAATTTATTTAAAAAAAAATACAAACCAAAACAAACAAACCTCACCCCCACCCCCAACTGCTGAGAAACTTTTTACTTTTTAAACAGGCAAAGAAAAGGCTGAACATTTTATATATCATGCTGGTTTCAGTTTTCTTTCTCTATTACAGACAACTCCAATTATCTTTCTGTGGGATATATCTCACTCTAGGAATAGGAGGAAAATATACAACATCATTATTGTCCTTGATGTGACTGCATTCTTCCTGTTATTAATTAGGCCACACCAGATTTCTACAGGATGCATTGAAGCTGCCAACCTCCAATCTGTAAAGTCCCTTTGAAATCACATTCATTTGCTTTTGCAGAATTCCTGTGTGTACAAATTGCATGCTGTGTATTGAACAAAGTCCTTCTCTCCTGCCTAGTTTTAGCGTCTTTATCAGTATCCACACAAAACTGCATGCAAGGTCTCTCTGAGAATCTCAGCTTTTGTTAGCTGATACATGGAACATCTAAACTGCAAAGCCATGGATGGATGGATGGATGGATGGATGGATGGATGGATGGATGGATGGATGGATGTTAATTGTTCTGAATATAATGCTCTCGAGTCCAAGTAGAAGAAAAAGGAAGATGGATGTGTCTAAGGTGTGCAGTCTGGGCTGCAGCTACAGAAGTGCAGCTGGGCCACATATTCATATTTTTCAAGTATTGATGCTCTACTTGTTCTCATGTCAAATTGTATTTTCAGGAGACTGGTTTTCATTTACTCATTTATTTACTCTTCCTTGAATTTCTTCTTGATTATCATCTATCTCCCTGTCATATAAAATGAAATAACAACCACAGTCTGATATAAAGAACTTTCAAATTCAAATTTTCCCAATAAAGGATACACCTATATTTTAAATTTTCAACCATTATCCATATATCCATATGTTAGGTTACACTGAACACAAGGGTATTAGAAGAATCTAAAAGATTCTTCCTAAAAGTATCTAATTTTTACAGGATTTTGTTACATGGCATGAAAAAAAAAAAAATTATGTCTTTAATTTAAAAAAACCCTCCAAGCCCTCTCCTCCCCCCCAAGCTTGGTATATTTTAAGATAGGAAAATGAGAATTGGAGCACTAGGGAAGAGGAAGATCAGACCAGTTGGAAGGTTTTTTTATAAAACTACACCTAAATCCCATTTATACACAAACCTTACCTGAACAGAAGTCATCAGAATATCTATCATACACTGCTTTGCAGTTTCTTTCATCACACTCACAAGTATCTCCATGAATATCTCCCCAATCACCAGTTGGGTCCACATCATGGCATGTACATTCCCCACATACACATGTGCCTAAAAATGTTTTAAAAAATACAATTAAAAAGAAAAAAGAGATAGAAGATTAACTGCATAATTTAGAGTAACAGCACTTTGATTACAGGAATTTACGCTTGTGAATTTTCAGCTCTCACAGAAATGCAATTTCAAAGCTGCAAGTGATAATCTTGAGCGTGTGCTCATCTTCTATGATTTGAAATCTTCTATGATTATTTAGTAGCAATACTTTAAACAAACAAATTGGCTTCCTGTTTATGATTCTTTTTGCTGTTGAGCCTTGCTAGGAGTCAACAAAAAATGTAGCTCACAGAACAGTTGTACATCCTTGACATCAACAGTAATTTTCCCTGTCAGTAATGACAATAAAAATCAATTCTGTTTAAATGACTTGGGCTTGGGCACAGGGGATAATTAATGGTTGTTAAAGCATAAACATTTAAACTACAAGAGAATCCAAACTAGCACAGCTGAAAATGTCTAGGAGGTCATTCTTCACCTAAGAACAGGAGCATAGATCTATATGAAAAGATACTTCTCCACTTTCCCAAGTCAATATTCAGAGCCACATCCTGATGCTTACAATAAGAAGAAATGTGAATAACAGAAAACAAATTTGCATATTTTACCAATATGCAAAAAATATGCACCCTACTTATTCAGGAAAATCTGAACAAAAACCCCCAGCCAAACAAAAAAAAAATGAATTTCCTTATTCAGAAATCCAAATATGCTCCAGGGCAACACACTCACTACTTTTTTTGAGATGCTAACAGGCTCATAGAAGCAGCCTGACCTTACTGATGCATGCAGTTCTTTTCTTGAAGAGGTACTTCTTCTACTCTGCCAACACTTTTGTCATCGTATTTAGGTTTCTCTAAACAATATAATGCATTTGAGGACAACAGGACAGGACGACTAAACAGTACACATAGATATGGGCACATTCTCTAATAAAAGGAGAAGGTCTACACAACCCAGCATGCATGACATGAACAGGAAGAGCTACAGCCCTTAATAATGCTAAAAACCCTGAGACAGCCCTCAAGAAATTTGTGCCTAATTTTTTATACTTTCACAATTCAGTGATATTACTGAAGAAGAAAAAAACATACAACCAACCAAAAAACAAACAAAACCAGGAAATGCCTCTGGAGAGTGATTAATCCTCCCAGAAACAACTTCAAAGTTAATTTGGATCAGCTGCCCTGGATGTCAGAATGCAGAAAAGAATCTCACCAAAGTTTAAAAATCTAAATTTTCACATGTGGTCTAAGCTGGTTGACTAAACAGTGCAGGGGAAAAGATAAGAATAATTCATCCATCTTAGCACTGAAGGAGGGTGAGCAGCAAGGTTAGCCTCTATATTTGATTTTTAGAAGGCTCAAGACTGACAAGATGAACTGTACTTATATCACAAGATGTATAAGCACAGAAAACGGGGTAAGTAGGACCAAATGGAGCAGAAATACTTTGCTGGAAAGCAACTTCACAATATCAGAAGACTACACAATTCTTATGAAGATAAAATCACAAATACATGAAAAGCTGAAAACGTGGAAGTATCACACAAATGTATTGGAAGTTGCAGCTACTCAGACTATCAGCTATGCTATTCACACAATTTCTTCTACTGCAATGCCAGTTTAAAGAAATAATCACATATTAAAATTTCAAATTTGATTAAAAGCTTGCTTTGATGAGAAATTCTTTGCCAAGAAATTATTTTCTCCATGCAAAGAAAGCATCTGATATGATGACACTTTGATACCTATTATTTCCAGAACTACATGAAAATTTTATGCTGAAGTCCCGAGACTAAATGAACCTACATGATCTCTGTATTTGAGCCAAACTTTCAATTTCAGAGTAATTACGAGAAGAGAGTTTTCTAAATGCTCTCAGGATGATTGGATGTTCACAGTACTGCAGGTTTTGCCAGTAGAGATGCTTTTAAGAGAGGCATCTCTGTGACTCTTGCTTATGTACTACTATAATTATTCTGGTTTTTTGCCAAAAGAACACCCTATTTTTTTTAACTCCTTGTTCACAGCAGCTACTGAAAAGCAACCTTATTTTGTAGGTTTTTCTTCTTTTTTCCCTCCCCTCTAAATGACAAAATTAGACAGAAGTATAAGGTGAAATTCAAATTCCAAAACTGTGTGCAGATAAAACCTTATGTAGTTAGAGAAGTGTGTGAAGTCTACCTTTCCATCTCTATACATTCCACAGCATTGTTACTGAACACTTCACAGGTGGTTTTGCAGTTGTAGTGGAAATTAAATGCTTTATATTGTTATTTTTCCCATTCCATTGAGAATCCTGTCTTCTTTAGGAGTGAATTGACATACAGTTCTGGGCCCTTATAGCACCAATCTGTTCAAAGTCACAAATCTGGTAATACTTTATTTTGCAAGGAAGATCTTTTACCAAAACAAATATTAACTAAATAACAAATTATCCTGCTCAGTCTTACTACAAAATTAAAGAATGGGAACAAGTTGAGTTTGCTTAATCAAGAAGTGGATGTGGATTTGTGTGAGTTATACCTAAACTTACAGATACCTAAACAGGTAACTACACAGTTGGAAGCATATATCCAGAGCTGAAATAGGTGAGAACAAGTAGAAACTCTCAGCAAACACAGTCCATGTCCTACTGTAGAGAATGCATAGAGTGAAATAAAAGCCAACTATATAAACATGTCTAGAACGTCCATGCAAATGACACACCTCTGTTGCTGCAGATTTTGCCATCTGGAGATGTGCATCTTTTCTTGATCTCCCAGGGGGTGATGTCACACTGGAATTCACATTTATCTCCATGCCAACCAGCCTCACAGTAACAGTTTCCACAGTAACACTTTCCATGGCCTTAAGCCAAAACAAATTTTGTACAGTGAGAAGGAGGCAAGTTTTTAAAAGGCATTAACAATTTAACTGTTTTGATCTTTTCTTTCAAAAACTTTTACTGCTAGATAGAATAGAAACAATTTATAATCCATATATGAATACATTAAATCAGACAAAAGATATCTGAACTACACTTTTCCCCTCTATTTTAGGACTGGTTTTCCTTTAATCATAGATTAAATCTAATCAATAAACAGTAACTGACAACATCATTTTTACATTTTTAAACTTTCTTTTTTAGTTTATGGGTAAATTTTGAAGACTAATCGTTAAAATTTAAGCACAGCTTTACACATCAAGGTAGGACACATACTTGGCATGTCTAAGAACGCATTGTGTGTTCTTGACACCTCAGCTAGTTGCAGTAAAGACATCTTGATTCATTACATGCCAACTATGTTGTACATGGCTTCCCTTCTTCTTCCCCTCTGTCAAGAAGATTTTTGAACACAGCTAAACCAGTTTATTAAGGAGAATTCTTTTTGAAATTCATTTTTCATATGTTCATTTAACAAAACATACATATCCCCAAAAAAGATGGCTGCATTATTCAAGTCTGGGTGAAACCAACTCCAGAATATTTTTATCTGCTAAGGTACATGTACCCTGTGCTTCACAGCACAAAGCTTTTAAATTAAGTTGCTGCAATTCTTAGAGCTGCTGAATCTGGACTTCAGAGGACCATTGCATATTCTCATTTAAAATCCCTACTTAATCCCAGGATTTAAAATAAAAAGTTATTTTTGCCTTCAAAGGCACTTAAATTGAATTTATTTTGCTGTCTGTGTAAGGAAAAGACAAAGAATGAGATTTTACACAAGTACTCTCTTTCTTCAGACACACACAGGGGAAGCACTACCACCAGCTATGAATAGTCTAGGAGCAGACTGGAGCACTCTTGTGGGCATATGGACACAATCTCCACGTGTGTAGCGTGAACAGTGTTTGTAGCACCTTCCAGCTCAAGGACAAGCCTCCTTCTCAACATAGACCACAGCATTTATAATGCCATAAATTGTGTGTTTTGCATAATATTTGACTGCCAGGTTCCTGCCTTATAATGACATGAAAGAATAGTTTAAATTTTGGTTGCTTTTCTATCTATCAGCAGAGTTCATTCCATCTTATTTTCTTGTCTTTCCTATCACAGATGAAATTCATTATTCATTTTTTTCTCTTCTTATCTTCCTGCTTCTGAGTTATCATCCTACATTTATTCTTGATATTTTTAATTTTTGCTTTCATGAAAAAATTCCTAATAATCTATTTTCTGCTTTGGTTTTTTTTCAAATATTGTCCATTCTGCTCTCTCTTTTCTGTGCCATGAAGTATTCACATTCCTCATATATTCTACTGAAAACAGACACACTAAGCTATGAATTACCTAAGTGAATTATCTTGTACAATTCTCTTTGCAGTTCTTCCAAAAAGAGGAGAATGTCACAGGATTTATTAATTCTTTAACCTTATGCTTAGCTCAGTTTTGCATCTGAAATTTGCATGTACAATTTGCCGTGTGAAGTCTTGCAAATAGAGTTACTTTTATTTTAAGAAATACATTCAATAAAGATATTTTGTAAAACCATGTAATTAAATAATAGCCTGTATTAATCTTCTTCACTTTTCTTGTGCTCATTAAGATACATACCTGTACAAATCTCTCCTGTTTCATCATCAATGCATTCTCTGTCATCACATTCACAAAATTTGCCATATACCAGTCCATTTTCTTCTGAGTCAGCACACTGACACCTGCCACAATGACATGTGCCTGTAAACATTTTAAGAGACATTACCCAATGACTGCAGATAATAGAAAGAGTTTCATTAGTGCATCAGAGATGGTACATCTTTTATTTCTGAGAAGGCTGAAATCTAAAGACCATTCACACAAATAAAGACAGACACGGAAATTATCCATATCAACAAAAAGCCTAATCTTAGCTGTATCGAGACAGAGCATTCAAGAGCTTTGGAAGTGTAAAGCTGGTTTTATTTTTGGGTTGTTTTTTTTTTTTCCACAGCATTAAAAAAAAAAACTAAAAAAAAAACTAAAAAAAAACAAACAAAAAAAAACCCAACCAATCAAAAAAACAAAAAGTAAATAAGCAACTACCAAAAAACCACACAAGCAATGAAAACCCAGAGCACTCAGGCAATGCGGCAAAAGATGCAAATGGATTTGTAAAGAGGTCTCTCCTCTATGATTGCTCATCATGTCACACATTTGCTCCTTGCTGTTTTGAGGAGAGTTGCCCCTCAGCTCACTGGCTGCCTCCCTCCATGACCTGCCCTTCTGAATAGGAAGAAATTCTTTAATTGCTCCCTGGGAAAGGAGAATCCCCTCTTTTCCCTCAGAGAGTCTTTCTGACCTAAGATCATACAAAACTGTATGAATGAGTTCCACAGTCAAAAAAAATCACAAATAAATTAAAATGACATTAGAAACAAACGTATTACTATGTCACTCATATAGAAAACCCCTTGTCCCTACCTTTATTAAAATTCAAAGGCTGGGAACTTTGTGTAATATCACATTACTGTGGCCTTGTGGTCAGTGGTCTCAAACAAGTTGTTTCAAGTCAATGGCATCACTATGCCAGCAAGTACAGATGGTTTTTTTCAATTCACAACATTCATACTCCTCACATGGCATCCATATTTATTTTTGAAAACACAGTTATTGGCATCAGAGAAATTCTCCAAAATAGAAATTTTATGCTGATATTACACAAGATTGCAGAAACCAGTTGATGTTTTTACTCTTACAAATTTTACCCTTACAAGCATAGCATGACTTTTAATAAACATCATGTTAATCCAAAGAACAGAAGTATTGGGCTCTGTGACTGACATAGCCATTCTAAAATAGTAAATTGTAAAAATGTATGCAAGAGCTAATATAGTAATGCAATAATAATAATACTACAAGTGATAATACAACATAAGTAACCTAAAGAATTAGAGTCACTTGCTACAATTATTTGGTAAACAAATACAAATGCAATTTTTGAGAAAACTGTCATGATTACAAATAATTCCTGAACAGGAAAGAAGATAAAACAGAAAATTGGTTCCTATACTGGTCAGATATTCTGTATAGGTCAGAGAGACGGTGTCATAAAAATGTTCATTCCTTCCATTGGCGAAAGAGAAAATTGCTCACATAGAGAACCTCAGTTTAGGTAGGATGCTATAGTTATTCTGACAAATTATTAGGGACAAAGTCAGAAAAATTAAATTTTAGGTGGATCTTGATTGGTTATTGAAAAAAATCACAATAAATTATTATCTGTGTTTGCAACAGCTCATGTCATCCCTTCCCATCTTTTACTGGCAATTACAAAACAGATCCCAGACCTCAATGACCGTGTTAGTAGCAGATCAAAAGGCAATCCCACTAAGACAAAGTACAGCAGATCACAGTTAGCCAAACTCCCTAGTCAGTCTCATTGGAATTCCTGTCCTGTTTAATATCAGCAAAAGCAAAACCATTTATTCTTCTCATGATGCCACAAACACTTCCCCCTTAGCTACTTGGAGTGGCTGTTAAGTTATGTCCACTTTCCTGTGAAGAGTAGGGCCATTTCTAACCAAGAAAAGAATGAAGTTGTTTTTTAAAAACTTTGAGTAAGTACAATGAGCTATACTTATTCTTGAAAGTCAGTTTTTCATTTAGCTATCTCTCATGTCTCTCTCGATAGCAAGTTTCATACATCCATTGTTATAAATTAAGTGTATAATTTACTCAGTATGCTGCATGCTAATAGTTTTATGTTAAACTGTTTTCTTACCCTGTACTACCTGCTCTAACAAGGTCCACAAATCCTTGGGATTCTTTGCTTATGTCAGCAACTAACTTGTGAGAAATTTACCATATGAAAATGTGTGGATTCCAACAGAAATGAAATACCAGTATTAGTGAGCAGAAGTGGCATTCTTGAAACATTTTTCGACTTGGAGGTCAATGTAATGGAAAAACCAGAAGGCAACTTCTGGTCTCAAAACTTAATTGGTAGAAAATGCCCTTTAAAATGGTACCATTCTTCAATGAAGGTGACCTTCTAAAAGGCCATTTGGTTTATCTCTGATTTTTTTATTTTTTTCAAGGAGAAGACCTATTTAAGTTAGGATGGTTATAAAACTAAGCAATTAAAGAGAGTGTTACCAAATCAGAACAGTAAAGATGGAAATGCACCTTTAAATTATTCAACACATCTTCTACAACTGATTTTAATAATCAAAGTACAATTAAAAAGTGTCTCAAAAAGTTGCAAAGCTTATAAATGTCCAGGAAAAATATTTGCAAATGCCATTTCTGCATTCTGTACACAAACACTTGATAGAAATTACATCACTTCCTGTTTTAATGCCATTACAACATTCTGATGAGTAAAATAAATGACACAGTGGCACTTTCCTCAACTCACAACAGCTGTGCATAAATCAGAGTACTTAAGTAGGTGTTCCTAATCAGGGTACATTATATGCACAGAAATAAGCCTATAGGAAAATTAAAATTTTAGTATACCTACAATTACTCTGGGTCTCTTGAAACATACAAAATCACTAGTTAAAAATGACAGTAATTCTCAAGACTACACTGGGAGAGCACTAAGGTATCTCAAAAGCAACAAAAGACATCTTACCTGCACCAGAACAGATGATATCCTGAGAATTCTTGCACATTTCATTGCTTTTCTTCCGTGTAAGATTGCAAGTAGTTGGATACTGACAAGCTTCACCGTACCAGCCTTCATCACATTTGCACTTCCCACAGTCACACTTTCCATGGCCTAGCAAAGGAAGGAAAGAGTGTGTCAAGACCCTTCTTTTCTCATTCAGAAAGTGGTATTTTCCTATCCAGCTTTTAAAATAGATTCCATCAATTCCATTTTTAAAATGAACATGACTAACAGAATAACTTAACAGAGTTCATATGCAATTAAAAATAGCAGGGAGACAGCGAGCACATGGCTCCACCAAGAGCAAGGCCTGCTCAACTGACTTGTGCCATTTTATGATGGAGTGACTACATCAGTGGACAAAGGAAGAGCTACAGATGTCATTTATCTGAATTTATGTAAAGCATTTGACACAGTTGCCCACAACATCCTTCTCTAAACTGGAGAGAGATGGATTTGATGGGTGGACTGTTAGGTGCACAAGGACTTGATTGGGTGGCCACATTGAGGGGCCTGGAGGACACCAGTGACAGGAGGAGTCCCTCGGGGATCTGTACTGCAATGTCATTTATTATCTTCTTAATGACACAGACAAAGGGATCAAGTGCACCATCAGCAAATTTGGAGATGCCACCAAGCTGAGTGGTGCAGCAGACACACCTGAAGGATGTAGTGCCCTCCAGAGGGACATGGACAGGCTCGAGAAGAAGGTCCCTTGGAATCTCATGTGGATTAACAAGACCTGCAGCAAGGTGCTGCACCTGGGCTGGGGCAACCCCCAGTATCAGCATAGGCTGGGGGATGAACAGAGCGAGAGCAGCCCTGCCCAGAAGGACGTGGGGGCACTGGTGGGTGAGAGGCTGGACAATTTTCACTATTTACATTGCATACTAATAATTTTTCTCACTAACTTCCAGCAGCAAATTTTTAGTACTTCATTCTTTAGTATTCCTATACTATATTTTAGGTAGTAAATATGAAAACAATTGCATCTCTTTTAAAATAGAGAATTAAATTTTAAAATAAATATCTTTTGAATATGTATCTGATTTACAGAATATTCCTTTCCTATCACTGCATCCTAAAACCGGAATCTAATTAGAGTCCATTTTAAATGCATGGGTTCCTGTGGTTAGAGTCAACTGCCTGAAAAATACAAGCCCAGTCTGCTGCCAGTAAGAAGGAGTTTAAATAACTATTGTAAATGACAATTTTAGTTAGAAAAGATTGTCTCTTTTGTTGCTCAAGAAAACCTTGCTTGCCTTCCAATATGGTCCTAAGACAAGATACAGTTCAATAGCTGCAAAAAACATAAACCAAAAACATAAGAGAACATGCTAATTCTCGTTTTAAAACACGAGTTGCCACCTTGAGTTAAAATAACTATTGTAAATGACAATTTAACTAGAAAAGATTGTCTCTTTTGTTGCTCAAGAAAACCTTGCTTGCCTTCCAATATGGTCCTAAGACAAAATACAATTCAATAGCTGCAAACAGCATAAACGAAAAATATAAGAGAACATGCTAATTCTCGTTTTAAAACACGAGTTACCACCTTAAAAATTGCTGAATAATTCTCCATTGGTAAAGTACAAGGAAAAAAGTATATAAAATACAGAATAAAAACCTACTCTAGTGACTACTCTGCTTCACTGACAGACAACAGCATAAACCCATTCCAGAAAGTGGTGGTCAATCCTAGGTAGCTTACAAAAAAAGTAAAGAAAAAACCAACCATTTTCCTTCCTTTGAAGGATTGCTTGTCACTATGACTTTGCAATCTCTATGTTAGACACTCTTGTGATTTACCACTTTGATGTCTGCTGGTGAAGAAAAGATATTCTAATAAAAGTAGGGCTAATTTTCCCATTCCCATGTCTAAATGACAGAGTAAGGCAGAAAACACTCCGTAGCAATTATTACCATGGTCCAGCAGCACTAACCTATCTCAGTTAGAGATGTACTAATCTAACACATGATGCATGAAGGAGATAAGTAATTTCACTTAAAATGCAACACAGTCTGTTGAAAGAAAATTATTGAAATATTTTCATGAAAGAGGTTATACAGAGGAGTTACTTAACAAGAAAATACCAAAACCCCCCAAATTAATAAAACTTTGAGAAGTAATGGAAGATCATTTGCATGCAACTGAAAGAAACTCTCAGAAAGCTAACTAATATGAATTTGCAAGATTGCACACATGATTTTCACCTTCACCATCCCTTAAAATATATTAATTTTTCCATTTGGATTTTTTTTTAATTTTAAACAATGGCAATATTTTATCTAAAAATTTGGGAGAAAGGTCTATATTGAAGTGTAGAAGGCCACAACTGCCTGCAATAACTTGCATACCTCACAGCTTCTTCACTGTCACTCGGATGATGCAATTGATCTGCAAATCAGTTTGACATAGGAATTCCCTTCTTGCTTATTTCCCACACCCACATGTAACAATATTATTTCCTTCCTCATGACAAAAATAACGATATGATGAAACATAAACCAAGTATGTGATAAATTGTAAGAAAATTAGAGAAAGCACAGAAGTTCACTATTTGGTAAGATAAAAAAACCTTTTCTTTTAGAAAGGTTTTTGTAGGATCCCATTTGTTGTGTATAAATTTCTGCATTATTTAGAAAGCAAATAATGTTATGAAATAGTAAATAAGGAGTAACTATCACTATGAAAGCTATGAGGTGAGATTGCAACTTCCCATAAAATAAATTTTAGCAATAAAGGGTAGACCCAGGTATGAACTTCATTAAAAATCATCATCAACAAAACATCAACCAAAAAAAAAAATCCAACCAGAAACACCCAAAAAAACAACCAAAAACAAACACAGAAAACAAGGAAATAAGGAAGACTCAAGAAAATGCAGTAATTCCTTTAAGGAAAAGACTGTCTGAGGACTGTGAAAAATGTGCAGCTTCACACATTGGGAGAAACATTTTATAACAAAGGGCTCAATTTCTAACTAGATGAGCAGTCATCTCAGAGAGTATATCTGGACTGTGCAGAAAGCTTTTACGGTGGAATCTAAAATTAATATGCTAGGAAAACTGTCAGATGTCAGAAAATATATGAAGAAAGTGAGAACAGAAAATGTTAGGCAGGGTCAGATCTTGCAAAATTTCAAGTACTGAAATGTACTTTCATCATCCAAATAAAAAGAAAACAGGAAAAAGAGTGGCTTCACCAAGCAGTAAAACCCAGTAAAGATTAAAGAAAATTTTCAGGCAGTCCAAAACAAAACTAATATGGGGATGTTGACTACCAGTAGCAAACACAGTGTGACTAATGACATGGTCTCTGGAAATGAAAATTACTCATCTAAGATAAGAAGAAAATAAAGACATAAAACTATTTTAAAGGAAGTGTTGGGACCAAGAGGGCAAGACCCCATAACCTCCATTTGAGAGTACTTAAAATACTTGTACATGAAAGGGCAGTTCAGCAACAAAGACTATTAATGAATCAGGCTGGCAATCAAGTGTCTGAAAAATAAAACATAGCTTTTATTTCTTTTAAGCAAAAGGAGTGTACATGATCCAGACAACATTAAAAAAAATGCCTGTTATCTCATGAGGTGTGGCAGGATTTGAAATAAATTATGAAGTATTGCATAGATACAGACACTGAAGTAATGAAAATGGAAAACAATGAATAACAGCTTTACCCCAAAGTAGACTATCATTATGCCAAAATAACCTGGCATATCTTTTTTGAGATAATGAATATTGTAAGAAGAGGAACATAGAAAATCCATATGATGGGATCATATGTGTTGGACACAATGCTGCCCATGACAGGAAAAAATATTCTGGACAAAATGCTCTAGAAATGTCAAAGAATCACAACATAGTTTAAAGGAAGGAAACAACATTAGGACAAAAAGGCACATTACTGGAATAGATGTCTGGCCATTTTCAAATGATGGTTTTGGAACTCTGTGTGTTTTACTGATACTGATAAAGAAATTCAGATAATACAAACAACATTTGGCAATAACAAACCTGTAAATCCTCTCTAGAGAGGTGATGATGAAAGATCATACAAAAATAGCTGGACTGACAACCTGAGGGACTGAAGTAGTAAAAGTGGACTGAAACTGGAAATACAAGCACAGGATTACACACTAGGGGCAAGGAAATGATGTCACAGGCTAATACCTCCCCACATGGAAACAGCAAGAAGAATGTGACTGCATATTGACATCAGCTCTGGAAACATGGTGTAACTAAGCCTTTAGCAGACAAGTGTCTGAGATGTACCATTGAGGATATACCACTAGGGACAGGAAGCAGTAACAAATCTGCATTTGAAATTATACACACAATGTATGGGATACGGTCCTGAGCTCAGTTTATCCTTGAAAACTGCCATTAGGTCTCTAAACCTTGGAAGACCAAGTCAAGTTATCCAGGGAAAACATTTGCAGAATTTTAGCCACTTGCAAAGTTTCAATTGGTTGGGAATTAAAACATCTGAGCAGAAAGATGGTAATTTAAACCACAAACATTTGGCTCTGATCACATACTTTTCTGATTAGACACTTGACCTCAAGCTAAGTGCCTTCTAAAAGTATTTTTCTACTATATATTTGCATGCCTACAGGTCCAAGAGCAAAGATACAAAGGTAAAATCTCCGATAAAAAGTTCTGAATCCACATCTGTATTGCACATATTCAGGGCATCGATTTGGAAGCCTGCTTTTGCTGAGCTTTGTGTGTAATCCATCATGAGAGACAGGCACTTCTGCAGAGTGACTCAGGTCCTGTGTGGGCTGAACAGACCTCAGAGGTTGTCTGTCTTTTTTCACTAAACTGCTGGGAAGCTGGGACTTTGGAGTTTGATGCATCATTAGATACCTTTGTATGCAAACACAGATAATTCATTTATGTTCTTTTGCTTCACTTATCCATACAATATTCAATGTCAAGGTTTAAATATTCTGACATATTTTGAATAAAAAAGGAGCATGATGTCAGCTTAGTTACAGGCTGATCCGCACTGCCTTATAAAAACAATTCTATTAAATAATTATTGGATGGCCCAGAAACTAAGTTTGAATATTATTTTAATTTTTATGTGGTTTCAGAAACTGCAGTATTGATCAGTGCTATTGGGGTTTTTTGTGCATCTTACTGGAAAATATTTTCTCCATGTTTGTACCAGTTTTCTTTAATTTTTTTTTATTACATACTAGTGTTCACTGTGACTGAATTTTGCTACATCCTTGTGCTTAAACTTTCCATAGGCAATGAAATCAGTCAAAACAAACTACTTGGTTTGTCACCTCCCATGCTCTTGCTAAGTGCATGTGTGAATGTATGCATGTTTATCTGCCATGACGATCTTTTCTACAGAAAAGTGACAGGGCACAAAAATGTAGACTCCTTAACAGAAATAAAAAATAAGAAAAGACTGGTCTTGATGTTAAGACCTTAAATTGGAAAAAAAAAAGGAGACTAAGTTTAACACCTGTACCTTTCATTTTCTGGATAACCTCTGTAGCACAAAAACAGTACCAGGAGTCCAAGTGATGACTTTATAAAGTAAATATTGATAATTGACTTAGTTAGAGAAATTATGGTAAGGACAAACATCTTGGTACTTCAGAGCTTTCAGATGTTATGTATGACTAGAGGTAGGTAGTTTAAAAACAAACAAACAGCCCAATGAGGCAACATGCTACCTTTGAAATTACAGTCACCACCTTTCTCAGCAAGATGAACAGAACCTTCCCTGTCTAGAAGGAACTGTGAAACTATGGTCATGTGATTATTAAACTGCCAAAGCTTTTAAATAAATTCTTGGCTCATTGAGTAAACACAACTGGAAATACTGCCTTTGGAATAATACCTATTTATGTGGTTGTGCCACATTAGTTATAGCAAAGTAACCCTCACATCAAAAGATGTGTCTTACTTGAGCATGAAGATCCAGGCTGTTTGGTCAGACACTAAAATACACCCAGATGTCCTTGCTGCCACATGTTTTTGATAGCTAAAGCCCAATTATTCTATGTAAGAACACAATTGAGGGCAGTTCTCATTTTAAAATTGTAATGGAATCAATTTTCTACAGGCAGGTGAAATGCTTATGCTAAGATAAGGATTTCTCTCTCAAGCATGAAGTTAGTCATCAGAAGAAAATCAGCAGCTGGAATGATAAATGAAATGGGCACATTACTATGCATTTTTAGCAACCCCTGAATGATTTCTGAAGTGCTTTTTAAATCTGAAAAAAACAATTCATTAAGTGGGTGAAAAAATATGAATATTTTTTTGTTATGGATTCCAAATTCCAATTGGGATATTGGATAGGAAGGATAATTGAATTGTAAGAGTTGAAAATTGTGGAAAAAAAATTAAAACATTGTTCTGCACTTTCAACCTAGACCAGCATAATGAGGATGTTTTTAATATCTCTTTCCAAATGGAAAACTTTCTTTCCAGTAGTTAGTGAAATAGATTGTGCTACTTTACACCAATAAAAAGCTAGTGAAAACATTTCAGATTACACTAAGATAGGATTTGCAAAATGGACTATTCTATTTAACGGCATTTGAGATTCTCAGTAACTGTGACTTGAACTCAGATGAATCATTTCTCTGAATCTCCCTTTTCAGAATTGTTAGAGTTGCAGTTTTAAGGGGAGAAAAATAAGAAGAAGTTGGTATTATTACTTTTTTAATCCGTCTCAGTATGTTTAATTAATCTCTTTTTAGGGTTGGGGTCTTCGTTGTCTATGTTGCATTGCCTCCAACAAAAGCCAGGTCTTCTTGTACTTTGCAGTATGCTCTAGGGATTCTGCCCCTTCTGAAAGGAGGTTCAGCAACACTGGGGTTTTCACAGGAATACTGCCTCCTCCTTCACATCACAACCACTCATCACTCTGCCTGTGCTGACAGGATGAGGTTAAACTATGGATTGACCAAGGCCACTGGTTGGAATTTAGAAACAATGCTCAAAAATCCAGGGGGAAATTTCAAAGGGAAAGCAGCCTGATGATAATAGAATATTTCAAGCCAATTTTGTCACTAAAGCTTCTTTATCAACAAGCCACAGTCCTGACAAGAATTTCATCAGAGATTTTAAAAGCAATGCAGTAGGCCCAGAGACCTTTAAGGATGAAAAGAAATTTAGCCTTATCTATCTCTCAAAAGGCTATTAAAAATGAAAAGAAAACCCACTACATTGGAACTTAGATGCTCTCACATTAAACCAATTTATCCACATTTATTTAGGGCGTCCAGACCTCGGAGTAGCCCAGAGTAAGAGACAAAACTACTGAGCACTGGGCTGTGGGGAGCCTGAGACTGTCACTGACAAGGGCACACAGAGTCTGTAGCAGTTTGCCTCTCAGTGTTCGGGAGTGATTGGATTCCCCACACACATTTAAGTTTATCTGAAATGGATTTTCAGAGTTAAAATTGAAAACTGATGACAAACCATCTCAATCTAGTTATTAGCAGAAGCACTTTGACAAGGAAAACATCATAAATGCTGTTAAATCATAACTCCAACAGAAGTATGGATTAAACCTAAACAAATGACTGTAGGTACTTCCTATGGAAAAGAAAACAAAAATTCCTCTTGCACTTGTGCCATGTTGCAGGGATTGCTTAGAAGTCTTAGTAAACAAATACCAGATAGTGTTCTAAAATGAAAAAATCAATCAGAACATACATTAAAATATAGAAAAATTACCTGAGATAGGTATGAGGGCATGACTGCTGACAGTGTGTAATTTTCAGGTTATAAATCACCTATTTCTATTGTACATATTCTAAAGTATTTACAGCAATAACATCTTTGTTTCATGTTGACTTGTGTCAAAGTGAATTCAGAAGTTTATAAATCTTCTAATCATCTCTGAATACAAGCTGTGCAAATAAGCTGATTTAAAAGTACTATTGCTAGATTCGGGGATAAAAATTACTAGCATTTGCAGAAGAGTATTTTAAGAAAACACTTAAAATTTAAATCAACTTCATATAGAATATGTATTAGATTAATACATTAATTAGAATCCATGGATCAGATCAAACAATACCTTAAAATCAGTATCTTTAGAAACTGAAGTAGATTAGAAATTCAACTGGAATTTAAAAAAAAAAACATTAATAGAAAATTGCCACCCCCTGGAAAGTATGAATACTCTCCACTACTGAGACTATAGTTATCTTTCTCTGCCCAAAGAGGTCATCATGACTGATTTTATTTAGTCTTGGAACTTAAAACTATATTTACCGACAATTGCAATTTCACTGACAAGATTAGAAACTAAATTAAAGTAATGCTTATAAAAGATTTTTATTGTATATATTGGTCATAGTACTGTTTTTATTTTTATATATGCTACTCTAATCCTATATTTCAGAGCAACAGTTTCTGAAAGAGGCAAGGAAGGATTTTCACCTTTTACATGGTCTTCTATATTTCAGAGCAACAGTGTCTGAAATTAGGCAAGGAAGGATTTTCACCTTTTACATGGTCTATTATTCCATATAAATATCTGTCTCAGCAAGAAACAGATATAGGTGATATTGTCTCCTGTGCTCTTAAAATTTCTCTGCACACAACTCTTTGTGTCAGGTTATACAACTGTGTAGCCCTTTCTATGTCTCCATCCTGCTTCTGCTTAAATGCCTACCAAGGTATTAGCAACAAATGTTTTCAGCAAATAAATGCAAAGAAAGCATAATGTGTAATAAGTCTTTTAAATATCAAAAAGTTCCAGATGACATAAAAAAAAATTGGAAGTTAATTTCATGGAAAATTCTAAAATAATTTTTTCACCATTGTTAAAAAAAAAAAAGAAAAAGAAAAAGTGAGCAAGAGATAAAAATGTTCCAAACACTTCTACTCCAATTGTTTCCAGTTGCAACACATGGCAAGGGTAATACATATTTTTAGCACTCTTAGGTATTGGTGCTAAAAGTGCTCAGTGCTCTGAGACCAAATTGTCTTTCACATAGCTTGAGGCTTTTACTTGAAGCGTACACAAACCCCACAGTAGTATTTGTAAAAAAAAACACCTATGTGTTTTATTACTACACATGTGTACTTAGTATTAAAAAGTTTGTGCCTATCCTACAGGCACATATACATGCCTCAATAATCAAAGACAACGCACATTTTTCCTCTACTTGTAGTAGGAGTATCCAAAATACAAGAAACATAAATTACACTGGTGATCAGTGACATCTCTTTTCCCCACTTGGCTATGGATTCAAATTCTTTGTAAAATGAACAGATTTGGTTTTAATAAAAATCAGTTGGATATTTTGAATGATTAAAATGAAGGAAAGCAACACTCAGCTGAACCAGCTCCAGTTTGTTATCCTGGAGGTGGCACAAGTTGATATCATTTTAAATGTGACTCATGCTGTTTAGACAGATGATATAAATATCTCAGGGAGACAGAGATAAATTAGTTTTATCCATCAAAACAGTCTAGAGTCAGGTCTTCCATTAATAATTCAATTTTTCTGTGAAAGATTTCTTACTTTTTTTAACCAAATGGTTTCTCTTTTTTCTTGAAGATCAAAAATAATCAACTCTTAAGTAAGAAGATCTTTTAATAGGCAGAGTAAGTATTCTTTAGCTTTTTTAGAAGACTTCTTTTCCATATATTACTGTCCCAGTGTAGACTTTTGCACAGATACTGCACATGTCAAACAAAATTATACCTGAGAGATGAACAACTCCTTTCCATAAGATAAGGTTCAGAGAAGTTACCCCTCATGGGATGGGGGAGAGAACTGGAATGGTAGGAGTGAGAAAACTCGTGGGTTGAGGTAAAGACTGTTTAATAGGTAAAGTAAAAGCTGTGCACACAAACAAGGCACAACAAGGAATTAATTCACCACTTCCCACTGGCAGGCAGGTGTTCAGGCATCCTCAGGAAACCTTCAACCTTCTCTGCTTCACGCAGGATCTCCTTTTGTGAAGAGAAATGCCATCATTCTGAACATCCTGCCTTCTTCCCCAAGCTTTATATCCTGAGCATGATGCCATACAGGATATGCCCGTGGTCAGCTGGAATCTGCTGTCCTGGCTGTGTCCCCTCCCAGCTCCTTGTGCATCCCCAGCTTGCTCCCTGGTGGGGTGAGAGGCAGAAAAGCCTTGACTCTGTGGCAAGCACTGCTCAGCAATAGCTGAAACATCCCTGTGTTGTCAACACTGTTTCCAGCACAGATACAAAACACAGTCACATACCAGCTACTGTAAAGAAAATCATCTGCACAAAAGCAAAAATCCAGCACAACACCATTTACTAGGTCTAGGCAGTTTGGTGTGTGCTTCAGGTTGACTAACAAATGTTGTCCCAGATACCTTTCACTGGCTCCTTCCATGATCTGTGGATACACATAACCTTTTAGGCTCTGTAAGTCGAAAAGTGATGAACCAAACCTGACTGAAGGACAATTTCTGGCTCCCTGTGAGATTAAAAATACCACCATCCCCCTATCAAAAACCCATTAATGCTGCATTTTTTTTTTATTTTAAAAAAAGGGCACATAATTTTTTTTAAATCATGCCTCCAAATGCCTGGGTCATTAGTACTGAAGATATACTAAAGATGGTAGGGCTAAAATACACCTTGCTAAATACAAACCAAATGTTACCAGTGTATCAGATCACTGAGGGGGAAAAAATATCAGAAAGTTACTTAGGAGTAAAGCTATGTTATACACATTACACCTTCAAAATGAATGCACAGCTGTTAATGCAGTTTACATAAAGTAGAGGTTGACATCACAAACTTGCTTTAAGGACTGGATGAGCTCAGATTATGTGCATAAAATTTAATTTGCTACATATGAAGTAAGCAGCCACCTGTATGGCTTTGCCTTTTTCTTAAAGTTCTCATGTGAACATCCTTTTGTTTGACAGTCAAAATGACCCATAATGGTTACCTCTGAGAATATCCTATAAGAGGTGTGAAGGCCACCACACCGGTAAACCTCAGCACAGACAGAATCCAGGCAGCCCGACATGCCTTGATTAGGAGTCTTTCTGATGCTGCACAACTTAAGGAGATGTAAAGTTATCAGTTCTATTCCTTTTTGTCCTTCTTCTGTTATCTCCAATTAAAGATACAAATAAAAGCTATTTTAAACACCTTATGGAGTCTGAGAGCCTTTATTACTAGGATTAACAACAAGCTCTAGCCACAGGCCTGTTACAATTCTCTTTAGCATTCTCTAAAAAAATCCCAAACATTCTACCATTTCTGTTTCTCTGCTGGTCAACAAAGTCCACGTTAAACATGCCAGCTACAGAAATATTACATGGAACAAGCCAGCTGGGTAAGACAGCTCCAAAAAGTACAAAAGTGAGTCAAGTACTACTTACAGCATGGCAAACCTAGTGGCCAAAGGATCAAAATTACAAGCCTGGCACAATCCTGAGCTGCACACAAGAGAACCTACACCTAATTAAAGCCAACGCACTGAACAAGGCCTGTTTGATGACCATGTAGCTAACACAGAGTCAGAAAAGAAAAACTTTATGCTGTATATCCTTTGCATTCTGAGCTGGAGAGCAGAAAAGGGGATATGCCCTCACAAAACAACTACAAGCCCCCTGCAATGACTACACTTAAAAGAAATCTATCAGCATCATGGAAGTTATTGTTATTCAGTAATTGTGCTTAAGAAATGACTGACTGGTGATCCAAAGACTTTGATTTTCAAGCCCAGGATCTCCTAGGTGATGCTCCTTCTAATCTGAAATAAATATAATAATTATATTATCTCTTAAAGATAGTAATATTTCTTATCAAAGTTGTACATGCTTGACAAAACAATTTATCCATAATTTCTTGATAAATATAACTAGTTAACTTAAATATATAATTTTATTTAATGGTTTAAAAATAGTGTTTCTACATATGTAAGAAATTAAAGGATTGTACATTCCTCCTATAGCTCAAGATCATAAATATAATTAACAACTTTCTTTAGAATTTTTTCTGGTAGGAAATCTGGCCCCTTTCTCTTCAAACAATGTATATACACATAACACAGAAAATAGAAATGGGAATCAGCAGCTTGTCACAGATTTAAATTGTTAAATACCACCTAGTAATCCCTGAAATTGAGTCATTAATGTCTCCAAAACTTTTGCTAGCATATGGGGAAAACTCATTACGAAATAAGAGGTGTATAAAACAGAGCATTCAAGCTTGCACTAACATTTAAAAACAAACTGAGCATTGCACATAGTTTTAATAGACCATTAGTAGAGGGAAAAAACCATGAGTGCCTCAAAAGCTTGTTTTAGAAAGTTTTGAAAATATCTGACACCTATAAGGGTTATACCTCAACACTCCAATGTAAATCATGAGTCTAAAATTAAATGCAATTCCGAGTAAAGTTGTGCCCGCATTTATCTCCAGCCAAATGTTAAACAAACATACTTCTCAGTATTTGTTTTGGCTATACTCTTCCCCCACTGTTCTGCTAGGTATTAAGTCTTTCTTCTCTTGATTTTTTAATATTAATCATCTCTCAAGACTAAATTTTTTCCTATGCTTTTAGAAAAGATAAATATTTGTGAAGTTCTAACCTGTTCAGAGATTGTGGTGTTTTCTTTATCAGTTTCAAGAAGAATCTGAAGTTCAGCAAAATAAAGATGGATCTTGCTTCCTAGAACATGCCTCAAGTTGATAGTTTTTCTACAGTCCAGCCAAACCTCCTGCAGTACCTGTTGTTATCACATTCTTTAAAGTACGGACTCACCAATTTACCAAGCTGTGCACTGGCTCCTCAGTGAAATTAAAATAGACTTCACTTTCCAAAACATGGTATGGTATTTGGGAAATTGAATGCCTGAGGTAACAGAAGCTAAAATATACTGCAATTGCAATGTCTTCAAAAAAAGGTTTGCATTGGCAGCATCCTCACCTCTGAAAATATTCCTCATCCAGTGACTTGAGTCCATCACAAGGAAGGCTCAGCAAGTGGAGTAATAGGAGGATTGGTAAAGAAATCAGGCATTCAAAATAGGATTCTTTAAGAATTCATTGCACATTCTTTACAAATAGGAAGACTGTCATAGAGAAGGAGGTGGCAGGGATGAAAAAAAGTTTACTTTTTTCCAGATGGGGCACAGAATCACAGAATCATAAAATATTCTGAGTTGGAAGGGACTGACAAGAATGATCAAAGTCCAACTCCTGGCTCTGCACAGGAGCACCACAAAAATCACACCATGTGCCTGAGAACATTTTCCAAATTCTTCTTGAGGTCTGTCAGGATGGTGCTGTGACCACTTCCCTGGGAGCCTGTCCCAATGCCCAACCACACTCTGGGTGAAGATATTTTTCTCATATCCCCTCACACATCTTCTTTCCATCTCCTCAGGTCCTGTCACTTGTCACTACAGTGATCAGCACCTGCCCCTCCTCTCCCCCTCATGAGGAAGCTGTAACTGCAGTGAGGTCTCCCCTCCATTTCGTCTTCTCCAGGTTGAAGAAACCAAACTATCTCAGCTACTCCTCATATTGATTTCCCTCCAGGCCCTTCTTTGGACACTTTCTAATAGCTTTATATAAATAAGCTATTTTAAGTAATCTAAAAGTTAAATAGATAATTTATTTTGAGATAATTATGAAAGCACTGCAGCCAGTGGCTCAAACAAGCAGCTTGGTTTGATTTAGAGTTTATGCCTGGAGAAAGGTCTTTACTAGGATATAACATATTCTTGCTTTTAGACCCTTAGACATTTCCCAGATAACGTGATCATTTTCAGAAAACTCATATATTTTGTGAAATATGTATTAGAACTGATTTCCTCAGTTGCCTTTTTGAAAACTTTACATACAGCTCATGGCACCTCACAGTTCTGCAAAGCACAGTCTGAAAAACATTGTAGGCATATTAGTAAGATAGAGAGGTTACTAACTTAAGTGCCTTGGGTACGTCACCATAATTGGATGGGTGACTGTGCTCAGACCTTTCTGTAAAAGGTCAGACAACTTAGGAAAAGGCTTTTGCAGAGTAGGAGCTATTATATTACTTATTCTTTGCATCAAATTACTTTAAAAGCAACATATAAAAACCTCCTTGCCCAGAGAAACAGTGAGAAAATAGCTAGCAGGTGGGAACAGAGCTCCAACTGTGATAGTATGCACAGATTACCATCCTTTCAAACAAAGAGTAATCAGCACAGTATTATACATTTTAAAAACACCAGAGACTGCAATTCATGGCAAACTGAAATTAACTCTATTTTTATTTCTTGGTTCAAAATAAATCAGGGAAATCTTCTCAATTAAAAGAACATAACGGATAGGAGGTGAACAGATTGTTTTATTTGCTTTTAAAACATTGTTCCAGATTCTTAGTGTAAAAGGATTATTTCTAGGTGTGGGTGGTATAATTGAGCTTCTCAGTCTCTTTATGTTGTTATTCTCCTCAATGCACATTTAAATGTAGTGCTAATAAGTAATGAATTTAGAGAAAAAAATTCCAAACAATTGAATGACATTTTCCATTTCTTACAAAGTTTGAAGCTCAAAGTTCTGAAGTCATTTCAGGTAAAATCCTGAATTCTTTTAATTTCAGGTATTTATATATCCTCTTACCATACCATCTTACCATATCACAATCAATTATTAGGTACTTGTGTGGACATTTACATTCACATTCCCAGAAAAAAATTACCTAGATTTTATAGATATGGAATAAAACATACTGGAAGTCATGTAAAACGAGTGAGTTTAGCTAATGTCCCCAAGGTATTCAAGGTGAGCCAGTCACTTTACACTGACCACAGAAGTCAGTGGGCTTGTCCCTACACTTTGCACTGTGCATTTCCTTCTTAGAGAGCAGGTAGCCAGGAATGGATGGAAAAGAACATACAGAATGAGCACTGTAAGCAGAGAAGGATACAGAAAAAGACTGGCCTGATGAAGTCAATGGCAGAATTCACGTTGATTTTATCATGTCTGGTTTCAATCTCTAGTTTAATCACTCTTGGTCATGACAGAGGTGTCCTCTCATCTAATGAAACCATCAGAGAATATTCAAAAGCTCGATTACAGCAGCAAGAAAGGAAAGCTGTTCTAACAAAGGATCCTACGTACCTTTTGATAACAAGTCTCTAACATGCACAGACAAAAGGGCAGATTCTCTGTCGCCTTTCAAAAGATAAAATTCCTAAAAATTTTTGTTGCAATAAATGAAAATCAGATTTAAAAGACCCTCTAAATTACAGATTATGTAGACAAGACTTACTTGTTATCTTTTGATAACAAGTCTCTAACATACACAGACAAAAGGGCAGATTCTCTGTCACCTTTCAAAAGATAAAATTCCTAAAAATTCTTGTTGCAATAAATGAAAAAAGCAGATTTAAAAGACCCTCTAAATTACAGATTATGTAGACAAGACTTTCATTGCTCTTCTGAGTTTAAGAGAATGAACATTTTAAAGGAAATGATAAAAAAAAGGGAGCCAAACACATAAGGAGTTTCACCAAGCTGTCTTGATAATAGAAGAGTAATGAATTTTTTTATTCCCTAGGATTTCTACACTTTTAAAACATTTATAGGAAGAAGATGGGAGTAAAAGCTCTTGAAACTCTAAAAGAAGCAAGTATGGACAGATCAGAAATCAAGGATAAAAACAAGTTATTTTTGCTTCCAACTGAGACGCACTAATAGGAACACATTGTGTACTGCACTCATAATTTTTCTGTCCATGCTGGTTATTCATGCCTCTTCAAGCTTGACATAATTGCAAACCATTCCAGTTACAGCAATACCTTGACTAGTCAGTGAATTAAATGGTTATTAATAGAATTTTTTAAAAAATTAACTAGGGAAAAAACCTTACTAAAGTCATAAAACCCAAAAATAAAGCTATGAATAACAGTTAAAATAGGACATTTTAAAACAAGAACAACTCCAACTGCCCCTGTTGTCCTTTTGGGGAGCACAGCTTGATTCCCCAGAGCTTTCCCAATGGGCAACTCTGACTAGCTTTCATACTCTGTGGAAAATCAATTATCACAGAAATTAATAATGTCTGTTTACTATGGATATGTTAGTTGTTTTAAGAAGCAGATCAATTTGAAAGATAGATTAGACAAGGACAACAAATTCATGCCAATACTGAAACTTATGAATATGGATTAAGTTAAGATTGACAATGATGGCTTAGACAAAAAAGTGTACATGAATGCAAGATCAACATAACTACTTTGTAAATAGTATTTAAAATTTTAAAAGCTAAGATGAACATATTTCTTCTTAATAAATTCTTTTAGTCAAGGCTTGCCATAGGAGAAAAGACAAAAAATAAAAGTATAGGTTGAAAGGAAAACCCAAAATATTGGAGAGGGGAGAAAGGGATAGGAACCAGGTGAAAATGTCTATTGCTTTAAATGGCTGTGGCAGTAGGGGTAGGCAGAGGACAGTATTAAATAGAACATGTGTAAGGAACCTAGAAGCAAATGAAGAAGAAAATAAAGAGTCTGAGGAAATGAAAAAAGAAGCTAAGGAGAAAAAAAGAGGCAGCACCAGATGAGTAGCAAAGTCTGGGATATAATGTGTACCACAGACAATAAAACCACATGACTGAAGAGAGGATTCAAAAGAAACAAAAGAAGGGAAGGTGAGAAAATATAGACAATTGTTAAAACATATACTCAAAATAATGACGTGAAAGAAGAAGGAAGGAAGCATTGACATGGACAATGCAAAGAAAAGAAAAAAAAACAACATTAAAAAAACCTTGGCAGAAAGAACCAACCTTGTCTGTCAAAAGGATGAGATGTGATCACATCAAGAATCAATTCAGGCCTTGCAGAAGATATTCCCAAACAGAATGCAATTTCCCTAAAGGAAATGGCTTTATAACAAGAAGAATTAACAAATCAATAGAAGAACTGTTTAATTTTCTTGCCATTAGTTCAAATTCATGTTCTCTGCAAAGAATGTGTGAATGACAATCACTGAGCAAAGCAGAATCTCATTCATATTACATTGCCAATCAAAGCTACAAAGCTACAATATGTATTCGACTGGGGTCTTTGGTAGATATCTAAAATATAGAGGTCCATAACAAAAAAACAAGTTAGATCATAATGAAATAAACTTTTATTTTTTATTTGAATAGAAGTTAGTCAATCTTTCTCTGTTACAAGTATTTTAAAATAAAAAAATGTATAATAGCATGATTTTTTTGGAAAAGGTGCATCTTCATTAATTTGTTACGAACTCTGCTTGGTTTAATCGCAATTATCCAATTACACAGTGGATATTTGTTTAAATCTTGGAAAGGCTTTAAGATCAGACAAGCAGATATAAATTATCACATGTGTTTCTAATTTCTTCTACATGGCTCACCTGATTGCTTATGTAATATTCAAACACAATTTTCTCTTATCTAAAAAGACAGGTCATTGCTACTTTTTATTGTGTCAGGGATTCCCTGAAGGATGTCTTGCCTGGACCTCTCCAGTCCACCATCACGAACACATAATCATTTCTCTTTAACTTCACTGTCCATGGGATGGAACAGAGATGAAGTGAATGCTGAAGCCACTGAAAAGACTGGCTAAATTCCTTTCCTACATCCACACCCCTCATAGTGAGTATGGGTGCTGATTTTCAAGACTCTAATTTTGTGCTTTAAAAAGCAATTGTGTATTTTGTTAATTCCAGCTGAAATCTATGTTCTTGAGAGGTGCTCGGTACAACCCAGAAAAAAGCTCCCCCTGAATGCCGGGATATTTTTTTCCCACATAGAGCTGACTGCCCCCACAAGCAGCGGGGTCTACACTTTGTGGACATAAATTATTGGTTAGGAAAAGAAGTTTATATTCATTTTAGAAATACATCACAGGCAAACTGCCTTGGAAGCAATTTAGCATTCCTACTAGTTAAACTGCCGGATTACTTCTAAGTGCTATTTGGAGGGCACATTTTGCCTAGCAACAAGTGCCAGATGTCATTCCATTTCCTGCACATACAATAGAGGTCCATAAATTGCTTCAGGTTTAAGCATTCTGGAATTATAGCTGCTGTTCAGAATTTATTTAGTCACAAAATATCTTGCATACAAATACTTTATATAATCTCTTTACACAGATGAATACATCTAAAGATAAACACGTGAGGGGTTTTTGGTTTGGTTTTTTTTTTTTTTTCCTCCAAATGCTTTTGGCTTTTCATAGGAAAATTTACATCACTTAGAGACATTTTTCAAGGGAATGCAGCAATAGGACAAGGGACAACAGCTATAAACTAAAATAGAATAGATTTAGATTAGAAATTCAGCAATAAATCTTTACAGTAATGGCACTGGAACAGGTTGCCCACATGTGGATGCTCCATCCTGAGAGCTGTGCAAGGGCAAGCTAGATAGAGCTCTGAGCAATCAGATCTAGTGGAAGATATCCTTGCCCATGGCAAGGGGGCTGGAACTAGATGATCTTTAATGTCCCTTCCAATCCAGGCCATTCTATGGTTTTGTGATATTAGCAAAAATACTTCGAATAACATGTATTTAAAATGAGAAGCCAATATACTAACAAACAGAAAGCTATTAAAAAACTTAGAATGCAAAGTAGAAAATTGGTAATACATAAATATGTCAGGGAACTAATCAAACACTAATTTTTATTGGTGTACTTAGAGTTTGAAGATAACTCTAGGTGAAAAATAGTGCCTGGTAGCAGAAACCAAAAAAACTTTAGTACGAGAAGCACTGGCAGAAAGAGTATTTCTTAGTAAAGACAGGGAGTACTGACCATAAATGAAGAATTTGAAAATATTTTAGGGTGAATGTTCTGCATGAAAGTAGATATCTTGAAAGAATAGAGGTCTGGAAACTCCTGTAATCAAAAATTAAAGAAAACAATATTTGGAAAATATCACCTAGGTGGCCCATGGGATCTGGATACTAGCCTTTGTATTAGTTAGGTGGGTATTTAGTTCTTCAGTGATGGGAATGCAAGATCATAGTGGAAAGGATACCGCTGTATTTGTGTGAAGTGAAAAGAAAGTTGCCCAGAAGGTGGAGAAAAATGTAAGAAAAACAGTCAGGAAAGAAATAAGTTCTAAACAGAAGAGAACTGCAGGACTGTGCTCCTCCCTCTTACTAAGTTATCAAAAATCATTATAATTTTGTCTCCATACACAACTTTTTATCAAGGACATCATGTGGAAGCAAAGGTAGTAAAACTACCTAAAATAATTTAAGTTTATCTTTTAGCTCAGATAATGTTGTGGCATTTCTCTTCAATTTGAGAGATGATACCTCCATTGGGACCTATGATAGAGCAAGATGCCAATTTTGAGGAGAATATTTCCAGGTGTATAAGATTGGAATTTCTCATCACCAGACAAATAATGTTATTATTCTGAAGTAAAAAAAATTTTCAAAGCAACAAATAAACCACATCCCCCATCCCCAGCCCTCCACTAATATTTAGTCTTAACTTAAGCGTTTATTGCTCTTCAGGTAATATGCGTTTCATCATATTTTTTTTATAACAAATATAAATAATAGTTTGTGATATTACTAAAGTTGATAATCTAAATTAAAGCAAGCATTAGCAGGGAGAGTACACAATATCCCACTCAGCATTTTAATATGTGTATCTGGTGTTTAATTTCTCTATGGAAGTTTAAAAGAAAGAACAGTTCATAAAGCCTTTGAAGACACATTGTTCTTCTGGCATTAAGCAAGTCATAAAGGTTAGCTGGAAGTTTTGCCAATGCTTTTTCAGACAAATCATTTTCACATACAGATATGTACATCCCCCCACACATATAAGATAAAGGTACATATTTACCTATAAAAGTTAATATACTTTAATTAGCAAAAAAAAAAGTATACATTTGGCAAAGATATTGCAAGAAGAATAGAAAATCACTAAAATGGAAAACTAACACATATTTACTATTCTACAGGCTGCCATAAAATGTCAAAGTAATTTTTAAAGTCTGTAAAAATATATTAGGAAAATAAGCCTCCACCACACATGAATAATGGGTAAAGCAGAAAAAATGTAGTGGGTCTACTTAAAATTCTCTTGAAATAGAAAGTAGGCACTTTTTCAGTACAAATCATCAGCAGATTTCAAGAAAAGCAACTAGAGCAAGTTGAGTTTTGCTCTTTTTTCTTAGCAGATTCTTTTTCAATCTTTCACTCTGGCAATGACTTCTTAAACTACCTTTTCTTTGGAAGGAAATTGAGATATCAAATGCGAATGACAAAAGGATCTTATTATGCATACTTTTTTATTTATTACTTCAATATAGGAAGTATTTTCTTTTCCTTTTTCACACAAGGGCTGCCTCAAAAGAACAATGCAATTCAGTTAACTTGCATTTTAAACTGATTTTTTGCCCCCAAAAGAGAGCTGCATCGAAAATTAAAGAGCTTCTGTCTAGCAACTGTAATTAGAATGTTGTGAGAAACAACATCAAAGACTTTACTGAAGTCCAGACATGCAATACCCAAAGCCTTTTTCCCTCATCTATGCAATGGGTCACCTTGCTATAGAAAGAGATCAAGTTGGGCAAGCAGGACCTGCCCTTCCTAAACCCATGCTGGCTTGGCCTTGTCTCCTGTTTGTGCTGGGCATGCTGGTGATGGCACTCAGGATGATCTGCTCCATGCCCTTCCCCAGCCCCAAGGTCAGACTGACAGGCCTGTAGTCCCCCACATCCTTCTTCCAGCCTTTGTGGTACATGGACATCACATTTGCTGGTTTCGAGTCAACTGTTTAGCCAGGGCTGCTGGTAACAATGGAAAGTGGCTTGGCAAGGAACTCATGTTCTTTGACTCTTTGAAGTGCTTTTCATCTGTGTTAGTATGGGCAGTCTTGCAAAATAGCTCCAGACCTTCCAGCAATAGCATACAACAGGTCAGGATGGTTTAGGTTGGGCTACACATGGGAATATGTGTAGGAGTAAGTAGTATCAGAATACTCTCTCTTTTTAAGAACAGCAATACCATAAAGACTTTGCAGATTGTAAATTGCAGAATGCTGAAAGCACAGAGCTGGATACTCAGCTTGTTTCAAACTGGGATGAAGGTGTGATTGAGATGCAATAATCAAATTATTCCATACATTTGTAGCAGCTAATGGAGACTAAATTCTTAATCAAGTTATAATACCTTTATCTTTGTGCTTTAAGCTGTTTCAGCATGCATTTTACCCCTCCCATACTGCACAGCCAGAATCACTCCCTTTTACCATTTCTGGCAAAAATAGATCAGTGAGAAAATTCTTCTAAACATATTAACCCACTTAGAAGGAAGGGAACACCAGGACTTGAATAAAGATGTCTGCATGATCTTGTACTGACCTGAACACAGGAGACCTCCCACATGCTATTAAGCTACAAAGCCAAGGTGAAGTCATACTTCCTATGCCATGGCTTTCATTTGCAGTGAAAACTTTCAAAATAAAAAATAGTCTTGTTGAAATCAGATTTCATCCTTAGGATCTTGTGTCACTCACGTCCCAGCACATTCTGTCCTGGTACTCTAGCTCAGTTTCTCTGAAGCAGACAGAAAGGACAAAACACCAGGGAACAAAAACCATGCTATTTTCAGGAGCAGTTTCCACCATGATTTCACCAGTGCAGGATAGAAACATCTCTCACAACTCTAGCTTTCCATTTCCATTCCAAGAATTTACTTATCTGATGGTCTGAAAATGCCATGAGTGTCATTTGATGCATAGTAACTTTACAGGCTCCTTGAAGAAAGAGAGGACAGGCTATTCTGCAGAGCCTCTTCCTTTGCCAAAGTCAAGAAGTTTTTGTTTCAAATGAAAATGTGAGGACTCACTGTGACCTTACACCAGTAAGAAAAGCTAGAAGGGCTGTACATACTGATTTGACCTGTCATCTGCATTAGTGACTTTCTACAAATGATTTGGTTTTTAAGGTAGGTGTTTATTGTCTGGATCAGTCGTGGGTTTTTGCACAAGAGCCTGCAGCTATCGGTAATTTTCGGGCCTTGCAAACTATTGCAGGACACATAGGAACCTAAGGCTTGATACGACACTTCAGTGGCTATTCTCATCTTTTTAGAAAAAAATTTGCAATTTTAGACAATGTTTAATTTTCCAAGTATTGAACCACCAAAATAATTCTGTTGTAACATGCCATGGAAATCAGATAAATCCAACATTAGATGTGTTTTAGAGAAGACAATTATTCCAGTGAAATGAGTTTCAATTAAAGCATCATTGGTGGTTTTTTGTTTTAAACTTCCAGCTGTTTATGTTTGTCCTTACTGGTTTGGACTTTACTTTTTCCTACTAAGCTTCTCCTCTGCTGACTGGAATGAACAGCAATATGGAGATTAAAGTGGAAACTCAGTCCTTTGCATGTCCCATCAGTGGGAATCTCTGCTTACATATAATTACTAGCCTTGGGTGTCAAAGATGTCTGGATGTCATCATTTTAACATGACCTCTGTAAGTTCAAAACAGGAAAAGACTACAAGGGAAAAATGTCTAATGCTAAATGTGCAAAAATTGACATGTCTGAATGTCCTGCTTAAAAAAAAACAATAGAACTCTGACATTAAAAACACCTTTGCTTTGCTTTACATTTAACTTTTGTCTCAGGCAGGGCTTTCTATATAACTCTGCTTTGCTATTTTTCCTCCAGAGGTTAAAATAAATCTCCCAGATTTCTATAGAATTGCACCATATGACTTCCTGCTGACACTGAATTGAAACATATAGTATTCTCCTCTAAAGTCTTCAAGCTATAATAATCTTCCATGGCACTCCCCCATCTCAGCAGTCTAATATCAGCGGATATTTCTTTAATAGTCTAAAAATTAGCATTTAAAATGTTAATTGCTTCCTGACTAATGATGAAAATTACGAGTTAAATGTGCAAGAATTATTTATAAATTGCAATGGCACACTAATTTTCTCTTCATCTTATAAAAATACAGCAGCCAATGAGGAATTTCAGAGCAATTAGTAAGGTAGACTACACAAATCTGTGCAAGTCAAGCTTTTGTAGTTTGTACTCCATGCTTTTTTGGTCTCTAAGGGTAGAGTGTCAAATTACTTCACCTAAGAAAACCTGCTAGATAAATTCACTGCCCGTGGTTTTCAAAAAATTCCAAACTGGACCATTAACTTCTGCAAGGAATCAGCAAAGAAAAATGTAGTAGTTTTATTGGTATCAAGTTTAAAATGCAAACATTACCAGAAACAGTGGCACAATTTAGCAACATGTATTTTTCTTTTCCCATTGGTTCTAACACTTAGAATTTACTTAGGTTCACACACTGGGGAAGATGAATGAAGCACCTCATTTTCAGTATGATACAGATTAGTTAACACAGTTCCAACAAGTTAAAATACATACATCCTTATATAATATTACTGCATTGCACAGGAAAAAAAAATGAAAGGTATGTATACATTTTCTTCTCAACAAAGTGAGAAAATGGGTTTTTAAGAAGTCCCTTAAACTGGCTTCTTTGGATTCCCAAAATATTTCTACAGCTGTGGCTCTGTGGTTCTGGCTCTCTATTCATTGCCTTGAAAGCCACAAAACTTGATACTTTTCTCCAAGTCTTAGTCTGAGACTCCATCCAAGAAATATCTGCAGCACTGCCCTACTAGGAATGAATCCTGAGCATTCACACTTCAATATCTTTCAAAATCCAGAGAGTAATTATTTCTCCTGCTTCAATTTTAGTAGGATGCAAGATAAAATTACAGTTGACCCAATGTAGGGGATAGAAAAATCCACAATTTATTTCAAAAAAAGAAAATTAAATCAAAGTCAATACATTTAAAGAGCAATAGTAAGGTGAGAGGATTAAGATAAATATGGAAGGCATGTAAACAAGATAGTGATAGACAATTAGAAGATAAAAATAAAATGCTACAGTGACATTTTACAGATAGTTTTAAAAAGCCAGATTAATTTTTAGTGTCATACTCCACTTTAGTACCTCTGCTGGCCCCAAGTTATCACTTTGGAAAGAAACTGGAGCTTTTTACAATAACCTACTTTTAGACTGCAGATATACTGTAGACTGAATTAATTCATCATCAGTATTCATTTATACTGAAGCGCCTATGCCTAGAAGTGGAACAGGGAGAATGTTTTTAAAAAAAGAAAGAAAATAGTCTGAAAGAAAAGAAAGATAACATAAAGGGGTTTGTATGCTGTTTTAAAAGTAAATTAAAGCTATATTTGCTTGTTTGTCCATCACTTTTTGCAGCAGTCATGCTAAGGGCACAACTATTTCCATAGCACCACAAGGAACATATTTTCACATTGCTAATATATTTTTAAATAATTGCTCCATTGTATTAGGAATAAAGCATTCAAAAGTGGCAACACAGGGTTTCTTTCATCTTCCTTAAATCTATCAGACCCTGCCCCATCACTGCTTTTCTATCCATTGATAGCTCACTAAATATCACAGCACAGCACACATTTATGTAGAGATGACATGGGAGTGCTGCCAAGTCACATAATCATAGAACCTTAGCATTTTTATGGTTGAAAAAGGTCTCTAGGATCATGGAGTCCAAATAGGATACCTGTCAAACAACTTAAAATACTCATCTGAATTAATTTTAAAGGCAGATCAATGGCAAATAACTGAACTGAGTTTCATTATAAAAAATCTGAAACAAGCCTGTAGGTCCTCACAAAATCTTTTCTAGCCTTCATGTTATTTCACTGTGTAGCATTTACATAAATCTTCAGCTACCACAGTTTAGAAATTGTCTGCTGCCCAACAGTTTTATGGACAGGCAAGTCATGGTTTGTGGGTCTCGGATGAAGTGTCCACTCAGCCCTGAAACACAAAGGAACTTTGCATGCACTATGCTGCAAAACTGGAGAGAATAGCAGGTGGAGGCATGAAGATGGATGTTCAGTGGATGTAACCAGATGAATGGTCTGGCTATAACAAACCAGGCTAAGGAATTACATGCTGAAGAAATTGCCTAAACCCCTTAAAATCCCATTCATACCAAGCCTTGCCACCTGGTCTTGGCACTTGAAAAAGAATCTGCATCAGAAGAGATTAATATTGCCTCAGGGGCTAGTCAAATTTATTCTAGCAAAATAATGTGAAGCATATAACCCTCCCTGAGAGCATTTATAAGAATGAGACAATAAAGATCAAAATTTGAATATCCTGCAGGATTATGTTACTCATCTTTGTCACAGGAAAGAAGAACTCACTACAGAAATTATAATAAAAAAATAAGAAAGCAAGTACAACCTAAAAGGCCATAATCATTATAAACAGACCTAATTTGTACAAGCAAATGTGGGCATAAGGCACTCAGCTCCCTTTGCTTTTCCAAGAACAGCTCCCTGTGTTTTTCCAGGAACAGCCACAGAAAAGAACAGTGTAGGTGTACAGAACAAAATTATTTGGAGCATTCTGTCAATAGAAAATGATCAATTGATAGGGCACTTGGTTGGAAAATATTAGCAAATTGTAACCATCTGTGATGTTGAGAATGCATGAACATTATCTATTATTCCTTGTCAGAATAAGGAGCTTGTGTGCTCAGAGGAGATAATGTTCTTGACACAGCTGGGTACATTTTACAGGCATTGTATATTACCATGATATTTGTTCTTGATCAGCTTTAGTCAAAGAATTACTATTGGAACTTCCTCACATTCAGCCAGTTAGTTTTTCTGTAAAGCTATTTTACTTTTTCAGCATACAGCATACATTGAGAAATGTCGTCAGATGTCCTGGGGCTTTCTCATGGGCCTCGGTGGCTGCAATTACAAGAATTTACATACAGTACTACACTGAGATACATTTTGTGCAAATACTGTCAGAACATAATGCCTTCCAGGACAGTAAGTATCACAGTTATTAGAGTTTGGATAGCACATGTCATCATACTGATTAAAATTTTCAGCTATTTTATATGCTATGTGAAACTATAAAGAAGTTATTTTTATTTTTAGTTTAACTGAATAAGTTATACTACATCCAGACTTTTCATTCCAGTCACCTGTGCTCTTTCAGTAATATTCCAAGATGAACTTCCAGTGAAAAAACATTGACTTAGAACATTTGAATTATTGCCTTTATCATAAAAAGAAAATCAGGGGAAAAAATGGCATTAAGGAATTTGAGTCAATCTGCCAAGAAAAGCCAAGTCGTAAGGCAAATGAGGAGACAGCTCTGAAGCTGGAAACACATTTGTCTGAAGATTCTGCCAAATAACCAGATGTTTCTGCTACACAAGTGCACCCAAAACTCAGCACAGGAATCCTACCAGAACTTACTATAGCACAAAATTAATGACCAATGTTTAATCAAGGGAAAAATGTTCATTTCAGACCATGCTTTCACTTTTTCAAGCATTATCAAGAAAGTTTAGAATCATCACAGGAGAAACGAAGCTATCAAACAACTAATTGATAAATGCATCTTTAATTCACTGTAACCACTGTCACATGGTAAGAAGTAATTGAAACAGAAATCTATTTCTACTATACATAAAAAAGATTTCTGAGATGAAAAGTTGACCAGTTTTTATGTAGAGTAACAGGAATATTGAATGAAAAATAGCATTTGCCTATGACAACTAGAAAATCAGTTGAGAGACTGATAACAGAGTATGACTTTACAGTCTTTGCAAAATCACAGCATTTAGTGATATCAATAATAATTGGCTTTTGATAAAATTCCAAGACACTGCCCTACAGCCCTCCCAATGGATCAAAATTAGAAGTACTGCCCTTAATTTTCTTTCTTGCTTTTCCCTGCAGTGAAATAGTAGAGATACAAAAGTTTAAAACTTCTTGTGGTCATTGGTGTGACTCGTTCACTGTTCTCTGCAGTAGTACTAGCTGAATATCTTTTGTTGGCAAAATATAACTAATAATGCTAAAACAGCCTACAGCCTAGCTTGAGTTCCTATGCCTCTAATTACCAAACATCAATTATGAGCTTTTTTCTTTCTTTAATGTTTGAAGCAGTTACACTTTTCCATGGGAAAAGAGACAAATCTTATAATGGTAACAAGCATAACAGAAGCGAGTTCAAGCAAATATAAACAGTAATTTGGAACCCCAATGACCATAAAAAAAATTAAGACCTAATCTTTGGCATAAACTCTGAAGGCCTTTGTGAGTAAAATATATCCTGGCACTGAAAGGAAAAGAGGTATGGGTTTTCAAACTTCATAGACCTGGACTTTGCTCTTAGGAGTGCAGTACTTTTGCACATTATATATACAAGTTAAACTTAGTTTGAAAAGAACTTTAAAACTTACTGAAGTTTATTCTAGTTACAAGGATTCTACCAGCTACTTCATTTCTAAAGAGATCAGGAAAACTAGAGGAATAACTGGATCTCTCCTTAAAATGAATTTAGATCTTTGTTTGACAGTAAGAGCCATTCATCCTTCACCAGTAAGATCTGGAGCCCCAAGTCTTGCCCTATACACCCTGTGCCAAACAGTTACACTTCATAAGCTCCAGCTCTCCCCTTTATCACATAGAAGAGCAGCAGGGTCAATAACTTAAAGGCTGGACCAGGCTCAGCACTTTCCCCAAGTCTCAGGTCCATAACTCTGACCAGCAACAAACAACCCTTGACAGGAGGGTAGGCCATCAGACTGTGACCTCCATTCCCTGTCACAGTGATGTCTTGCTGCTCTCTCTAGTTCTTCTCTGGCTCTGTTTGTCATTGAAGGTAACTCCCAGCTTCTCATCTGCTCCCACTGCACTGATCATCTTCTGTGAGTGCCAGAAGTCAGAAGTTTCTGGGCTTTGCCATAATTTCCAGACATAAAAAATGCAGACTCTGCCCACCTCTCCTTCAGTACAGCTGTGCACCCTGTAGCTACATGGTGTGGGAGAAGATCTGGCTTTTTTTTTTTTTTTAAATCATCTATGATGCTGTGCAGCTGCTGACCTCCTCCTGTAGCTCCTTTATTTGGTGACATCCTCCACCAGCAGCCAAGGGCACCATCTTCCCAGCCCCTGCCTTAGTGAGAGGCCCAGGGTACCAACTGTGTCCCCACACCTGAAGTCCCTTTTGGGTCCAATGTCTGTCCTAAGGCTTCTGATGTTCCAGAAACAGTTTCTCCAGTCAGTGCTGTCAGGGTACCAACTGTGTCCCCACACCTGGAGAACTGAAGTCCCTTTTGGGTCCAATGTCTGTCCTAAGGCTTCTGATGTTCCAGAAACAGTTTCTCCAGTCAGTGCTGATAACAACAGAGCCCTGTGGCACATCACCACCAGCACCCAGCACATGGCTTTGCTGCAGTTTGCTGATAGCTCATTAACATCAAAAAGGTATGCTTACCATTCTAAGCTTGATGCAGAAGCGTTCCTATTACCATCCTTCACCTGTGGGTTGATTAGTGAATCAATAAATTCATGATTTGCATTGAAAACACTGAGTATGCCCTGTATGCTCCTCGGTAGAATGCCTGTGAGCACCTTAAAGAAAGTCACGATTTCCAGCTTGCTCTTTCAAATGGTGTCCCTAGTTCATTTCAGTCTCACTGCCATCATCCTGCTGTGACAGCACATACTGCTGCAGTGTTTTCTCAGCTTATGTGAGGGGTTTATTTGCATATCCATAACTTCTAGCTAAAACTAACACAAAGATCTACTGAGAGGCTGGTGATGCAAAGTGTATCCCTGATAAATATAAAAATATACACAGCATCCAGAACCAGAAGTTTTTTTGTGAAAATGTTCTTTCCTTCTTGACTTGTGACTTCCCCAAGTTTGCATCTACTGATGTAATCAACTTCAGCTAAGAGTCTAAATTGTGAATTTAGAGATATCAAGAAGACACACATTCTTTCATAACTTAAAAGCTTTTTCATGGTCCAGCACTTATACACTGATGCTCTCAGGTAAGAGTATTCCAAAAATGCCCTTTGTGAGAAATTTTGAGCAAAGCCAAAAAGTCTACAGAACTGTTTAAGGTGCAATCCTCTACTGAGGATTCAGGAGTCCTTCCTCCTCACCATTTTCCAGGACACATCCTTTGTCTAGCCTGCATCAGGCAGAAGACTACGGCCAAGCTCAGGCTCAAAAAGAAAAGAAAAAAAAAAAAAAAAAAAAAGAGATTAACATCTCAGAACTCTGGACAAGCCACTAAGCAAAATTAATCCTTCATCCAAATGCACTGGAATGACTACTTCTCACAACTGAAAAAAAAAAAGCCAGTTAAAAGGAGCAGAATTTATCTGCTTGTCTGCATGTACTTGAGTCCCTTCAGTCCCATGGATCAGACTTTGTTAAGGTCTGAAGTCCAATAGCCAGTAACCATCTAGCTAAATCATTATTTATGTATATTCTTAAACAGGTACTCCTTTGCAGAAGCAGCTTTTACCTCTCCTTCTGTGGCTTCTCTCCTTGCATCAGCATCAAAGATGTTCTGTCTGAACTCCCTGAAAAGGCAGTCTCAAGCTTTTTTTCTATCTGGAATTATATACAGACAATGCTACAAAAAGCCTCCCACAGCCAACACCTTGTTGCCTCTTGCCTTTTCATGCCTTGGAGAAGTTCAGAAGGGTCAGTTTCCTCTGGGTGCTTGGAAGCAAAAGTGTTTGCCCTGTACTGCCCAGTGTTGCACCTCTCTATCCTCATTTGAAAAATGCTGACAAAAGGCCTGAGCATTGCCATGGAAACACTTTACCCAATATCCTTGTAAATCTATTTGCCAAGGGAGACATGGGTCTGAAAAGCATTAACACACTCTCACCTCCTAAATAACCAAGTACTTTCCTCAAACAAAATCCTTTTGCCACCGTTTTAAAACCAATGCCAAGAGTGCTTTTTTTTCCCCCCTCCCACCCTAGGAACTGCAAGTGCAATTCCAATTTGCACAAGAAAGATTTAATTTTTTTCTCACCTCAATCAGAAAACACAAAATGGCCCTGAAAGAAAGTTGGAACACCACCTATTGATAAAAAGGCCCCTGGCTTGGACCTTTACTATACACCTGCTTTTGTTACTTCTGAGGACAAACCTGTAGGGTCCTCTGAGCTGAAACACGGGAGAAATTGAGCTAATAATGAGGATGATGCAGCCTGATAATGCCATACCTTCCCTGAAGCTGGCCCCCCACCCATCCTTCCCTTGACTGGGAAGGGAAGTGATGGCTTTCTACCACAGAATATTTCCCCAGGTAGTGTTTTTTACTGCCCCTCTTTCCACCACTCCTGCTAACTGCATTTACAACTTAATGATTTGTTTCTATAGCACATCACTTGTATTCTCTCTCCTGGGTTCTGAAACAAGCTTCCTGCAAGCATATACCACTGTATTTCATTCTATATTCCTACAGGGTTTTTTCACATTTAAAAGGATTCAATAATAGTCCCTGTCTATTAACCCATCAATTTAATATATCTGAATCTTTCCATAATCTATCACACTGTTTGTTCTTCCACTGTTTCTATGGAATCTAGTTGAACAGTATCTCAAAAGTTTGAAAGTTTAGCTTTGTTAAACTAATTAAATAACATAATGAAGAGATGAATAATATCCTTTTCCATAAAAAAGTTATTCTATTACCTCAGTATTATTATTTTACCAATTCAGACATTAAATTTAAGGCTAGTTTTTGGTTATTTTTGTTCAGTGTGATGTTCACTTCCAATTTTCATATTCAGTAGTTCATTATATTCATAACTGATTTGCAATGTGCAACCTTTCTAGATATACACAGATAGTCCACTGTGAATGGTCAGTGCCCATTTCAATCAGTGTTTCCCCCTCTGCTCATACTGCCAAGTAATTTTCTCAAAGAACCCATAGAAAGCATATCAGTAGGATGCAATCATCTTTCTTGTAATAATTGTTGTTAAATACTATTATCTCAATACTATTATTTTATGAGTTAATCAAAGTAATGTCCACACATTGGCCACTTGCCATCACAGCCTTGCAAGATACAGACTTTATTTTATGTCTGCCTCTGTAAAGCATACTCTGGTGTTAAAGCTGGACATTCCCTACTCCCTGCCCAGAGTAAACATGACAAATTTAGTGATGAAAAGAAAATGCTGGTCCTTTCACTTTTTATTTTATTACTCTTGAGCCTTCCTGGCCCTTTGGACCTCTTTCCCGTAATCATCAAGCACCAGATCCATGAGCAGAACATGGATCACATAAGCATCCTTGGTGAGTCAGACATATCACTATTCTAGTGTTCTATGCCCTGATCATCCTGACTCACAAAACTTAGATATCCCCTGAGGATAAATAAGACATAAAGAACTCTGGTTATCTACAGGGCAATGCTGCAAAGCTGCTTTCTCCTTATGAGAGGAGTATATTCAGTAGACTCAGAGATTTTCAGTAGAGATCTTTAAACCTGAACTGCAGAGACCAGATGTACTTGACCCCGTACTCAAGGACCTTGACTGAAGAGTCACTTCACCTGAGCCAAAATAACCTCTCAAGCCTGAGCGTGTAAGGTACATCCATGCTGATGGCTTGAACTCGTGGTTCTGGACTAGGACAATTCTGTCCACTATGCCCCCAAATATACCTCTGCCAAAAGCAAGGAAAAGCAAAAACATGCATAATTTCACAGATGCCTCACTTCAATTGCTGTGCTGTGTGACAAGGTCCTTTGAGCTGATTGCAGGTAGAAGGAAGCCTCCTATAACATGCAGGTAAGGAAACAGGAACTTTTATGTCATATATTTTAGGCATAATACTGAAAAAGCCAGGACTGCAACTGTAAATAACAAATCTATCTAAGGGTGAACAAAGCAGTGCAGGCACAACCTGCAACTGTGAACTCTTGTCCCAGGTAGCTCCACACTCATTTCAAGGTGCTGACTTAAAACGCCACCTCAGTCCTGGGGTCTATGACTCAAGCCAATTAAAGCCAGAAAAGTGGCATTCTGAAGAAGAAAACCCTCTCAGTTCTTCAAAGGGTAGACAATTTTTGAGCTGTGTGAAGGCATCACATGTACTTCTTCAGCATGCATCTGTGGTCATCTCTTCTCTAAAATTAATACCTTTGAAAAGGTATTCATACACTGGAACAAAAACAAGTCATGTCTTGTTAATTCAATAAAATTTGAGTTTATCTAGGGAATCATTCTTGGTCCTTCTACTCAGGCTCTCTTTACTGCACATTCATTTTGAATTGTGAATTCCTATAGTTCTATTTAATGCTTCCCTGATTATGTACTAATAGTAATGCTAGAAAATATCTTTATCAAACATTCTGCCAGTCTTACTTTCTTGTAAATTGTAATCAATATCCAATGCCTTTTTAAATCAGCAGGTCCCTTTGAGAAAATAAATTGATTAGTGACTGTTAGTAGAAGTTCACTCTAAATACATCAATAAAATGAGACTCCATTCAAAAACTAGAGCCTGCTTCAGAGACTGCTTAATGTAAACATTAATGAAGGTAAAATTTTCATCTAAATTAGAAGACTTTCAATAACAAAACAAATGCAAAACAAAGTTGTCCCAGATAAACAACCACTTTGAACAACCAAACTTGTCATTTCTTTAAAGAATAAAGTCGAGTTAATTTGAAGAAAATTAATTTTAAAAGTCTATAAAACCAGGTTGACAATTATAAATTATATTCTTATTCATTAATTCTTTATCAACCCAATTCCAAGACAGTCCTTCTGCTATTTCATCCCAAACTTAGAACACCTCATGGATCACCTGGATCATTTGGAGTTTTTAACATTACTATTATATATCATCTTTAGTTCTAATAAAATAACATGTAAGCTGAGCATTACCTTATAATTCTGGTGTGCAAGTTTTCACACTTAAACTTTAAATTATTTAATTTTAATCTAAAAATGCTTAAATTTTTTGCTTTAATGTTTTTAGAAAATTTAACACATCAAAGCTGCTTGAACTTGCAGGTAATAAGTCTTTCAGTATATATGTTTCATATTTGTCTCTCCTGACTAAATTCTGTATGAAGTAATGTCTTTTTCCTAAAAAAATCTTTTATCTGGCCCCCATAATAAAGGTTTGAATTGATATTTTTTTATTCATCATATGATAGTTTGTCACTCTTTCCAAAAACAGAACATTAATACTTATTGAACAAATTTGCTTTTTCTGGCAAAGTACTCAGCAGTGTTTTTAATAAGAGATTTTTTACCTACCATAGTCAAAAATAACACATCTTTTAATAACTGAAAGATGTGTTATTTTCAAATTGTTTCCCAAAGCAGCGGTCACTGTGGTAGTGTTCTCTTTAATTGCATATTGTCCTGTAGTAGTGGGACAGATACATTATTGTAAAAGATATAAAATAGTACAGGAGTAGGTATTACTTTCCTGTGAACAATTCTTGGTATCAAAAGTGTCATGGGGTATTTTTTAAACAACTTATAAATTAAACTGCCTACATTTACAGTCTTGTATACTATTTACCTACTTTATTTTTTACTTCAATTTTTTGCTTTAATGTTATTAGAAAATTTAACACATCAAAGCTGCTTAAACTTGCAGGTAATAAGTCTTTCAGTATTTATGTTTCATATTTGTCTCTCCTGACTAAATTCTGTATGAAGTAATGTCTTCTAATTAAAGGGAAAGAAGTGGATGAGGGAAAAAGGAAACAGTGGAGTCTTAAAATTTCTTCCACTCCCAAGGTACTATTTGACCTATGAATTTATTTTTCTTATACTTGCCAATGATTTTGCATTAATTTTTTTAAATAGTAATAAGACTGTATGCTACATATACTTTAGACTGTTGACCAATTTTACTTTTTCTATTCAGTTCTATTGGTATAGAACTGGCTGGAAAGTATTTTAGTACTATTTTAGGGCAATATTTCTAAATACAACTACAGTTAACTTCAGCTTACAGTAACAGCCAAGGCAATACATGGAAGAAAGTTTTAACCAGCAAAACCAACCTGGACTTAATCTCCATTGAAGCAGATTAAATCTTAAATCAATTAGGTAAAAATAATTAGAAATTAAACTTGGAAAAAAAAGAAAACAACAAACAACATTTATTTGTTAGAGTATCTAAGTTAGGTACCTTTCTCCTAGTCTTTATTTGCATAATCCAGTAGAAAATGGCATAATATGCAATTCTTTGCATTACCATAGTTTCAATAATGCAAAGTATGTTCACAATAAATAGAGCAGTGTTCAAACAAGTAAGGTGAAAATTATCTTTTCCAAGAAAAGTGTAAAATATAACTGGCAAGAGTCAGAATTTTAATTTAAGCATGGCTTCATGTGAAGAGACTGACAGCTGTGAGGACAATAAAATGGTCTGTAAGTGTCAGTGCTTAATAAAACAAAGTAGCATCAAAGGAAAACATGCTACTTAAAGGAGAGTAAAGCCCAGCTTTTTCCTAAGTTGTTAATGTTATCAACAGTTTTCAGTCTGACACATTTTCCAAAAGTGCTATACGCATCTGACATCTGTATATAAATTCATTACCCTTCATTCAAGAGACTGAAGTGATAATTTTGTAAAGCCTGTTGTTGCCTTTCTCAAGGTACTGTTTAATATCAGTAATTTTTCTTTTTTTTTTCTTTTTGTTATTAAAAGCAGTGTGGATTTGTGAACGTTTGAGCACTACAGAGTTTTTGCTTTCCTCTTCAAAGCTAGGGAAAATACGCCTTTGTTTTATTCAACTGATTCATAAATAGACGTTTTTTTAAACCTTTTTAAAAAAATGACATTAGGGTAAGGATAAGAGATGGTCCTAAATATAACTACTTGGCTTGGCAAGGGTTTTGCTACACTTTTATCCTATAACTTTTCAGTACTCTATTTTACATCAAAAACCTGTCGAAAAAAATCCCTGGGAGCATCCTGTCAATTTCCAACAGTAAATTACAGCATACATCCAATAATGCTAAAGCAAGGTTAGGACTTTATCTCAGAAATATTAGACAAAGAATAAAAAGGTAATGTGAGTAGGAAAAAAAAAATAAAAAGGAAAAAGCTCCATGCCCCAAAGTGGCTGCCTTCCTGTGCTCACTACCTTCATTTCAGCGTGTGTGATGCAGCCCAGCAATCGCCCATCACCTTTTGGGTCACGTCCATTAACTTCCTTGCAGCAGGAGGTCTTAATTTATTCATGGTCTTAACATCTGGCCCACTTGGGGAAGACACCTAGAGCATACCCCTGAAGGGGGACTGCCTTGATTTAGTTTCTTAGTACTGGGGAGGAGCAAGTTTGTGCCACCTACTGTTCCTGCCTCCAACTCTTGGCATTCAGTTCAGGCAGAAAATCAGTTTTTAGTTGCTGCCAAACTGGAACCTCACACAGCAATAAGTTCACAGTGCCATCCAGAACTTTGTAATAAAGCAAATCTTGAGCACCTCTTAATATTTACTGAGCAATGAAATACCACGCCAGAATTAAAGGGTGTTTCTGAAAATAGTTTGAATGTGAATCAGAGGATATTTCAGCAGATCCAATGGAGTAATTACAGGGTAGAAAGAACAAACAGACTGTAATAGATAAGTGAGACAGGCAATCATAGACAAACTGTTTACTTCCCTGCTGATAGATGAATAGAGCAAAGGGTCACCTAGGTGGTTTTTTATTTAACTTTTTTTTTCCTGGCAGATTTATTCATGAAATCAGGCTTAACAGACAAGAGCAGATTGAACATTTTTTTTAACATGAAACAGTTCTGTGGAAGTCTTCAACCACCATGCAAAATAGTTTTTATTATGGAAGGATGGTAATTATGTCCCTTTTATAAAAGGAAGGATGAGGCACAAGGTTAACTAAACCTATTCCACAGTCAAATTGAGCCAGGGGAACAAGACCTTCCAATTCTTAATCAGGTTTTAAGCAGTGTCAAAGCAGCTGCCTTTGCTAGGCTGTAATCAAGCGCTAAGAAAAAATCTTTGACTGAAGCTCCCAGAAACTGTGCGTCTTAGAGTCATTAAGCCTTTCATGACCAGTGACAAACAAGCTTGATAAAGGCATGATCTTACTAGGCACAAAGTTTGAGACACAGATAGCAGTTTAATGACTTCATCTTCTGCCAACAGGGACATATTTGGACCCAAGACATAAACCAAATTTTTCTTGTTTGATTTTTTTTTCATTTGAATGATGAAATTTTCATGTTTATTCCTTCAGTGTATTTTCAATTCATTAACTCTTAAGATCTTCAAACTTCAAAACTGCTTAGCACTAGTAAGCAAATTTAACCCTCTGCTTTCTATCACATGCCATGCACCATCTACCACTTGTCTTCCAACAGGAAATGCCCAAGCATTCACACACTCCACAGAGAAACCTGGGAACAATCACTGCAACCATTAGCATATATGCGACAGCAAAAGCCAAGTCTCCTAGTGGCTTGAGAGGTCAAAGAAGTATGAGAAACAAAGTAACCTGGGGCAGATGGACTGATTGCGTGCTGAAGAGGTAGGCAGAACTACCTTAATTAACAGATTTTCCTCAAAAGAAAATCCACAATAGTTTTCCTTTTTCTGTGCTTGATTTATTCCTGATGTAAACTAAAGAACTTTATTTAAAACAAAAAAAAATAATCTCCCTGAATAAAATTATTATACTTTTAATTTAGAAAAATGGCAAAATAAATCAGTTTAGTTTCATAAGCCACCTCTCCTCATGTCAAAAATTATTTTTAACTGTTCCTAATTTTTGTCAAATGAGTCAGATAATTAAGCATTATTTCAACAGAAGTTAATCTCTGCTTCTGATTTTTTTGTCTTGTCACATAGACATACTTTGACTTCATGTGTATGACAACCCCAAGCAACTCTGAAGACAGCCGTCCTTCAGCAGGAGGCTGGACTGGCCAATCTCCACAAGTCTCTTCCTAAGTCATTCTCTGATCCTATTCTGGTAAACTGGCTGCAAACCAGACCATTCTTTCTGTTTTCACCATTTATCCAATGCTGCTAAAAAAGATGGCAAAGAAGATCTCTAGACAAGGCTTACTTTATGCCACAAAAATATATTATTGTATATTTATAATAAAAGGTATATAGAAAAAGGGATTTGCTTCAAAGTGGTTTCTGACTCACGTATACATTTTTCCATTTTTCTCCTGCCGATATTTCTGCTTGACCATCAGAACAAGCATTTTACACAAAAGAAAAAAAAAGAAAAAACACCCAAAAACAAAACCAACAACAACAACAAAAAAAAACCAAACAAAAAAAGAAAAAAACCCCAAAAAACAAAACCAACAACAACAACAAAAAAAAACCAAACAAAAAAAGAAAAAAACCCCAAAAAACAAAACCAACAACAACAACAAAAAAAAACCAAACAAAAAAAGAAAAAAAACCAACAAAAAACCCAACTGATTAATTCTGGTATTTGATCGATTCCTGATGGGAAGTAAAACTGGATGTATACATCTGAATTTCAGAAAGGAGCACTAAAATTCTTCTTTTGACTGTGAAGTTTAGTTTGCCCCTAATGTTGAGTGTGTGACACAATCAAAATCATGACACAAAGACAGATACTCTCAACAGCAGTAAGAAAAAGAGCCTGAAAATTCCATCTCAGAACAGCTCATAGTAATATTGCAGAAGTTTAATTTTCCTAACCCTATCATTTCTGCTGTCTGAAAAACAAATCCAATGTACCCTTTGCTACTTGCACCTAATTCCTTTTTGCATGTGCTAATTTTACTGTGACCACTATAAACACTGCAGGCACAGTAACTGAAGTTTTGCAGGCAGGCAGAGCAATGAAGTAAAATAACTATTGCTTTTAATAGGTACTAACAGCTGTATTGATTCCTATCCACTTTCCCTTCATTTCATCCTCTATGATGAAATCCTCTCTTTCATCACCTGATGAAATTCTCCTGATCATCCTGTAGGATGAACAGTTGCCTCTAGGCATCCTCTACACATTTGTTCCAAAACCAGTGTTTCTGTCAATTCCCTGCTCATTTACCAACTGCACAATTGTTTATGAGATTCTGAGGACCAATTCTCATTACTCAGGAACCAAAAAATACATCTTTAAATTTTGTGGCAATACTAGCTTAAAATATTTACAGCCCCACAAATCTATTAATCAGACTGTACAGCTCTACATCACTTTTCATTCTCCAGGATTTGTAAATCAGAGAGCATTCTTACACTATCTGCAAAACAGCAGAAGTGATCAAATTTCTCAGTCATACTAAAACACAGGTGGAAATACATTTTGCAGAAAACATACAGTTCAAGAGCTGAACTGATATAAATGGTATGCAATACACTCTCTTCAGAGAGCCTTCTGTAGCATATCCTACTATTAGATGTTTGGAAATTAGCAGAAAAGATTAACTGAAATCTTTACACATCACTAGGACAACATCTTGAAATGAAAAAAACCCAAGTAGTTTCAAGGTGCATTTGCAGACCAAGTAGCTCCTGACAGAACTAATGTTGCTGTATTGCCTCTGGAACTGTCTGAAAGCCAGGGATGTCAAAGTGTACTCTTGGTCAACGTACACACTGTACAACAGAGAAACTGCATGCAAGAACAGCAGAACAGGATGGCCCTTACAGCCATTAAAGATGCCTATATTCCATATAAAAATCAAGGAATCTTTGTTTTTTAGGTTTACATCTCAAAACAACAAAAAAATCAGTGAAGTCTAATTTCACTGATTTGTCTCTATAGAAACCAGAAGAAAGACTGAGTTTTCATATGGTGATGCTCTGCTCCCCAAGTCATTCCACTGCATTCTGACTGTATCTGGTTTAGTTTTCAAACTTATAAGTTTCAAATGCTATGGTGCAAGTATTAGCTGTAAATGCTTATTTGATACATTCCAGTATTTTGGGAGGGGAATGAAAAAAATATTAATTTAAACTGCATTTATATTTTATAAGGAGTGTGAAAGTGCTTTTATTATTAAAGCACTACCTTGGAAGAATCTAGTACTGGGAGGAAAGAATGAAGATATTGAACTATCCTTATTTCCTTGCTCATTTTATTTTAATGTCAAAACATATAATGCCAATACAATATGTTTCAACACAGCAGTCAAACAAATCATCTTTTTTGGCTCGCTCTTACATTTCTTCTAGAAATAAATCTTGCTTATCCAAATGTCTAAAATATGATTTCCCTGCCTAGATGTTTGCCTAGAAAGGCATTAGTATTTCCCTATTGATTTTTGGCATCTGTCAGTTTAGTCTCTCTTTTCCATACCACATGCACAATGTCTTCAGGCATTTGTCTCCCCCATTTGCAGGCAGAATGAAACCACTGAGCTAGGAATTTTGTGAATGTTACCATCACAAAATTAAGTTACTGTTTAAAAACTGTTGCTGCTATAACAGACTTACATTTTCCTGTTCTGAGGAACATTTTGTACTGCATGAGGTTTCATACATTCCAGCTGCCCCTTGTATATGAAGTTTTTACATTTGTTTCCAGCCTCTGATCCTTTTCTTCTCACTTTCACCACGTTAATTTTTCTACGTGCATTTTGATTCTTTTTCAGCCAAGCAGTAAGACACAGCAGAGTGGAACTCTTGGCTTCTGATGCTTGCCAGAAGGTGTTAGGAGGTATGTAGCCAACGTAGTGCTCAGTCTGATCCATTTTTGAGAAAGGATTTAAAAATTCAAACTGACAGGTCAGAATAGAAACAAGAGCTTGAGGTTTTGACACCGCTATGATCAAAAAAACAAACCAAAAAAAGTTTACTTAAGGAAAGCAAGTATTTATTAGAAAGGTGTCAAGTAGATGACCAAATGAAGTTTTAGCTTTTAGGTAAGAAAGTGACTCTGTACACAGTGACATTAAAGTAGGGACTAAATTAGCAAAACTATATGACTCACTGAAAGACATTTAAAACCACTTATGTGACTCACATGGGAAGAGAAGACAGATCAAAAGGGTACAGTGGGAATGTGCATTATGTGAAGACAATTGGACTCCTCAACATCAGCTTCTGTCACTGCACTGGTGAGGTGACAGTCCTGACACATAGCACAGATGAAGTAGCATCACCCATTAAAAGCGCTGCTTTTCTTCTGGGGTTAACCTAACAAAAATTTTTAAGCACCAGAAAGTTATTTTGTTTTATGGAACACACAGCCCAGAAATGCAGATGCTTCCCTGAGAGCACTTTCTGATTTCATGGCTTCTCAGCAGCAACAGTTGAATGACACAGTAGCAGCCAGACCAGAGCACAGCTCCAGAAAGGGCTTGTCCAAAGGGATGTGGGGAACACACTGGGCAAAAGGAGAAGTTAGGCATTAATGTTTTCATGTTCACTGGATACAGGAGAAAAGGAGAAGACTAGTAAGCTTTCTGTGGGTGGAATTCCCCATTTCCTTCCTACAAATGTGCACAAGTGTGATGAATACCATATGCTTAGGGAATGCAGGAAGATCTAGAGAATGAAAGAAGGAAGAAGAAATATTCATCCAGACCTGTGCTGTATGCTCTGTATATAGAATTATCCTGTGTATACATGGGTGATTTAGCTGAAGAAGGGAATAGTAAGGGCAATTTCCCAATGACCAGTGATATGAAAGAAATCAGGAATGGAAGTGTTGTCCCCCAGCAATGGCAACATCTTTTGACTTGTCATAAGTCTAAATAATGTTTTCAGCTATCAATACAGGGTTCAGTTCATTGCTGTCCAAGAATAATTAACTTTCTAGAAGGTATAATTTTGCATTGAGACAATACAGGGAATACACATTGTCATGGCAGCAGTTAAAAAAAAAAAAAGCCAATATACTGCTACTTGCTTCCCCTGCTTCATTATCTGACAAAATATTTTTACCTATTTGCTTCCAGTGAAAAATGCAAAACAGATGTGGCTCCTGTTTAAGTAGGAATTATGTAATTTGATGTTTAATGGACCCAACAAGAATTAAGAGCTTCTAGAATACAATTTTTATCATGGTCTATTTTGGTGTACATCAAACGTCAGGGCAACCATTCACTTTCACTTGGTGTTTTGCTCATTTTGCCATAATTCTATAAAGTCAGTAGTCCATAAGACTAAGAATCCATCTGTTAAAACGAAGCAAATTTAAAAATATAAATATTTCTATTCAATGTTTTGACTGTTATTTTTCCATCAAATTTCAAGGATTGGATAAAACATGTTTTCCATGACTCTGAGCTTGTTACAGAAGTCCATCCACCACTTGTATCTAGAAACAATAATTTATGCCTTTCTATTCCAAAGATCCTAAACTTAAAACAAGCAAGCTTGTTCTCAGAATCATTCCTGCTTAGGGACTATATAGTCGTATATTTTTAAATTTCAAGTCATTTAAAAACTTGAAACACACTCATATTTTATTAAGTATTATAAACACTGCAGAAAATGAAAGTTTTTCATATTAATAGATTAAAATAAATGGTTATGCATCAGTTTCAATTAATTATTACATTAAGAAACATTACAGCATGACAAAAACTGTGTTTATACTACCACAGATTCTCCTCACTAAGGCAGAGCATCAAACCAAGAATTGGTTTCACAGCAGCATCAAATAAAATCAGCCTCAAACAGACCTCTGGAAAAGATCATCTGGTTCACTTTTTCGTCTGGAGTCACAAACAAGGGTGTGTTGATCCTTCCTGATTTGTCCAACCTGTTCTTAAAACCCCAGCCAGAGATTCCACAGCCTCCCTAAGACAAGCTTTTTACTATGGTTAAAACCATTCCATCTCCTGGGAATAAGAAGGATAATGAACAGATCATTTGGAGGAACTAAAATAAACTCTAAAATTTCAGTATTCTGTGCCACCTTTCTTCAGGAGGAGAAAGGGGTGAAACAAACAGAAATGAAGATAAAGGAGTGTACATGTGATTTATGCCTATTTTAAAGTTTCTGTAGTTTAGATTCACATCCTCCCCTAACACTGAACAACCTGCATGAATACAGCATGAGCTAAGAAAGAGTGTTTGATTACACACAACTGTGGTTAACTTCTACAAAGTCTGTGAATACCCAAAGCAGTTCAGCTCCTCTTGATGGCATGCCTCCTTTAAGATTCCTGGGACACAAGACCAGAGGTTAATGGTTGGAGATGGAGCCACCAGGGAGTGTAAAGAGAGCTGAGGTGGATCTGACTTCCACCCAGGTCCTCATGGAAACCACTGTTCTTTGATGAGCCAGAGGAATGGATTAGGACAATTGTGAGGAGCAGTGCCAAGGAACTGAGCCAGATATAGACCACCCAAAAAGCAGAAAGACTCTATCAAGAGGGAATGGAATTAGGAAAACAAATTGGCAATTGGATATAACCAAAATGTTGAGAGTGGGAGAGGCAACCACAGCTCATGCAGAAAAACATGGAGGAAAAGCCAAGACAACACCTGAAATGAAAAAATACAGAGAATTGGAAGCCCATGAAAGGCCAGAGGAATTATGACTTTGTTTCAAAAGAGCTTAATACACGACGTTCCAGAAAGAGTAAGATTATTTTAAAAACCTCCGAGTTCCTTTGATAGGCACCTATGAAATAAAAGAAAGTCTGTGGTCACTGTACTATTTAAATATTATCCTTCAAGATATTATCCAGCAAGAAATTAATTCAGAAATTCTCATGTGAGACAACCTTTCAAAACCACCTACAGAGAAATCATGCTATATTTTCTGGACAATATCTGCAACTAAAAGCTTTTCTAACCTGTATGTAAGTGCACCAGACATACACTTAAAAATTATTTTGGTCAATGTCCTGTCAAACTACCACTAAGTAACATATAACTCTTTAAAGTAGCACAATACACAGAAGAAGAACAAAACAGAAAATCATGTAAAATGCTGTCAAACTTAAAAGCATTCAAAACTTTGACGATGTCGTTGTTTGTATTGTTTTACCATTACCACTTGCAGGTAAATGACAGGGTCTATATTTTGCTGTTGTAATTTTGTCTGCTATTACCCAGAGATTTTGGCCAAACAAGGGCCAGAATTGCTGTGAGACCAATTCTCTGCTGGCATAACTTCATTGATTTCATTAGACTTTTGTCAGCAGAAAACATTGGTTTCTGTGTAGCTTTGAAAAAAAAAAAAGCTGCCACACCATCTGCTTTTATTAAAACATATTTTTAACCTGAAGAGATGACTGACAGGATCCACTCCTAAATCCAACAAAGTACATGACTGGGGTTCAGTAATTTTGCCAGTCCCATCTCCCATCAATTTTTTGCTGTATGTCTACATAAAGCTTGTAGGAAGTTAAACATTATAAATCTTGAAGACACAATTATTTTTTATGGTGATACAGAAATCTATGCCACATTTAAATTTCTGTGTTTATGACCCATGCCAATGATATGCTCTACCATTTCTCTGCTATGGTTCGATTAATTAAGCAGCCTTGCAGGAAAAAAAAAAAGGCAGTAAGAAATATTCCAGTACTTCTCACTATAGGATGAAGCACTAAAGCCCTGTGAATGAGAAATGAAAATGTTCTAGAAAGATAAAAAGTATCTGGGTTTGCTAGAAAAAAGGATTTCTACAAATGTCAACTGCAGGCAAACTCACACAAATGGAAAGTAGCTGTACCCATTGCAATAGTTCCTACATCATCCATTCCCATCCAGAGAAACTGGATGTAGGTGATGTGCAATTCTCCTTCAGTGATAGCTGCAACTTGATCTCTTCCTAAGCACAGCCTAGGAATTGTGCTTCACATACTTGCTGTGTCTCTGACCAAGATTATCTGTGGCTTGAAACAGTGAGAATTAAATAAAATTATTTCAAGACAGTCATTAGAAGTACCACTGCAACAACAGAACTTCAATTAAGTGCTCCAAGACCATTTTCTGATTTTAAATATATTTCTTACTGGTTATCTGCTTCCCACAGAATTTACTGGACCACAAAGGCACCAGAAAAGAAAAAAAATCTAAATAAATATGTCATACTCACTTCCATGATTCTGTAGCAGAAGGTCTCAGCCTTACCTCTGCATGTTAGACTACAGACATACAATTTATTCCCTGCCACTATTCTTTCCAGCTGAAAAGTTTTTTGAGAAAGGACTGAATCTGTCAAGACTGTTAAGCTAAAAGTGTGGTATGTTCCTTGAGACAGCATAAGTGTTTTTTTCATGTAAAGTATATAGTGATTAAAAGGCACAATTCAGCAAAAGCATTCAGAAGAACCACAGTGCAACATGTTCTTATATGACATTTTGTCATGGCATCACCACCATGCAGCATGATTTGGTCCTTCTGCAAGTATGTTCATGAGATGAAATTGGTTGTCCTCCTTCCTGTCCCTAAAGTAAAAGGTCTGGACTTCTCCAGTAATCCTTCAAAGCATGAGTTTACAAACCCCTCTTTTGAGGACTGTGGTCTGGAACACAATCCACCAGGCATATCACTGCACCTACAGTTCTCTGTGGGATTGACGTGCTACAAATTCACTTCCATATTTATATGTGGAACGCTTTTAAGCTGGAAATACGCTGAGTGTTTTCATAAAACCAGGTTGCTCTCACTTAGATAATACACATAGAATCAACAATTACTGCACACCTAATGCACAGGTAGTTCTTAGGAAAAAGAACACATGACTACTTTTTGTAGGAAATACTGTTATACCAAACTGTTTGCCATGTGTGTTCCCAACATTTCAGGCAAACAAATGGACTAAGGTAAATGATTAACATTTTATCTTGCTTTCAACATGTTACCAGATTTATAAACTAAACCATTTCAAATACCAGGAAGCAACCATTTCCCTCCTGTTGTTGCTCTATAAGTTCATTGAAGAAAAGCATAATGAATATAAAATTAAAAGATGCATAATAATGCAAATGCACAGGACTCTTCAACAAAGGTAGACAGATTCAGCATTTCTCAGCTTCAAGATTTAAATAACTTTAATACAGCCTTTTAATTAGATAGGAAATTATATGCAAACCAGGAAAAATACTTGAAAGAGCTATTTTTACATTCAGTAGCCTCTAACTCTGGATCATAAAAGCTATCAACCCCAATATTTAAAATGGCAGACACCACCTGATTGAAAACACTGAACAGGATCTGCTGGAGGCAGACAACTGGAAAAAGCATGCCTGAGAAAGGTAGACTTTGCAGTCTCTTTGGGTCATGGGAGGATTCTCCCCCAGCCCACTCACAATCTCACCAGCCTAGAATTGCCCCCAGGAACAAAACACTGTGACCAGGTGCTCTAGTTAGAACAGCTGCTCCTGCATGGAGCTGCCAAGGCAACAGCGTTTGGCTGTGACATTTTTCAAATCACAAAGTTTGTACTCAGCTCACTCCTGACAGTGTCAGAGCTGGCACTCCCAGTGACCTTCCCCATAAAAATGACCCAGACAAGACTCCAAAAGCTCTGACTGCCACTCTTTAGGTCACTGACAAGAAGGTGTCCCAGATTGTATCACTGATGCTACTCAGGTGGACAGGCAGAAGAGCAAAGCAGCTCTTTCAAGAAAGGGGACAGGTGCAAAGTTAAAGTCTATTGAATCCTTATTCTTCTACGTAAGACAGTATGGTCATGCAACTGCTCCAGTTGGTGTTCCAGCCCACTCCCAATGTACAAAATGTACACAAACCCGTATCTGCAAAAATTACTTCCTGCATCACTAAGAAATGAAGCTTTTAAATAACCTTTTAAAATACTGTTTTAAATAAGAACAGGTTGGTTTTTTTTTCCCTTCATAGCCCTTCCAATTCCACAGGAAATTTGAATCCAGCAGCACAACTGTGTACACCATAAACACACCATAACATGACCTCAGCAACCACACCCCTCCAGTTAAAACACTGGTAAATTCTGGTACCACATATATACTATGGGGTCCTCCTTTGCATAGCCAAAATCAAGACACAAGTTGCCTTTTTTCCTGGACAGCTCTAGCACTGAGTCCTTTCCTCTCAGAAAAGCTCATAGGAACTTTTTAATCAGTGATGCTCTTTTTCAAGACAAACTACTTGGGAACACTAACACTGAAAGGTCTACAGTACAGTGCCATAAGTGATGATTGTTTGAAATCCTTGACAGGACCAGCTACCAACAATAAAACTAAGTAAGCATAGAAAATTATACCATGACAGTCAGTTTGTCCAAGAAAGGCTGTAATAAGAACACATACTGACACCTATCCGCTGATAAAGCAGGTAAAAACATTAATAAACACTTCTGTAACATTAAATACACCATCTACTTTCTATTCACCATATCTTTTTCATAATAATGATTCTTAAAACAGAAATGAAACACAAATGTTAATAGAAATCTTAATACACACAGTCTGTGTAAGCATTTTTTTAATAAAGAGCATTCTTTCAAATAAATAAAAATATACTTCAGTTCATTATCAGCCTGTGGGACCATAAAAATTCAAACACACTTCAGAACACATATTTGCATTGATAAAAGTCACACAAAGGTGTTTTTTCTCTGCAATGGATAAGCATGCCGCCCAGACTACGAAGGACAAAAGATGAAGGAGATGCTGCTCCCCACCATGTTTTGCCTTAGGTGCCAGCCTGAGGCAAAATTCCAATATTCCAACTCTACTAGGTGCGGTAAAAGTTTTTCACTTCCACATGCCACACACTCACTTTTACTTTCTAAACTAAAACTAATTTTCCACCAGTAGCATCTACAAATAAAGGTGCTCAAAATGAGGGCTAAGCAACTAAGTATATATCATTTGATAAGCTACTTTTAAAATGCTTCCCTTCAATTAATCTCCCCTGCATTTTTTGTGTCTAAGCTTCTTCCTGCCTCACTCACCATTGCTATGAATCCACACACTGCATTTGGAACTACAGCAATTGTTGATGTATCAAAGGCTGCTTGATTTTACCTAGATCAGGTACCAAAAGCACAAAGTTGAGAATAATACAGGCTTTAGCTTGTGCTTGTGTCTGCTGGGACTTCTTAGCGAGGAAATGAACCTGCAATGAGGTCTATGCTATCACAATTTCACTTCTGCTAGAACCTGAGGAACCTGTTTTGAGATGAATATGGATGCTATTACCACACCTACACACCCCTGCTCTGGGAGGAAGAGTCACAAAATGCCAAGTTCTGAAGTCCGGACTAAAGCGAACTAGGTCAGAGCAGAACTGCAACCTCCATTTTCATCAGTAGCCTCCTGCCCTATTTTTAACTTGGTCTTTTAAGGAGGCTTTGTCTCCAATGGCCAGATGTGCCACAGCTGAATCTTTGCAAACATGGCCCCTGACAGAGAAGAGGCTTATACCTGTTCTCAAAATCCAGGTCTTTGAATTTCACTTTGGATCAAATGGCAATCAATGCAGGTCACAGGCTGACTTTTCTTCACACTTTTAGCAAGAAATGCTGCTCAATGAACAATCAGCATGTCAGAGCTCCCTTCAGTATGAATACAAAGGCACATTTGTTAGAGCCTTTCCAGCTCAACTTTGATAGCTCTGCCTAAAGACACTATTCAGCTTCTGTGCAAAGAGCAGTCCTCAGCCCAAAATGTTCTCCAAATTCCATTTTCAAATTCCTAACTCTCTCAAACTGGTATATATACCATCCAATAAACTTCCATGGATGCATAGCTACGTATTACATTAATACTTCAATTTGGATTTATCTTGTTATTTCTACATCTACTGCTTGTCAATTTAATTTTTCACTTGTGTTCTCTACATAGTTTAAAACCTTACAGATCAGGAAATAATGGCACTTAAATCCTTTTGTCCTTCATGTTACGTATGATAACACCTCTGGCTGTTCTACGACTGGCATTATATTGCTGAACTAGTCTTAAAATAGGTACAGCATCCACAGCAACCACAGCTTTGGAGAAAGAAACAGAAAAAATCTTTCATTGGCTTGAAAGGCAGCAAGTTATACAGCAACTGCTTATGGAAAATCAGACTGTGCCACCCTTTTTCTCTGTCGGTGTAAAAGGTGCTTCAGTTTGGAAGAAAAATGGTTTATAAAATCTTAATAACTATGAAAAAAACAAAGATAACAAAATACAGTTCTGAGCAAAGACAAACCTTCTTCATGTGTTGCTGCCTATGTTGCCACCAAATTGTATCTCTCTTTTCATCTCACCAACTACAAGAGTGCAATCATACACGTCCCAGCTGGCAGTTCTTGTGGTGCATTCTCTAAGAACATCTAAAGTGTCCCCACTTCAGTTGGCCACGGAAGTCTATGCTTAGTTTAGTTTTTCTATCTTCAAGTGCATTCTCTAAGAACATCTAAAGTTCTAAAGTGTCCCCACTTCAGTTGGCCAAGGAAGTCTATGCTTAGTTTAGTTTTTCTATCTTCATTAACCACAGACACAGTTAAAAATATTAAATAAAAAAACCCAAACAAACCAACCAAAAAAAACAAACAAAATGAAAATCCAAATGAGTAAACAAACACAAACAAAACCCACAAAAAATTCACTATATTGAATGGATTTTCCACTATGCAAAAACCCCACAGACAAATAGATATCAGTAGAAGCAGTGATGTGACAGGAATTAGTCCTGTATTCCACTTTCCCTCGCACACAATATGGGCTCCACTTATGCTAAGAAAGCCTGAGGCAATATGCAACTGTCTGAGGTGAGAACTACTATCTGCAAAAAACAGCAAAAAGTATATTGTCTGTTCTGAAAGGAGCATAAATCTTTTGGGGATCTGATTGTTTTTGATTCTGTCTTCCTCTCTTAGCTCATCTCCCTGCAGATAAACAACAAAAGATAAAATAAAGATGTCCCTGACAGGGACAAGAGAATGACAGGACAGCATCTACTTGATTTCCTCTACACCCCATGATACAGACAGCAAATAAAAAGGCCAGGAGGAGGACAGAAGACTCAGTGATTCAGACTACACACAGTACTTGGTTTCTCTCTTCTTTTCTGACTCCATGAGGGATCACCTGTTACTTTATCAATCCCAGTGGGATAAAAGGCAAGAAAATTATTGGAACTCCCTCTAAAGCACCGGGAATCATAATGGGATAGAAATACAGCAAAGTCTCAAGGGAAAGTAAAAGGACAGCAAAATTTAAATCTGCTCTTCTTTATTACTCATGCCATAATCTCTTTCCTATTTTATAAAAGGTTTATTAGAAAAAGCAAATCAATCAAATGGATATCTGACATTTTCTTTACCTTCAGGCCTTCTCTCTCCAGAATATATTTGTTCAACAACTGTTCCAGAAAGTGGATCTGACACAGAAAGTGCCTTTAAGATAATGAGCTGCACATTGAGCAACTAAATATTTTTTTTTTAGCTTGGGACCGGCAAAGGAAGTGGAGGTATGTCTGAGCTGACTGGCAGGGCAACACAGCTATCTTTGGCATTCATGACTCAAACAACTCTGCCTGTCCACCTCTGAATATGAACATCACTGGTGATCAGACATCAATCACTTGTAAAAGGAATTACTCTGGCAGCTTTAAAAGTAGCTTGTTTTAAACAGCATTAGCCTCAAATGCAATGGTTTTCTAGAGGGATATTGAAAGAGTGCCTAGAAGTTCTCCATGTGGTAACCAGTCAGCAGTTACTGTTGCTGCTTATGTCAGGAGAGGTCCGCTATTAAAAGGGACAGCAAATGTCAAAATAAAAACATGAAAAAGAAAATTAAAGCAGGAAACAGAAATAGAACTGCAGTAAGACATTATGGCTATTCACTGAGAGGAAACAACTTCACCATTAAGTCAAAAAATTGCCCAAAAATGCAAAGAAAGAGAAATATGTCATATACTGGAAATTGGCTTGGTGATGTAATGTTAAGAAACATCACTGGATGTAGTTCACTGAATAGCTGGGTAAGGGAAAATATTATTCATACAACATAAGTTCCAGTCTCCTGCCATTAATCCTAGATCTGACCTTCTTTTCTATGTTCCATTCCTCCTACATACACACAATTTCAGTGACTAAAAACATGGTGGAAAAATGAAGAGGGCAACAAGTACAGCCTGAAAGGAGGTGTTTCACCAACTGGATCCCAGCTCCAAAAGAGTTACCTGGGGCTGCTCTCCTGCAGTGCTGGGCAGCCCTGGACTGCAACAAAATCAGCTGGATTTTTAGCACAGTTGTTGATAAACCCAAACGAAGCAAGCATAACTCCTGTAACCTTCACAGTTGTTTCCCTCCCCAGGACTTAGTACTGAATTTTTTACTACTTATTTTTTTCCAGAAGAGAGAATTCAAATTATTTCACATCTCAGTGATAACATGGTAACACGGCTTCAATACTCCAGCTAGGAGTGACAAAGTGACAAGTACAGAAAATAGTTTTTAAAAAAGGCATTTAATCACTTAGCATTCACATCTTTGAACTGCTGCATGAAGTGCTACCCAAAAGCTAAATATTGTTAAGAGATCTCCTGGCTCTGTTTATACTGTGAGCACACTATACCATGAAAGCCCTTACAAAACTTGCAGCCACTGTTCATTACATTAACAGGAACATGATGGTGGAATTTACAGTAGAATATTAAAATTGAAGGAGCTTTCAGTTTCCCTTTATGCAATTAACCCAGCAACAACAGCAAGCACTTTGAAATAACACTACCAATCAAAAAATTCATGTTGGGGACAGCAAAGCAGTGAAATGCTATAATATTTCTTATGTAGGGGGATTTAACACTGCTTACTGCAGAGTCTATGAATCAGTTTCTCTACAGAACTCTAAAGCCACAGGTGCCAAATATAAATCTTTTTCTCATAATCCCATTCTTGGTCTTTTCATGTTATTACTGGACTTCCTGGATAAACTGTCGCTAAAGTAAGTTTGGGTTTTTTTCCTACAAAATTTGCCAAACCAGCTGCTGGAATGTATTTGTATTGTCCTCTTACTAGAAGAATTTCTGTAACATTCCCATTGACCTAATTGCAGGTTTTGGCCTGAAAAGATGACACGTTTCTGTGAATCTGGTAAAGCTGTTGAAACAGGGATACTAGAAATGAAGCACCCTTCTGGCCCCTTTCATCAAGCTCCAGGCTGAATCCCCTTAGGAATGTGATAGCATTTCTTCTCCCTGCTTTTTTTCTGAAATACTATTCTAAGCTGCTTAAAAAAAAAAAAAAAAAAAAAAAAAAAAAAAAAAAAAAAGAAAATTTTAAAATCTGACCAAAATAAATCAAAAATTTAAGTAAAGACAGCTGGAAAGATGAAAGAGTGATAATGTTTAGATGTAAACCAAGCTACACGTTCCAACAGCTGGCAGGAACTAAATTTTGTCCCAGAAATGTATGTTATTAAAGAATACAGTGTCAGTGGGGAAATCCCTGAAACCACAGTACAATCACATTGTTTTAAGTCTTTATTTGGAAAGCGTTATCATTACTTAGAGAAAAACAGAGTTTTCATGTTTTATATAGTTAGTATGAGAGTGGTACATCTTACAGTAAGTCTTTTTTCTTACAGCAGGGGAAGAAAAAAATAATAATGGAACAAAATTAATTGTTTGTAGATAGTTTAAAGCCAGGGTAGATACCATAAGCCATCATTAGGCAAGCAATTCAAATGAAGAAATATATAAAAGTGTGATCAATATTACATACTATATTAGACTTAAAACACAGTTTGCAGAGCCTCCAACCCAAAGCAACTTCTGCTTTTGCCCCTGATGCAGATGAATCTTGCTCTAACCTCTAAGTCCCCTTTTATGGCAGACACAGTGCCTGTATCTTTACTCTGGCAAAATCCTTGGATATTCCCACACTTCTATTTGGAGTCATGTTTCAGGGACCCATATATAATCATGTCTCTACCGTATCAGTGTGCTATGTTCCTGGTTTCAATATATACTCCTCATTTTCTAAACTCCTGTCATCATCAGGGCTCCCTTACCTGCGCAGATTTTCCCGTCGTAGGTCTCGCACACCCAGTCGTGGCACTCGCAGAGGGGGCCGTAGTATTTGCCAGACTCAGTCACTTGGCAGATGCAGACCCCACACTCACACCTGCCTCTGTCATTGCACAGCTTCCCCCCTGGGATGCGGCACCTGAGCTCCGACTCAGCCTGGGACAGCTGGCAGGAAGCAGGAATACCCAAAGCGCTCCTGCAGGGGGCAGGAAACAGAATAAGCTGCGGTCAAAGCCAGGGGATGCAGCTCATAGCTAATGTGAGCTTGGCACCATTTGAAACCACCCTCCTGTCATTGGCTTCAGCCAACACCCAGAACAGTGTTCTTACCACCTCTTCAGCTATGGTTGCAAATTATTACTTGCCTCAAATCACCCTGTTTTCTTCAATTTCATCAGAAATCTCATTGCTACCTGCAAGAATGCTTATACTTTATTTTACTTACCTTTTTAACTACATTGGCCTCATCTACTTTCCCATCAGGCATATCTGGTATATATGCACAGACACTTATAGTTTGATTATCCATCATGAAACATTTTGATCTTAATTATTTAAAAAAGTTTAGAGACACCATATACATCAAACATCTGCGTAGCATAAGAGGAACATATATCATACAGCACACTTAAGGTTGATTCTAATAAAATATCTTTCCAGGATTCTTCTGGTTGTCAGACATATATGATCCATGCTTCCAATGGAAAAGGAGATCAAAGTAATCATGGCTTTCCACACAACACTGTAGGTTGTGGCTGTGGTTTTGGTAATGGCAGCAGAAGCCATTTCTAGATCTGTAGATTTGCAGCTCTGCCATGCAATTGTACCATGCACCGGAGCACATGGGGATCAGGACTTTCAGGATATACTCAGGGAAAATCACACTTTGTCTCATCAGGAGCTGAATCACAGGAAAAACAACAAAGGACTGCTCAGGGCAAAAACAGGTCTTCACAATGCTAAGGAATACTGAAGATGTAGATGAATAGAACCTGCCCTTAGCAGATTTTGCAAGACTCTGGAGCAAAGTAGCCACTGGCCTTAGGAGCCAGTGTGTGCTGGCTGTGGTGGAGGTGGAGAGTGAAGGGCACTGCACCTCACGGTGCCACTGCACCAAAGGGTACCAATAAGCAGGGTTCTGTGGTTTAGGTGCCTGCTCCACTCAGGCAGCAGAATCTGAAGGTTTGGGTGTAAAGAGTCATCACTAGCCAGCTCTTCTCCCTTCGCTGCTTTCAGAGTGTGCATTTGGGGCATCGAATGCATCGTTGCAAGTAACTCTGCAGTCAGCACATGCCCCTACCTACTGAGGTTCCCAGTGACCCAGAGCACTTCCCTCAGTGTCACCTCTAAGGAGGCAGAGGAAGAGCCAACAAACTGCTCCACCGCTCCCTCCGCAAGCCCAGCTTCCACACTCCTGCACCTCAGAACCCGCCGCGCCCCGTGAGCGCGGAGAGCCGCACTTACCGCAGGGCCGGGGGCCCGGCCGGCAGCGCGGGGCCCAGCAGCAGCAGCAGCAGCAGCAGCCCCGGTAGCCCCGCTGCGAGCATGGTGCGAGCTGTGCTGAGCCGCACCCGGGGCGCTCCTGCAGACGGGCGGACAGACGGGCGGACAGACGGGCGGACAGACGGGCGGACGGAGCCGGCAGGCACGCGGAGAGCTGCGCGCTGGACAAGCCCGGCTCCAGCGCTGCTCCCCCCGTGCTGCAGTGGCTCTGATTAGCTGCCTGGGAGCGGGATTTGGGCAGCACTCTGGGAAGGAGGCCGGTGCCAAACCCCGAAGTTTACAGTCTAGGCAGGGAAGTAATTAGAAACAGTTGCGCAGCCAGATGGTTTATTTTGATGTTTTAAAAGTGGTCCTTTCACAGATGTGAACGAACTGTCTCATTCTCAAAGTAGAGCCACCGTAAATATTTGAGGTATGTGTATCCCCCTGTCCTTTGACAGACGGCTGCTTGGGATAATCTGTGAAACTTGTACGGACCAGGAGACAGGAGCAGCGCTCCCCAGCTGCAGCATCCCTGCCTGGCTGTGGAGCAGCTCCCTGGCGCCTGCCTCCCCAGGGCCGTGCCTTCCCTCCGCAGCCTGAGGTCACCTGCCCACGTCACAGCACCGTGCGACACTGCAGGCTGCCGACCCACACCAGCATGACTGACTGCACATTAAAAGTATTATTAGTTAGCCATTTCCTAATGCCTTATTAAAACACAGTCCAATACTTCATCTCAGCAGTGGGAGATTTTTGAATTGCTTTAAAACTAAGCTAAAAGGAAGGACAGTCTTTCCAAATGAATCAACTTTGGCAGATACGGCCACGTGCACTTCTTTATGCTGCAGAAAAGTTTTAGATCCCTCTGGCTGTCCTGGGAATTTGCTGTTTGCCTGATATCTCCCTGGGATGGAAAGCTCTAAAAGAAACAAACTTTGACCACAAAAGATGGTAAGTTATAGGTGTCCTAGTCTACACACACACATTTTTTAAGCAGGCAGCTGAAAGAAGTTTTCACTGGTTTTGAAGCCTGTATTGGAGATTAAAACCCTCCGTATCTTTCTCAGAATGAAAAACTCTTGGTTTAATTTCATATTAAATATCTAATATACCAAAGATTATATACTGTTTCAGAAAACATTTTAAGATTTAGTTAAAATTCTGACTCAGAGGCTAGAGGCTGCCGTTCCTATGAGTTTAAGTGGGTGTCTTATCCATAGTGAACTCAAGGCTACAATTCACAGTATTCCTGCTAACATAACTAGTTCTGCTAGTTATATTCCTGGGAAAAAAAAAAAAAAAGGCATCAAACATTTGACTTTGTTCTGCTGGCCTTATATACGACAAAAGAACCTTTAAAATCTCGTTTGGGGTCTGTTTTCAGTCAACTACCTACTTTGTTGGAGGATGAAACTTTATTGAAAATCAAAAGAAGAGACTGGACAAAATCTGCTCTAGAATATTTGTTAACATATATTATTAGACCCTGAAGATATACAGGTTAAAGTCAAATATTATTCCAATGGACTATTAAAACACAAGATTTTGTCGTATTTTAGTAAGTTATCTTGAAGTTGTGAAGTGCAACTGCCTACCCATAGTGTACTACCTTCTTTATGACACATAACTTTAGCTTAAAATACAAGCAAGGAGAATTAAGATGTAAAAAAATATAAAAGCCCCATATACAGCTGTTGAATATCAAATCTATTTTTTACCAGTTTTTCTGCCTTTTATAGTATATTTCATATTGCAAGTGTGTTAAAATATTTTCTCAAGCAATGCAAATCATAAACATCCTGTATTGAGTGATCTGTTGGCTTCAGTCTTGTGAATGTTTACAGTCCTGCTAACCCCATGCGTTTGACTTACTTTGATGGATCTAGTGAAAAGGAAAGTAATATTGGCAGGCAAATCAATAAATATTTATTTCTGACAGTCCTTGAACTTTGAAGTCCACATTTAATGCAGCTCTATGTATTCTATCTGTGTCATAGTTTTTGAAATGTATTTAAAATGCTGCAATAAAAAAAAAAGTTCATAAATTAAAACACTTTAGATTACAGAAAGGAGCACTTTTAAGAACAATGTGATTGTCAGAAATTGTACTGCCTGAAGTCTCAATTTAGAGAGGAATAAAGAGAAAGCTTTGCATTTTAAACAACAGTAATTCCCTTTTAGCACTAAATTTATCTTTAATCCACAACTTTAAAGGCTGCCATCTGTTCATCTTCCTCCTTTTTCCCTGAGCAGACTGTTGCTGACAGGTATTCAGAAGACTTTCAAACAGACTACAAACTATAACTTCAAATGCACAAGGAGAAGACATTCACCATGATATGATGAACTTATCACTGTCTTATTCCTTTTACATCTGTCATGTTTTGAAGAAATACACACCTTTTTGCTGTGGACTTTTCAAATTTGGAGAACGCGTATTTACACAGTTGAAGCATGCAGTATTTGAAATGTGCACCCAGAGCTTAAATTTAATAAGTGCTTTCAAGTGTACCAGTCTCTAACACAGTATCTTAGTGCTCCCTTAATGGATTTTAACCTTCTCTTAGATTATTATTTAATAATTTAAGCCTAGAATGTATGTACGCATGCATGTATAAACATGTAAAAAAATATATATATTTATATATATATACACACATGTGGTGTGCGTATATATTCAGGAGCTAATTGGCTTCCAAACAGACTGTAAATTCAATTTAAAAGGAGTCTCTTTCTAAATGGGAACTTGACATGCTGCCTTGAGAAATACTTCCTTTCCGCCACTCCTGTACACAGCCCTAAGTAACTTTGTTCTCTACTGGATAACATATACCTACACAAAACACAGCAGTTGTAAAATGCAACTTCTCCTATGTATTGGAGTTTCAGACTAAGGCTCTAGACCTGTAGGTGCTTGGTAAATGTATAGTTTACAAATGGTAATGCCACCTCTTCCAGAATAAAGGTAGAAAAGAGAAAGTCAGCATATTGCTGATGATCAGGAGATGCTGGAACACACCTGCTAATACTAAACTGCCTTTAAAAAACAGCCAGTAGGTTTGAATAATACTTGACAGAGTCAAAATTACTTCAAATAAAGACATGGAATAAAAATTAAAAAAAGGTACTGTTAAGCACACTTACACTTGAACCTCATTTTTAAGTGTATCCCTGTTACTGTTCTTGATAAAGTGTGCAGGATTAGGTAAACACATTGGGATAAACCTTTTCCATGCAATTTTATTGACCAGTAGTAGAACCAGCAGGGTAATTTCCTATCCAGACTGGTGAAGGCTATTTTTGTGATTTTATACTCTTGCCAACTGTTTAAAAACTAAGCTGCAAGCCTGGGGGTAGACAAGATAATTCATAGGCAGTGATTTTTTTTAAGGCAAACAATATCTTAACTTCAGTTTTGCCAGAATTGTTTTTATAATAAATCAAGAATATTATTTTAAAAATAAGGGAAAAATAAAGAAGAAAAGCCTTTTTACTCTAAGTGGTCTCATGCTGGAGCAGAATGCCCAGCAATGTTGTGGGATCTTCATCCTTGGACACAGTCAAAAGCCATCTGGATAGGGTTTGGGCAACATGCTTTAGGCTGTCTTGCTCTGGGCAGGTGGATTAGACTAGGCCATCTCCAGAGATCCTTTCCAACTTCAAATATTCCAAAATTCTATGACGCTGATGGCATAATGTGCTATTGAACAAGGTTTCATTTGGTTTGGAGAGGCAGATGGACTCTGTCTACTCCTTTATTACAGCCTTTATTACAGTGAACATTTTAATTTTGTTGTCACTTCATAAAGCCATCAGCTTTGCAAAACACATTCCATGCCATTCTTAAGGATTTTCTTTTTAACAGAACAAAATCAAAATGCACATAAAGTGAACAGTTTAAGCTTAAAAAAATGGAAACCATCAAAATCTGTCAAATATTCCTCCCGGGTTCCATTGAAGCCATTTTAGCAATAGCATGGGTTTTAAAGAGTGGAAACTGAAACATTCAAATGAGGCATTCAGTTACATCAAAATTTTCTAAAATTTACCAGAAGTTGAAAATCCCACATATCAAGCAATTATTGTTCTTCCATAAAATGTGGAACAAGGACAATTTTAAGTGTCTGGTGATTCTTCTGTGAAAAACATAGAATCACTAAACTAGGTGGCTGTAAAGATCTAATGCAAACCACTTTAACAGCCACAAAGCAAGAAGTACTTGATGTAGTTAACTAAAATCTGTCTGAATGGAAGAGCTCAGAAATGCATGGCAACTGTTGAGAGTCATCACTGTGCTGGTCAGTGCCGTCCCTGGAAAGGAGCAGGAAACAGAGTACACCAGAGCTGTACAGAACTGAAAACCTTGTGTTAATTTTGCTGACATGACATGGAATCTGGGACAGCTGATGGTATCACACAGGGAATACAAATAGCTTTTGGAGTTACAGGATCAAGGTTAGCACAAGATAAAAGCTGAGCTGGTCTGAATGTAGCTGGCTTGAATAGTACAGAATATAAGCTACCCAAACAATTCATAGGCCAACATTAATCAAGATGTTATTTTGTTATACTCTAGGGTAAAACCTTAGCTTACTCCTTCATGCCTCAGTTGAAACTTTAAATAGCTGGTAGGTCTTTTGTTTGTTCAGTGTTTGCTAGTGAACTGCCCTACACAGCAGTAACACCCTGCTTTTACAGAGGCTTTAAGGAAGCAGAAGGTATTTCAGCATGATCTTGCAAGAAAGCCCAAAATGCCAGAAACAACACTGCATGTTAAAACCCAGTCTACTGCGTTCTTAACTATTTAGTATTTATTTCAGAAAGCAAGCAAAGCTCTGTCATAAGTTGAGCTAACATAATAGCGAACAGCCCAAGAAAGGAAATAAAAGGCATAAAATTTTTCACCATAAATTATTATTTTGTGTTTAATTTGTGTCTTATTTCTCAAAGGAAATGATGCTGGGAATCTTGAAAAATCAGAAATAGTGGGAAAGACTACCTTATTTGTGATCTTTTTAACTAGTTATCTGAATAAGTTACAATGGAGGATCATTCTCATCATTTTGACCAAAGAGGTGTTCCTAAGAACAGTAAATTTAAAAAACACTTGCTGCTGACTTCTTCAGGGCAGAACTCTAGTAACTCAGGTTGAGTGCCTAAATTGAACACATGCACACCAGATTTTCCAAGGCAACAGCAACCATCTTGTTTCAATGGTCTGTCTTGCACTGCTTGCTGTTAAACTAAAAATGAAGGAGAGACAGAAATTAAGAAAAAGGTAGTGTGGGAAAACACCACTATTGCCCTTCTTCTGAGAACTCTGTACCTACTGAAAGCACGTTAATTCTACACAGTTAGCAGTGGGCTTCAGACTCTCCTTAAGGTGTGAAATTTAAAAAAACCATACTCCATGCCCTTTATTCTGGTTGATCAATGTTGACACATGACACTCAAGAATGACAGTTTCTAACCCATCCCAATCAAAGTCACTCATGAGCATTATCCGAGTTTCTCTTGCTGATGTCACTGTCTGATGCTGCTCTGTGCTCATTTCTGTTATGGATACAGATTTCTGAGTGAAAACACCACTAGCCAGAGCCATAAAGGGCAGATAAGTGAAAGCAAACCGGGCTGCTCAGCTCATCTGATTCATGTGGGGCCCCAATAACACCAGGATGCTGCTCAGCATGTGCAGAGCAGGACTTCAGAATATGGGAGAAATTTGTGGTAACCACCATTAAGATGACTAAGGACTTGGGCACCCTGAGGCTAAAAAGCAACAGGCAGGAATTAGGCAGGTTTTGACTTGTATCCTATGCCAAAATGATTAAATCTTACTTTGGGTCTGAAGTTTAATTCTGAATTGCTAAATGATATTTTGTGACCTTTTTTAAAAGCTCAAGCATAATTTCAAAATTAATATTTCATGAATTCTTTTAGTCATTATAGACAGTCTGAAATCTGATCAAGCACTGTGCTCTTTTATAAGTGGTAAATCAAATTCCAACAATGGTAATCCCAGTAAGATCAGCTCTTTGGGATGTTTTTAAAATTTCTTTACATTACTCTTCAACTATTTAACAGATACTTAGGGAAAGTAAGAACAATAAAGCAAATAAAGTTCAAATAAATTCAGAAGTAAAACCAGGGCTTGAAGGCTATCCAAATTCTGTAAGGAAACATGTAGAATAAATAGATGCTTTGAAATTTCCCCCCGCCCCCCCCGTTGTTGTTGTGTTTCCAGGTTATGTTACAGAAATGAAAGTTATAGGTAAGGTTGAGAACTCTCCTCTTGAATACTCAGTACAAATCCCCAAAATTTTCTTTAAATGGACATCCTACCACGGCCAATTTCAAACATGTGTTGAAGTCTGAAGGATGAATAGGGAAATTCCTTTATGTGTTCCTGATTTGTAGAGACGAGAGGTAAATCTTTACTAAGAAATATCTTTTCTTTTGACCTATTTAACCTTACTGTAAAGTAACGTTATAAGATTAACTCCCAAATTCTGTCTTTATGTTTATGGCTTGCTTTGTAGGTCAGTGCAAATTTCCTAAATCAGAATAATACAGACTTCAGCCCTAAATATTAAGCATTGTTACAGACTAATAGGTTCTTTGCAAAATTATATCAACAATTTAATAGGTATTTAAGTTTTATCCTCACATGCCTCCCATACACCACTCAAGAAAATGTTCATAATTGCTTTTCATGTGCCACATCTGAAAGTGAATTTGTGGTTAAATAGTAAAGCAAGAAAGGGCTTTCCCTTGCAAACAGAAGACCTTCACCGTCTGCACAATTCTATGAATGGAAGCTGTTTCACTTTTGCACACGGGCAGCTACATCAAGGCACCAAGGGCTAAACCCTTCTCCCAGCTTTAGCATCATCTGGTGCCAGTTGTGCTCAAGACAGACTGTCAGAGAGAATCCAGTCTTCTGCTGAAAGTGTGGGTTCCCATTAGCAGCTTGTGCTTTGTTGCCATCTTGTTGCAAAGTTTCATACCTTCTTAGTGATATCACATGGGCTGCTCCTCACAGCACTGCCTCCTTCTTCTGAGCACAGCCAACAAACTCCACCTTACATCTCGACCAGCCAACAAACTCCATCTTACATCTCGACCAGCCAACCTACTCTTTTACAACACCCCTCCTAACTGGATCCAGCTGTGGCCCATTAAAGGCAGGCTTGTTCTTAATGCTTGATAATTAGCACAGCTGTAACTCCTTAGGGGTGAGATTACCTTCACCACTATCTCTATTCTCCTACATTCTATCTATCCACAGTGCTTCACAGAGTAAGGACAGGTAGTAACAATATGCTACCTAATACTCCTAAAGGAGAAGTGCCAAATACATAAGGAAACACAAATTGTATATAATACAAAGCACTGCAAGGAAATTAATCCCTTCTTTTTGTGAACTCATTAAACAGTATCTTAATTACTGCAGCATTTTTGAACCCCCATCCAACACATGACAGATGCTAATACATGAATTCAGTGGTTGGAACTGGAGCACTTGTTCCATGAGGAGAGGTTGAAGCAGCTTGGCTTTTTCATCCTGAAGGATGGGTTTGGGGGCACCTAGGAGCAGTCCGCCAGATTCTATGAGGAAGCTGTCAAGAGGACAATGCTGGGAAATTCCCAAGGGTGCACTGCAGGAGGAGAGACTGCTGACAAGGGAGGGTCCAAGTGCACATCAGGAAAAAATCTTTCAGCACAAGGATGGTCTAGTACAGGTTTACCAGAGAGGCTGTGCAGTCTCTGTCTTGGGAGGTTTTCAAGACCCAACAGGATAAAGCCCTGAGCAAGCTCGTGTGATCTCATCTCAGAGTCTGGTTTAAGCAGATCAGTCAGACCAGATGGCCTCCTGAGGTCCCTTCCAACTGGAAAATTGTTCTATTGAGAATTATTTTTCAGAGGCCAGTATATCCATAGGAAAAATGTTACACAAAGTCACATCCGCTGGCAAATGTTGATTTCTTTTGTTTAGCTATAGCTGCAATGTTTCACTGTTTGCAACTGTCAGTTTTCATCTATGAGATGCTATCACCAACAGCATAATGCTGCCTAGCAACTTATTCCAAGTAATGAACCGTTAAGTGGGGAGGAAGAGACAAAATAGGAAGAGTATTATTTGTCAGCACATTTATTCTTAAATTGTTTTGCTTTACAAATTTTTTTCTCATGAAACATCAGCTGACTGCTATCAAAAACTGTGAACACTAAAATTAGGTGCTTAAATTTACTGAAATTGCTAATGCTGGTAATACATGTAAGTACTGCTGGCAGGACTGCATCTGTGATCCTGAGGCCAACTCCATAACTGGCTTATTAGTTTTAGTTGCCAGCATCAAATAAATATAATTTAAAGGAACCTGATACAATTTATGCCAAACACTTTCCTTCAGCTTTCTGGAGTATTTTGCTAAGGGCTTTGTCTTTTGAATCCTATTGCACATCTTTACCACGTCCTGAAAGTTATAGGCTCACATTCCCCACCATGCAGTTTCATTTAAACATAAATTTTCCACAAATTTTATTTTTTAAAAATTTGTTCAAGAAGATAAAATACTTATTGGAACACGTCAACCTGATTTATAGAAAAAATTTTTCCAAGTATTTTTTCATCTGTTTAATTGAGGCATCGCTTACATTGCATCATTTAGGCTGGAAAAGACCCCTAAGACGATCTACCCCAACAAGTGAAGATATTTTTATTAATTTATTTCACTGTGGAGCTTGGGACTGGGCTTTTACATGGCTCTTCAGCAATCTGAAAATCAACCAGAGCACCCAGGGTCTGGGTGGTGTAGGGGCAAAGAAGTTCACCAGCACTAAAAAAAAGCCCTAAGATGTACAAATAGGGTTTCTTACCAAAATAAATAATCTATCCCAGCACTTGAAGAGCATAATGAAAAACAAAAACAAACCCCAAACCTACCAAGAAACAAAAAGGCTGAAGCCCGAACTAAAGCCCTCCAAAACTGCCGCAGCGAGTGGCGCCTCGGCCGCGCTGCTGTTGGCCGAGCGCAGCGCGGCCTCAGCCCGAGGGACCGCCCGGCGGGCTCCGTTCCGAGCCGGGCACCCTCGTGCGTTTCGGGAGCGCCGTGGGGATCACCCCCGGCAGCGGGGCCGCTAAGCCACCTCTCTTCCCAGCCGGGTTCTTGAGCAAGGCGGGGGTCTGTCTGTTCCGAGGCGCCCGTGCGCGGTCGGCACCGTCTCCTCCGCACCTGCTCCCTCCCCGCCCGCCCCCGCCGCTGTTGCCGAGAGACTGAACGCGGCCGCCGCCGGGCGGGCCCCGCCGCCCCGATCCATCGCGGGGAGGGCGGCGTGCGAGGCTGGCACAGCACCGCAACGCCCGCACACCCGCGGGGGCCGCTCCCGACCGCGCCATGAAGGGAGATGCTGGCGGTAGGTCGGAGGCGGCGGGCACGGCTCGCTCCCGGAGCGCGGTGGGGCCCCACGCCTCCCCGCCCCCCTGCACGGCCCCACGGTGCCGGCGGCCGCCGCGGCTGTGCCGGGAACCCTGGCGGCTCCCAGGGAAGGGACGGGCGCGGTCAGAGGCCCGCCTGGCTCCCCGGCGGGGGGAAGGGGCGGCGGCGCCCTCCGCATCGCCCGCCCCGGCCGTCCTTCCCCCGCGGTGGGAGGGGGCGCTCCGGGCCGGCCGCCGCCGGCCTCCCCCGGGCCCTCCGCAGCCTCGTCACTGAGGCAGAGCGGGGCCGTGCGGTCAACAGGCCTCTTCGGGGGGCACTCATTTCCTGAGGTGGCTGTGGATGGGGACGGGGGTGGCCGCGGAGAGCTCCCTCCCCGAGGGGACCGCTCGGCTGGCTCGCAGGGGCTGCGGGCTTGGCGTGGTTGGAGGGAGTGATGTACCCAGGCCTGGGCTGAATCTGTTTAACGTGCAGTGTCTGGGGTTCGTACATCGAAAAGAGGTGCTTAATATTGTTTTTTCTGTTATTGACATATTTTTGTTTTAGTACTCTCGGTGAAATCAGAGACGTATTTCAAGAAAGGATCAAGGTTTCTGATAGCCTTAATGTGCAAACGTGGCTTTTAAGTCAGCTATGATTTGGTAGGTTAACCGTCATTGCATCCAGGCAAATATTTACACCGAAAAAATACTAACTAAATGCTATTTGAGTCTTTTGTGTTTGTCTTAAGCATCATCAATTTCCTGCTTCATTTCATTGTTTCTTTTCATTTTCATTTCCTTCCCTAGCAGTCCCATTCAAGTGCCCTTTGAGTGCTCAACAGAGAAATGATACATATTAACAATGAACTGTGCTCTGCTGCTTGAATCACAAAAGCTGAAGTTTCTTAACTTCGAGCAGGGGATGAGACATAACATTTCTTCAAGTTGGTCTAACGGGATGCTAGAAGTCCCCAGCTTTCTTCAAGTATATGTACCTTTGGAGACTTGTAGGAACAGTTGGGTTTGTTTTCATTTGATGGGTTGTTTTGGTTTGGTTTTTCTTGGTTTACCATTTGAGCTTGGCAACAATTGGCATATTTGTGCTTTAGTCTTCTTGTTTGGTCATCTGTTTTATTTTAATCTAAAATATGGTTCGTCACAGTTCATTGAGCTATACCACCTGGAAATGGAACTTACTCTGTTTTGACTTATTTCCAGCTCCAGGACACTGCTGGTACCATGAGCACTATGTAGATCTGTGTGGCCTTCATCCAAACCTATCTTTGAGTCAAATACATTTTGTGTCTTAAACCTTCACAGTAGACGATGAATACTGTCACACTGTGTTGTAAGGAGTAATGAGCTTCTGGACCTCGCCCTAGAAGACTTCTCCAGATGAGAATGTCTTCTTGAGGCATGAGTAGCTCATTATGAGATACAGCTGGTTCTGGCTTCTGGAGAGTTTGGTTTCCTCCCCATCTGGCTAGGTATTTAGGAGTTCAGTCTGTTAAAAATAAGATGTCTGATTTGCTTATGAGTAAACTAGAAGTGTTGCATTCAAAACTAATTTTTACTGTGTTACTAATAGAATGCTTCCATGATTGGATCTTCTGTAGGTTTTGAGCACAAAATCTTTTGAGGATAAAGAGCAAAGTCAGCCTAGTGTGGGTGTTACAGGTTGAATCATATTTCTTTCCCTTTAAACCTTTCTCTGTTCTCCCTTTCATTACCTTCATAGCATCTTTTATTTCAACTGAAGTTTCCTGGATTGATTAAATACTGATAAACATCTTGCTTTGCAAAATACCAGTCCTAAATTACAGTGGCAAATTGTCTTGATTCTACTAGGTAATTTCTTTTTCCTTTCTGTATTTTCTGTGATATTTTCATCTTTTATTTATTTTTTTTTCCCCTTCATGGTGAGGACAATCAAGTAGTGAAACAAGTTGCTCAAAACACCTCCTTTGCTGGAGGTTTTCAAGACCAGACTGGAATAACCTGAGTAAATTGCAATAGCCTGGGCTATCACCAGAGTTGGTACTGCTTGAGCAGGAGATAGGATTGAAGACTGAGATCATAGAACCAAATAATGGTTTGGGTTGTAAAGGACCTTAAAGATATGTAGTTCCAACCCCACCGCTCTGAGCAGGGACAACTTCCACTAGACGAGATTGCTCAAAGCCCTATCCAGCCTGGCCGTGAGTACTGACAGGGATGGGACATCCACAACTTCTCTGGGAAACCTGTTCCTTGTCTCACCACCTTAATAGTAAAGGATTTCTTTCTAATATCTAAACTTATCCTCTTTTATCTTAAGATCATTTGCCCTTGTCCTATCACTATATATCCTTGTGAAAAGTCCCTCCCCAGGAGCTGTAACACCCTTTAGGTCCTGGAAAACTGAGGTCTCCCTGGAGCTTTCTCAGGGCTGAACAGCTCCAACTCTCTCAGCCTGTGTTCATAGGAGAGGTGCTCCAGCCCATCTTTGTGGCCTCCTCTGGACTGATTCCAAAGATCAATGTCTTGTGTTGCAGGCCCTGGAACTGGGCACCTGGAGAACCTAGATGGAGTCTCACAAGAGCAGAGTTGAGGGCCTTCCAAGTTGAACTGGCTTATGATTCTATTACAGTGGCAAATTGTCTTGATTCTACTAGGTAATTTCTTTTTCCTTTCTGTATTTTCTGTGATATTTTCATCTTTTATTTATTTTTTTTCCCCTTCATGGTGAGGACAATCAAGTAGTGAAACAAGTTGCTCAAAACACCTCCTTTGCTGGAGGTTTTCAAGACCAGACTGGAATAACCTGAGTAAATTGCAATAGCCTGGGCTATCACCAGAGTTGGTACTGCTTGAGCAGGAGATAGGATTGAAGACTGAGATCATAGAACCAAATAATGGTTTGGGTTGTAAAGGACCTTAAAGATATGTAGTTCCAACCCCACCGCTCTGAGCAGGGACACCTTCCACTAGACGAGATTGCTCAAAGCCCTATCCAGCCTGGCCGTGAGTACTGACAGGGATGGGACATCCACAACTTCTCTGGGAAACCTGTTCCTTGTCTGACCACCTTAATAGTAAAGAATTTCTTTCTAATATCTAAACTTATCCTCTTTTATCTTAAGATCATTTGTCCTTGTCCTATCACTATATATCCTTGTGAAAAGTCCCTCCCCAGGAACTGTAACACCCTTTAGGTCCTGGAAAACTGAGGTCTCCCTGGAGCTTTCTCAGGGCTGAACAGCTCCAACTCTCTCAGCCTGTGTTCATAGGAGAGGTGCTCCAGCCCATCTTTGTGGCCTCCTCTGGACTGATTCCAAAGATCAATGTCTTGTGTTGCAGGCCCTGGAACTGGGCACCTGGAGAACCTAGATGGAGTCTCACAAGAGCAGAGTTGAGGGCCTTCCAACTTGAACTGGCTTATGATTCTATGAACTCAGTTTTCCTTCTTTTTTTCTTCTCTCCTTTAAGTACAGTGCATAAAGTACCAGAGGCTATGGTGCAACTTTTAGGAACTGCCCTGCAGCAAGGGCATGTCGATTAGTTTGTTTCAAAAGGAAGATAAGAGGATAACAAAAGAAAAAGTCCTAATTCTGTTTTCAAGACTTCAAGTTAAGGATATACAGGCATTAACATTTTGCTGGCAGTTTCTTAAAGAATAGAAAAGGAAGAATTTGGCAGGGAAAGATGATCTATAATATTTCAGTTTCTTTAGTAATTATTTCAGCAAAAATTGTAACAAATCTAAAAGAATATAGCCACCATTTATTTTAATTAGTACATATTTAAATAGTGAGAAGATGGATATAGAAGGTTCTAGGCATAGTAGCATGTAATTAATGATACAATAAAATCCCAGAAACATTAAAATAATCACTTAAGCAGGCATGCTGCCAGCCATCTGCCTACAGAGAAGCTCCTTTTCACCCGTGTATCGTTGTGGGAAGGAATTCCTTCCTTTAAAACCTTGAAAAATTGATCCGGAGTACTCAGAGCAGGTTTCTGAATGTGGAGTATTATAAAGAGAAGATGGGTTCCTCCTTGAATCCACTCAGTTGATGACCTGGCACTGCCAGTTCCCTTACGTTCATAAAGGGCTAAACATATTTTCCACCTGGACATGGGTTATGGTGGAAAAGAAAATCCAGAACACTGCTGTGTGGTTTTAACTAGAATGATTCTTACTAAGGACGTTTGTATGTGCCTTTTGTCAGCAATGGGCTCTGACATGTTTTTATATCAGCTACATTGCAATTGACCAATCCTAGGTCAGCAAATGGTGGCCCACAGTCCAAGTAAACTTTCCAAGTAAACCAGCTGTTAAACTGTGCAAATGTATTTGGGAAGGAAATACATTGCCCTTGGTATTTTCTGTGTATTTCATATGATTATTGTGCATTCAGTGGCCATCATTACATTTTAGCATTTTATCAGCCATTCTGACAGGATAATTGTAGAACTTGGAAAGCTATTGTGTTGTCCGGTCATGCCAACAACCAGCCTCTTAGGGTGGTGGGTGCTCACCAGTCTTGGTTTCCACTGCAAAGCAAAAGCTCGCTGCTTATACAGGGAAGTAGCTGCTTCATGCTTGGATGTGTTCCACCTTTGGCATCCATATGGAGTTGGGACTTTGAAATGTGAGAGTGAACCTGCTCTTTACTACAGAGGTCACTTTGGTGTACCTGGATCTCTATTTTGTATGTAAAAGAAGTGTAGTGGAATGTGATATAAGCATCATTTAAAAAATCATCTTCAGTTGTTCTGGCTTTTTTTTTACTCAACCAAATCTCTTAATTAAAAAAATGTGGAAAAGCTAAGCAATTCTATTTAAAATTAAAAAGTTCTGTTTATGGCTCCATCACTGCACCATGTATGTGTATGTGTAGTTTCTTCAAAACTGTATATTGCAGATGTTAGAAGGGTTAAAGAGAACAACATTATGTGACAGTAGCAGTAGACTGTATATCTGACTCACAAGAGATCTGCCTTTGTATGCAATGAGATATTTGATTCTGCTTGTTGGGTATTATTTTGGCGACATCTGAGAGGAAGAATTTATATGTAAGAAATAAATATTGTAAGAGCATTGTCCTTAGCCAACAATAAGGGAAAACACAGGAAATATGTTGCGAGTGAAGAGCTGAAGTCTAGTTTTCATACTAGATGTTCTTACATTGGCAGCCTCAAGCAATTTTCAAACTTTTCTCAGTTTTGGACCTCAGTCCTGGTATTTTTGGTCTGGGATCCTGCTAGTAGTTACAAGATATCATCAGTTGTTCTTTCCTACGTGTATCCAAATGATTTGAAAATTTGAATGTAACTGATTTTCAGAATATTTTCTTCAGTATACCTTCTTTGTGAGGAAACAGCTTTGCTAATAACTGACCAAACTAAAGTTTGGTCAGTTATTAGCAATATATCATGCTTAAATAACAAAGAGATCTTTCAGAACATTTCATCAGATACAATAATGATACCACACAGAGAAAAAGTACTGAAATAAGGTCTTAGTTTAAATTAGTTATGAGTTAATAGCATCTGTGGTAGTATGTGCCATGTGATGTATCCACTGGAATGCTGTCTTTGCCCTTCTAAAATATATCTATACTGTTGTGTATGCAGCTTGCTCACTTCAGATTTTTGCTACGTGAAAACAAATGCAGAAATGCCATTTAACTGTATCCATACCCAAAATCAGGGATGGAAGGACCTGTGGATGCAGGGAGCAGGCAATAGACAAAGTGTCAATTTGCAAAGAAGGAAAGGAGGGGGCTATTGATGGAAGAATGGGAACTTATATTTTTCCTATAACCATGTAATGTATACTGAAGTTAAGATCAATCAGTTTCTTTAAGGTAGCCTGTACTTTGGGGCTTTTTAATGTATGGTATGGAAATGGGGGTTTGTCATCGTGCTATGTGTATGGGTGTTCACATCATCTTCCCGTCACCCATTTTAGCTCTCATATTTGTAATTATTGTCTTGAAGTGTGTGCCACTTTCTGTGTCCGTGCTCTGGGAGAAGTTGGAAGCAGAGTTGACATTTTCAAAGAGAGAATTGAAGAGCTTGTAGGTGGCCTGCCTTGGGAAGACCTTCAAGCAGTGCTCACATGATCTCAGGTGACAAAGTCAATAGGCAATGAGAAATAAAGTATGTTGAAAGCCAGGCATTGCTGATTCCAAGGATTTGTCTGATTTTTGAATTCTCTCTCCATAAGTTGTAGGTAGGAACGTCTGCTTTGTTTTCCTGTTGATATTTCTGTGAAGTCATTTTTCAGCTGCCTTTTTTATCAGCCAGAGCCTTTATAAGCATGTTTTCCTGACTTTCTGATAGAGATCTTTTGAGCAGATTATGCTATATACAGTGAGCTTGATTTATATGCAAGACTCCGATTTCTCAGCTTTTGATGTTGTGGAGGATCAGCTACTTTTTAAAATTTGTCTTTTGATTTTTTTAGGAACTGCATATTTCCATCAGAAGGAGTGTCTTGCACTTAGTGGGAATATTGTAAACGGCGTTAGACCTTCTTGTGGCTCTTTTGTTTCCGAAGCGCACAGTGGGTCTTATGTTCACCCCAACCATTGTCCTGGCATAGTTTAATTTCAGCAGAAGCTGCAAATTTAGTGGGTAGGGGTGGTTTAGAAAGTGTAGAGGTTGCAGAACATGCCTGCAAGTTCAGAGATAGGAAGAAAAAGAACAATGCTTCCCTAATGAATCCAAGGGGCTCAGAGTGTGAGTAATTTTCTTTTTAGTTTTATTCCTTTTAATTTGCCTTTTCTTCTAAAATTAGAGGAGAAATGTAAAAGACAGTATGTTACTCCCTGAAAAGGTTGACACCTGCAATGTGAATTTTCATTGCTATTATAAAGAAGGTACTGCAAAGAAATGTGAAGTGTTGTAGCTCCAAAGCTGCATGATATTTTCCTGGCTTAAGAGTCTGTCTTTGCCTTGCACCCAGTATGTCTTAAAAACACTGCAGCTAGAAATACATCCTAGGGAATGTATTAAGCCTTTCACATTAATAACAGGTTGTGATCAAAGAAAGACCTAATGACGTATGTCGGGATCAATGCAGGAACTGCAGGGGTGGATTTGTATCAGGGTTAGGGAGGGCTACATCCTCACCACTGGCACAGCTTGGTGCACTGCTCACTGTGGGTACATGCTGGAAAGAGTTTGTGCAAAGCTCTCCTTCTCTTCATTCTTCACCTGGTTCCTCCCTAAACAAACAAGTGCAAAAGGAATTAGTAATCCAAGGGTTAAAATTCTTTACATACATGGCAGAGTTCCAAAACTGCAGCACATGGAAAAGCGTGTGTTCCTAGTAAACTAAAAGCAGTGAGAACAGCAAAAACAGTTGCATAAAACTTGAAAGCAACTATGCTGTAGTTTGAATAATCTTGCTAAAGACAATTTACAAACTATTATTATCTGTCATCTTCATCCTGAATTTTTGTGTGCATTTCTGGTCATTTCAAGTAGAGAAGTGAGCAAGCTGATTCTTTTATTACATAACATTTTCTCCATTCCATTGCTTCTATATTCATGGAGATTTGTTTATTCAAGGCTGCCTGATAAAAATAAGAATTCTAATCTCTTTAGTCACAACACTGATTAGCTCAGCTGGTCAGAGCATGGTGCTAGTGATGCCAAAGCTGTGGGTTTGATATCCATATGTGCTATTCACTGAAGAGTTGGACTTGTGGATCCTTCTGGGTTCCTTCCAACTCAGAATATTCTGTGATTTCTGTGATTTAAGTACGTGAACTGAATCCATTATGGACATTTATTATGAACATCTAAAGTTCATGTTATTTTCTGTGCCTGGACCAATTAAAAATTACTTGAACAAAGAAGCACTGGGTAAAAGGATAAGTGGAAATTTTATTAGGAGAGTATGGCTAATCTTCCTACACATCAAGTATATAAATAAGCAGTACTGAGAAAAGCATAAAAACAACATAGTCTTTCTAATAGACTGTTGATAATTATTTGCTTTTTTTACCCAAATGGACATAGCTTGTTATTTAGACCCTCATTTATTAAAAAAAAAAAAAAATCTGTAAGGTGAAAGAAAAATCAGTTTTTCATATCCTGAACCTTTTCTCATAATTATTGATTGCACTTACCTTATTAATTCTCTGTTTACTGCTACATCTTTTCTTAAAGGCTTACTAGAGCACAGTAATAGCCATTACCAGAAATAGTAAACATAAAATTATTATTTTGTTATTTCACTGATTAGCTTTTGAGTAACAATTTCCAAAGAACATACTTGTAAAAACATTTTAGGCAGTGTTTTTTTCCCCCTAAGGTTTTGGGAAATGCAGCTCCCAAGGCAATGCAGTAACTTATCACTATGCTAAATGTAGCCATTTGAAGGTTCTATGACCTCAAAAAGCTCACCAGCAGCTCTGACACTTGAAGCATTTCTGGTTGTGCTTTGGTCTAAGGAGAGAAAAAGGTCAGTCCATTACACTGGGAAATAAATAGGAGAAAATGGAAAAAAAATATCTAAAGAGGAGGAAGTAGTGAATTCAGTTACAAAATAAAAGTGGAACATGAAGTTTGAGCATGAACATGGAGAGAGCATGCAACCTCTGTGAATATTATTTCATTCTTCATTTGTTAGAGAAGGGTGATTAATATATAATATTCATTTTACAGTATTTGCATGTGTTTAGTGACAACTTGCCAGCTTTACTTGTGCTAAGATTGCTGTGAATGACCATTTAAAATGAATATAGGTGTCAGAAATTGTTGCTTATTTTGTGCCTTTAGATTATTTCTGTTTGTTTTTAAAAATCAGTTATTGCATAATGTCAGTTCCTCGAGCTGGGAACATTAGTACAAAATTTCAGCCCTGTTACTGTGTGGTTTATACAAAGACCAATGGTTCAGACTTGGTTTTACAGAGACAGGAACTGACCTCTTGAATCTGAAAGAGAATACAGAGCAGGGGTAGACTTTGAGGGAACTGGAATAAGATTAAGGGTTTACATTTGCCATAACAGCTAAAAAGAAGAGACAGAAAAGGATGCAAGCGTAGTGTCTGGACATGAAGCAGCAGCCCATGGGATTGAAAAGGCCAGCTGAGACCAAGCACATGGGCACTTCTGCAGTCCTGAGCTCACTATTGCCTCCAGCTAGTCGAGGACAGTGTTTCCTGCATTCATGTTAGAGAATGTATCATTGTGATACTTGTAGCTGTAATTACCAGGGCCTGTAGTGACAGGACAAGGGAGCAACAGAGTTAAACTGGAAAAGGGAAGATTCGGGGTAGGCATAAGGAAAAAATTCTTTACAATGAAAGTGGTGAGACATACAAACAGGCTGTATAGAGAAGTTATGGTAACCTTATCATTAAAAAGTGGACAGGGCTTTCAGCAACCTGATCTAGTGAAAGGCGTCCATGCCCATGGCAGGGGAGTTGGGTTAGATTATCTTTAAAGGTTTCTTTGAACTCAGACCATTCTATGAATCTATCTTAAACTAGTTTTGACAAACTTTTGGTTGTCACAGGGTAGTGTCACCTGCAAACAGTTGGTCCAAAGTAAAGGTCCAGAACAAGGTCCCAAGATCAGATCTTGTTTTCTTCCCCCCCTTACTTTGATGAAAAAAAAAAAAAAAAGGTCTCTAAGGGGTTGTATTTCATGAACAATAGAATTGTATTTCAAGGGCAGGCAGTTACTTCTCAGGAGAGTATATCTTCTTCATCTACTTGGATTTGTTTAGACTTTGGGATCCATGAACTGTGTCTGTGGAAAAGTCAATACCAAGATCTGACTCAACCTTACTGCTCTCATGGCATGTCCCCTAGTTGTGGCTCACATGGCTGAGCATACAGAAGGCTCAGTCAGTGCCACCCATGCAGGAACGTGCAGACACCGCCTGACCGTGTGGAAACAACACATTTTCCTCAGTCCTCCATGTGCCAACATGTGCCCCACAGCCAGCCAGCTGTCTAGCTGTTGAATAGATAATTGTTAACATCAAAAAAAAGTATTAGAAAGATACTTTAGAAAATACTTATTAGAAGAATAATGTTATTAGTAGTATATAGCAAAAAGACTCTTCTGATTTCAGTAAATAACATTAACATCTATTGGCTGCTTAACATTGCCTGTTTGCCTTTGGCATGTTGGGATTTATCTTAGCATAGTGTAATAAATGGAAATGTCACCATTTAATTAAATGGCTCCAGGTCAAATCCATCCAATGATTACTTTGTGTTGAAGTTCACAGCAATAGCATTCTTTGCATATTAGAACAAATTTTCTGTCAGTGTTGCTAAGTTTTTGGTAATTGTTTATGTTGTATACCTTTGTGCCATTTTTTTGTAAACTAACAAGTGTCATGTCAGTGATTATATTTAATAAAATCAATATCCTATTAATCAGTAAGTACAAAAGAAGTGCACATGAAAACAAAATGCTTTACGTTATTTATAAAACAGTTTAAAATGCATTGTAAAATTGCTCAAATGAATTAATGTTTTCTGTTTTTTTCTCACCAAGGAGGTTTCATGATTATAGATAAGAGAAGTTAACTTCAGGATGCTAAAAAGGAAACAGAGTTCAAGGGTGGAAGCCCAGCCAGTTACAGATTTTGGTCCCGATGAATCTTTGTCAGACAATGCAGATATTCTGTGGATTAACAAACCAGTAGGTATCTCTTTATGTAATTGCTAAATTTAAGTTAAATGTAACTTGAATTGTTGAAATATGACCTCCACAAAAATTCTGAATTAGATGTTAGTCAGAAGCAAGTTTTGAACTATAGTTGCTAGTGTACCAGTTAATTTTTTAAAAAACATCGAAGACTAAACAAAATACTTTCTTTTGGCTGTTTCAAAATTATGGGATGATCAAGCAGTATTTTCCAACCAGTTATCTGATTGATTCTTTTAAAACAGCCATCCTTTCAAGGTCTCTGGTTCCTAACATGTTTGTTGAAAGGATGTTAAAAGGAGGATTTAGTTGCTCAAGTGGTAGCCATCAATAAGCACTTTTGATTTTCAAATCTCTCCTTTTCAAACATTTATGAATATAAAAGTGTTGTTATTTTGGTTGTTTATTTTGAAGTACAGTTCTCATTTTTCTCATACAATTTAACCTAGAACCTGCCTTGAGAAAAAGAGAGATGTAAAAGTATCTGGGAAATTGAAACTGGGGAAAATTTCATTAGGAATGGAGTTATTAATAGACTGTATAGTATTAAGAAAATCTCTTTACCATGTAAATATATTTATTATGATTGAATTATTTATTCAGGAGTGAGCATGGATCCAGGATTCCAATATTGTGAATTTTTTCTGTTTTTGCAGACAAGATATTTTCACATTTCTCTTAGTGTATAAATTTTTAGTTTTTAAAAGCAGGAAGTAAAATATTCTGAAATAATACCTGTTGTTAGCATTGCATTCATTTAAGGAAACCATCATCTCATTTGTAGTAAGGATGCCAGATCCCCTCAGCTTTGCTGCTGAGTTTTAACACCTAAAACTATTCAGCATGAATTAATATATGGGTGTTATCTTGTCAGTTATTTAAGTAGAATGTTGGTATACTGGCTGCTGTAATAAACTCAAAATGTCATTGCAGAAATATATGATGGATATTCACCTACATTTCTTATCACAGAATGCACGAGATTTTTGTGTAATAATATTTCTTGTCATTCTGATGGACTAGTTGTATATTGCTTAGTGTTTGTAGTACTGGCACTTTAATGTGTCAGAGAACAAGTTCTGTATCAGCAACACTTGAATACTTATGTTTTTTCAGTTGAAATAAGATTCAAAACAAAGTGGATGTTAATGGGATGTTGGAGATCATTCATAAGGTGTCTTCTGTTTCCAAATTATTAAACTGAGCTCAGAGTATGCAAATGATAGAACTATTAAATTAATGTCAGATATCATTAAAGTGAGTGAACAGTGAGTATTAAATTAGATGGCTGTTCTTGAGTCTTTTGGATATCAAAAGGTCTGAGGTACACTATAAATGAGTATAGAATTTTTACCCAGATGAAAAATTTTGATAAATATACTTCAGGTTTTGTGTTTAAAATATTTTTTTTTCTTGCTGAAATATCTCTTCCTGTTTGTTACGATATGTACAACCTTCCCAACCATGCTTCCTTATACTTGCCTGACTTCAAGATGTTTCAATCACATTTTTTATTTAAAAGGAAAAAATCCAACCCTAAACCTCCATATTGATATATTCTGCTTTTTAGTTACACCTCCCTCTCTGACTGGCAATGAGGAGTGAGACTGAGTCCTAATTAGTAATAGAAATGAACGGTTCTCCTATAGCAACAAAACTTGATTGGAACAAAAGTGAATCCTGAAAGAAGTAGCTGTCTGTGACATAGTCTCTTTTATATTTATTGGGTTTATATTTATTATTTTCATAACCAGAAGGATGCTTTTAATCCTGTGACTCTCTCTTAATTTTTTGAGCTGTGAAATGATTTAAAAATAATTTCTTAAGTAAATTAATTTTCCACAAATATTTTTATTTAATCCATCATCCCAGCTTCAACTAATTCTACCTATTGTCTACCCATAAATGTGATGGGTAGTAATTTGAAAAGAAATTGAGTTACAAGTGCCACAAAGTAGAAATGATAGAATCCTTGTTCTCTGTTTCGTGGCTCTTAATTCATGTTTTCTGACTTACACAACCTCACTAAGTAATAAAAGTATATACTTGTCTATACATGTATAAGTAATTTAGGAGTGCTTATTTTTGAAGACCTTTTATATGTGGATTGTGATGTAAAAGGACACAGACGTCGTTTACAAAAGACTGCCAGGTAAGTTGTGGAAGCTAAATATTTGAGGGTTTTTTGAACATCAAACCAATCTTGTAATATCTCGTGTTTGGGTTTTGTTTATTTTTTTTTTCAGTGGGTGCACTCTTTACTACGAATTTGTGCCATCATCAGTGTTATTTCTGTGTGTATGAACACTCCAAAAACCTTCGAGCATTATCCGCCTCTCCAGTATGTGACATTTGCTCTTGATACTCTGTTGATGTTTCTTTACACTGCAGAGATGATAGCAAAAATGCATATCCGTGGGATAGTTAAGGTAAGCATGTAAACAGTATTCTCTGTGTGCTTCCAGTGATCTGAATGTATGCTAATGAAATTTGGTATTTGGTTTTTAACTTGCCAGCTCTTCTTGCTGTGATTGTTTTTAACTGCAGGCAACATCATGGTGTATAAACTGAAAAGACAGATGGATAAAAATGTAGCTTTACTGCATATTTAATCCCCTCAAAATATAATGTGAGCATTCATAGTAAATGAAGAATTAGTAGTAAATTAATGAAACAGTTTCATTTTATTTGTATAAAGAATTAAAGGAAAAATAAGCTACATACACATTAACAAGAATATTTTATATCTGTCTGTTGGTCCATATATGGACTTAGAATTTTGATTTTTGTTTCATATGGCTGGATGTGTTCTTAAATAAGAACATGAGTCTTACTGTGAGCTAGTCAATAAAGCGATCTTGGTTTGTTTTTTTTTTACCTTGATATAGTCCATGTTGGTAAACGAAATGCTTCTCTTATCATATGACTGCTGTTGTTGCTGGGCTAATTTGTATAAGTGGATTGGAGGCAGCAAAAGTGCAGAATATGTTAGTAATCATTATTTGGTACCATTATTTCACTGATTGTTTATCTTTTATTTATTGTTTTAGTCTTCTGCAAAAATATACAAATTTGGCTTTCATGTTTAAAATACATTTGCATACCTTACTGTGAATGCAATTATGGCACTACTGCACATAATAGATAATGTGTGTTAAGTTATCCTTACTTTTAACTCCTTAAATGTCTGGTGATTCCAAAGATATCTGTAATTAAGTTTATCTGCAAACTCAGAAAAACTGAGCTATTGTGGCATCATACTTAATGAATATTAATAGTAAAAGTTTAATTGTCATTAATATTGATATTTAGAAAGTTACTGAAATAAGATGATTCTGAGAAAATTGTCATGGGTTGTGTAAAGCCAGAGTAATCCTTCGTGAAGTGCTGTTTCTTGCTGCTACCTGAGCTCTCTTGTTCAGAGATGTCTGTGAAGAAAGGGAAGATGTGGACATAGGATTATGCATAGGGAATTAGTGACCATTGTGAACATTTGAACAGTGTGGGAATAAAAAGTTACTGTTATAACCAGTACAGCCTTTGCAGAGAAAAGGAAATGTAAATATTATGCAGAGAGAGAGGGAGGGGTGGCCAACAGTGTGGCTTTTGTACACTGGCTTTTGAGTATGCGAATACCAACTTCACTCACAGTCAACACTTAGGGCTATGAAAGATATGCTGCTGCATAGCCTATTGTCTTTACTGGGTTGTTTAAATTTGTGGATTTGTGAGAAAATCTTAAGGGCTGCTATTGTCCTTATGGGGGACTTCAGCTTTCCAGAAATTACCTAGGAGCATCACATAGCTGGTACAACCTGGGCCAGAAGATTCTTAAAAAACCTGGATGACAACTCTGTGGAACAGGTCCTAAGGGGTCTGACTCAGAAAGATGCTCTCCTTGATCTACTGCTTGTCAACAGAATCGATCTGATGAATGAAGTGGAGATCAGCAGCTCTCTTGGCAAGAATTTAAAATCTTTGTTGACAGAAGGAAAAATGACAACAAAACCTAGCTCTGGACATGAGAAGAGCAGACTTCAGGCTGTTCAGGGAATTAGTAAGTGAGGTCCCCTGGGAAAATGTTTTTTTTCCATCAGTTCATCACTGTCCATCAGTTCTGATCACTTTTTAAACACCGTGTTCTAATGAAACAGGACTGGGCAATTCCCAAATGTCAGAAGTCAAGAAGACTTGGCTGAACAAAGTTTTCTAGTGGAAATAAGCCAAAAAAAAAAGAAAGATGTATGACCAGTGGAAACAAGGTTAGGTGACATGGGCAGATGTGAAGATACTGCTTGCCACTGTCAGAAGAAAATTCATGCGCCAAAGATCAGCTGGGGTTAAACCTGCCAGAACTGTGGGGGACAATAAAAAGAGTCTTTTCAAGTATATTAATGGCAATAGGAAGTGTAAGGTTAACATCAGCCTTTACTAGAATGAGAATGGTCACCTCACAAACAGGGACATGGACAAGGCAGAGATCATTAACGCATTCTTTGCCTCTGTGTTCAACACAGATAGTGGACCAAGGGATCTCAGCCTCTGAAGTGGTGACCATGATTGTCAGAATGATCATCTCCCAATTGTCCCTGAAAATGTTCAGGATCTGTTGCTCCCGCTGGATCCCTACAAATCTATGAAGCCTGATGGAATATAGCAAAGAATCCTCAAAGAGCTGCTGATGTCACCAAAAAACCTTTCATGATGATTTTTGAGTGGTCTTGGGAATCTGGAGATGTCCCAACTGACTGGAAGCTGGCAAATGTTGTCCTGATTTTCATCAAGAGCAAGAAGGAGCATCCCAGAAACTACATTCCTTTCAGGCTCACTTGAGTGTTTGGTAAAGTTGCGGAGAAGATTATTCTGGGAGGTATTGAAAAAACACTTGAAAGACAATGTCAGCATGGCTTCATGAGGGGAAAGTCCTGCCTATCAAATCTGATTTCCTTTTATGAGAAGGTAACCCACCTAGCTGATCAAGTGAAGCCAGTGGATCTTTTTGGATTTCAGTAAAGCTTTCAATGCTACCTCTCAGGGACTTATCTGGACAAAATGTCCAGCACACAACTGGACAGACAGATCATGTGATGGGTGACCATCTGGCTCATGAGCTGGGCACAAAGGGTTACAGTGAATGGGGTGACATCAGACAGGTGACCTATGACTAGTGGGGTTCCACAGGGCTCCTCAGCTCTGTGGTCTTCAACATCTTCAATAATGAGCTGGACACAGGACTGGAAGAGATACTGAGAAAGTTCACAGGCACTACAGAACTGGGAGGAGCTGTTGTCTCCTTTGAAGGCAGGGAGGGCCTGCAGAGAGCCCTCAACTAAATAGGGGGCTGGGCAATCACAACCCATATGAAATTCAGCAAGGGAAAGTGCTGGATTCTGCACCTAAGGGCTGGGGCAACCCTGGATGTACGGTACAGACTGGGGAATGGGAGGCTGGAAAGCAGTGCCATGGAAAGGGGCCTGGGCATCCTGGTCTACAGAAAGCTGAATATGAATCAGCAGTTTTGAGTGCTACATTGGGAATTGGACTCAATGATCCTTATGGTACCCTTTCAACTCAGCTTATTCTGTGATTCTGTGGTAGACTAGACTAGACTAGACTAGTTTGAAGGGACCATTGGAAGGGAATTACAATCGTAATCTAGTCCAACTGCCTAACCAGTTCAAGGCTGACCAAAACTTAAAATATTTTGCTAAGTGCACTGTCCAAATTCCTCTTAAGCACAGGGTTTGGGCATCAACCATTTCTCTAGGAAGTCTGTTCCAGTGTTTAACCACCCTCTTTATGAAATGCTTCCTAATTACCAGTCTAAACCTTCTGTGACATAGCTTTGAACCATTTCCATGCATCCTGTCACAAGCTACCAGGAAAGTCAGCACCTTGTTCTCCACTTCCCCCCTTCAGGAAGCTGTAGAGAGCAATGAGGTTACACCTCAGCCTCCTGTTCTCTGAGCTAGACAGACCTAGAGTCCTTAGCTGCTCTGCACAGAATGAACTTGTCTCTGATTGTTGTATGATGAGCTTGTCTTTGAAGCATGTCTGATGAGTCTGGGCACACAGAATTGATAGCTGTCTGGAACTGGTCTCAATTAATGTTATAAATGTATAGATAACAACACAGATAATTTCTTTTGCACACTGACATTTTGCTCTTCATTTATTAGCTAAAAATACAGTAAAATAGATTAGATATAACCACTGTTACACAAAGAGAGTTTAAGTAGAAAATGGCTGCATTTATTTTTATTTTAAGAATTGAGGATTTGCTTAAAACAATGTCTTGTAGCATTCATCAGTAAATATAATTACGCTGAAATTAAGTGCCTTCTGTGGTGCCATTTGGGGAATTGTCTGAGAATAACTTAGATGTAAGGGACCTCTAGAGGTCATCTGGTCTGACCTGCTGCCCAAAGCAGGTCCAGTTAGATAACACTGCCCTTGGCTTGGATTGTCCAGATGAATCTCAGACTTTTCCAAGGATGAAAATTCCACAAGCTCTTTAAACAGCCTATTCCAATGCTTGACCAACCTTATGCAAAAAATATTTCTGGTAATGTTTAATCAAAATTTTCCATTTTCTTTCAATGATGTTCAATGAATAATATTTTTTAGTGAATTATTTGACTTATTCTTTGGATTATTGTTTCTAAGAAAATACTAGTTTAATATTACAATTTTGCGAAGAGCATATTGATCCATGGACTGCCAAAGATAGTGGCAAATGAAGTAAATAAGGTACTGTTTAGAAACCTATTAGCATTTATTAAAGATGTTTGCATATGAAACATCTTTATATAAGGCAATTTTTACTGCAATGTTCTAATTTATATGGATTTTAGTGAGTGCAGTATCAAAAAATGCATTGCCATATGATTCTACTGAACTTTACCATGAATCAGTATTTCTGTAAATGCTTGAGGAATTGAAATGCTAAAAAAACCTTTGAACCATGATTAATGCAAAATTATAGTCCATCAAGAAACCTAATTTATGAAGAAGTTAGGCACCATCCACTTAAGTCCCAATTAATAACAATGTAAGTATAGCTGAGCTAGGAAGATTTTAAGAATGTCTAATTAATACCTTCTGAGGACAAATGAAAAATACACTTTCCTTGGTTTCTAGGGCATTTAAGAAAAGAAAAGTACTTTCTGAAACTGCTAGCCTTTTGTCTGTAGAAAGTTTCCCTTTTCCATGTTTAAACTAAGTGACAAAAGAAAACAATGCCTCCATCCAAGAGTTTTCAAATCCTAGAGGAAAAGTTAAAGTGAAATCTTGCAGGGGTATTGTGTCTTTTATTGCTCATGTTTTCTTCTGGGTTATTGTTGCTGTGCATGTAAAATCTATCCAAACTTTGGTCTGTCCATGCAGCTACTGACACATGTCATGAACAAGTGAACTAATCCTATTAATACATCTGTCTTTACTTTGAAACTTGTATCTGAAAAATTAAATTCATGCTGTGATTTCTCACTGATTGAAATATCATTAAAAACAATATTCTAGGACAGTCTAATGTTTATCTACATTATTAAAATATATGTACAAGCAGTAAGAATTTGCAGTGGTTTGTGAAGTTTTATATCAGATGGAGACAGAATTAGAGCAAGTCAGTTTGTTTCTTAGGACATATTCTTATACTTGCATTCTAAACAATGATCTATATTGAATTTTAAAAACATTTTATATTGAACAATGATGGCTTGGGATAGTAAATGTAATAAAAATGTAATAGTGCATAGTTAAAGCTTACTGAATTAAATTTGACATTGGTATTTTCATGATCTTTTCAGTTCAGAATTCCACTTCCTTCAGTTCCTAGATTTGTTCTCATGCTCTTTAGTTCCCAGAATGTAAACGGGATTCAGTTTCTTTGGTTCTGATTCTTGTCGTGTTTCATGCTCCTTGGTCAGAAAGAGCTTTGCAAGAATCAGCTGCATTAAGGAAGTATTGTCTGTCAAATGAAAGCAGATCAATCTCCTTCATTTTATCATCAATAAAATTTGAAATGCTTTCCAAATTACATGCAGTTTATGTCTACTGCATAACTTAGTGATTGATTGGCAGGCTTCTGAGAGCATCATGAAGGAACTACTCTTTGAGTCTGTCAAAACAGTTCATGAGTCAACCTGGAACTTAACTGACAAGTCTTATGGTCCCTCAGAGTCAAAGCTCACATTGATGTGCCCACTCATATGTCACTTAAGAGCATGACTGTATGTGCTTGACACAAGTCTGTTTTCTGAATCAAGGAAATTTTCATAAATTATTCCCCCCTTGAAAAAGGAGCTGGGGTGGAATTGAAGAAATGAAGGATAACTCTCAACCCTAAAACAGATGTGTTGTTAGATGAGATCGGACTTCTCAAAGAAATATGGCATCCTAACCTGTGGCAGAAGGTCTTTATTTCTCTTAATCAATAGAATGAAAAAAATACCTTATGCTTTCAAGTAATGCATCTTCTGAAGGTCATCTCACATGGGTATGACCAAGGTAAGGCTATCTTAGTTTAAAGGTATCTTTTACCTTCATTAGAAGTATTTATTTTCAGCTTGTGTATGGGGAGACAGAAATATTCCAGGTCAATTGCTTATATTAGACACAGTTGCACTGATGGCATTATGTATAATAAAATAACCAAAGAGGAAAATGTGCCAAAAACTATAACAAAAAGGAACCAAGTAATAGTTATCTCAGATGATAATTCAGCCATTAGGGAATGAAAGATGAGTCCATATAGTTTCATTCCATAGACACTGTTAGGGTATATGAAATTTTCTTCATTGGACTGCATCCTCCTTGCAGCTTCTAATCACTGTCATAATGGTGTGAGAGAACCTACACTGAAATCATGTTGTGGAAGGGAGGCATGGTTTATCCTACTCCTCCGTTAAGAGTTACATTGTAAAAAAATAAAAGCGAGTTCCTTCTCCTGTCTGTTAAAAAAGCCTCTTTGACACTTAATGCTGAAAATGAGAATGTTTTTTTTATACAACACAAGCACTGTGCTGAATTTAATAGAAATATCTTATTTTTTACTGTGCAGTTGTGACACATGTCAGCTAACAAAGGAGATTGCAAAAAGTCATAAGTAATGGTCCTTAACATTTTCCCCATTGTGAAATCAATTACATTTACAGCAAAACTTTTGTACTAACTGAAGTAGTTGTGAGTGGATTTGTCAGAGTCTTATTTCAGTAGCACTGTGTGCTCTTCACTGACTTCAGAACTCTGGCAAGGGGTAGAAGTGAATGGTTACACCATTAGCTTTCCTCATTCTTGGTGAATACAGACGGGAACTGGAACTAAGCATCTTCTGCTACCACGGCAGTCACAAATAGATGGGAGCAGTCTAGCTTCCCATGCTTCTGTCTAGTACTAAAACCAACAAATTACTTAGTTAACTGAAATCAGTGGCTTTCAGTATGTCAGGTTTTTCCAGGCAGCATTTGTCCTGTTCAGGGAGAACATTTTCCTCACCATTTCCTCATTATTTTTCTGATAGGTGCTTTGGTTGCTGTAGTTGCTGTCTCTTTGCTCAAGAGAAGAGAACTAAGGATGGAGCTTGCAAAAAAAAATTTTTTGATGAAATAGGAAAAGAAAAATAGTATTCATCAGCACTAACTTGAGGGACTGCAGTGGTCTGCAATTAGTTGTTTGTGTCTAAAGTAGGCTCTTTCAAGGGATAATTTTTCTGGGTTTTTTTTTGTTTTTGTTTTTTTTTTCCGTTGAAAGAAAACAAAGCTTAAAGCACACAGACTAATATTTCACCTGTAGGTATCTCCCAGTCAACAATTTCTCTAACTCATGTATTTATTGTCAGTGGAAAGGTGAGGACTACAGAAAGTATACACACAGTGTGATGCTAAATTATTTTTTAACATTTATGGTATTTGCTCATTTATGCTTAAATTAATTTCTTCCATAACCATCCTAATTCATAACTTTGAGTTATGAGTTAAAGAACTGATGTTTACTTTATTACAAGTTTCTGTTTTGCATTCTTTTCAGTAGTTTTAATTAACATGCCATTTTTATCAAACAAGAATGGAGAAATTACAGAATTAGTTTAATCTTTCTGATAAGTAATGGAAATATTAATAGGATTACAGTGAAACACTGTCAGCTGGCTTACCAGCTTTTGGTAACTTTGTCAAGGGTGTTTCTGTTGCATTACAGACTGAAAATAGAAGATTTAAATTTTGAAATAAATTTAATTCCATGACTTTAGAATTGCTGTATACCCATAGTTTATAAATGAGTCAAGGATCAGGAAGCTGTGTTCTTTTCAAGGGTTGGATAGTAAAACAGAATATGCGGCTCCTTCATCTAGCAATAATGTGCTCTGATGTATTTATGATATCTCTGCTGGAAGCTCCATCTCAGGATGTGCAAGTCACAAACAAAAGTGAGAACCTTGACCTTAAGGGTAGGGACAGAACTAGTGGAATCAGTGGCAAGGATAAGAAAATCTTGAGATGCTTTGACTAAACAGAGTGAAGGGGGAAATATCAAAAGAGAAAACTACTTACCTATGGTCATAAAAAGCTCACAGAGCAAACACAAAAAAAGACTATCTGTCATAAGATTTGAGTTTCTGTTTTACCCTATGCCTTGTTTTATTATAAGATAAAAGCTACTTATCCTTGTTACAAATTATTTTCAAAACCAGACATATATTAAAATACATATATATGTATGTATGTATAAAAATGAAATTTTGTACTGTGTATAAAGTTGTTGGAAACCTAGATGTGTAGGCAAGGCCCTATGTTATCCTGTGTTGGCAAAGAATAGGTTATTTTAAATAGTTTTAAAACTTAGAATATTTTAAAACTAGAATATTTTAGTGTTGGAGCTGTGATTGTTAGTTTTAAATATTATTTCATGTGAAAAGCATTTATATTCATTATTTGAATACAAGAATCTACAAAAGTTGATCTTCTGTCTCACCTTTTTCCTGTGTTTGTTGCTGCTTTGCTAAGTGTCTACAACAATTGTAAGGACATCTGTTCCCAGGCTACTGGGATTGTGTTGCTCATAAAATGCTCTGCTGCTGTTTCCAGTCACAGGAAATTAAAGAAATTAAAACTGATTATCATGAGGAAAAGAAATTGGAAGTTGCCTGCAGCATGCTGCTAGTTGGGTGTTACTGCCTGTGGGCCAGGGAAGGTTAGAGACCATGGCACTGGAATATACGCACCTGTTTCTATGGTTACTTGTGTCTGGTTTTATTGGAGTGTTTATTACGGGAAAGTAATGACTCATATTACACAGTGGGGCTTTTTGCACCATTTTTGCATTAACACATTAAAAAATCAAATGCATTTAAATTGCTTGGTGAAAGTACATAAGCAGTATTTCTAAAATAAAAATTGTATTTTTTCTAAGTGGTCAAGGGGTCATGGAAGTTTTTAGAGATAAATTATTCTGGATTGTGGATTGAATTATGTGTCCATAAAATAAAATACTTAGTGACTTACCATAGTGATCAAAATTTAACCTAAAAGTTACTAAGAAAAACTATACTGCTCGCTGAATTTCATAATGCAGCTAGAAATATACAGACCAACAAATTAGATTAACAAAACTTTATTTTTTTGGTAATGCTATTTTTTTCCTCTCCAATAGCACTTTCAAGGATTACTTTCTTGTCATTCTTGATGAAAACAGCTATTATTGAGGGATATTCTGAATGTATGACTTCATGTCAGTGTAAAATGATACATATCTTGGGAAAGCCGTGAAACCAACATACTGGATAACATGTTTTCTCTCTGGTAGCAAGAGAGGAAAATTCATTCCTAATGTGCCTTTCTGTGTTGAAATTTGCATTTTCAAGGAAGTCTGCTATAACTAAAAAATTCCATTTTATTTTATTTTTCTCCTGTGTTGTCGTCTCTCTTAATTTGAGAGGATCAAAAAAGACATGAAGATAAACAAATCTTAATGCCATCCAAATCCCTGTTGAAAGGAATAAGAGCATTTCTGTGCAGCTGTATTTTCATGAAAATGATGAAATTTGTGGGGGATTTTTAAGGGAGTAAGCTGAATGTAAAATTTGATTTCACAGTATTGTGTTCTCCACCATTAATATAAATATGGATTTCTTACAGCTATACTAGGATTTTTATTTCAATAAACTTTTCCTGGCCTCTGCCGTAAAAAAAATGTATTCTTCAGCATTTTATAACACAAATTACCAAATGATACAATAATCTTTCTGGAAAGTGTCTCCTTCTTATGTATTCCAACCCTCATCATTGTGGAGTTTTTTTCTGTTGAATGAAAGCTTTGAGTGTCAATCATAAATCTGAATTTTGTCATGTTCGATGAGACTGTTTGCCTATCAAAACTCCCTTTTCAGCCTCCAGGCAACATTTGATACTGCAAAGTAAAAGCTTTCACCTTGAAACATTTGGATCCCAATCTGCCCATTGCATCCACCGTAAACACTGGAGCTAGGGGAGGGCAGAATACTGCTGAATGAAACACAGCAGTGTTTATTTCACATCACCTCTGTGAGACTGCAGAGTACTTCCAAGAATGAGCAGATGTCCATGCATAGGGAACTAGATGTAGAACTGGAGTTAACCCCCAAAAAATGGCATTTGGTGGAGTTTGACTTAGATACCCACAACTGGTGAACAGTCTGTGTTGGAAGGAACCTGAAGAGATGGTCTGGAACAACCTCTTGCTCAAAGCAGGGCTCAGAGTTGGTTAGTCAGGGTTCTATGAAATTGAGTCTTAAATATTTCTAGTAAATAACATGCTAGCATTTCTCTGGGCAACATGATCAGGTGTTTGACTGTTCTCATAATCGATATTTTTTTCTGTGCATTTCCTGGAGACTGTGAGTGTTTTTCCATTTAGGGGAATCCTGTTGATCCTCCTGATCAGCCACTTTTAAATTTGGTGAACTCAAGATGTCCAGGGATGCCAAGTGAGCCAGTAAGGCAATACCTGGGGCACTGAATACAGTTGAATAATGAGCAGATGGAGAGGGAAATGAAATTCAGACTTTCAGTGCAGTAACCCGTAAAATCTCTGCAGGGCATATTGGCACCCAGCTGCAATGGTAAGGTGGTGTATCAAGAGAGAAGCCATATAATACAGCAGCAAAACTCCCTGACTCAAGGGTTTAGGAGCCATATTTCTGTTGGGCATTAGCATCTCTTCTCTATGGGCTAGATATGAAGAGTGTGCCTGGAGGCTCTGAATAGTGGTCGATCCACAGTACTTGGCACTGGGTTGAACTGAGATGCTCTACAATGTTGTGGGTGGCACAGGTGGTGTGTTGTGGCATTTCTTTCCACTGTATTGTGGAAACAGTTATTCCCTTCCATACTTTTGTAGTGGATGAAGTGAGTTGTGTAACACTTTGATGCTTGTCCCTGGTTTGGATTTGGGGGAGGGGGGGTGGTTTTCTTTTGGTTTGTTTTGTTGGCGTTGTTTGTTTGTTTAACTTACCAGTTTTGTTTAAAACACTGGTTTTTAACTCTTACTAATTCCCTCACCTCATGTTTTTTACAGAAAACACTGTTATAGGATTATTAGCAAGTAAAATGGTCCTTGTTTGTCTGTCTGAAAGTCCTGAGTTTTGCTTCACAACCAGAATTGTTTCTTCCTTTACAGTATTTTGTTTTTTATTCTATTAGAAACAGCATATGAAATGTGAATACTATAGTTTAATATCCACCCAGTATGATTTGAAACACAAAATACTAAATTTAGTATAGTTAATTACATATATTAACAATAATCTAGTCTGCCTTAAAAACAGGTTTGAAACTGTTCTTTGGTGAATAGTTCTTTAGCCTTGTATTTTTATTGGTGTTTCCTAACACAATCTGAAAATCTCAACAAATTCAATTCAAAATCAATTATTGTAATGATTGCAAAGGATGAAGTAATGGTTCTTTAGTGATTACAGGGTTTTTTGCAATGATCAATTGAAACTATGTTGTTGTGTGTCTGTAGCATGTATGGCATCATTCTCTTACCCAAAGGACCAGGAAAAGCTGTATTTCATTTTATTAATTAAAAATAGATCATTTGGGGATTTGTGCTGTAACATCTAGTGATTTTTTCAATGTTTTTCTAGCATAGAATGCATGATTACTCTCAATATTACATTATCTGTTAGGAAGAAGATAAATTATGTACTATGGAATGTGTTACTTAAAGTATCTGATGGCGGAGCAGTTCAGTATGATGCATGAGTAGTTACAAATTTAACTTGTTTAGTTCAGTGATGATAAAGTGATGATAATATACTCGTAGCCATTCAGAGTTAGGTTTTATACAGAAATTGTAATTCCATTGGCTGTTTCAAATCAGTTGCTGTTATGTGAGTATATTTTAAATTAGTTCCTTCATTATGAATGAAGATATTTTATCATAAAGAAGACATACAGAAATTGAGTTGTGTCATTCCCACACACATACACTGTTTCTTTTTTCCCCCAAATACAGACTTTTAAAGTAAATATATTTTGGGTTACTTTGAAGTGATCCAATCACTGTTGTAGAGCACAAACTTAGAGGTAAACCACTCATTTAAAATATTTCAGTTTTTCTTTAGTTATTAGCATGGTCCTAACTAAGCAATTCACAATTTCTTCTGTTTCCTGCCCTTTGTTCCCATCCTTTGTTTGACACATGAGGACATTCATGAAATAGTTTTATTTTGAAGGATGGAAAAGAAGAATTGAGTACAGTCAGATGCAGTTTTCCTTCTTGATTAGGCCATATTTCTTCATTGTCTTTACTGTGTGAATAAAACATAGAAAGTGTTTGTCATGTTGGGGGCTGGACTGTATTGTCCATATTGTTCTGCTACTCAGAAGACTATGAACTGCAGGTTTTTAAGTAAATAGGAAAAGTTTAAAGCTGAAATAAAAATGTAAAGAATATATGCATGGACTGTGGCAAGGTAGGAGATACATACCCTCTGTGTGTGCATATGTATCTGCATATGCAAGGAGAGAGAGCTTAGGCAAGGTGCTTCCTTGAGCTCTGATTTAATTTTGTGTCCCACTGAAACCTCTGTGCCCAGCAGTGTTTGTATGGAGTCAGACAGTGGGGGAGGGAAGGCTGGTTTCCCTAACTCAGCTGTGCTCTCTCTTCTACCTTGCTTTTTCTGTTATAATGAACACAGTGTTAGGAGGAGAAAAAATATACACTCCCAAATTCTTATTCCCTCTATTCCTTCTATTTCATCCTCTTCTCTTTTTTTTTTCTCCTAAAATCTCCATAAATGTCAGCCTCTGCACATAAATGCTTGTTTGTAGTGCTTTACAAAGTAGCCCACAGGATGATCTGAAGGGTGTACCAGAGTTGATGATGTGCTCTGTTTACCACTACCAGCACAAGCAGGATCCAGTGATTGCGACAGAATGGCACAGTAGCCCATTGTTACTGAGCTTGAGGGTCTCTCCACATTCTTTCAGCTCTTCTGTTTGTCAGAGACTGTGAGGAAAAGTGAGAGTCTAGGGTTCTAATGAGAGATCCAACACTGTAGGACTCCTTTCCAAATGATGGTAAATCTGATTGTTCAGGGCAAATATCATATTACTTTTTATTTAGCTTTCAGACAGAGTCAGCTGGAAAGAGGCAGGAGGGAAGGTTTGAGAGAACAGGTTGCAGTCAGGGATGAAAGGGAAACAAGAATTCCTGAAGGCAAGCAAGGAGGCAGAGGGGGCTGTTGATTTGCAGGGACTTGCTGTTCCTCTCAAGGTGTTCCTGAGGTGTTAAGAGACAAGCGGGGCAGAAATTACCTCAGGGATATCTGTGCTATCATCTAGCTAAGCTGTCTACCTTACCACTGAGATACTGAAATTGCTTGAGAAAATTAGCAGACAAGCAGATTGCTTTATGCAATTTGGGGATTAATTTCATCAAGTATTTTGTTTTCAGCAAGGTTGATAATGAAATAAGCGTTTATTAAAGAATTGCAGTCTGTCTAGTCTTCCCTTCTCATGTGTGTTAAACTGTAATGGCTCTCATAGAGTGATTGCCCCAAGCGTTATTAGTTCTATGTGTGGTTCTCTCTGTATTTTGTACTGACTCACATTTTCAATGTGTTAGGTCTTAATTTTTTTCCCCTTTGAACTCGTATAATGATTGTTCAGGGCACCTAATATTGGCTATAGGCATTTTATCTTTAAAGCATAGTTACGAAAGCAATATATTTTCAGCACAGTTGAGAAAGTGGATCTTCTGGCGCCTTATGGTGATTTGTTTTGGAGGAGTGGCAAATGATTTTGTTGTCTAGATAGGCTGTAAACTGTGTTGCTGGAGAAGTTTTCAGGACTTGTGCACATCAAGATTCCACTGTCTACTGTAGGCAGTAGGAAGTCAGATATTTTAATGACTTTAAGAGGTTTTGATTAGTCTCTGCACAAGGCTTCTTGTCTACAGTTCCTTCATGTTCTGGAATAGCGCATTCAGAAAAAAAATACTAAAGGAAACTTCATCAATAATTCTCAGATTTCAGCAGATACAATGAAAAAAAGGTTGTGGGGTTAACACATTGCAGTACTTCAGCTATTTTAGGTACGATGTCACCAGAGATATTTAAATGCCATTTATTTGTATTCCTTTCCAAGTCTAAGAGCTGTCATTGACCAAGAATGTGGTATTTCAGCCTAAAGATTTTTTTCAAATGTGAATGAAATTCACTGTTCATTGCTATTAATAACAAGTACTAGCCTGTGTTTAGCCAGAATTAGATTTTTCATGGAAGTAGTACACATATTCTGATTTTTGCATTAAGCAGAATGTGCTGTTGGAAGCCTCAAAAATGCTTCCAAAAGCAACTAACATCCACATGTCAATACACAGTATAAAAGCATTAAAGATTCTCCACCACATCCACAGCCAGACAAATGGTAAATGGCATTAATAGGATTTAGCCAAAGCCTCTCTACATCAACGTAGAAAGAGCCAGGAGCTTCCTAAAAGGAGTAGTTCTTTCAAATATAATTCAGGTGCGCTGAGTTTCTGTGGGTGACCCACTGAAAGCCACCCTTACTGGGAGGGTGTAGTAGTGGAAGCAGGCTGGGTGTGACAGCCAGAGCAGTGAGCTGGTGCAGCAACCTGACTGGTGAGAAGACTGGAAAGGGTCATGACATTTTCCTTTGTAAGGAGAAAACAGCAAAGCTGCTTCAATCATACCACAACTATTGTGGAGAGAAAAAGCGATTTCTAAAAAAAGATTTCGCTTTCAGTGAGAACTTGGTGGGTTATTCAGAGGAGGGTGAATAGAGGAACTCCTGCCTAAGTTTATGCTCAGATCTGCACAGCACAACTCAGGGAAGACCTTTTGTTTAGACAAAGGGTGCTTAAGAGAAGAAGAGTAGTTGTCAAGGAGTTCTTCAGCAAGAGAAAGACCAATCAGCATTTTTGTTCAGAGCCACAATTGAAAGACTCAAGTAGCATGTTGATTCAAATCTCATTGGAGATTTGTTCCAGAGTAAGAGATTTAGTGTGGTAGGTGATCTCTGTGGAGAAATAACATGTTTCTGCTTCACAGGTACTGAGCATAACCACTAAATAGCTGAGTTCTCTCAGCCCTTAGTGAAGAGTAACTGATTAGCTCAGAGTTTACATGGGGAACTAAGTCTACATTTTTCAGGAATGACAGGCTAAAAATATGATGAAAAAGTTCCTGTTTTGTTTCTTCCCTGATTTGCAGTCTTCCTCCTCATAGTTCTTGAACTGAGGACTTTAACATCCTTATGCGTTAGGAAATCTTTGTCTGGAAATAGTGCCAAAGTTCTTTGTCCTGTATTTCTGATTTGAAAATCACTTACTGTATTTTCATGATTTCTTAACAGTTCACTTCTACCCTGAGGAATTTTTGCAACTGAAATAAATTTTTAAAGCTTATTTTGTCTCTATTTGCACAATATATCATGCTGTCGCCTACTGCAAGAAATAATAAATCATTTTTAGGATAGTGCATGTCACTGAAAATATTAGATTAAAACAAAACATCTTGTCTGTGCTTTTAGAATCAATGGTAATGCTGATACTTAAAAAAAAAATCGAAAGAACTATAACTGAGATAAAGAAAAATGTTTATAAAGCCAGGACTCACATATGAGGCCAAAGTCCAGCAATGGCTTCAAGATTCTTGAGACATGACAATAATTTTTCCCCAATTATAGCTGTGAAAAATGGATGTCAAACATTGCCCTTTGCACCTGGAAGATCACTTAAAAGAACCCAAAGAGTGTATAAGACAGGGAAGGGTGTATTAAATCTGTTGTGGGAAAACTTAATTTTAAAAGGTGTGATTTTGTGCCCTGAGTTGCTCTGTCATTTTCTCTGCATATGTTTCTACATGAATGGGATATCCACTTTCCTTAGGTGTATTTTTGTCTAGTCTCCCTTTCAACAAGCTTCATCTTTCTACATGCATTTGTTCTCCAACTTCCTCTGTGCTCCATGAAGTACACAAAGCTGTCTAACACTCAGCCATAATCTATCTAATAAATGTAGATATTTTTGAGTTCAGTGTTTGAAGTGAAGTGTGGGGCATTAGCAGCCCAACAAAGAAGTGTTTTTATAGCTTGCTATTGAGGGCCTGTGTTGCATATTGTCAGGAATGGTGTGGAACATGAGGATATTGAAACATGCAAACTGGAGCAGAGGTTGAGAATAGTGCAGAATAAAGGAAACTGAGCTTAGATATAGAATTCTCCATGCTGTCTTTTAGGAATGATCTCTGGATTGGACTGTTACCAAAACCATGTTCTGATGTTACAGTGGTTACTCTCAAGTGTTTTTGAAATAGTGAGGTTTCTCTAGAGCATGGAACATGATTGAAAACTTATGAAGAAATGAATGTAAAATGATACTGATTTAATTAAAACTGTTAAACAGTACTGAAATAATTGGCTAGCACAGTACTAGATTGCCAGCATTTTACACTGATCTTCCTGTGTAAATATTTTATAATGCGAAATACAATGGAAAAGTAAGTCCAGTGTTAATTTTTTGAGTGATTTTTGATTTAGAGCAGTCTTTGTAAGGTTTTTTTTTGACACAAACTTAGAAATATCGTGCAAGAATGTAGTATTTATTCACCCACACAATGTGTATATTGTGATTTTTTTGTTTACAGCAGTCTTTGTGAGGTTTTTTTTTGACACAAACTTAGAAATATCGTGCAAGAATGAAGTTAGTATTTATTCACCCACACAATGTGTATATATGTTTCCAGTATATTCTGATCCAGATACTGGGCTTTTGGAGTCTTTCAAAAGTGGCCTTTTAAAAGTGCACTGGAAGAGCTGTGCACTTTTAAAGAGCTCTTCCAAGAGCTCTTGTTTATGGTGTTTGTAAATTCTGACAATTAACAAAAATTAACCTCTTAGCTTTCCTTTCTTGTAGGGTGATAGCTCCTATGTAAAGGATCGTTGGTGTGTGTTTGATGGATTCATGGTCTTTTGTCTTTGGGTGTCACTGGTTTTACAGGTAATCATTTCACTTCCTTTTACAATTAATAGTTCCTTAATTTTGAAAACACATGGCACAATCAAATAAATGTGAGTTGTATGGAAGTAGACTTGTACATGGATCAAATTGTTTTAAATTTTTGTTTTAAAATTAATTAAATTTAATTGTTTTAAAAAAACATGCTGAATTCAACAGATTTATAATTGCACATTGCAGCATATCTACATTTGTAGTAGAATTTATCTTGATTATTTTTTCTTATTTGATCTGAAGCTTGTTAACATAAGCCCTGTGCAGTCAGGAAGAGAAAGAGCATTTTCAGAGAGACATATCTCCCTTACTCTACATGATAGTTGTGCTCATTTCCTTCCACTGAGTCTAGTAGGGTGCCGTGGTGACTGGCTCAGGCACCTAAAGGGAGAATTATTCCAGTGGTAGATGTTTGCCATTCTGTAGTTGTAATGATATAGTGAATGGAGTGGTTTCATGTAGAATCACTCATACCTAACAAAAAATTTCCAAAACTCATGTTAAAGCACAGTAAAAAAAAAAAAACCAAACAAAAACAAAAAAAAACAAAGCTCATGTTAAAGCACAGTAAAAAAAAACAAAAACAAAAACAAAAACAAAAACAAACAAAAACCCCAAAACATTTGGAAACAGTTTGATAAATTTTTATAAAGAAGGGAACTTGGACATATTGCAAAAAATTGCAGAGTTAAGGTATAGGTGACATTTTTTCCTGCAAATCAATCAGTCCTTAACTGTAGCATGTTTTCTGGATAAGAACAGGTAGAAAACTCTGACATTGAGTTTACAATAGCATAAGGATTATAAAAGTTCTGTAGTGATTGCTGTTAGACACTTATAAAATTTCTGACAAATTTAAGACACGTAATTTTCTGCGCTTTACACAGGGGAGACTTTGGTACACTTTGTACACATGCAGAATGAAGGTTGATTGTTACAGATAAGAACTGTACATTACCCAGTTTATGCATTGTCAGGTTCCCTCTCAATTTTCTTAGTACTTTGAGCAAACATTAAATCAAGCAGTTACTCTCTGAGTGAGAGACCAGGATTAAAACAAGGTATTTGCACCCAATCATTCAGCTAAATACTCTATTGAGTGCATAACCTGTCAGTGTATTGAGGAACTGGTTCCCTATTCTGTGCCTTGGCTGAAATTTATATTGTAAGTAGAATCTAGGAGATGATGTACAATTTTGTCATGCACTTGGAATTAAATGGAGAATTTATAATCATGTTGCAATTCATAGACAGTCTGTGTACATGTACTTTTATATCACAATAAAAACCTTAGTGCTGTGCAATGTTAACAGATATTGATTTTCATATTGGAACTATATTAATACTTCCAGCAATGTTGTGGGAAACGTGTGGAGTAGGACAGAAACAGGGAAACAGGCAGCTGGCACATGCTTGCGCAGTCTTCTTGAGTTGTTTGAGACTCAAACATTATGAACATGGGCAGAGTATATTTAGTGATTTTCATTAGGGTAATTTAGAAGTGAATGAAAGTATTTACTAATACTTTTCTTTTTAAAAAGTGTGGTAGAAATAAACTGTAAAGTAAGCCAAGATTGAAAATTAAAATAAAAAACATGTATAGTATTAATACTTTCAAAAGCTCTGGAAGTGAACACAGGTGAAGGACAGGGTCTTCAAGACAAACTACTGATTCTTTTCTCTGTAGGTGTTTGAAATAGCTGAAATAGTTGACCAAATGTCACCTTGGGGCATGTTACGGATTCCACGACCACTCATTATGATTCGAGCATTCCGAATATATTTTCGTTTTGAGCTGCCAAGAACTAGGATAACAAATATCTTGAAGTAAGTAAGGCTGTTGTCTGAAAAATAGCAAAGCTTATTTAAATTTTGACTTGGAAGACTGACTGTGTAGTCAATCAATGACGCTTCATGCTTAATGGGCATTTTTCTCCTGAGTTTTAGTTCTAGCCAGAAAATTGTTGCACCTTTCTATATTCAAGGAATCATCACATTTTATAGAAAACAATCAGAACTTTCAAATGTTTAAATAAATTTTAATGTATGTTTGCTAATAAATGTAGCCAGCAATTTTCAACAAATGGCAGTAAATTCTGTTCCATTAATATGGCATTTAATAATCAAAGTGAATACCCTTAATGGGATAATATTTATAAATACCATTACATGAGCATATGCCCTGACCATTCCAGTTACTAGTATGCTTATATTGGTGTGTTTACAGAGATGCAAAGAAACACGTGTAAGTGTGCTTGGTGCAGCATGTAATGGCAAAATACATGTCATGGTAATATGAAAGAGTTTTAAGTCTTTATTCGGTATCAAGTTTATTTCATTACCATATCTGATCTGCGTGAGTCATTAAATGCTATTTTACAAAAGCCAGATTTTTTTATTTGGGTGTTTTTGCCACCCTTTGCAGTTTTCAGATGGTTTAATTACCCTGACTTAAGGGCTTATAAAAAAATTACAGCCCCCTTTTCTACTTGTGCACAGAGTGAGAGAACACTTTTAATGAGAAATGTTCTGCAAGATGAAATACTGCTGTCTTTGCATGAGCATATTTTCTATTACATAGATTCTGTTCTTTTCAGAGGAGGCCTCACATTGCCTGTGCTTTCAGTGACCTGTTTATCTTTTTGCCAGGCGTTCTGGAGAGCAAATATGGAGCGTTTCAATTTTCCTTCTGTTCTTTCTTCTCCTGTATGGGATTCTGGGAGTGCAGATGTTTGGAACTTTTACGTACCATTGTGTGACTGATGACACACAGCCAGGGTGAGTTCACCTGTGCAGGCTTGATGTGGGCCTGTTCTTTCATTGCTTATGTTTTATTTTAGTTGGCATTAGTAGATGTAAAATGGATTAATAGATTAAAAGCAGTCCAGCAAAATGCACTAAGGCAAATCGAGGAAACAAAAGTAGTAAGAATTATGAAAAATACAAATTTTAACTGTGACAGAGAGATTACAGTTTGTGGCATTTGGCTACAGTCTGACTTAGGGGGCTGAGTGACTGTGTATGTTGGGTGGGGCAGGAAGGTGACAGAGCAGGAAAGCAGAGAGGACTTTTAACAAGAGCATTGCCACTTGTGGCTGACCTGGGTCACTGATGATTCATCAGCTTTTGCACTCTTTTATCTTTCCCTAGAATGTCTTTTTATAGGGCCAGACCTAAAGATGCCCTAGAACCATAGAATCAAAGTTTGGGCTGGAAGGGACCTTTAAAAGTCATCTAGTCCAACCTCTGTGCAATGAGCAGGGACTTCTTCAACTAGATCAGGTTACTCAGAGCTCCTGCCCAACCTGACGTGGCGTGTTTTCAGGGATGGAGCATCCACCACCTCTCTGGGCAACCTCTTCCAATAACTCAGGCCCTTTCTGGATTAATAATTCTCTGTGACCTGATGCTCAGATCCAAAGACCCTTTTTTCTCCCAGCCTTGGCAAAATACTGATGATAAATATTTTATGTTGGTGATTGAGTGTACATTATGTTCTTGACTCAAAATGCACTTAATCACAAGATTACCTCAAAGTACAATGTAGCCTCTTGAGTCACTGAGATGGCTCACAAAATCACAGATAATATGCTTACCTGTCCTGTTGAGTTGAGGGCTTGACTGTGTCCTTGAGCATCATTACATTGTGAGACTCTATTGCATCTGTTTCTTTGTTTGGTCCCTGTTCCTTTGGATAGGGAGATGTTGGCTCTGGAGTTGTGGCCTTTATTTTAGTCAAAATTGGATCCTTCCTGTTTTGAATTTGCCAGAAATAAAATTAATAGAGTAAACATTGTAAGAAATCAAAACACCACTTAATCTGCTAGTGAGCTGAATAACATTTCTGATGATTGCAAAACTCTGTGTTAACGCTTTTTCTAAAATAGAACCTAAAAACTATCAAATATAAAATTAGAAGTGGCAGATACGAAAAAGGTTGTAAAATCATTTGAGGACATGCTAGACCAAATACCAAAACACGGAATTTTGTTAAATTAAAAGGAAAATTACTTCGGGACATTGTCCTAATTATATAATCAATACTATCATAAAATATGGAGCTGATATTCATATACTTCATGCAGATATGTTCTTTCATTCTAACTGTTCCTCTCTTTTTTAAGAGAAAATTTTTATAGCATGGATATTTTGACAGTTTCCTGTAGACATGGGGAAAAAAATTATTTATAAAAAATTTGGTTGTGGTAATGAGAAGATCTGCAATTGTGTAAGTTATGGAATGTTGTTTAGAAAAACGAATGGAATATACAATGCAGGAATGATTGGGCATCATGTAATTGCCTGTGTCACTGAATATGACTTTTCCTTGAAATCAGCAGAAAAAGATTAAATGTGACATAGTAACGTGTGCCATATGGAAATTTAATCTTGTAACTTTGGCGCTGCCCATAAAATTCTGTTAATTTTTTCTACACATGTTGGGCTGCTCTCTGAATAATATTTTTTTTTAATGGTATACAGAAACCCTTCAATTTTAGGTTTTTGAAAGGCTGGATTACAGAAAAATGTTAAAAAGGGACAAATATCGTGGATAGCCTTAACTCCTTTTTCTTTCAGTATCATCAAGTATATGTTTTTAGCTGTATAAGTATTAGAAATCTAATTTAAGTTACTTTTTAAGTACGTGCAATAGGCACCTTCAGTAAGCAGTTAATCACTTTTGACCTCTCCAGACCAGACTTGTAATTTTAAATGGGCTCCTGTGATTGTGTATGATGACTACAGTTACATTGGACACCACTTTTTTCCCTGGAAGTGTTCCTCCAATTATTCTGATGAATGGTGCTCCTCCAAAGAACAACACATGTTATTGACATGTGGATGTATACCTCAGTTTTGGCATACTACTCATTCTTACTCTGAAAATACTGATTTCCTCTTCTTGTCTGTAATATTTGGCATTATGTATTGTGAAGATTTACACCTATTTGTTCCTGTATTAAATTTTGAGGAATGCAGTGCAGAAGCTCGGGTTGGGGTGTGCCTTCTTCATGTAGATCAGGACTGGCCTTCCCAGAGTTATCTCCAGAATTTTTAATTCCCACCATGGGCTACGAAAATAAATACAGAGAAAGAAATAACAGTTCTGGTACAAAAAGGACAGTATGGAGAGATGTTGGTCCAAAATATAATTAGAAAGAAGGGGATATGTCACTTCTGAATCCAGGAAAGTTTAGTAGCTGGGATGTAATAGAGCACAAAAGTATGAAAATTGCCTTGCCAAATTTTACTTTTGTCTTTGAGGTTCAGTTTCTCAATTTTACAATGACCGGTGTTCAGCATTCCTCTCAGAGGTTGAGTCTGTCTGTCTGTCTCTCTGTTTCAGATGGCTCAGTTCCAGGCCATGGAGAGTGGCCAGAGCTGGCTGTACTCGTCCTTAAATAACTTATGTCTTTAATGAGCCGCAGCTGTAAATTTTCATTATTTTTTCAAACCGGATCCCGGGCTTCCAAGTCAAGATTAGAAAAATTAAAAGCATCCAATTAGTGACCACCTGTGAGAACTTTATTTTTAGGTGATTTGCCTCTTATTATGCAGGCAACCAGGAAGGATAAAATCTTATCTTTGTGGTCAAGACTTGATCTATTTCTGACATTTTAGAAATTATTCTTAAGTCTACTGCCTTATGAATTATTATGAGGGAGTCAAGTTTCTTTTGAAAATGGTGTCTTAAAATCTTCCTATTCTTTTTTATTTGAAAGGACATGGTGCCTTCATCAGACATTTATTGCCTCTTTGACTGCAGCAAGTTCTTTTATCTTTCCATCATTAACAATGCCTACACTGCCTGACCTCCTGTCTCCTCACCTCCTGAGTAATTTTCTGATGTTAGCTATGACAAACAAAAATACTGAAGTGAGCTAACCACAATCTGAGTTTTCATTCTGTCTGAGAAATCAGCAGAATCTCACTTGCTTGCAAAGGCTGAAAAGTTTATTATTGTTGTTTGAGAAGTCCTTTTTTTCTGTATTCTTACAGTTGTCTTCCCTATAAGGAACATTGTTATCTTCTTATACAATTTTATTACTCTATTTCCTTGTGATTATGACTTATATTTTTTCAACTATACTGTAAAAACTTTTTTCTGATCATATCTCCAACCAATATATCTTTTCCTGTCAAGAATTGGTGTATTATGTGTATTTCCATAGAGTGGATCTTCTTTAGTTGCTTAAAAGATGATGTGTCTGAAATGTAAAATCCAATTATCTTGATAAATCTATATATTATAAACAGTTTGACCGGTTTTGGTGGTTTTTTTTGTTTTTGTTGGGTTGTTTGTGGATCTTTAGTTGCTTAAAAGATGATGTGTCTGAAATGTAAAATCCAATTATCTTGATAAATCTATATATTATAAACAGTTTGACCGGTTTTGGTGGTTTTTTTTGTTTTTGTTGGGTTGTTTGTTTTTTGTTTGGTTTTGGATTTTTTTTTGTTATATCTGAGATTAATTTCAGAGATATGCAATATAAGGTGAAAATAGTTGTGTTCCCAGATCTACTATAATTTACTCTTGCTAATCTCCAGTATATAAAAGATACTTTCATACAGTACAGGAGAAAGAATTTTTTTCTAAATCAGTTCTGTAGCTACTTATAGCTTTCTTTATTTTTACTCCCAAGATACATTTGACTAGGCAATAATTCCAAAGCATGATCAGTTTATATGTATTCCACAACAGTAAATTTTCCTTTTGTAAATCTCAGTCTGCACTGGAGATAAGGGAAAGGAATCCTCATCAAAAGAGAAAAAGCTCATATGGCTAACTATCGTAAATTGTAGTACTTACCTATTTATTTTCCCAAAGTCATTCTTTAAGGTGCCTTTTTTTTAACACATTTGATAAGGTATAGGCTGCATATTTCTGTAGACCCATCTGCCCTATCACCATGGCAGTCAATTTTAAATCCTTTGCAAAGTTTCTTGTTTAAAGCAAGGTGGTGCCCAGGAAAAGAGATAAGAAAAATAATTACTGAGTAATGGAAAGATCTAAGAGGCTTCTGGTCATCTTGCCATTTGTCTGTGAACAGGCCACGAAAATGTCAGGAAACAGCTTCAAAGACTCTGAAGCTGAAAGTTCACCACAATATCTAATAAACAAAATAAATACAATTAAAAAAGAACAAAAGGAATTTGAGATTCTGTCTTACATCAGCAGTGGGAAAGTAAGAATGAGTAATTAGGTTTCTGAGAAAGGGAAGAAATCAAAGCTCAAGCTCAAAAATCAATGTAATAGGACTTCTTTAACAGAACACATTAATTTATTGATTTTAGTGAACAACCAGATCTGCTTTAATATTGTCTTCGGGACTTACAACCTCTCTTACTGGTTGAGAGCATGTCTCTAGTATAAACTCCTCAGGGACAAGAGAAATGGAAAAAAATTACTTTTCCAGGCCTGATGTTGTTTAAACCCCAACCAAAACCAATTAAAATACAGTATCAATCAAAAAAGGAAGTAATTCAGTTTAAATGGACTCATGTCAGAAGAATGGATGAGAGTGATGATGTGATGAACAGTATTGGTGCCCAGGAGAAAAAGCCTCCAGGAGCTGGGCTCTTGTCACTTTCAGGGGGCATGTGATTTCTGAGCAGAAATCCTATTTTTTTATTATAATTGTTATACAGATAGTTACCCAAAGTGATTCATTTAACACAGATTTTACACTGCTTGTGTTTTTCCAGCTCAGTTTTAAACAAAAAGGTGACCTCTTAGTGATGGTCTAGGATAGAATTATGAGAACCCAATTATTTCAGCTCCTGGTGGCTCAGTAATGGCATGTACTTGTGTGTATTAAAATTTGGAGCAGTTTAAGTTTACACAATTCTCCGTCTCAGGGTAGACATGAAAGTTGATTGAATTTCTCCTCAGCCTGTCAATTTTTATGAGATTTTCTTAAGAATATGTCATTTGGAGTAAACTTGAGTGGATTTTATACATTATTGGGAAATTGGCTCACTTAAAGAATTTGAATAACATAATCTCCTCTTTGCTGTAAGGAAAGGTATATATTGAGCCACAAGATTTTTACCTTTTATTCACTGTACAGAAATAACACCTGGTGAGTACTGAGCTTTCCACGGAAACCTGCAGGAGACCAGGATTCCAGAAGTCGGAATGTCCTGCACTGTATCACAGAATTGAGGGAAAGACCAGACATCCCCAGAAAAATGGAATCCCAAGAGTGATCTCCACTGAATCTGCCTGTTGTGTGGTTGGGTAGTGTTTGATTTCTTAAACATAAAGGAAGCTAGGAAAGTTCTATTCTTTATATTGCAAGAGGAATTCAGGCTACTAATAGAGAAGGCTGTGGATGTCCTGACAGTCACAGGTTAAATAGCAGTTACCACTGAGCAGTACATCTAATTTAATCTTGAAATGCTGTGCAAAAGAATCACTTCTAGATGTTCAAGCTTTTATAAGGAATGCTAAGAATTTTAAAAGAGATCTGTTTCCATCTTGTTTCAGATCTCTTTCCATGAGTGATCTGTTTAATACACTGTTTTGAAAACCAGGGACTGCTTTCAGTTTTTTATTGTTGTCTGGAAGCAGAATGCAATGCCTAAATTCTATTCCTCTCCCAATCCCTTGGATTAATGCAATTCAGTAAGGCCTTGGAAATGCTGGAATATCCATCCATCCAGAGATATTTGTGAGCACACTGAAGCCTTCATCTCAGCTACTTTATTAGTTCTGGGAATTTGTGGAGAGTGGGTGGGAAGCAGGAAAACAGTAGAAGTCTAAAAAAGGAGGAAGGAGACAGAACAAGAAAAATCAGGGAAATATATCTAGAATACTGTAAGCTTAACTTATTTCCCTGAAAGAATTCTGTGGTGAATAAACAAAATAAACTTTTGTAAGCAGTTGGAAGAAAACAAGGAAGTCAGTAAGAGCTAATACGGATTTCTAAAGGAAAAACCATGTGAAACAAATATAATTGCCTATGGCAGAATATCAGCCATGTGAATTGAATGACATATTTCTTTAGTTTAGAAAGGCTTTATAGCAATCTCACAGGACATTTTTGTAAGCTGACAGGAGAAACATGGTTGAGGTGAAAATAATCATAGAATAGGTCCAAAACTCCTTAAAAAACATGCTCAGTGAGATGCTATTAATATCAGAACAGAAAGAACAGGGATCCACATAAGTCTGCCATGTGCTTTTTGGAGTTTCATTAACATCCTTCATGGTGGCACACTTATTGCATTGAGGATGATGTGAGGTTGGGAAGAACTGCACTTGTTTCAGAAGGCAAGATTAGAATTAAAATGGTCTTGAAATATTGAAGACATGCTCTGAAAAGTTGGATGAAAGGCAGCAGGGACAATGTACTGCACTTGGGAAAAGCCAGCTGTACAAATACAACATAGTGAATCATGTGGAAAAGATAGTTTTACATAAAGTGATTTAGAAGCATAATGGAGGAACATAGATCAACAGTACTGTGCTCTTGTAAAAACATAAGATTGTTGTATCTTACATTATAGGCATCGTCTGGAAAGAGTCTAAAGGAGACAAATATATATATATATAGAGAGGGCAGAGTTGATAAAGAGTGTTCAACAGTTTTTTAACTTTAAAAGAGTAGTGGACATATCACAGGTTTTGTGTGGATAAGCACTTTTGCACAGAGTAAGGGAATCTGGTTGCTCTTTCTGTAATACACTAAAATAAGAAGTACATGTACAAAATTTCAGGATGAGAATTTCATGTTAGACAGGACATTAGGAAAAAAGTTTGCAGTGGTAGGTATAAAGTTGCACCTATTTCTTAGATAGGTTCCCAGTTTCACTCTGAGGATCTTTAAAACAGCCTGTGGGAACTTGGGAAAAGTAGAAATAGACTGGGGCAGAGAACTATATTTAGTGTCATGTTGAGTATTTGTATCCAATCTTATTTTTCTGTGATTTTATGTGGTCCTTCTTGACATAACAAAGGGTCAGGTATTGCTGTTCTGGGCATCTGAAGAGCAATTTGCTACATCTCTTTTAAAGGGAGACGCATTGGAAGTGAGGAGACTTGGATGCAGAGCTATTGTACATTAGGACAGAAGTGAGAGAGTGCCTTCCTGCAGTTTTTATTGGTTTCTCTCCCTTTGTGTACCAACTAAAGTGAGAACCTCTTCATGAATGTTCCAACTTCATTTTTCATCCTATCCCACATGTAATGTCCAAATCTCCCGCCAAAACATGCTTTTTACTATCAGAGGTGCTATTATTAATTTTTTTTTTGTTCCAGTTACATAAAATACGTTTGTACTCAATCTTTGTATATGTCTCCTATCACAGCATTTTTAGCCACTTATGTAGTTGGTCCCTCGCTCCCCTGCTCCCTCTCTCATGTAAGATAGAAGAGTTTTTTAATAAATTTCAAGAAAAGCCCCCAAATCCAACATTACTCCGTAGTGTAGAAGACTTACACTCAGTGAACTACACTGTTTGTACTTGACACAAATGCATACCACATTCGCTCTTTTTCAGTGCCTAAAATACTTGCCACCCTTCTGTTCCTGTTGTAGCAGGCTGTGCTGGGTTCACTGATGTGTGATTTGACCAGTTTTGTTCACAAATCTGTACATCACTGCTACCTTCTTCCTTTCAGCTCCTTGTCTTCATTTCCAGTTTGCCTCAAATAAAGGCTTAGCGTCCTCATGCTTTCTCCTTCTTAGGGGCGCCTGCCAAGGCAGCAGGAACAGGAGTCATTACCTGCTACAGCTTAGCCTTTTGTGCTGTTTGCCTCTTTTCTTGATTGTCATGACCATTGCCCAGCGGCAGTATTAAAACTACAATCCAAACCAACTTCTTGTACACTTCTACCTGGCAGGTTAATGAGAAGGGCTTTTCAGCTGCTATTTGAGGACAAAGCTTTGGTTACAGACTGTCAATGCCTCATTTAATTTTTTCTTTAGAGCTGGAGGTAGCCTGAAGGCTTGATGGCTAGACCGATTTGAGATTTTACATTTGGGTCTCTTGGAAACCCAGCAATATTGTAGATCCCTGAGAAAGTTATATGACCTTACTGTAGGTCTTCAGCTGTGTATTTTAATGATACTTCTGCCTGCAATGCCCTGACAGAGAAGTCCTTTCACCAGATAAAACAGCAGTCTGGTTTTGGCAGTAAGTCTTCCTGCTTACTTTGAGTACCAGTCATGCTATCAAATGGAGATATCGAGTTGCTTTCTCCCAGGTAAAGTGAGAGCTTTGGCAGATGGGCCATGTCAGATGGCCAGTCACCAAATGCTAGTTTCCTCTTTGAGCTAGCTGGATGATGTTAAAAGTATTTTCTTAGGTGCTCAGTGGTAGCAGCCCCTTTTACTGGGCTAAGTCACATCTCCTGCCATTTCAGATGTTTGTGACTGGTGTGTGTAAATGCATTTGGTGAAGGCATCCTGCGTATGGTCTTCACACTTTTCAACACAACCTTTAGGAAGGAATTAGTTTTGCATGTAGTTCAGATTTGGATTCAGGGCGGTATTTTCTTATTGTGCTGAAGATCACCCTGTCTGGTGCCTAAAGAAAAAGTCATGATAGTGAGATAAAACTGCATGTTGCAGTGGTCCAAAGAAAGAGACAGGAAAACCTTCTCCACTCATCTGCTTTGTGGGTGAGGCATCCAAAAGTGTTTGTAAGCTTTGATGGAAGTAATTCCCAGATAAACTTAAATCTTTTCAAATCCTACAGTGCAGATTATTGGCCTTGTGTTTTCTGTATAGTGGTTAGACAGCAACTTAGAAGATATTTTTCTGTATTTCACCCAGAGAACTCCAATATATAACCTTAGGATTTTTTAAGTGATTCTGAACATACTTCAAAATCAACATGGTTACAGTCTTTAGCTTAGATTGTTATACAAATTTCAGTTCATTATTTTCAATTTAAAAGTCAAGAGAGGTGGTTTTTAATCTTTCTTTTAAATTCTATAAATAAATGCTGTTTTGGTTTATAATAGTACTATATGTATGGGATCACTTCAATAAATAAGTCTAATTTAATATACCTCAGTGATATGCAGATTCATTCAAGCTAGCTGGATTTTATTTTAACTCTTCCTGTTTATGTCCTGTATATTAAGCACTTAGAGTGACAGCCTCCTTCATTGTGTAAATGCCATTAATTCATGTTGTTTTGATTCTTCTGAAACAAGTTTTGCATTAGCATACATATCATGCAATTGCCATTTGAATTCAGCTCTGTCTTGTGACTGTTGCAGTCACAAAAATGGGGTGTCATGGAGTTGTTATGTCATGTGGAATTTGATGAAAGCTCAAAATAGTACTGTTTGTACATGCTGCTTTATAAACAAATGCATACTGGAACTTCTGACATTTTCTTTTTTGAGCTTTTTCTCTAGTGCTTGTATATACATTTCAGCACTTTCCATATGATAGATTTCTTCTTTTACTCATTTTTCTGTGAACTTCAGTGACTTAGTTACTTTGAAGGGTAATGGCTGAGTAAGTAGAATTTAATTTCCTCTCATGCCAGTAACGAGTGATCAAACCAATAGCTTGTCAAATTTGTTGAGTACCTGCAACCATCCTGTTTTCATTTAGCAATTCTCATTTGGTTCATTTCATGACACTACTGCCTTTTTGTAACATAAGTGATCTGCCATGAGGACAGAATCATCTGACTTTGATATTAGCACCTTTGCTAAAAATCTAAATACCCTGAATTTCTTCCCTACCTATCAGAGAGAGAAGGGTGCCTCAGGAGTGTGGATGAACCCACTGACCTTGAACCTCTGGAGATGTATTTCCTTCTCTCTGTCTTCATTACCTAAAATGAGGTAGGGTAAGTCAGGACATCAGAGCTGCAGTCTTTACTTGTGCAGCTGCTTCTAGGGGTTCAGCAAAGAAGTGTTGGATCTTTGCACCCTGAAGTGCGAGATAAGGTTAGTGATTTAATCTGAATGTGTTCAAAATTCCTGTGCAGTGAGTAGCAATAGAAGGAACATCAAAGGTACATTTTTGGATCCTAACTTAGGCCACATGTGAAATAAAAAAATACTAAAATCAAAATCAAACCAAATTTTACTCAGTATTGCTGGCTCACATAACAGGCAGTCTGATGTAATGGTGCCTTATTACTGAATAGGGGCAGAAGAAGAAAGTGTGTAAGAGCATTACTTTTCTTAATTTGTTGAATAAACATGTAAAAAAAATTAATCTTCTAAAATTGGCAAAAAGAAGTAACACTATCCAAGTTGCGTCCATAGACTCCAATTTAGACACTACAAGATTGTGAAAACTGGCAAAAAAGCCCACCCAATACTGAAGCCTGAAAGTGAACACATAAATAGTGATTAAAAAATCTAAACTGAATTTCAAGATATTAAATGGAAAAACTACTGAAAGAAAATACATTAGCAGTAGTAAGATATTACAGTATCTATATATTGAATTTAAGATTAAAAGTAACTGCTGGATCATCTAGTCAGGCTTCAATTTGTTTCCCTTCTATGACACCTTATAGCTTGTGTCTGACTCCAGTGCATCTCCTAGGTTTGTATCTATTCTTGACTGGTTTGCAGAAGAACAGTCATAAGCAATGGAACTTTTTGTTTCTTACAAAAACTATTTCACTGTTAAAAAAATGTTCCTAATTCATAATTTTAATTTGTCTGGCTTCAACTGTTAGCTTTCTGTTCTTATTCTTGTTATAATTTTTTATGCCAGATTACACAGTAACTCCCAGTATTTTCTCTGTGTGAATCCACTTAGAACAATTGAAGCACCTTTCAATATGTTTTTCAATAAACTAACATTATTTAGCTCTTTAGGTCTTTTACTGCAAACCGCGTTCTTCGGTGTTATAATTTGCTTTTTTTTTCCTATAACTTCCTCAGTTTTAACCTTAATTCCCAGTATTTTCTCTGTGTGAATCCACTGAAAACAATTGAAGCATCTTTCAATATGTTTTTCAATAAACTAACATTATTTAGCTCTTTAGGTCTTTTACTGCAAACCATGTTCTTCAGTGTTATAATTTGCTTTTTTTTTTTTCCTATAACTTCCTCAGTTTTTAAAATATTAAACTGTGATCAAAAACCTGTATGTAATACTAATTTCTATAAGTTTCATATGCAGAGGAACATTAACTCATTATTTCTTTTGTGTGTCTGCAGTCTGGGGAAGTAGTTTTTTCTTGCCATGGTGTTATTGGGATTAATATGAGAGGATGCCTTGTTATATCCCCTCATCTCAAATTTTGTGTGGCACCTATATTCTATAACACAGTATTTCCATCCCCTTATCCCTTTTAATCTATAGGCCATAGGCCATAAGATTTGCTTTCAGTGATCCTGCCATTATAACCTTGCATTTGGCTGTATTAAAACACATTTTAGGTTGTTTGATCAAGCTAACCGAGTAATTCTGGTAATATTTCATAATGCCTTGTTGTTGTTATTTATGTTTCTATCCTTATTCTTATTTTCATAGGTTTCTCCCTCATTGATTCTGGTAGATCATTGTGATCATTTCACTGGGAAGTATTTTTTGACATGTCAGTTAATCAGTTTTCAGCTAATTTAGCTGGTACTTTATTGATATTATATAGTGCCAGCTTTTTAATCAGTCATGTGTTCCTGAATGAATTGCTTTACAATGTCCAATTTTATTTGACAAATCTGTAAGGTAACAAAAATCATGTTACTATGATGAGAATTATTTTCTCTAAATCCATTCTGGCTGCCATTTATTACTTTAATGTTCTTTACTCTTTACCAATTATAGTTTTTATCAGTTTGCTCTTTCTTTTGTCTTGCTTGATGTTAGGCTAAGCACTTGGGCTTCTTGTTCTTTAAAAATTAATGGCACATTAGCATTCTTCTGGAATTTCCCTGCTATTTCAAGATTTATCAAAAATTAATGGAAGAGACGCCCTCGGTTATTTGGGCTTGTTGATTTGAATATAATTATCCCTAGCAGATGCTGTCTGGTATTCTCTTCAGTTGCTAATTCTTGATTAGTAGAATCTGTGTTTGCCAAGCTAAAATGTAAAATATGGAATGTTGCCAAAGCTTAAGCTTTGTGTTTCTGTTGTTTGTAAAGTCATGAGTCATTAAGCATGCCCTGTCTTATCTTTCAATATGATAAAAGTAATGAATAGATATAAGAGAAAATCTGTTGCCAGAAAGAGTTGAAAGCTTTATTGTTATAATTACAGATATAATTATGAGAAACATTAAATATGGATGAAGATTTCGCACTTACAGTTTAAAAGATAACACAGATTTTGTTGTTGGATTAGAAACAGGAAACTGGCTTTGAAATTATGGTACATGAAACTTTAGATTTAAATTTGACCAAAAGTAAAACATTTAAAAATGACCCTCAGGAATACTTAGGATTACTAAGGTTATAAAACATCAGAGGAAGAATTGTGCCTAAACAAATCTGCAGTCCTTAAACCAGAGAGATACTCTCTGACATTTCTTTCACTTTCATCAGTGATTTTGGATGACAGTTACTGGATTCTCTAGAACCTGTAATAGCTCCAGCAGCAGCATTGTTCTAAGTTGCCATCTCTTTCTGCACAAATTAGAAGGTGTATCAGTAGAACTCAACTGCAGTATGGTGCCATTTCTCTGAAGTTAACAATCATGTATGTGTCTCACTACAGTGACAGGAAAGTTCACTCACACTGAGTGTACATTGAAATAATTATGCCCAATCATATGATTTACTACTGCAAATTTTAGAAATATCAGTATCAGTGATTTATTTGTAATATTGTCCTTGTTAAGCTGAGGTCATAATGGGGTAATAATTATGAAAATAGTAAACAGAAGACTTCGTGAAAGAAAAAAAAGCTGTTAAAATTATTATAGGACAATATTGTTATTATTCTAACATTTGTGCAGGAGCAGCTGTTATTATTGTTAGGCCTGTAAAAAGAGCACTAGTGTAAGGAAGTAGTCTAGGAACCATCTCTTTAGCAGCAGTTGTATGTGCAGATTTTCCCACTTAGAGAAGAAAAAGAAGGAGAAAAGTACTTGATTGGATGAGCACACAAAGAATGAAGACATGGCTTTGGAAATAAGAGATAAATATAAAAGGAAAAATCAAAGGAAATTTTGATCTAGGTGCCTAGATTGTTTTCATAGCCAATATGCAATACCTTTCTCAATTTTACTTTTTGCAAGGACTCAGGGAAAAAGCAAGCAAATTTCCGTCTCGGCTTCCTGTCTTTTAAGTTCCCAGAGTTCTGAAAACAAATGAAACTTGGAGTACTAAATAAAAATTCAAATATTTTTTACTACCTAATGGTATCATCAGGTGTATAGCAATTGCCATGAATTATCTGAACCTTTAAGAGGATAAGTTCTAATTAGAAAAGTAATTTAAAACTTCCCATCTGCACAAGGTTTCTGTATAATATTGTCATAAAAATCTTAATCACAGATTTTCTCATTTTTATTGGTATAAAATTACAGCCATTAATTATAGTTATGCCATGAGTATTTTTTCTTTTTACCTCCGTAAATTTTCTTCCTTAAGGAAAGTCTTTTGGTTGAAGAACAAGATTATATGCTCTATAGCTGGCTGAAGGTACAAGGGGAAAACAAAGGCTGATTACTTGGCTGATCACAGGAAGTGTAATTTTTTAGTAACTTGAAGGGTTTTTAACTTGATGCACTTTCCCATGGGCAGGCATTTGGTGTTACTGGTGTATCCAAGATGCTCAAGTAGGACACAGGATCTCAGAGACCTGTGACCACCTAGATCAGCATCTAAATCCTGAGGGCTACCATGAGGCATCCCCAAGGCAGCAGTAATCAGTGTGAGGAAAATAAAATTGAGTTACAAGTTTTAGCTATTTGCATGGACTCAGTTATGAGAGGGAGCTTTAAATCTAGAGTGTGAAGTGTTGGTGACTAAACAACTTATTCTGCATTTAGTGTGAGACTCTGTTCTTTTGTATGATTCAATAAATTAGAAATATATTTGCAAAAAATAAGTTTTTATTTGCTACCCTAGCAATTAGTATTTACAATATCAGGTTTGTGACTTGAGAGGTTCTGCTACCATTAATATACATCTATACCTATTTTGCTTTTATATTTTGTTGTTTCAAAAAAAGCTCCAAAACATTGTTAAAAACAGAATGCTTATGACACAGCTGACCTTACTTTCCCACTATGAATTCAGCTTTTAAATTGCATCTCATTTGATAAACTACTGATAAAAGATAAAATTTAAAGCTTTAAAAATAGGTTCATGGGCTATAATAATTGTGTTGAATGGTGCAGAGAAGTTGTTTTATGGTAGCAGATCACAGCAGAATAAAGAAAAATTAATTAGATATCACTGACCTATATATGTAAGAGAGCAATGTATTAATATTCATCACATAACTTGTCTAAAGTCAATGTAGAAACACAGTATTACTTCATCAGAAAGCATTTATTGAGAGATCCTAGCTCAGCATTCATTTAATTTGAGCTTCAGTAGCAAGGTCTGTGTAGCATGGAGTTCTCTGGATTTATGTAAATTTTATTGCTAGTCTCACTAGCTTGGTGCTTTTCCCTTGTGTCCTGGCAGCATGGCAAAGCAGAAGCATCTCTTCCGAAACATGGGATTAGAATTTTTTTTCAGAATTGCATGTTCAGTTAGACATCTAGCAGAAGAAAAAATTGATATCTAAAAGAAAAATCTTTTCTTAATCATCTGATCTAAGTTTATTTTTGAATTAGTACTTTCTATACAGCAGTGTCCATTTTTTGTTTAGGTTCTATCACTTCCTGAATTTATTGCTTGACATTAAATCACAGTTATTGAGAGTAACCTTTAAAATCTTCAGAACTGCATAATCTTTCTCTGTTCTCATAGGTTTTTGTTATCTTTCATCATATGCTTGGTGTGATTTTGATGAAGCTGGATTCATAGGGTCTCCCAGGTCACTAATAAAAATGGATAACACAGAACACAGTGCCAATTCCACTGAGCCCCAGTTAATGTATTGCTCCCTGTTTGGAAGCTGCAACATTGCTAATTATTTGCATCATGGTCTACCAGCCATTTTTTATGTCTGCTATGATATTTTTAACATGCAATAGCTGTCCAGTCAGCAGCTGAGCAGTGCCTGGTTTTGTACAGGGACAGACATAGGGTTCCTTTTAACAAATACAGAAAATCCTTCAGCTCCAGTTAAGTAATTTTTACTTATTAACTTCTTTACCTAATCAACCATTTGAAATTATTTTTTGTTACCTTATCAATAAGTATACAACTTAGGTTTTGCTTTCGGCGTTTTTTTTAGATTATCTGGAAACTGCACAAGAAGCTTTCTAATTTGGAATGGCTTTCCAAATATCTTAGATAATTAATATAATATCTTAGAAATTAATATGATATCTTAGAAAATTAATAGAATACCAGAATAAAAAAAAAGTCTTTTTTTTTCCTCCCATCTGTATTTTCAGCGGAGAAAGTCAGGCTAGCAGAAAACAGGAAGCTAGAAACTATCACTGTAATTTGTCTCTTAAGGTGTGAAAACCCCTCTTTGAAGAACTGCTGTAATAAGTAGAAGGTGCTGAAAGAGGGATTGTTCTCACATGAGCACATGGTGGTTGAAAGACTAGTTTTGTAACAGATGCCATGGAAAATTGTCACTGTACTCCCAAGAGACATCAATTCATGTCCTTGCTTTGGTATACATATGTATGTAATCATAACATTCTTCAGGAACTCAAAACCATGTCAGAGCAACAGTTCTATGTCTTTTGAAACAATCTTGTTATTGAAAGATGCCTATCAAGTGAAGTAGAGTCAATTATCTCCTTCCCCATCCTTGGCATGCCTGTGGAGAACTAATTTCTCAGCTTGCGTGTTGGGTTGGTGCTGCACTTTACAGACACTGAATACTCTGCACAGAAATATTGTTTAACTATAGAGATAAAATATTTCTTGTTCATAAATTTATTCAGGCAATTTATCCTGTTCAGAAAGTCATTTAAGCACATTGCCTAATTGAACTTTTGAGATGCTTAAAACTAGTTACAGGCTGAATCAGTATCTCAGTACTTAATTGACACTGAGTATAGCCAATGAAGCAATAAAATTTAAATCATCTTATATTGAAAACATCTGGTGATATTCTAGCCACTTCTAGATATCTGATATTCTCTAGTCCATGTGTACTAGTCTAGGCTTATTTACTGTCTTGAGGCAGAACACAACTTGCCAAGGGATAGTGATCCAAAAAAGCCTGTATCTGTACAAGTACTATAAGCAGAGACTCTTCATTTTTAGCCTAAATCATACTCAGTGCTTGGAGACAGCTTTTCTTCTTTCCTTCAAAAGGAGGTTAAATTAAAAAAAATTATCTAAGTTTAAATGAAGCACTTAAATGAATGCTTTGTATTGCAGTGATTGAGAGCCAGCAATGCTTTTAATAATATGCCCTCACGCTGCTGCCCTCTTGGGATTTGAGGGATTTTCTAATGCAAGCCATAATGGGTAATTCATTAGCTACCAGTAGCTGGGGTTCTGAGTCTGCCTGAGCCAATAAATTAATTTTAATTTCTAAAAATATATTTAAAATACTGTTTTATGTTAATCCCATATATGATAATGGCTTTTGGAAAGCAACATCATAAATCTAACATAAACCATGAAACTGGGTGTGAATTAACATCTAGTTTAAAGAAATTAGGGTGAACAGATTAATTTTGAAATACTTGAATGACATGTGCTGAGCATATTTACAAACGTGGAACAAATACACATATGCTTCTGTATCTGTCTGTCTTTTTGGTTATGCACATTGCTGAATTTCTGGGTGTTCTTTAAAACTCCATCTGGAATTGTACATGTCTCTGTGTGCATCCATGCAGATATTTATGTCTCTCTGGTATCATAAAGAAATGACTACAGGATAGATGCCACAATTATTATTTATCTGCATTTATAATTGCCTGCGAAAAAAATTTGTAGGAAGTTTTGGTTTCACACTGACAGATTTCAAATAATGTAATGCTATTCCATGCAGTGCATAAAAGCAATAAAAATAACATAATTAAAGCTTCTGTTTGCCCAGTTTGGTTGTCAAAATGCATCTGTGAGTTAGATTAAAGGAAAAGGACTTTCAGAAGAACAATAAGTTACTAATTATACTAAAGGGCAAGCGGAAAAGTTTCACCTTTTCTTTGGTCAAGCAAGATAATTTTAAATTATGTATTTTAAGACTCTAGTTGATGCCTCAGGATAACAGAGTGAATACTACAACATTTTTTTCGTAACTTTCAGCAATTCATTTTGGGTGGTTTTATGTCAAAAGTCTCTGCTGTAACCAGGTAGTCAAAATCAACCTGAACATGAATGGAAAAAGCCATTTACTATTTTTTTTCTCAGATTAGAACTCACTGTGATTAGCTTTTCATGTCTGATTTGAAATTGCCCTAGAACTGAACCAAAAATCAGGATTTTTCATTTGCTGGATGAGAGGATACAAGCAGGGAGAAAAACAGTTGTTGCTTAGCTCATCCAGCACAGTTGGAGCCTTATTTGGACCTTTCTTCTCTTTGGTTTGCCCAGCGGCCCCATAGCATAGGTAAAGTGAATCCCCACTTCTGTGCTGTGCTGCTTTGCAGACCCTGTCAGGGACCTGCTCAGGGTGGAGGGGGTGGTTTCCTAAGGTTACCTCTTAACTACACTAGTTCTGGGAAAATGGGGTGATCAGTCTGTGACAAAGGACTGTGTATTGTGATTATTAACCAGGCACTGTAAGTGATTAGGGGGAATCAACTGCCTGAGTTTCTCCTTCCCAAAGTTTGGGAGTACTTAGATAACCCATATTTATGTGTCCATGCCACGGGCATATATTTAATAGAATAGAGAGCAGCAACCTTGTTCTCCCTATCCTTCTAGCTTCTGTGGCCCTTTGCGCTGGCGCTACCTAAATTCCCATTGTGGTCCAGTGTGACAAAGCCTCCAGAAGCTCAACCACAGCTGCCAGAGAAATTGGGAAAACAAGTGATGCTCAGCCTCTGACAGCAGTCAAAAATGGCCAACACTGTGACATTGTGTTGGGGCAGTGGCCCTTGTCTCATGATCTTTCTATTTTAAAATATTGTGGTCACTTATATAAATCAGCTTGAACCAATTCAAACCAGTTCACATTTTTTCATCTCTTATACCAAATCATTATTGGACTGACCCAAAAGTAAGTCAGAAATCTGTTTCTGTCACAGCAGTGCCTAGATACTAATTGCACTACACATGTAGTGGTTTGATTTCTTTCCTGTGACCCTTCATCTGTGGTGGAAACCTGTACTGAACAAGTTACAAGAAGCTGAATACATACTCTGGTGACTGACAAGTCATCCACAAGGATCATTCTAAGGAGTGTCAAAGCAAGCAAGCAAGCACAGGTAATGCCATTGTAAGTCAAAGTCATATTCATAGTACTGACTGCAGTTGAACACATCCAAGGTCTGCAAAGGAGCCTGAAACGTTGTCTTCAAATTGCATTAAAGAGTAGTTGGAGCTGCTGAATGTTAACTCTTCCATTTCTTGGAGAGTTTCCATTTTTAAGAGGTCTCTAGGTATTAGTATGAAATTTCTGCTGGTAGTATTTGTACTGTCATTACATAAGGATGAAGTTTCAGGAGTATATTAGCTTGTTCTTTACAGTAACTGCTTAATTAATGTAAACAGTGTATACCAAAGAACATCAGATAGTAAAAATAACAGCTGATGAACTTTTCTCTTTAGTCCTCTCACTTTCAAATATTTAGTTTTGCTATGGACTGAGTTTATGTAACAACTTAATTTTGTATTTTTCACAGAAATGTAACCTGGAATAATTTAGCTATCCCAGACACCCACTGTTCCAGAGAGCTAGAAGAAGGTTACCAATGCCCACCTGGATTTAAATGCATGGACCTTGAAGATCTGGGACTAAGCAGGCAAGAGCTGGGCTACAGTGGCTTTAATGAGATAGGTCTGTCCTACTGGTAAAATCCATTTCAGTATCCATTTAATACTGTTTTTTAAATGAATGGAACAGATAGTTCATGTCTGTGCTGAAAAGACATCAAGTGCAATCAGTATTCCACTCAAGTAGAGCACATGCTAGAAAGAGAAGTGGTGCTATTTGCTTTGCAGTTATGATATATTTTTATATTGCCTGGGATCGTAGGATTTAAATACCTTTAAAACAATGCCTTTGTAAAGAGTCAACTGTTGATTATCACCAGTATGCAAATGCAATTACTGTTTTATTTTTTATTCATTTTAGAGCATAACATCCCTTCTGTTTGTCTAATTTTAGTAGTAATTTCCATGAAAAAAACTTTTTAATCCAGAATTACTTTGATAATCATCTTGTTACTAAGCAGAAGATATGAGAAAAAATGATATAATGTATCTGTGTCAATCTTGATCCCAACTGTCTAAGTCAGACCATCAGCCAAAAAATGATTGAGAGTCTGGCAGATTTTGTAATACAGGTGCAATTTGTGTTCTGTGCAAAGCACTGCAGTCACCAGGAGAATACATTGTCTGACAGCTGCAATGTATTGTGCCGTCCCCTTGAGGAAATGAGTGTAGAACACAAAAGCAGGAAAGGTGGCAAGAGCATGGGCAGCTGTGGTAAGATCCACACTCAAATGGAAAATAGGCAGTTACTCTGTCAAAACATTTTGGTTATTTCACATTTATTGAGCAGACAAAGGTTCAACAGAAGCCTGCAGCTGTAAATTTTCATTTCAGGACAGGTAGGGAAGTACCTTCAAATGATAGAGCATACCCACAGGCTGAATTCTTTCTGATGCATCACTTTGACTCTGATAAAGGGCTTTTTGGTTTTTTGGGGTTTTTTTTCATTTTTCTGGCTTGAGCTCCAGACTGTTATCCCAGCCTCAGCTGAATTTGAAGGTAATGAATAGGTTTAATGACTGAAATCAAAAAAAAGTTTTTTTTGAGTATTGAAAGCCTTTGTAGCTGAAATTGCTTCAGATGGTTCCTGAATATTTAGGTTTCTGGATATACACAATGAGCCACAGAGTTTTAAGGAAGCCTCAGAGTCCTGCTACAAGTACTCTGGGATACCAGATAATGAATGAACAAAAGCTCCCATTTATGTCCTTTCTTTTTACTTGTGAGTAAGGGAGAAAAACCTGATTTCAGCCAAGCTACATTCTGTTCCCTCTGCAAGTCACAAGCATACCCTTTGTTCCAGTACTGTTAGATGGATAACACCATAGATAGTACCAAATCTTCTATAATTTTTTTCTTCTGTAGACCTCAAAGGATAATCCTGTGTTATCTCTCAGTCAGCCGTCAGATTTACTGTCATGCCTGGATGAACATGGTCTGTGTTCACACTAGAACGTAAAACCATCCACATTCAAGTTCTGTAATACCCCTGGGCAGTCTGGGAGGAGAGCATGAGATAGGGGTATTGCCAGAATAATTAGGCCTCAGATTGAAATCACCCTTCTTATTTTGTTATGAGAAAAGTATTTTTTGGCATTGACGGGTGTTCCAGCTGCCCACCTGGTCATCAGGGAAAACTAGTTGCAGTGTCTTAGACAAGCTTCAGTGGGTAGAAGAGTTGAACAAGACCCAGAGTGCTTAATAAAGGACACCAGCTTGTTTTTAATGATGGAGGCAGGTTGCCAAAGACAGGTGAAATAGTTTGTCCATGGATGCCTTCAAAACAGACTAAAAAAAAACAGGAATGAAACTCTGGTCTCTTGAGTCACAATGCTGTGCTTTATCAATATTTATTTCTGAGTATTGCATTTGAAAGGCCAGAGATTGCTAATAGACCTAGGAGACTTATAATTGATAAGTAGTTTTTGTCTAGAAATAGGGAACCGGGATATAACACCCCTCAGAAGAGAACCCAGAAGTTAAATTGAATATCAATTGAAGGGTGATAACTAAACTTTAAAATACTATGTAAGACACAGAAGCTTTCAAAAAAAATGTTAAATAAGGTTCCTCAAATTAGGATTGTTATTAACAGAATTATAACCTGCAAGTTCATCAATATTTTATAAATATCCATTTTGTGATGCATCTTTTTGTGTAGTTAACGGGTAAGTAATTAAATAAATATTTTCTGTCTAATTATACTATTTTTTGGTACATTCATTGGTATTTCATTTGCAGATATTATGATGCAGCCTGTCCTGTTGGATCCTCAAATCTATCATTACAAAAATCACAAGAGTGTAGCAGTTTGGCAGCTACTCTATAATTAGTAACTCTTAATTTGTGGCATATAAGTACAAGCTGTGAATATTTGCATTTGATAATTTCTGTTATTTTTCTTCTCTTGAAAATAAAAAGGAGGGATTTTTACTATTTTATTAATGGGTTAAGACCAATGTGTCCTAATCAGATAAAAGTTATCAGAGTTTTTAATATTGTGAATATGCCAATTAGGTAGCTTCGTATTTGGAAAACATCTTTATTTTGGCCATACCCTGGTCCCATTTTTATAAGTGGCTTTGACTTAAAAGATGAAGGTTGGAAAGCTGATAGTGTAAGTCTTGGTACTTATTTAAATATATTAAATATATTTATTTTCCAAGTTTTCCATTTTTAATTTTGAGGTGTTCTATTTATCTGTTTTATGTATGCTTCCATGCAAGTATATACGTATTGTTTAAGGAAGAACATAGTTATAGACTACTGATAAATGTGAAGTTATCTTGTCAAAATAATTTAAGCCATCTCCTTCTGATGAGAAGCAGACTTCATGTGTTTTCCAAGCAACTTATTGTGTTGCTTCATTGTCTGCCCTCTTAGGAGGATTTTCATAAGTATAACCTGACTCTTTCTTCTTTATGGAATTTAAGATCATAATTTCTCACCTTATTCACTACTGGCATAGACAAAACCTTAAAAAAATGTGTCTGCATCTTTTATTATGCCTTCCATATGGTTCTAAATGTTTCAATCTTTTGCTAGAAGACTTGGATTTTATACCTTAAATTGTTCCTACTCTCCTTCTCTAGACCTTCTCTGGCTGATCCACCAGCTAGTTGAAATGCAGTACTGTCAGAATACCCCAGCAGAGCCATTATTTTATCTGGTTTTAAGCTCTGCTACAATTTCTACATTCCAGAGAGATGTTTTCCTTTTTCATGTTTTTCTAATTTATTACAGCCCTTGTGTCTTACTGAAAGATCTGCCATAACTGTTTCCCATCCTTTATTTGTTTATTTATATATTTATTTTTAAATGTAAACCCTTGCATTTGTCTCTGTTGAATAGCATACTTACTTTTGTTTTTCCAGACTATTTCTTCTATTTGCAAGATCTTCAGGAGTTTTAATTCTGTTCTCCTGATTACTTGCACTACCTTTTAGTTTACTTTTATCTGAAATTACATGAGTATTATTTATTTTCAAACAACCTGACCAAGAGAAAAAATAAATAGAACCAGACCAAGATTAGACTCTAAAACTTTGACAGTCTTCTTTTCTGACATTGTTTCATTAATAGCTGCTGGTAAGGACACCTAACAAATGGTTTTGCACCCACCACAGACCAATGTCACCTAGCCATATTCCTGTGCATTGTCATGGTGAGACAATGTTAAAAGCCTTTAAAAGCCTATTAAAATATGCAGTGTTTCCTTTCTCTTTACAAAACTTGCCTCCATTCCACATTTGTACAGCAATTATACAGGAAGATTTGTGCCATAGGTTCTCAAGTGACTGCACCCTTTAATGTACATCAATAACATACACAAGATACTTACACAAGATGCTTGTGAAGATCATTTTTGCAACATGGGCCACATCACGTATATCTACAGCTAATGCCTCTGTCCTTTAATGTACATATTTCTAGATTGCATGTAGAATTGGATAAACACCGATTAGTATTGCCAGCTTTGCAAGTGTAATCTCTAAGAGTGAGTTACTAAAATCCAGGGAAGTTCTGTCTGGCAGTACCTCTGGAAAAGTTACAAACAAAAGTCACAGAGGTCTATCTCATAACTGTTCATGCAACTGTAGAATTAATGAAATATGAACCAATTAGCTAAGCTCACAGTACCTCAAATCCTTTTGTTTAGGAAGTTCTGAAATGGGAGGAAGGAATAGTGAGGAAAGAATGATGCCTCTCTAGGTGATCTGACTTCAGCTTCATCAGGTTCCACCTGATGGGAGGCTACAGGAAGTTTCTGCTTTCCCACAGAAAATTGCTCATGAACTCAGTAGAAACCCAAGTACTCTTTCCAACAGTTAGACACTGAACTTGACTTCTTAAGTAGGTGTTGGTCTTACACAGTGTGAGCCTTAATATAAAATTGAATCTTTTATTCTTCAGGATGCCTGAGAGATTTTTTTGAATGCTACCTGTGGGGCTGAGTGGAAGTAAGAGAAAGGATATGAATGAAAGGCTTGGCTGGCTGTGTGGATGTGGGTAGCAAAATTCCTTGCTATTGTCTCTACCTGTATGGTACTGACAAGCTCTTCTTTTTCTCAGATTTCTTAGCTGGTTTTGATTTGGGCTTCTGTAAAGAGGTTGATGTTTTCTTCATCTTAGAACAGCCTTCAGCCTTGTGTCCCACTGAGAGCATCAGGTATATTCACAGCTAGCCTGTTTCTTTCTGATTTTATTCTCTTCTCTGTTTTTTCCCTAGCTATGTTTAATTGCATAGGGTATTGCCGAGAGCGTGACAGTATTATGAAGTGTGTAAAAGAAGTTAAGCTAAATATTGAGAAAAATTACTTTTTTTGTGAACAGACACTACTAATTGTAAAAATTATTAGTCACAAATACAATATGATTGTATTTTTTTAAGTCTTTGCATCTGATATACCTAAAAAGCATAAATATATTTCTTGAATTAAATGAGAGCATACAAGTCTTGGGAATTGGAGGGTTATGATAAGTATTTTTACCTTACATCTCACTGTTTATCTGAGTGTCCATCTACCTTTAGTCAATGTTTAGCATGGCAGCAACTGCTATCAGGGCCACACTAAGGACACTAGCAGAGCTGTCTATGTGGGTGCTGTTGAACAGGGTGCCTCCTAGATGCAAATATGCAAGAATCAGTCCTGTTGTTGGATCCTGTACAGACTTCCTCCTTACCTGCACTTTCCACATAGTACAGAGTCTTTTACATTCAGGTTTTTGTTACATCAGCTAGTAATCATTCCACGTGCCTCATGGGTGCAATCATCTGCAATCATCTACAGCTGTAGACTTGCAGCACATCACTGATTTTAGTCTTCACATAATTCTGGAGAAGGTGTTTTTGTGATTTACAGTGCTACATATTGCTTCAAATAGTCTCAAAAGGAAAAGGAAGTCCCAAATAAAGATACCTAAGGTTTAAAAATATTCTACAAAATAAGCAAGAGAAGTTTTAGGCCATGAGAGGTCTGAAAGGAGAAGAGGATCTAATTCTATCCTTATTATCAACCAATCTACAAATTGCTAGGGCCAGTAACCTATCAAATGAGACTAATTACTTCTTGTACCTGCAGAGAGTCTTTGACAAAGACTACCATATTAATGGCCATTTTATATATAGGAGATAAACACACATATTCCATCACAGAGAAAACAAATTTTGATGGCAAGGAGTGCTTCAAAGCCCATATACAAAGATTATATCTGTATTAACATTACTCACCTTACAGCAGAAGTGAACACTGTTAATTGGCACATTGGTTCATTGTGAAGCAGCAAAATAATCTGATTTATGGCCTGTGAAACAGCAACAGAGCTTTGAGTCTCAGATATTTTCTGCTTTTATTAAAAGGGCTTCTTCCTTCTAATATGGGACCCAGAAATTATATATAAGGGCCTTTTTAAAATTGATAACTATATGAAAAATGTTTATATGTCACTGTGAAAAATGTCTGCCATGACTAGATTAAAAGTTAACCTAAATTAATGTTTGTGAAAGGAAACTGCACAGTGGAATCAAATTTCCTCAATTCACTTATAGGTATTGTTTTAATAAAACACTCATGCAAAGATCAATATAACCCCTTTTTTATGCAGAAATTGAAATTTTATCTACCAAACATGACAGTTACTTTGGTTCTCTCACAAGTTCTCATAGGATGGGGAAAATACCTGTGCATGTGCAACCCTTTGGCATTGCAAAGGCATTGCTCTTAGACTGAAAGATTGGATGGCATTAGGTCCATTGTTCAGAAGGAAAGAATTAAGTTAGTATGCTGTGAATCTGGATCTGCTACAATCCATTAAGTACATTTTCCACTGGAGATTTTAATATTTCCAAGAGATTGGGTACCTGTCTCTTGGATTAGAATTCAGAATGGCCACAGAGTTTGTTGAGTGGTGTGATATCATAAGCACTTAACAAAAATCTGGAGAAGGAGGAAGGATGCTCACACCAGTCTAAAAAAAAAGCTGAAAAGTGAGTCTAAATCAGGTGCCAAATTAGGTAGTCCTAGAAACTGCAAGCATTCAGAGCTACAAGTCCATTTGTTTATGTGGATATCTATATGATAAAGTAGATGTGACCCATGTTTTTCTGTAATAGTGCAGTGGTCAAAGCAAGAGACCTCCATTCTGGAAGGATGCCCTACTAATCTCTATGCATGGGCTGAACAGAGCATGGTTCCTTCCTTTTTCCCCTGACTCTGCGGCAGCAGGAATTCCCACTGCAGGCACCTTAAGAAAGCAAGCAACTGGAGGCTTGCTCTAAAGGGAGTTCTATAAAGACTTTCTCCTCATCATTCTTCTGTGAAATTATTTCAAATTTGTCTCCATGGACCACCTCACCTCAAGCTGGATAAAACCACCTTTAACATTTAGGAGGCTGAATGGCATACCAAGATGAAAGAGAGCACTTGAAAATCTGACTTGACATTCTAGCTGCCACTGGATGAGAAAAGTGCCCTTCACTGGTGGCAGAAGCTGACCTTTTAGTTACTCTGTCACTACCCACCCACTTGACCCAGGTGGCTTGGCTCTCTTGGTGGCAGGATTATCAGCCACTTGGTCTTGCCAGGTCCCTGGCATAGTCAAGAGGGGCAATTGGATTATGATTGATTAGTTGTGCTAAGCAACTGACTTTACCAGCTCTGAGGCTTCAACCTCCATGAAAATCAGTTAATTATGAGCAGATGAGCAGAATAAAATTTGCATTAGCAGGTTATTTGCTCAAAGTAGGAGATACAGCTGATAGTAAAGAGGATTGTGAGGGTTTTTATCAGACTCCCAACATGTGTTCTTCCTCCATCCACTGCTCTTTTACGTGTCTCCTAAATGAAGCTGGTGTCCCTTTGCACAGACATAGAGAGCCAGAAATGCAGATCAGCATCACCACTGCAGCCTGAATCCCTGGGCTCTGAGTCATTTGGTATCTGGGATAATAGAAAGCAGTGAGGAGATGTGATTGTTTATTCAGAGCTTCCATTTAATCGTACTCATTGAAGGCAGAAAGGTTGAGCTCTTACAAAATAAGCATTGGTTCAATAATCATTTCATCAGAACATTCAGTCAGACTATTTTAATGTATGGATGATATGTATGCTTGATACAAGTATTGAGTTTTCATGCTCTGTTTATCATAGCAAGTATATCATAGTATTAAATACTTTTATAAATGGGTCTAATTTATTCCACTAATGCACCTCTTTGATTCAGGCACTTTCATGCACAGTGTCTAGTAGAAGCTCTCTTTATCCATGACTTCAGCCTGTGGAGTTATCATGTGGTAACATGACAAGTGATAGTGATGATAATGTGTGAAGGTGTCAGAATGTAATTAGGGATTGTCATTCAGATTGTCTAGTAATAAAACACATATTTTAATGTGTGAAGATGTCAGAATGTAATTAGGGAAGTCATTCAGATTGTCTAGTAATAAAACACATATTTTCTAAATGTGAGCCAAAATGACTTAAAGCATGCCCCATTAGTCCACTGATTGAGAAACCACTAGAAATCATTATTTCAAAAATGGTGATGGATTATTTTTTTCCACTGGAATTCCTTCCTAGGCCTCGCAGATAGAGAACAATAGAGCACTGACTCCAGCTGAGGCACTGCTGGATAAGTCTCCACTCGGAGAATTTCACTTATTTGTTTTACTGCTAATTAGCATACTATCACTCATTTGGGTACTAAGAACTAGAGAAGGCTAACAGTTAAGAGACTTATTGCTTGTGAGTAGAAACAAAAATGAAGACTAAGCAAACTTAACTTATCAAAGTGTGCTTAGAGGACACAAATATTCCCAGCCTTGGCAGCATCCATGTCATGTGGCTATCTTGTATTGCATGGTAAAGCAGAGTCTGGTAAACCAACACCCTGCAGATAACAGAGAGCAATATTTTTTTCCCTTGGCGTATCCCCACATTCTGCAAAGTAGACCTTATATTTTGATCCTATTTCTAAACCTTTTGGATGAGAAATATTAGCAGGAATTTTAAAATTAGCTGCTTAATTTTACGAGTGGGTTATCAGTTCTGCAGTTTCCATAACTGTGCTGTGGGGTGGGATCGTGGTGCTCCACTGCTTCTATGGCAAGGATGTCCCACCTTATGCTTGTCCCTTGACCCCCTTAAATGAATGCTTGTGGTTCATTTCTTTATGAACTTTAGCTCAACTCAAAATAGAGGTGTCTATGTTTTATTCAGATACAGTGCTGTGAAAACATTTGTGCTGCTACATTGGCAGGGCGCAAAGACACTCATAATGGATTGTTAACTCCACAATAGTTGTTTCTTTATTTGGTGATGACCCTGTCCATTATACCTGTATTCTCCATTTAGATGTAAGTTCATTTGAGGTTTCATAAACCTTATAATGACACTAACATGTCTTAAGGTATTTCCCAGGATGACTGGCTGGCAGCAGACTGGTTTTAGAAATGCTGATATTCTCAGTATGGAGGTATCTGCTGAGCAGACACTGAGGGATTGGCCCTTATTTACTGACTTCCTTTGGTCAAAATATATATATATATTGTTTATCTTTTGTAAATCGCTTGCTCTTGTAGCCTGGCAGGACAGGGATCACAACCCTCTATTAACTACATATGTAAGTGATTAACCTTACAGATACTTTAAAAATGCAGTTTTTCTTACTCAATAGTTATAAAGGTTTATAAAAAGCAGACCAATGCATGTGATTTACTGTTTCTTCCCGCTAAAGATAAGATGTGGTAGTTACCAAACAATGTGGCACTGGTAGAAATTTTAAGGTGAGTGGCAATTATCTCTCCTTAGCAAAAATTATGTGGCACATAGCAAGATTATTATTGCTATAGGACTGAACAGGCCTTTCAACCCTGAATGTTCAGTGGAAAACCAGTGGGTTTTAATGAAAGGTTATATCTCAACTGGTGAGCTTTCATGTCTGAGGTCTTGGTTCTGTATGCTGTGTCTGTTGCCACCTACTGTTGTGACCCTGTACCAGCATTCCTGCTTGATTTCTGTGGGAGAAAGAGTCATGATATGTGGACAAGAAGGCAGCTGCTGCCCCACTTCCCTGCAGCTGAGGCACCATTGTCCTGCCACTCTGCAGCACACACTGACTGCTTAAACTGCTTGTACTGTGCAGGCCCACAGACATGACTGTGGTAAATGATATGTAAATATTGTGTGTACTCATGGTCACAGTAAGCACTTTGTATTTCTGTGTTAGGGATACCTAAACCCACAGAAGCTACTAAATACTTCTGATTTTGGACAATGGAAGAAGTGGCCTGAATTACAAAACAAACAAGCAAATGAACAAAGACAAACAAAAAATCTGAACAAAAACCAAAACGAAGAAAGCAAAACAAACAAAAACCCACACCCTAAAAATTAAACAAAAAATCCCCACCAGAACAACAATAAAAACCCCTTCCTTAGTATTTGATGTTCCTGTAGGCTTCAATTTTCTCAGTTAAGCCATTCTAGTTTCCTAGTTAATTACGACTTTTTAAGCAGTGGATTAGGAAAAAATTGCACAAATAATGTCTGTAGAGTTAGCTCTTACACTAACAAGTGGTATGTGGGAAGTTGTAGAGTTCTGAAAACTTAGAGGAATTTGAGCAGCCCTCCAGAATTTTAATTTATTGCTGTGTTAATTCCAAAGTAATTGAGTCTTGCATTAAACCAGGCAATCAGGTGAAACTAATGTGAATAGATTAGTATAGTTGTACTGACAGTTGCAGAAAACTTTCCTGCTGCTGAGAATCTTCAGTGGAACATTCTTTTCCCTAGCATTTCAGGGTTTTCTGTATTAGTGGAGGTGGCTAAATAGGTGAATCTATAATAGAATAAAACAAATTTCCAGAAAACTTTACTTTTTCTTTTGTTCTCTCTTTTATTTGTAATTGTGGACCTTTCCTGGTGGGCATCTTTTGCTATTTTGATACATAACCTGTGTTGTTATGGTATGCTGCACAGAATTTAATCACCTGTCCAGTGTCTGTGCTGTGTACTTCTTTCTATCACTCTTTTATTCCAATCTTCTCCTGGGAATACAGAAAGAGCTTTTGGACTCTGAACTATTTTGGTTAGATTTCATTTTCAAAGTAATTATTTTTGAAGTTTCCTTTATAATATGCTATCTAATAAATACTTGTGTTACAGTGATGACAAAGATGACAATGTTAAAAAAAAATAAGTCATACTTGCTGATGTTAGGTAAAAGGCCCATAAACTGTCACTGATCATAAGCTGAAAAAGGTGAAAGAGAAAAATATGGCAGAAAGGCAGACTTATTAGAAGGGTATAAGAAATTGAAAGTTGAGACAGGTTAAATGCAAGTTTTGTATCTCAGGTTTTTTTGAACTGTAAGCTATATCACCTCAGATGAATTGATGCCTTGTTGGCATAAAACTTTGCGTACTGTTTCTTAATTTATCTGAAGTAGCACAGTCTTAAATTCTATATAAGTTTTCTCCTGAGATTGGTAGAAGAACAACGTGTTAAGAAAAAAAAAACCAAAAAAAAACCAAAAAAAGAAAAAACCCCTCAGTGCAGTAGAGCCTTGGAGAGCTCACTGGCACCAGCCCAGCTGTTGGGTACTTAGTGAACCATTTAAGTATCCCTACCCCTTGGTCCTGTTCCTGCTCCTGCTCCTGTGCTGCACATCAAGAGGACAGACATATGTGCCACAGCATAAGGGTTTGGGGAGGCCTGGCTTGGAGCTTGCTGGGAAATGTGGTGCTGGAGACATTGCAGCTGGCTCTGCAGGATCCAGGCTCCCAGAGGGCACCCCTAGCTAGGGACAACCTTTGCGCTGCATCCCCTGGAAACCCTTCAGCCTGCCAGTGCCCACTGCTGCTGTGTGTGAGTTACAGGCAGTGTAAATGCTATTTCCATAGTGACTTTCTCATGGTTATTTTCTACTGCACCTTCTCTAGCATAGCAAGGCCTCCCAGCATGATTTTATGCTACATGTTCTGTGAAGGCAGAGGAGGAAATTTGCTTTTCTACTGCTGCTACAGTTTGTTTATAATTCCTATGTAAAGCGTGAGGTAAACCACTCATGTCTATTCTCTTCAGCGACATTTCTTTTTCCCCTAGTGCAGAATGCTAACCAAAGGGTCAGATAACTTGAGAGGCTAAGTAAAGCATCCAAGGGACGCATATGTGCTGGGAATACCATGGTCAAAGAGAAATAAATGCACGCTAATTTTCTTAATGGGGATTTACTGAGGAAACAAATAGAAAGAGCTGCTTCAAGCAAAACCAACCTCCCAGCCCACCAGTTTTCACTTTTCATGAGAGCTGAAGAAAGGCTTATGTCAAAGACAATAACTATTTGTGTGGATAGCTACTCAACAACTCACAATCTGACAAGGAATGAAGAACAATGTGAAAAAATAGAAAGAGGAGTTAAAGGTGTGACAGGTGTGTGAACAGCCTAGAAACACAAGGTGTGACTAATTTCAGCCATGCTAAGGAGCAGAAAACTCTTCGCCAACAGACAGAGAATGAAGTCAAGCAATTAGAAACCTGTCATTCCATACCAAGAAAATTAGATCCTATTGGTTTAATTATCAGTCAGTGCCATTAAGACAACATAGTGCTGCATAATGAAAGCTGCAGTTACTAGATAATAGAGGTAATTGTTTTCACAGTGGAAGATTTCCACATTCAGACAAGAGTTGCAGGATATGACCAGTTTACAGGCATTGACCTTCAGCACTTGTGTAATGCGTGGAACACGCATTTTACAGTCTCCTGGGATTTGATTATTTTATCCTAGTCATCATTTTCATAAAGTTGGTGAAAATGAGCAAACCATCTACTAGAAATACAATGTGCAATACTCATGCAACATGCCCTCTGTTACTGTAGCAGTTTACCAAATAATTTTTAAGACCTTTGATTTGGTAACACAGAGCCAGCTACCAGCTTGACTTTCCCACTACTGCTGGGGAATAAGAAGAAATAATGCTATTCCCAAAAATCTAATTCACAGATGGTGACTCTAGAGGGGGGGAGCACACACAGAGCAGCAGCTTAGGTGTGATTCTCCAACACATCAGCTTGTCTGTGGTAACTGGCTTCATACATGCTGCTACCCTGGGCAAATGTGTAATGCCATGCTCCTTCTTCATTAAATAGTGCACACTGTCACTTTGTTACTCAAATATTTAAATATTGAATGTTTGTTTTCCCAAGTGCCTTTTCTCTATTGTTCTTAGAGAATTTCAGTAGTTACTGTATTCTACTTCATTGTCAATGTCATGACATTGGCCCGTGAAGAAATTCTTACACAATACCTAGTATGCATTGAGTGGTATTGGAAAAGATCTAGGGTACAAGCTAAAAGAATAGTATAATATTTTGGATCTGCTGTGAAATATTGAAATACTTCTTTAAAAATTGCAAGACCGTTTACTTTCTTTTAGTTACTTAGTAGTTAACTTTAGTTATGAGAAAGTTACTTCCTTTCTCATAGCAATTGAAAAAATAGGAATGACTTGAAAGACCAAAATCTTACCTAAGAACATTAAATACCTTGTGTATTCCTTACTCTGATTATAACTTTTGGTTGTAAACAAACTGAGAGCTAGATCTTGCAGTATCTAGCAGGTGATCTGACTAAGTCTTCTGAATAAATCTTAAACATGTCTTACAAACAGTTACAACTTCTCTATTACTCTATACTTGGGGCACAGTGTTGGGAAATACATCTTGATCTCTTTGCCATAGAGGCATTTTTGTTCCATGAATTGTTTCAATATGCAAATAATTGCTATTTTTCCTAAAATATCTACAGATGTTTTCAGTCAATAGACTGCTTAATTATTCTAGCTGCTTTGGAGGTACTCCTTAATATTGAGCAGATTTTAAGACTTTTTGAAGATACGCAATTCTGTCTCCAGAGAAGGACTGACTGGTCATCTTGATAAATGTCAAATCTCCCATGCTACAGTCAGCCTTTTCCACTCTCATCCAAAATGTCCTGTAGGTTATTCTGTACTTTTCCAACAAATCTGTGCTATTGCCACCTTGCTATGGAGAGTACCATAATGATCACTACTTTGTCTCACTCATTTCATTGTTGTATCACCCCTCAAGTTAACTATCTCAGTTCATATCCAAAAATGAGTTAGCTATACAACAGTATGACCTTTTTCTTTCCAATTTGAAGAATATTGCAGTAACTAAGCTCCAAATTTTGGCAGTTAATTTAAACAGCTACAGTGAACTTGAATGACTTTGAGCTCATTTCCAGCTAAGCTGCATGCATTTTAAATTAATGATACTGAAAGAATTAAAATTATTTCTTGCATAAAATTTTAAAAAGTGAAAACAGTTAGTAAATCTACTGTCAGAAGATTTTGTCTGTCGTCACTGAGACAGGAGCATCTAACTGTTAATAGAGCATAGATGCTCTATGGTAATATGTACAAGATAAAAACTTCAGAAATCTATTCTATATCCCGAGGAGCTGACTCTACACATAGTTGATTCATGTTGACAGAAGTTACCCAGGGGCTGACAAATTCAAATAAGATAGATTAGTCACAACAGGACTTCTGTATGTCTCTTCTGATAAACTGTGGTATTATTTTCTTCTAATTACCTGCCTGTGGCAGGTTTTGCATAGTTTTCTATGATGGTATGTGTACTGCTTACATATCCTTCTGTATTAGCCATGGCTATATTGTACATGTTAACATTTTTCTTACATTTGTTCTACATCTGATGTTTTTAGGCATTTTAATTAGAATTCTGAGGTTAAGTGACAATTAATTAAATGTCTACCTGCCTCTCTCTTTGAAGCAAAAAGCTTTAGTTGAATTACTGTTTAATCTAGAGCAAAGTCCATATGCATTTTCTTTCTCCTATTTTTTTTTCATGTAGAATCATAATTCTGTCATTACCTGGATATTTTCTTTTTGTCCTTGTTATCAAATACAAAACTATGGAGCAATAATGAGGATTCATGGAAGGGTAGCAGCAATGAATGGAAATTGCATACTTTGAAAAACATTTAAAAGTTCAGCACTCTACCATTATTATACCATAGCCATGAATATGTATTTTACTGACATTCATAAAGCAAGATGGTAAATGCTCTGGAAATAGCTGAGGATATTGACTGCAGTCGTTTGAGCTTTAAGAGAAATTCTGAAGAGATTTTGGAGTGTCACAGGAGAATATTAGTTTTGAATAGTTGCTCTGGGAAGGTTATAGGATTAATTTAATAGATGTCTGTATGGGTATTTCAAGATCAGATTAGTCATTACAGGCTTTTATCTGGTCATTTTATCCACTGAAGAATGCTTCTTCTACTGTCTCCTTATTCAAACTGTAGTTAACCTGTTTTCTACTGCAGTTTCTTAAACCTAAGTGAAATAAACTCTTTTAGTTACTTTATGCCTGTCTGTTTCTATTCTCTGCTCAAATACTTTAGCAAATTCTTCAGATATGATGCTTTATGTTATACCAGACAAACAAGTCTCTATTGGCATGTCTAGTTCTACATGTTTTCTGATTTCATTCATTCCTTAGAAATGCCAAGAAATCCATGCTTTCATGGACCTCTGGACTCTTAATATCTCCAAGAGCTGTGACCTCTTTTTCTTTTTTTTTTCCTCCCTTCTAAACACACGCTTGGTTCCTTCAGTCCTTAAGTAGTCTTTCATTTCATTTAAATATTAGAATTAGAAATAGATTTGACCTGGTATGCTGGCAGCAGCTTTTAGAGTGTTCAAATTGTTAGAGCTTCTGCAGTGAACATCTTTGACCAAAGTATAAAGATATCGTTAGTTTTATATGCTATTCATTTTCCACAGACAGATGCACAAGTGCACCTGTGTCCACAGTGTCCTCAGGCACAAGGGAGAAGGTGCAGCTCAGGAAGTGAGTTTTCACTGGAGAATTTCAGTGCAGTTCAGAGTAAATATGTACTTTGTAACAAAACCAGACACTGTACTAAAAAATTACTTTCCCCAGCCGTTGTGCAGTACTTTATTAAATCAGCCACACTGCTGAGTTCTTCCTGCCCAGACCACAGTGTTAATCCTTCCTGCATAACTTCATTACAATAATTCTTAGAAATCTTCTCTGTCAGGAAGCCAATGAAAATGAAAATTTATTTTTGTACTATTTTCTACTTGAGGATTCAGACTGTGTTATTTAAAACAACTGGGCTCTATTGAACTTAGGGTTTGGTTTGGCCTTGTTTTGAAATTAGAGTTTGGTTTGGCCTTGTTTTTCATCTAGCAAGAACCTTGGTGATGTTTTTGTCTACTTCTTGTGGTGTTAGGGAACTGTGTCATATCCATTCTTCTTGAAAGTGTGAAGTCCCAACTTAGAAAAAGAGATAAAACAAGATTTAAAACTTTTTCAGGACATCATTTCTCTGATGATTGGAAAATACCTGAACTCAGCCTACCTCAATTTCATGTCTACTTGTTTCAATGCCAGTAATATCTTTTGCCTTTCTGTATGGCCAGAGACAAGTACTATTTTGCCCTCTGTGTGTTCTGTTTCTTCTTGAGAACATACTGCCATTGGTTGTATTCACACTTGGATATTTGGCCATGTATCTTTCAGATGCATAGTGCTGCCGAGCCATATACTCTGGAAACGTGAACTGTGGAACTGTGTCAGGGGCAGGATTTCCATTAATATAATAATGTACTTGGCATTGGTCTTTGGTCTGCAAACAGTATAATGTGCACTGGCAGGTGTTTACAATGCTGAAGCCTGGTCCATTCTAGAGCTGAATGGTTGATATCCATATGTACAGGAGTTGGTTTTGATCTCCACTGACCCCATGAGTCACCCCCGTGACCCTAAAACATAAAACAAAAACATGAGACTTTTCAGTCCAAAGTGTCCGTGAAAATTGTGTCACATCCCACTGCTGCAGCCCACCAGGGATGTGATTTCATAACCTAGTATAGAAGGAATGTATGGCATGTGGGAATGTCAGCCAGTGGAACATGCTGAGGATGTGAGCCTGGTTGGAATAGTGCTGAAGGTGTGTGCTGGGGTTGGATGGATCCAGACATGGTGCAGGCACATCCATCTGAAGCTAAGGTCAGGGAGCTGGAGCTACAGTGTTTCACTCCAAAGTGCCCACAGGAAATGTATTTTGCAGTAGCCTCAGGCTGTGGTTTGACATGTGGTGAGACCCAAGTAGCAATTGCTCAGGATGAGGCAGGGCACATGAATGTGTTGCTGTCACTGAGGGTGGCACAGAATGCTGAAATTACACCAGCTTAATGCCTTTGGGACAACGTTGTGGTAGAAATAGAAGAGCAGACCTTCTCTGGTGCAAGTTGGGGTGCAGACAGACAATGCCAGTTGAAGTGTTCAACCTTTCATTACAAAATGAAACCCTCAAAAAAAGGGTGATTTTAAGGGGCAGAGTCAGCTTATAGCAAATCAGTACTTCATGTTGTATGCCTGTGGTGCTTTTAATACAGTAGTCAGAGCCTTACAGAGTAAATTTATCGTTAAATTATGTCCTGCATGACATTTTATTTATTCCCAGTATTTTTTTACATCTCTTACTTTATAGAAGTTAGAACCACAACCTATGACTCATGAATGCTTCCTTTATAGAAGAAAAATAAAAATGTTTTATTTGCTGAAAAATATGATTTAACTAGTTCAGAAGCAATGGAACTTGGGTCAATACCACCACTCCTACAACACTTTCCAGGCAAAACCCTAATGCAAGGTGCTTTTCGAACTTTGATCTTCATTTCTTTGTAGGGTCTATGTGCAGCCTAAACAAATACAGATTACTTTATCCATGGTATTTTTTTTTTTGTTTTAATAACTAGTAAAGAAAAGATGCTGCACTGGATTTAGAAAATTCTTTATTGCTTTCTCCAATTCTCTAATTGGAGAAAATTAATATGAACCTAAAAAGATCTGTTTGAAGGTCAAGCTCATTGCCAGGCCACTCTAGGACTGAGTCGCCTGTTTGTATCTTATTTCTTATAGATGCTTAGCTGATGTGTTCTTAAAGAGCTCCAAGGAAAAAAATCTCAGTTATTCCACTGCTTGTTATTTTCTGCTAGCAGTTGTTTCTTCTCTATCACAGTTATCTCTGACTCAAGCACATGAATCCTACTAACAGCATTTAGTTGGTACTTTTGCAAGCTTCTTAGGAAGGTAACTGGAAAGGGTTTTAGTGCCAGGGTACCAGAGATCTGCCTGATGGTCAGTTTTGGAAGCAGATATTTCTTTGAGGTTCTCCTGTTGCATTTGTCTTCATTTAGGAAGCCCATTTCCTAGAGTCCTAGATTGTAGAATTAATGGGTCTGGAAACAGTTGTGGATTTTTTTCTCATGACTGCATCTAATGGTATTAATCTCTGGGGGTTTTTATGTGGTAGGAAATTTAATAAGTGTTTTGTAAACACCATGTTGATAAAATATACCATTTTCCCAGCATCTTGTGGGGACTAAAATGGTAGAAATCTCACAGCCATAAATTTAACTCTGTTTCTACCAAAAGAATGATAAATTCCTCTTTTGCTTCAAGTACTAGCATTTAGGCCAGAGTTGAAAATTTTTAATTTGTGTCCTTCCATGTCTCAAAGAATCTGACTATATCCAGCTATCTGAACATCAGCTCACATGCCTGACTTTGGGCAGTGCGATTTAAAAATTGGGAACATAATTTTCTTCTCCAAAATATTACAGAAATATTTTGGCACAACTTATAAACAAGGATCAGGATTTATTTCTTGTTATGAAAAATATGGGGCCATAATGTAACAACACAAAATTTCTACCCAAGCTGTGGTAGGATTTGCAGACACATTGCTGAGGATAACAACATGTATATAACATCCAGCAGCAAATATCCTCATGTGTGCTTTTAGAGGTGTCTTTGACTTCAGTGAAGGGAGTGGATAGACTTCCAAGGTTTGTTGTTTTTTTAATTAATTGAAGAGTAGACAAAGAGTCACTGTGAAGTAAACGGCGTGCAGAAAATCAACCCTGAATTTATGCGTAGCACTTGTTTGCACCTTCAGATCTAAAAGCTCTGATTTTACTTCACCCACTGAAAATTATTTTCATATGGAAAATGAGATCTCTTTACCTCATCCTTTGATAAAAAATTGCTTGGAGTGGGTCTGATGTGTATTTCTTGTGAAGCTGCTTCTATGAGCAATGCCAAAACTTTTTTTTTTTTCATACACAGCCTTTTTTTCAAACCACGTGTTCATGTATCTCAGTACAAAATGCCACATTTTCCACTTTAGCAAAAAGCTTTGAAGAAAAATATGTTAAATATCATTGGTCTGTAGAAAATTAATGCAACTTTGAGTCAAAGCACAGAGTTGACACACACCTACTCAAAGAATAAACATCTTTGCAGGTAAACTTGATGCTGAGAAAAAAAGAAAAAGGCCTATCTGAGAAAAAAAAAACTACATTGATTTGACAGTGAGAAATCCCAGAAATTTCTGTTATCGGTGTGTGGGATTATTTTCAGTAGTGCATAAAGATCAGAAAGAAGTTCTGCAGAAGCAGATAATACTGAAAACAAGCTTTAAACAGTGTGTGCAAAACTTTGGAAATTATCTCTCCCAAGAAATACCTGGCAGTTTATACAGCTTTTTTTGCCAAAGGTTTTGATTTTCATCTCCTAATAAATGTGCCAGCTGCTTTAGTCCATTAGTACTAGTCTTCCAAGAATTCCTTTTATAATCAGTAGATCTCTGGTCATGCAAATACTTACTTTAAGACAGTCCAGAATAAAAGAATTCAGATTCTACAAGAATTGGTTTTCTTTCCAATTTAGTATTTTGTTTACTGAAGGAAAGGAGAAAAGGTTGATGGCTTCTTGCCATGTATGGTTTTGGGTTTTTTTGTTTAAAAATAAAAACCAGGTTCTTTCTCTTTTGACACCCAGCTCTTTTAAAATCAGAAATTTTTAAGATAGTTTCATCTTAGACATTGATTGTGTCGCTGCTTGAGGAGAGTCTCAGAGTCCCTAACTTAATACAGCCATCTCTGAACTGGGACAATATGCTTATCTCATAAAGGTGCTGTGGGATTCAGTGTGCTATTGGCTTGCTAAACCACTTGTCTGTGTCTCCACAGTATTTCTAACTGCATGTATTAGGATAGTGGGCAAACCAGTCCCTCACATCAACAAAGTACTTGAATTATTTTCCTTCTAGTGGCATGTAAAAGGCACCAGGGAGTAGTTAGTAATAGATAAAGAAGTCATTGAATGAGTTTCATTTGGGTTTTCTTGAAACAGTCAATCATAGAGCTCCTTCCTTCCATTTAGAAGAAGAAGTTACTGTCTCTTCAGTTGGATTAGTCTGTTAAAATGCATTTGACACTGCATATTTGCTGTTGTTATTCAGATGTTTGGAGATTGATGAGATTTCGAACATGTATTGGTTTTTATAATGTCCACTTAACCAGCTTTACTGTTTGTTATCTTTTCCTAGAGAAATGCATTGATCTAAGTGCTGTTACTGTCTTGTGTTCATTGAATGCTCAGCAGGTCTTGTTAGTTGGGATTTTCTACTGTTGCCCTTTGGTGAAACTTTTATACAAGAATAAAATCTTGTTCATATGTGCACTATAGGTGAAGCAAATCAAATTGGGATTCTTTGGGGGGAGAAGCGGATTTTTAAAAGCATCTTATTTAAAATGACAGCCGTTTTACCATTGATTGTGGTAAAATCTCACGCATCTGCTTTTGAAAATGTTATCCATTCAAGAGAAAGGCACTGACCTCTTCATTTTAAGAGAGCAAGTACATCCCCAGAGAAGCACCTACAATTCACAGGTGATGCCCAGTGGAACCAAATGAAACTGAAATAGAGCTTTAGGACCAAGCAGCTTTGCTGTTTCATGATTGTATTTAAAATGAATTTGATTATTCTATCACTATTGGAAAAGCTAATGCAACAATTGAATAGTTTTGATTAACAGTGTATAAAATTCAGTGCTGAATTTGCATGCTTTATGTCAAAGAAGATTTGCATACTTTGTTTTCTCTCTAACAAAGTAATCCATCACTGCCTTGTTTTTAATAGTCATTCCCAGCATTTGGCTGAATGGCAATCCAAATACATTATATCTGTACTAAGAATTCTGCCTTAAACTTTTATCTTTAATATGATAACCCTTAAAGTGTTCATTAAATTTGAAATGTAACAATTTGGGGGAATTTCTAAATTTTGATTTCTGGGCTGCCACTTCTACTCTATAAATGTGTCTACATATGTAATGCATTTTAAAAAAAGTAACAGTCCTATAAAAAGATGGTTCATTTTCAAAGGAATAAGTTATTAAATTGTAGAGATGCCTCCATTGAACTTTTTTTATCTTATACAGTTTTGTCATAACATTTACTGTAACAGGCATTGACTCCACTATGACTTGTACTTGAAATCAGAGGTGTTTCATTGGAACGGCTGAGGTGGTGGCTGGCCCATCTTCACAGCATTCATCACTCTTAAAGCCAAGGCCTAGGGATTTCTGTATTCTTGGTTTCTAGATATGAAGAGTATTTTTACAGTTTGGTAAGAAAAAGCACAGCTATGGCAGTGTCCTACTTCTAGTCTCCAGCCTGAAGCTCTGCCCATTCTGTTAAAGATGAGACCCCAGAGACCTGAGAAAAGCTGTGTCCTTAAGAGTACTCTCTAGAGTGAGGAAAAGGTGGGAGGCTTGACTGTGCTGCAGAGTTTCCAGCTAGCTATGTGTGCTACAGCTCAGCATTTACTTGATTCTCATCAGCTGCCACTAAATTTGTAAAGTTGTCTCCCCACAGTCACAAAAGTGATTATAAGACAGACAGTCCTACAGCTGTCTAATTGCCAAAAGGAAAAAGCAGACAGTATTTCTGCACATAAAGTCAGCTTATGAGCTCTGTTGACATTTTTGATCCCTATTTGTTATTTGTGAATCTATAGCTATTTAATTAAAAAAATTATTAAAGAAAAGCAGATGAAAATGCTATTCTGACTAAATGTCCATAACAAAGCACACATAAAGTCATTCTGAAGAATGTTCACTTTCTTTACACCTTGGACTTGTTAAAAAATGTAAAGCAGCTTTGTCTTTTCAAAGCATAAAATATTATATCAGTACTATCTATTAAGTACTACTGTTAAGTACTATCACATGTAAGACATTATTGGTACAACAAAGCATGGACTTCTTTAGAACATGCTCCTATTTAACCTATTTTACCCTGTGCAGTCAATACACAAGGCCAGCATTGCTACATTTCATTATTACAAATTCATATTGGTAAGCTGACTCCTGAATATTGCACACATTTCTAAAATACTTGCAAACAGTGCAGACAAGTCCCTTTTTTTTTTCTTTTTTTTTTTTTTTCCAGAATTTGACTGGTTTAATTGAGGTGTTAGGGCATGGGTTGGACTCAATGATCTTGAAGGTCTCTTCCATCCTAGCGATTCTGTAAATTCTGTGATTTTCTGTCTTTTTATTACTAAGTCCATGGATCAGGTTGCATTGATCCTAGAAATTATATTTGCAATGTTCTTTATCTCCATATTGGTGCTTTTATCTGTAAAGTCTCTGTTTATAGTCTTTTCTCACACATAAAAGCTTCATCTTCTTATAAGCAAATAGATTTTCAAAATGAAGAATCAGTGACACATCACTACTTATACTTTAAGTCACTATGCTTAGCAAGGATTAAAAGACTGTGTTCAGACTGACAGTGTGGGTTTTTTCTGCTGTTGTAAATCAGTTTTTCAGCAGCTTAGTAACAGGAAAATGGCACTGGGGCTTGAGGTTTCAGCAGAGGAGTAGAGCATTGACATGTTTTGGGGTTTTTTTCTTTTCCTCCTAATTTCTGCTGGCTGGCAGACTGGCTGGTGAGAATTGGTTTGGGAAAGTAAAATAGGTTGCTCACTCAGGGCCAAGAAACCCCATGAAGCCATTCAGTATTAGTTGATTTTTTAGTTGATTTCAGTTCTGCCTGCCAGCTGCTTCCCAGAGGTGTTAACAACTTTGTCCTTGCATTTCTGGACAATTTTTAGTCCTTTCTAGTTTCACTGAAGCAATAGTGTAAAACACTTGGAAAATCCTGACCACATGCACTGTTTTACAAATACTTAATACTGAAAGATAAATTAAAAACTGACTGGTCCATCGAAATATCCATGCCCTGAAGAAACATTTTATGAGTGAAGGTAAGCAGGGACAGAAACAGGCATGATGACATTTCCATAGCTCAGGCAGAGGTCATTGCTTTATGGGCAGTCACTCACAGAGCCGTGTTAAGGAAGGCTGCCTTTCAGCGTGCAGCACAACAGAGTGAAATTAGACAGCAGCACCTGCCAGAAGGCGGCTTAGCTTTGCCGGCAAATAGGAGAATCAATCCTTTAGCCGGCGCAGCGAGAGGTTGACGCAGTCTGTGCTCTCCGGGCTGGACGCTCCGGCTGATGCTCCAGCTGTGCCCGAGGTGCACGACCCCCATCTAGCGGCTGCTGTCAAGTGAGGGAAAGGAGCGGCGCTGCCTGGCATCTGCTGCCTTTCCTGCGTGGCCGTGGCTAGTGGTTTAAGCTTTTAATAACAACACATGGATTTTTACTTGCTTGAATAATTCCTGATTTAAAAAAAAAAAAAAAAAAAAAAACAACAAAAAACAAACAAACACACAGGAAGTTTCTTATTTTGTATTGGGGTTGTTTTTCTTTGTTGTTTTTTTGTTTGGTTTTTTAGTTTTTGGTTTGGGTTGGTTTTTTTCCCCCTAAAGTGGCCCTCCTGTAGATTTTCTTTCTCAGCAGCTTCACAGCAGTCACAAGAAAACTGAGAAAATCCTAACATGGTAAGCCAAGGTAGTCCATAAATATAATTTACACATGCAGAAATTGCTGGTGTTAATGCATAGCTAAACTTAGTTTTCAGTTTTTGCATCTCACTTGTAATAGCTACACATAGCACAGATATTAATTAATGAAAGGCAGCTCCTCAGCACCATACATTCTCTTACTCCCATAATCCCATAATATGGGATTTTGAATCAAGAAGCAAGAATGCATCATCAAGTTAGGAGGAAAGGGTTCTGTTTCCCAAATCAGTGAATTTTCATGTGACTTTTTAGCTCTGCTCCTTTAATTCTGCTATTTTAAGACTACAGTGTTATTCAGTGCACTCCTTTTCTCATTACATCCATTTGCAGAATGAGCTGGTTATAGAAGGAGTTGATGTCACAGAGCATGGTGGTATCAGAGTCTCAGAAACAAGCAAAAAATCCCTTAGTAATTTAAAATATAGGGTTTTGGCAGGATAGGTGATTTTAGTCACCTAAGAAAAGTCATCAATTTTTTCCCTGTCTCTTCTAATTCTTTTTGTTTTCCTGGTAATCTACTCATCTGTATAGCATGGAAGAGCCAGGTTACCTTGCTTCCTGATTAGGCATGGATACCATTTGAATTACTTTTATTACAATTATTTAGGTAGTAAAGCAATTATTTTCTCCACGCCCCTTCAGACTAATGTTGCCATATTCTAGATCTGAAAGGCACTTGTACTGAAGAAGAAATAAGCCCCCAGCATTCTGGTGCTGAATCCCCATATACTAAACATACAATATCAGTAAGGATAAGCTTGTCTCTGATTGCTGTCTTGTCTTCTATACAGTATGGAGCTAGTGAAAATATCACATAAAGTGAGCAAGATTCAATATCTTTCCCAGTATTTCACCAAATATTTAATTTTCTGAACTTTTTAAATTTTCTTTTTGATATTAACCATGTACAGCTGTAAAACATTTCCAAAGCTAGAAGTGTTCCGTGCTTAGATAAAAGTAGTCATTTTGAGATTGATACAGATTATGATGTTGATTTATTGAGTTTTAATTTCTACTGAGAAGTGTTTTCCTCTTTTTTTTTGTTTGTTTAACTAGCATTGTGTTTAAAGGAATTGTTTTATTATAACATCAAAATGGAATTTATTGGACAAGTTCAAACAAAACACAAAAACTTCAAAGCATGTTACTTTATTTTGCCTATTTTGTTCTCAGAAAGTTCCTCCCAAATTAATATTGAATGATTTCAAGGCTTAACCATTCACTGATATAAATAGGAAAATTATCATAAATATTTGCTAGATATTTTTATATCTCAAATTCAGCAAGCTGCCAAAACTATTTTGCCTATTTTGTTCTCAGAAAGTTCCTCCCAAATTAATATTGAATGATTTCAAGGCTTAACCATTCACTGATATAAATAGGAAAATTATCATAAATATTTGCTAGATATTTTTATATCTCAAATTCAGCAAGCTGCCCATGCCAACATGCTTAAGCTGATGAGCAGTGCCATAACAACCATGTGTTTAACTCTCTTCATAATTCAAAGCTTTTTCATGGTGGAAAAGTCTCACTGATGCCTGCAGTTACATTGCATAAATGATGATCCTAATGTTCAGGACTTTGACAAGAGGTGACTGCCTTCTGTTGTGTATTGAATAGCCAGGCCCTGCAGGTTTTCAAGTCCTCATTCCCTGTGACACCCATATTCCTGTATGGAAGACTTTTCATGGAAAAGTCTCACTGATGCCTGCAGTTACATTGCATAAATGATGATCCTAATGTTCAGGACTTTGACAAGAGGTGACTGCCTTCTGTTGTGTATTGAATAGCCAGGCCCTGCAGGTTTTCAAGTCCTCATTCCCTGTGACACCCATATTCCTGCTGCTGGGGGATCTATGTTCTCAAATGCCCTAAGCACAAGACTCTCAGCACTACGCTGTCATTACTTAAGCCCTTTGAACTAGTAGGAAAAGACACTTTGTCACTGATAGAATACAGACATCTGTGGAAAACAATAGATTTGCCGTTTGATCTCAGGGGCATATGTTGGATTTCATTTATGGCAGCATTCCCATGTCTGGTTTTTTGGGATGTATCCTACCATCACTTAAAATTTTGATATTCTCTCACCCTCCATATGGCTTTGAACATGGTGAGAAAAACAGAGTATGTTGCTGTGAGAGGAGAGTCTTTTAATAACTTACTCATTGGCTTTAGGAAGATGTAGACCAAAATTAAAGAAATAATTAGAAAAAAAACAGAATAGCAAAAACATGCAGTAAGGTAGATGCTGTCTAAGAATAACTCTTCTTTTCCAAGGCAAAAGATTTTATGGTGTTGCAGCCCTTATTCTGCATCACTTATTCTGTTTGAAAAAGGATTTCCAAGAGACAGTGAACAGCATGGTTCCTGTCATCAGTAATGAAAGTTTTATTATATTCTAGTCACATTTGTTAAGCATGTATATTCTTAAGAGGGATTGCTTTCCAACAGCCTTATGAATACCTCTACGAGTTATACACTATAGAGACGTTTTTACTTTAGTGTCACAGGCAAATTCATTTTAATTGGGTTAATTGTGCATTTTTGTCCATTCACGGTATTGCTTTACTGTGGCAGATGGCCCAGTGATGTGTTAGAAATACTTTGCATGACATCCCCTCTATTTTACTAATCTTCACTGTGACTTTCCCGTTAGTAATGACTAATGACAGTTTCCTTGCCAGCAACTTTTAATAGATTCTTTTTTTTTTCTTTAATCTCTCCCTGTCCTCAACAGCACTGTTTTGTTAAATAATTTAATCAGTTCAGCAACAGTATATTATTAGACAATTGAACCATTACTTTTTGAATTTTTGAAATGTAAAATACCCATGAAGAAATCACTGATGAATATTTCAGTATTGATAGAGACCACTTTTTCTTCTAAAGAAATAGAACAGGTTTTTCTTCTTTGCTTGAATTCTTTTCCTTTCCTTTTATTTTCATTTCTGTCTCTTGGTCCTGAGAACCATATACAGAAAAAAGCAAGGAATCCAATAACTAAAAAACCTAACAGTTTTTCCTACCCACCATGCCCATCTTAACCATTTGACACCTACCATAAAAAATAGGTGTTGTACAGAAAAAAATTCAATTTTTCCCTCTTTCCTCTCTAAATTTTGAAGATTTATCTGCAGAAGGGACACCCTGAGGCACAACTGGCTCCAGGTTCATCCCATCCCTGTTAGTGAACAAAAGGATATAGATGTTACAAATTCAACAGGAAAACAGTAGCACTATAGGCTGCTGTGATTTTTTGGGAAACTCCTGGACTCTGGAATTTCTGCCCAGAACCTCTTCTTTCACTGTGAAGAAGATCAGATAGTCACCTTTCTATCTTTATGTTGCTAGCAGCTGCTGTTTTGCTAAGGGCAGTGCTCCTCATGCTCCCTCTCTTTTGTTGAAGACATTCCATGAAATGAAGCAGTAGTGGAGCAGAGCTGGCAGGTGGCTGTAGGACAATTCTGTGATTTCACAGCAGTTTGTGAGATTTCACAGTTTAATTTCACAGTTTAATTGTGTTTCTTCTTGGAACAAAAAATTGCTTTAAACAAGAATGACTTACAAGCTATAACTGGTTTTTATTTTGAAGCTTTCATTGCAGAGATAAGGAGGAAGACCAAGCTGGCTAAAGCATATTATCACTCAGACATTAGGTTGAGTTTGGACTTTATGTTTAAAATTAGTAGCTTTATAGCTGCTATTCAAAAGTGGTTTCTGCACAAAAAGGTCTCTCATAATTTTCCTTTCATCTTCACTCCACCCCCTCAAGAGTGATATAGCAAGTTCAAATTAAAAATGCTTTTTAAAGGCAACATATGTACATTAATGCAGCTACTATCTGAATTTCAAAGCAGTTCAGTAGCTTGCTGTAGATGCTTACTGTGCTTGCTAGTGTCAGGCACCTTCTTGGTCTATTGCTACTTGCTTAGTGTTGCTGATATTAAAAGTGATTTCTTTAACCAACTGAATGTTGATCCTTGTTAAATCTGCCTTTTCTCAGGGATGCTGCTGAATGCAAATGATGGGACAAATTCTGCCTTTGGATGCATTTGCATATTGCCAGTGAACCCTTCTAAGGGATTATACATGTCTGTCCAGGGAGGGAAGGAAGTCAGTCTGATCTGATACAAAACCAATTCAATTGCAAAAGGAAGAAATATGGAAATGCACCTGAAAAATTTTGAAGGAGAATAGCTGACACCCTTTAGAAAAAACAAAAATATGATACAAGTTTGTTTGCTGACACTGAAAACTTTTAGGGATGTTTAATGCCAAGCATTTTCATTTTTTCCTCTGACAGGCACAAGCATATTTACTGTTTACGAAGCTGCTTCTCAGGAAGGCTGGGTGTTCCTTATGTACCGAGCAATTGACAGCTTTCCCCGATGGCGTTCATATTTCTATTTCATCACCCTAATTTTCTTTCTGGCCTGGCTTGTTAAGGTACTGAAAAATATGTCCTTTTAAATTGGTCTGAAACATAGATCATATTAGAATTAATTTCTTCTCTTTTCTGCTTGCTGAGCTTTGTGTCAGCCATTCTTTCTTTTTCTTTTTCCAGAATGTTTTTATTGCAGTCATCATTGAAACGTTTGCTGAAATTAGAGTGCAGTTCCAGCAGATGTGGGGGTCCAGGAGCAGTACTACTTCAACTGCCACCACCCAGGTGAAGCACTTGAGATGCTAAGGTTCTTTGGGGATTTGATTTGGTTTAGTTTATGAATTAATAATAAGCAAAAAATTATTGTCATACATGACATATTTGACTTTGCATGTTGCTACCTACATCCTAAACCTGATATATGAATTTTCTTAAAAAATTTAATTCTTGGTTGCATTATCTAACTAGTCTTTTTTAGAAAGGAATAATATAGAAGACCATAATACAGTTCTTTATATGGCTAGGTATGTTATTGCTGTGTTTGTATTATTTTTAACAAAGTATAATGGTTTTTTTTCATGTCATTGGTGGGTTTGAAGTCAGGGTTGCTATTGGATATCACTTTCTGTGCTAAGAAATAAGAGCTGAAATCCCAAAGTAGCTGGAAGAAGAGGGGTCAGAGGGTGGCTGAAGTGTTTGGGGAGACTGGTCCTGGAACTGAGAAAGGTGTGTTGAGACCAAGGAAGAATAGATTGTAGGGCAAGGAAAGAGCCACACTCACAGCTGGGGCAGTCACAGAACATGAGACCCTGAATAAAAATAAGAAACTGTGATAGAAAGGGTGGGCTGAGTAGTGGGGAAGAACCCCGTATGAAAAAGGAGAGCTCCTGGGTTGATATTTAAATTCTAACACTCCTTATTTTAACAATCACATTATGTGGCCCAAATGGGCAAAAGACCAGGCTTTTCTAGGGTAGTGCATTTTGCCATCTCTGAGAAGAACTAGTACCAACTGCCTGCAGAAAGCTCTTAGAAAGACAGATAAGCGAAACATACCCTTGAGGGAATTTTTTCTAACCATGTAGCTGGAGATTATTTATTTTTCTAAGCCAAAGGATTTAAGTTTTCAAAATTAATTATTGAATATTTTATATTCTTTTTTATATTCCTGTAATCCATATGTAAATCTAGTCCTTTTCTGCCGGCTGCTACATTTTTTGCCTCAAATAGACTTTGTGGCAATAATTTCTACTCTCTCTCTATATATATATATGTCTTTTTCAAAGCAGACTTTGTGATATCAATTTAAAGTATAAAAAGAAAGGACTTTTCTACATGACATATGCTTAGCCTGAGGAACTTAATGTTCATAGGACAAATTCTGAGCCATATAGGCTTATCCAACATACTCTCAACTGGAGGATGGAACAGAGAGTTCAATGTAGAGAAACACAAGAAGCAGCCAACATTAAAAATATAAAATATCCAAAATAATGTCGTGATGCCGAAGAACATGAATATGTTGAATATAATCTGCATCATGTAAATTAAAAATAGCTTGCTAGCTGCAGACAAGCAAATGGTTTGAATGGCTGCTTTATTCCTCAAGTCAGTGACATAATGGGATATCAAGAGAGTCCAGGTTACCAAACTGCAAAAATTATTTATCTTTTTCTGTATTAAGAAGTACAGAAAATATATTGCAGGATTTCTTGTTCAAAGCACCAGACGAAAGTTAAAACCCATGCTTGTTTTGTGCAGGAAGTAGCCTTGAGAGCTATGCCTTAATTTTCCCGCTTCATACATTACTGAGCTGTTCCCCAAACTTGTTCCTATAGAAAAGAAAATAGAGTCCAGGAGTCGAAGTCTAGGAAGGCGCCTCTGTAAAAGGATAAAAGGAGGCTCTTCTAAAGTACTTTAGCAATGTACTTCAAAGCATGGTAAAAAGAGGAGTAACTGTGCCGATCTTAGTTGGCAGCTCTTCCCAGTGCAGAGATGCTAAATAAAGACCTGGAAGAATTACAACCATATTTGGGTGACACTGTCCCCAGTCTAATGAGAACTTCTCTCAGGATGACTTTTAAGCTTCAACCACCCTCCTGTGGCTGTGTTCTTGAGGTGACTCGTTTGAGTGCTGGGTGTCAAGGAAAAGGTGGGAGTGAGATGGGAACTTTGCCACACTTCATTACATAGTATATGCAGGTGGCAATTCAGAATGCTAGAACCATTCATTTTCTTTCAAGGACATTTTCAAGGACAGTGTTAATCACATTCAGGTGTGGTGTCTCACTGTTCCTTATGTCCGGTATTCTGCATCATTTTGTGTCCTAATTTCTGAGGAAAAAACCCAACAAAACAGAATGCCTATGTCTACTCTTCCAGTGGCTATTGATAAAATGTGACCAACACTGTGGACAAGAGAGCCTTTTCCATTGTCATCATTAGAGCTTGGAAGTATTCAGCTATTTATAGGAATTTTAATCTCTTTGACATTATATATAAGGACTGTCCAGCTACTCTTGATGTGCATCAGTGCAAGAAAAATAAAGTGATCCTTGCAGTAAAATAAATTTGCCAGAAAAAAAGATGAGGTTGTCTGCTATTATCAAACGCATCATGAAGCTTATTTTTGTGGTCACAATGTATTTGTTTTTTCTTAGGATAAGCTTACCCTAGTAAGGAGATTGTTCTGAACTACCACTATCTAATGATGCTGGCCAGAGATTAACTGAATTGTTTTCTATATTAGGGCTAATAGAGACACGTTGTGTTTGAAGTTATCTGAGTAAAATTCAGACAACTGTTGGAAAAAGTATGTTACTTTTTTTCCTGTAGCAGAAAGAATCATTCCTCTGTTATTTTAATGTAGCTATCATGAAAATGCATGCTGGTCCTTAAGGGGAATGTATTAGATCTCACTTGTATTTATTGCCACACAAAACATTTCTGACAACAGTCTTCCCTTTCAAGATGTTTCATGAAGATGCTGCTGGAGGTTGGCAGCTTGTGGCTGTTGATGTGAATAAACCCCAAGGCAGAGCTCCTGCATGTCTACAGGTATGACATAGCTTTTTAATAAATCTCTGTGTGTAACCAGCATCACTCAAATGTTGCTATAAGGAAATTATGCTGAGAAATAGCTACCATAGTTTTAGTCATATATTTCTTTAATCTGTTGCTTTCTGCAGTGTAGATTTTTTTCTTGAAAATCACTCATTAACAAATAAATATGTACCACACCGAAAGGGAGAAGATTGGAAAAATCCTTCCTGATAAGATTCTGTTTTGTGTGCTTATGACAGAGAGATTTAAGATTTTGAAACATAAAATAAAATAGTTAATCGTGTATTTGTATACAAATATATTCCATTCCTAGGCTATTTACATCATAAATGCTTGTTTATTAAATGCAAAATACAATAACATATGCCAAGAAGCATGACTAATCATAATAAACACAGAAGTACCTAATTTCTCTTGCTCCCTTGTGCAAATAGGCTCACAAAAAAAGGGAGAAGAAGCATGTAGGGAGCAAGCCATACAGTGTTTGAAACTTCCAGATTTGATATTCCTACTTGGATAGAAGTTAATTTGTAAAACTCTATCCTCATTGTTTAAATAAATCCAGACTAACATAAGTAATGTTTTTATAAATCCATTTTTAGAACAGAGCACTGTACAGCAGCTCAAATTTTTATTTGCGAGTTAAATAATGTCATTTCTGGATAAAACAAACTTCAGAATAGAAAGCCAAATCTGCTGTAGCATTTTCTGGCAGTTTTGGTTATGTTTGGTTTACTGTGTAAGCTAAAATACATGTTCTTGTTGGCAGCATGTACATTGCTGAACCCTAAGCTGGCAAGCACTTTACATCCCCTCCACAAGCTGTTCATTCTCAAATATCTCTTCTTTGCCAAACCACTGCCATATATTTGACTATAGCATATGCCTTTACAGATAATTCGTATTCTCAAATTTAATTCTTGATTTTGACAGCAACAGGAACACCATTTGTGGTGTTCTCAAGTAACAGTGTCAGGTATGTGGAAAAAATGTAGCTGAACTCACAGTGAAAACTTCAGATGAAAATTAAAATACCATCTGAGTTACCTGGTCTGCCTTTGTGGCATTGCATTTTTGTCCCTTTTAGGAATCATGTGAATGCAGCAAATTGTGTTCCAGTGGACATAAACCTCATGCATTCAACTTCTTATATTTGCCACTCAACCAGCAGTTTTCCTCTTGTTCTTCATCCTTTCATGAAATGGGGGAAGCTCTGAAACAGTACTTTAGCACCCTTTTTAAGACATTAAACTGCATGAACTCCATTAGGTGCCCACTAGTCCAATAGTTCATTAAGGATATGATTTCCATGTCTTAATTTCCATTAGGAATTTTATCCTTCATAGCATTATTGTCTCTATCGAAAAATAAGCTGTATTGAATGGTGTTGTCATCATGGAGGCAGTAAACAGGATTGCTGTTCTATGTTTAGTGTGTCTAACTTTTAGAGTGCACACTCTAACTTTTAGATATCAGAAATAAGAGTTGAGCTGTAAGACTTGCTTTCTATAATTTGGAACTTCCATGCATTAGATACCTCTGCATTTGTTAATATAAGTATTCTGTGTGATGTAATACTTTTTGTGGTTTTTTAACTGCTGGTCTACATATTAGAGTTATCTAATGATTTTGAAATGTTCTGAGAAATGGATTTTTTGTTCTGCATCAGGTCATAATGTGAGAATTGCAGAAAGAAGATAGTCTTACCCTTCCTCATTGCTATACTTCCCCTTCACTGTGTGCCTGAGCTGGCACCATATTCATGCACTTGTTTGGAGAATGGAGTTAAAGTTGGCAGGAGGAGAGGAGTGAATTTGTTATTGATCAGACTCCCTGCAGCTGCATAAATGTTTTTTTCTGACACAAGAAAAGGCCCAGAACATTAGTAGGAGCAGTCTAGGAATGTGGGAACTGCTTCCTTCAGCAGCAGTGAACTATAAAGCATGACTACAATAAATTTCAGTCCAGTTTCTTTTTAAAGACATATGGAAATTACTATAAAAATAAGTTACATAATTTTTTTTTGTTTCTTATTTTGTATTGGGTCAATATCAGAGAGGTGGCTGGTTTGCTAGCCTGTGGAGCCAGCTCCTAGGAACCCCTAAAATACTGAGCACTGGTGGCTTCCAAACAGCTAGGTTCCTCTGTGCAGCTCTCAGATTTATTCTTAAGTATACTTTATTTATGTATATTTTTATATGTCTGCATGTCCCATACATTTATACACACACACTTAATGGTTCATTCTAACTATTTGCAGGACAATGATGGGCTGCAGAGGTGTGGAATATCTAGGTTGTAGGTGGTGTGGAGATGTGTTTCTCCATGGCCATGGATAGGTTCCTGCTATCTGTAGGAACAAAATGGGGTTCAGAGGTGGTGTGTGGTGGTTGTGGTATAGCAATAACAGCTGATAATACTGTGGAGAGAAATTAAATAGGTGTAACAACAATTTAAACAACAGCTCAGAAAAGTTTTAAATAGAAGCAGCAGGCCCTATCTACTGCCTGATTTTAAAGACTTGTGCTTCTGAGATTTGTGGGTTTGCAGGCTAAATTCTGGTAGAAAAATACTTGTCAAGTTAACTGGAGGAAGTATTTTAGACATTTGAGACTAAAGACCTGTCTAGTGCCAAGCACCACAGTCACAAGTTGCTGATGGCACTGGGGACATGTCTGCAATTCCTGCAGTTCATACTTATATTTTCCCTGACATGAACCAGAGATTTTGCAGGGGCTGTCCTGTGCTACCTGTTTAGTTAGACACTGTAATGTAATATATAAACTAACTTCCATTGCCTTGGTGCCCTGCAAAAGCATTAACATCCTCTTTCACGGACAGGACCAGAAGCAAAGGGCACAGCATTAAACAATGGGAGGCTTTCTCTGAACACCAAGAAGCAGTTTTTTACTTTGAGGATGACTAAGTGCTGGCAAGGTTGCCCAGGGAAGTCGTGGCTTTCTATCTTTCGAAATTCTAGTAGCTGTCCTGGGAAACTGGCTCTCAGTGTCCCTGCTTGAGTGATTTTGGTAGCATGGAGACCTGAGCCCAGTGTACATGGGTTGTATGATTCATGGGGAAGACATAGGGCAGTTGGAGGCAATATTGGAGGATTGTCTTTGGTGCATGGAATAAAACTGTTCCACACTTCACCTCAGATGGGCAGAATAAATGTGGACTGAACCTAGGATGTTGTTTCAACCTGTCTTCCTCCATTCTTGTGGGCACCCCACCAGAAGATGCTGAGAGTTAGGGAGGTGTTATGGAACCGTGAGGAATTATGATTTGGGAACAAAGCAGGACAAGACAAACTCACAGTGTAAATATATCCCCAGCAGGATGACAAAAAACATTATGTAGGGAGCCTTCTACCTCTTAAGTACAGTACCTTATAGCTATATGTACAGGCTGTGGCTGACTGCCATCACCTTTCCCTCCTCCGCTGCATTAACTAGGATGAGTAACTGCTTGCCTTTAAGCTTTACACATGAAAGTGTTGGTGAGATTGCTGACTAGAAAACAAGTATTTCTTTTTTAACAAAAGAAAATAAGAACAAACCATTTCTAAGAGAAATTGTAAATGAGAACTTGCAAATGCCACGGCTGATCTTAGCTTGTGTGTTTAAGGTGATCAGCTATGCCATGAACATTGTTCTGTTTCTCTCTGTTAGGAGTTCCTACAAGTACATACTTCCATGTGTTTGGATCTTAAGGACTGACCCTGATTTTAATTGGGAAAAAAAACCCAAACAATTTCTGATTAAAAACCAAAGATTGACTGACAAAGCTTGATGCACGTGATTTTTGGCTGTCAAATTTCCTGTATTATAAGCAAATTTGGGACAACTTATTACCTTCTTCCAGGCAACATATGCAAAGATTATCTGCAAAACAAAAGAGATAGCTATGAGAGTTGTAAGCTGACACTTATTTTGGTAGGATATTAGCTTTGAAACCTAACTCTGGCAGAATTTACATATTATTAATAAGTTTGGGAGTGAAAGAACTCAGCTAAACCCTGTGTCCTTTAATTCCTCAATTGTCTCAAGGTATATATCCTGACCTACAAAAAAAGTGCAGTATTGTCTCAGTAGGCAACTGTACAGTACATGATAAAATTAAGATAAGGAAGCATAACACTGAATGCAGCAGAGAATGGTGGGGGTTTTTGTTTAATAAAACCTTAAGCCTTTCTTAAATATGTTGATGTTGCAGAGTCGTAATGGCTACATTGGACTGCTGTGGGATATGGCCCAAGAGTTCTGCCCTATATCTGATTCTGACAGTGAATTTTTTAATTGTTTAAAGTCTATGGTGCATCCCCAGCAGACTCATCCTCTTTTCTCTTAAAAGGCATTAAAAACAATTTAAAATTTAAGTCCACAGGACCACTAATATAAGTTATGTAGCATTCCTCACTGAGAACCAAAGTCACAGACAAAACAGGTATCTTGCAAAAGACATTTTTTACAGGCTGCCAGGGAGGTCATGGAGACTCCATCTCTGGTGACATTCAAAACCCAAGGGACACATTCCTGTGTCACTGTTCTAGGTGACCCTGACTTGGCATGGGGTTGGACTGGATGATCTCCTTCTAACACTATCTATTCTGTGATTCCTTGATTTTATGAAAACATACTAGTACCTTTCTTGAGATGGCATCTGAGAATATTAGGTAACATTTTTATGGGAAAAATAATGCATAACTTTTTTTTTCTGGTGCTCATGTAAGTGCAGGACTATGTTCAGACTCTTTTCCATGCAGCAGCCTATCTCTATCACAAATGTTTCATGTTGACATTTTTTGTGACGGGGAATCTGAAGTACTTAAGGGCAGGTTCTGGTAGTCTCATTCTCTCTCCTCCCACCTTGGAACAATGCAAAACCCCACTCTCTGTTAGAGTGAGCGTAATTCAGTTGTGTAGAAAAACAGTGCCTGACCTCTGGTTGCTCTTTATTTCACATGTATCAAATGACAAGCTTCAGATCTATTTAAAATTTAAGAATCCTTCATAAATTTACATCTTTAAATGGTAGGTTAATGTATGTGAGGACACACGTAGCGTGTTTTTCTATACTGCAAGATTGGGAAGGAAAAGAGCAGAGCTGCTATTCAGGAGAAAGTAAGTAGGCCTGTGGAAAGGACCAGCAGGGACATTAGCTTAAATTCACTAAGGACAGGCTGCACTTCAGGAGGAACCAGCTGTGGCAAAAGCTGAGGCTCAGCTCTGCTGAAAAGGCCCTGTAAGTCTCAGTAGGCAGCATGCTGAACAGGAACCAGTGGCCTTCCCTGGCAACACAGGAGGTTGACAGGATCCTGAGTGATTGTGTGGAATTATCTCCTGTTGCTCAGCACTGGTAAACCTCAACCCAGATACTGTGTCTCTTTTGGGCCCCTGGTACAATATGAATACTGACAAACCAACTCAAGTTCAACAGAGGGTCTCCAGGTGTTTGAGAAGCTTACTGTTTTTCTGGTCTCTTTCAATAAAAAATGGTGAATTACAGTTTGGAAAAAAAAAGTATAGGGGCAAAATGTGTTTGGTATTCTAGTGTTATGAGATTATCTTTTTAATTCATAACGAAAAGGAGAGTGGTTCTTTCCACTTATATTTACATTGTATTTGTCCTGTCCCCTCCTTCCTCAAGTTGAATGAACTGCAATCATTTCAGCCATCTGAATTCATTACTTCTTTTATTAACATAAACTGAAGTGGATGCCAGTTTATATTAGACAAGACAGGGAACTGAGGTGTCCCAGGAGTAAACTTGCTGTCTTGTCAGAGATCAGACAGCTACAGAAGCTGAGCTGGGTAGCACCTGCAGATCTTTTGGCCCTGGTACAGTGAAAGCCAAAGGAGACGTAAACTCAAGGCAAGAACAGAAGTGAAGCCATAATGTCTGCTCAGTCTGACCCTCTAACACTGACCACTTTAATGAAAGATGTAACAAAGGCTTTACTAGCAAAAGAGATAACAAAGGATATTACTGCCATAAGAAGAATTATCAGAAGATTGTGTTTCTAAAGGAGACCAGGACAAAGGGGTCAGAGTAGAATATTTTGTACAAATGTATTGACCTATAAATACCGGTAAACTGTATTTATAGGTCAATACATTTGTACAAAATATTCTACTCTGACTGATTCCCTGTTTCCAAAGCTTTGCTTTGCTGGGATAAGCACAGTCCATGTCAGTCAACCCCCGCATTGTCCCTTCAGTTGCAGCTGCTGCTATGGTTAAGGCCTTTGAAAAAAACAAGGCAAGAAAATAGCAGAGGATGGTAACAGCTTTACCTTCCTCATCTGAAGTAGCATAAATCTAAACCCAAGCACACATTTAACAACAGCTCACTTGTGAATCCCCAGCCGGTTTCTGAGAGTTAGCCAGATACTAGAGTATCCCTCCATTTACACCATTCACCACGTTTTCACCATTTTTTCCCATACTCTCCGTACAAGTAGAAAACAATGGAAGTCTCTTTGATCTGTTTTTTCATAATACCCCATATTTACTATCTCCCTATATAAAACTGAGAATACCAAGATGGGATGGCACTGGACTATATTGTGTATGTTTTTCTGTTGCCTACTTGTTTAGTTTCTCTGCAGAGCCTTCCATTCCTCCTCCTTTTCTATTTTTACCTCACCAAAACTACCAGTTTGCTGTTACATTACACTTGGCATACTGTGCTCTCGAGTCTCCTCAGTAAAACTAATATGGTTAGTTTTCAGTACTGTTTCAGAGCAAAGTGCATCACTGAAGTGTCCAAGCTTCTGTCACCTGATGCAATTTCTAGGCTTTCTAAATGAGAACAGGACATAAAATAAAGATGGGTTTTTTAAATTGCAGCCTCAGAAATTTAGGATTTGGAATCAGTTAATCTTCTTCTGAATAAACTCATGGACTCAAATAATAAGCTCATTCAAATCAAAACTTAATTTTAACAAAGTGAAAGAGAAGATTTTTCTTCCACTGTAAGAGAGGATCCCAGTTAATTGGAAGAAATACACATATGTAATTTCTATAGGTAAGAAGGGAATAGGACAGAGTAGGCACACGTTCTGCTGTTGATTCCTAAGTTACACTAAAGATCAAATTAGTATATAAATAGATTTCCAACTTTTCTTGTTCACCAGTAATTACTTCCCATGAAAGAAAAGAAGATAAAATTCACTTGTGTGTCCTCTTCTGTTATTCCTGTAGTGAAAATCCCTAAATACTGCTTTGTTTCGTGTCTTTCTCTCATATTCAATATATTCATCATGAAACTGCTAAAATACTCAATTCCTTCTTCTCTGGCCATGTCTCCTCCACCCTCTATTTTTTTTTATGCCTTTGGATATTGCTTTTCATCTTTTAGTCTCCTTCAAGTTGCTCTAGAGTTCTGTAATTTTACAGAATTCTTCAACAAATTGAGATAATACATAGCATGAAGGACTGACCCTTTTATGATGCAAAAAGGTATGCTTAAATTTCTGACACTAATCATATGTTCAAAAGTGTTATAATAATAACAATGTCACTTTCTTGCTCAGATCATAGCTTTGTGACCTTTCTGTTTCTTTCCTAGGTGAAGCACATATTAAAAGTGAATATAGTGTCTTTTATCTGTTGATTTTACTGTCAGAGTAGGAGTGCTTGTAGAGTTTGTATGTGACCACTCCTATTCATGCTGACACATCAGGCACAGCATCCTCAATTTTCTAAATGTCATTCCATCTTCAGTTGTGCATTTCATTTTTGTCCAAACTATTAACATGAACAGGGAATTACTGTCTGGCTCATTGTTTCCCACAGGAGCCACAGTGGGAAAATGTTCATAATTTTTCTGTTCATTACAAAACTATGTATTGAGAAAGCTGAAGATATTATTGTGTTAGCAATACCAACCACAGTTTAATGGAAGATACAAGTTGAATCTTTCCAGGTCAGCTTTAAATGAGTATGCTTACTTTACAAGTCTTTGCAGACAGAAAGACAAAAAGAAAAAAGTAGTGACAAAATTATTAGCAACCTCTAAAATTAATAGGAAAAGAAAAATAAGTGACACAATGTGCCTTTAAAGGGTAAATGCATGCTCAAAGAATTTTTCAAGGCTTTTTTTCTAAAAATTAGTCCTCAGTTTTTCTTTATTTGTGAACTGAGAGCTTCCTACTGAGCTTGTAGGAGTAACTCATGGTAGGCAGGAAGTTCTAACACACTACAATATGTTAAAGTAATATCAACAACAGCAAAATAATGTGGCAACGTGGAGCCTCAGCATGAATTCATGCTAAATGGTTCCTGTTGAAATGGAAAACACAAAGATTATTTTTCAGTAAGAAAAGAAAATCAATATTTTAAATCAATGCCAGTCATAGGGAACAGTGAGAACAAGTAACAAAAGACCACAAAGCACCTTTGGGAACACTCAAAAGAAAAATACAATAAATATAAAACCATTATACCAAAATAAAAGTTTCCACAGCCTGCATTAAGATGTGTCATAATCATAAACTGTACTAATTTTTCATGTTGACACTTCCAGCCACTTCTGTAAAATTAAGGAAAACTTAGGTGATAGAGTTAAAGTTCTTCAAAAGCACTATAACAGTGCCCATTTTTCTTGCCCTCTTGTCATGGTTTAGTCTAATTTACTGTTAGCCACTGTGCTGCTGTATGCAGGAGTCCCTGGCAGATCCCACATCTGTCCATGGGTGTTAGTTCTGCTCTGCCCATGTGCAGTGTGCCCTGGGGACAGGCAGGGGGGCTCCCGGGAGGGACAAGAGGGGTATCTTGGCAAGCCCAGTGTCATTCACCTACCCAGTAGGATAGACATACTACTCACACACCACTCATCAGGCAGAATTCTGGACCTCCTTTGTAAAACCCCTTTGTAGATCAGCTGCCACAGAAGTAAAGACATGGTTAACCTCCTCATTGGTTTTACCTAATTGAGCAGTTTGGTGTGACCACCACACAGTTTTTGTGAGACAAAGGGAGCTACAGAGGCTCTGCACAGAGCCTGTAGGGTATCTCTGTCTGAATTATTGTCTGCTCAGACATGGTTCAGAGCTGCGGCGCTCCACGCACCATTGCAATGTTCTACCCCAGCTAGCAAGGCCTGACAGGGCAAAACCTGCCCTGGTCTGGGGGAGTAAGCATCATTATACAAAGACTAGTAAAACCCAGCAGGTCTAGATGTTCCATGGGAAGTGGTTGTACCTGGAAGTAGTTGGACTTGATGATGCTTATGGTTCCCTTCCAACTCAAAATATTCTATGATTCTAAGTGTCTTCCAAAGCATGTATTACAGAGGGTTTTTTGTAAACAGACCACACATAAATCAAGTTATTCTTTTCTCCATCACTCCCTGCTTTAGAGAGCTGGATATATCTATTTCCCAACTCAACACAGTCCTATTGTATTGGAGTGCCTCTCAAGTAGTTAGTTAGTATGTTTAAATACCACTGTAGCCAAATCTGACAGGGATATATTTTTCCACAATAAGGAATGTGAACAGCAAGAAACGTATTAAGTAGTTTTCTCAAGGTCTACAGGAAATTTGTACTTAGACAATAAATTGAACCCAGATCTCCAGAGTCCCTCTCCATTCCCTTAGCCATTAGAATATTTCCTCTCCCAATGCACAATATAGTATGTTGAGGAACTAAATTCTAAATAACTCAATACACTAAATAAGTAAGAGTTTCACCAAAGGACAGGCCCAGACTCATGCAACTGTTGAAACAGAACTTTTAATGATATTTCCTTTCATTTTTGGAGCAGTAATGTTTGCAAAGCCCAGAGAAGCATTAATAAAACCAAACTTACTGCAAATTTTAATTAAAATTATACAGGGCAGTACAGTAGAGAGTCTTGACTATCTTTTACTAAGAACTCCATCCTTCACAGGATATTGAGTGACAATATACTTAGCTAAGAAAGGTCAGAAGAATGCATATTAATTGAATGTGTCCTAAAGGCAGGATATATATTTCCCAATCTGATTAACTCTTTTGTGGATTCAAATTTATGCACCATGTTCCTGAGCAAAAAAACTCACCCAAGCCTTTTGAAAACAGCTAACATATAGCTAATCTCTCACCAGAGTCTTAATAAGTAAAGAATGCCTTCAATATATTGCAAAACCTTCAAGTGCATGATATTTTTTTTAGGAAGTCTACATTCATTTTAGTTTGGTTTGATAGAACTGAAATAATAATGCATGATGAGATTAGTAAGATGTTGGAGTTTATCCAGATTTTAAGATTTTGCTTTCTTTTCACTGTAATTTGGTCAGTAATTCATATTTAATAAGATTAAAGCCCATTTGGGGTGCTAGCCCCCCCCCCAAAAAAAAAAACAAAAAACCAAAACTTTAACACGTTGCTTTTCTTTTCATTCCTTTTTTTTTGATGGATATCTAGGAATGTCATAGATTACTGGAAACCCTGCAGTGCTCATAAAACTAGCAGATAAATAGTGCATTTGCCATGTCTTAAAAATTGTCCAGTCTCAGAAATAGGTATATATATAGCTCATCCTCCTCTGAACTTTTGGATACCCGATTATGCCCTCATTCCCTGGTTTGCACTCCAGCAGTAAGTCATTTAGGGACTTTCTGAAGTGGATGTTAAATTAAGGCCATTATATTTAGTATCTATTGATGGATTTATCACCTATCTACTTGTCTAGACTTTTTTTTTAAACTCATTTATCATTTTGGTCTCCAGAACTCGTTTGTAGGAAGAAGTTACTTAGAGTAATAATGCAGTATTTTAATTGATTACAGTTGCAGTTTAATGAAATTATTTTCCTGAAATTATGCAGAAATAGCACAAAACAGTGCAAAGATTATTGGTTGCAATTTTGAGATGGGTGCTCAGTTTCAATAAAACAAAGAATTGAAACAACAAAACAGTTAGGAACACAGGCTGTTGTAACATACAGTCTTTAACAAGAGGAGGGCAGGCAGGAGTGCCTAAGGACTATAAACACCAGCCATGGGACATGGTTGTTTTTTGTTTGTGCCTGTGTGTAAATATAGAACTCCCAAAGCTGAGGAAACATTAGAAAGCAAAATAGACTTTGAATATCAGTAAGGAGTGTTATAAAAATATATTTCTATATTTGGTGACAGGGCTGTCATTTTTAAGACAACTTTTAAATCCTCCTGTAGGGAACATTCTGACATTAACAAATATTAATTAACTTATTAATTATTAGATCCTTACTGTAATTTTTTCTATGGTTTTCTTTGTCTGCTATTGCATACATGCATCAAAAAGAGAAGTAATTTCTTTAAAAAGGGGATACAGAATTGCATGCATATTGCCAGTTTGCAAGGTATACAGCCTCCCTCCCAATCTCCCTCCTTCCTCTCTTTCTTGCCTGCCTTTTTCTTTGTAACTATTATACCAAACCACATACATTAACAATGAGTTAAACACAGCTCATACTTTCTTCTCCATAGTTTTCCATTTACTTGCTGAACTGTCTGTTCTTGTTCATTCCAACCAAAGTAAATTACTAGCTAGAGTTTGTAGCAATATACTTCTTGAAAGTAAACAAAAAAAGAAAGAAAACATGTTATTGTTCTCACTGATTTGCATTTGAAAAAAAAATAAAGCATGACTTACTCAGTTTGAACATGGAATATTCCTGCAGACTTAAAAGATTGGAATCACATCAAAAGGACAAGATTGACAGGTGTTTAACTATTAAGCTTATAAAAGGGTAGTGGTTTTCCTTGGCAATATTTCTTACAGAGGAGAGCCTGCTGCAGCACAAAAGTTGATCACATCAGGCCCTTGGCATCTTCTAGGGAGATTTAGGATTAAGTATTTTCAATTTATCACAGGCAGTAGGTTTTCAAAAACCTTTGTATGTCAGAGTTATATCATATAATAATTGAATTATTAGGGTTGGAAAATACCTCTTAGGTCATAGAGGTCCAACCATTAACCCAACACTGCCATGTTCACCTCTAAACCATTTCCCCCATTCCCTCAGGGTTTTTTGAACACTTTCAGGGATGATGATTCTGTGAGTCCCTTGGGCGGCCTGTTCCAATGCCCAAGAACCATTTCTGTGAATAAATTTTTCTTAAGATCCAATCTAAACCTCACCTGGTGAAAGTTGTGACCATTTCTTCTCATCTTGTCACTTGTCCTTTTGGAGAAGAGACTGGTCCCCACCTCACTACAGCCTTGTTTCAGGTAGACTAAACCCCAGCTCTCTCAGCCATTCCTCATAAGGCCCTTCCCCAGTTCTGTTGCCCTTCTCTGGACATGTTCCAGCACCTCAGTGTCTTTTTGTAGTGAGGGACCGAAAACTGAGCACAGGACTTGAGGTGCAGCCTCACCAGTGCTGAGTACAGGGGGACAATCACTGTCCTGGTCCTGCTGGCCACACTATTGCTGATACAGGCCAGGTTGTCACTGGCCTTCTTGGCTACCTGAGCTCACTTGCTGGCTCAAGTTCAACAGCTCTGGACCAGCACCCCAGATCTGTTTCTGCTGTGCAGTTTTCCAGCCACTTGTCCCCAGCCCTGTAGTGCTGTTGTGACCCAAGTGCAGGACACAGCATTTGGCCGTGTTGAACCTCCTGCCATTGGCCTTGGGCCATTGATGCATCCTGTTCAGATCCCTCTGCAGAGCCTTCCTGACCTCCAGCAGATCTACACTTCCATACTTGGTGTGCTCTGTGAGCTGACTGTAGGTTTGCTCAGTCTCCTTGTCTAGCCAGTTCATAAAGATATTTACACAGGACTGGCCCCAGAACTGAGCCCTGGGGAACTCCACTGGTGACCAGCTGCCAGCTGGATGTAACCCCCATTCACCACCACTTTCTGGGTTTGGCCATCCAGCCACAGGGATTGGCTGACACTATTAGTCAAGGTCTCTGAACTTCTTGGTTTTTGACAAGTTTAAAGTAAAACCTTTTGTGTAGCCCCTGTTTTTCAAATGGGCCCACAGAAAACCTGCTCCAGAAGAAATAAATTTTACATAAGCAATTCTTATAAATCTGGACCTTCTTTTGTACAGGTCTGTACAGACATGTTGGATTTGGATGAGATGGAGGTAATTTTCCCCACAGAAGCTCTCATAGTGATGTGTTTTGTTAGAAAGGTGTTTTGGCTGCTGCTGAGCAGTGGTTGCACAGCATAAAGGCTCTCTCCAACATTCTCCCTCTTTCCAGTAGGCTGGGGCTGGGCAAGATCTGGAGAGGGTATACAGCCAGGACTTCTGACTCTAGAGGACCAAATGGGTGTTCTATACCATAGGATATCTGCTCAGTTATAAAAGCTAAGAGAAAGCAGAGGACATTCACATATATTTGTTAGTATAAAATATGTCTTCTACAGAAACTGCTGGGCATGCTGAAGCCCTGCTTCCCAGGAAGTGTCTGGACTTTACCTGCTGATAAGAAGTAGAGAATAAATCTGTTGTTTTCCTTTGCCTTCACATGCAGATTTTGCTTGTACTTCATTAAGTTGCCTTATCTTGACCAGCAAGCTTTTTCTCCCCCCACTCTTTCCAGATGAGGAGGGGAGTGATCGAGTGGGTCAGTAGGAGCCTGGTATCCAGGCAGGGTCAATCCACCACCAGAGTTCACACATTGGGCTGTGACATTCAGCTCTTGGCCAAATTAATAAGCCAAAAATCTTCTACAATAAAAATATGCAAATTGTTTTAATACTTTTAAAGACTGCTTCAGTTAAGTGTTTTCCTTGGTTTTTTTGTTCTTTTTTTTTTTTTTTGCTTTGACCTAAACAGGTGGAGTACACCATTTTTCTAGCATTCTTTTTAGCAATGTAATTCAGTACAGATTGTACTCATAATTTGTCTTTAGAAATTTTGGGGCACATGAGCATCAGTGGATAACAGGAACTATTCAGTAATGCCACTAAAATTGAAGTTCAGCTGAGTTTCCTTTAGAAAATTTTACTTACTTCTGGGGTCAAATATGTCCAGTGTTTCAAATCCAATCAAGTTGAAAACAGGTATTTAAATTGTCATGTGGCTTTTTTGTGCGTAGCACAATTAGAGTAATCAAAGTGTTAGGAGCAGCAGCAGGAGCAGCATGACTTCTTTTGGGGCTGTAACTTGGACAACAAATTTGAGCAAAGTGGAAGACTGCAGAGTCTTAGAACAAAACTAGCAGGGTTTTGGTTTGTATGCTTCATGCAGGTTGTTTTACCCTGCAGTATTTTCCATATTTCTAATATTTCACAAAGAAAGGTTTCTTTTCACGAGGACTGCAAATAATATCCTGTACTTGCAACTCTGTAGGTTATTAGTTTGTTATTTTTAGAGTAATTTTTAGATTTTTGAAACCTTTTGAAGTAAATCACATTGTAATATCTTTTTGTTACTCTTGGGGTCTCTTAGGTGACTCTTGAGAATCAGTGTGGTCGTGACTTGTCTCATGTGTCTTTAAGCCCCAAGCAGATGCCAGTGGTAGGACTGTAGTGACAGAGCTGATGGAAAGCAATGAGCACTGCCAGAGGGCAGTGGAGGGTCTGAATCCAGTGGTGTCCTACAGACTGCAGACTGCATTGTACTACACGTGTTTACCTTCCTGTTTTAGATGTGCCAGTGTTTTTCATGTTAATCACTAAAGCCAAAGTCTACCTCCTTTTTCTTCAGAAGGCTTTAATAATATATTTCTGATATGAAGATTTAAAGAAAAAGTAATTCCTGCTTCATCAAACATGTAAACTGCATTTTCACAAGTATTTTGCATTTATTAAATCCTACTGAAATCATTAGAAGGTACCTAGAGTTTTCAGAATCATATTTTCTTACGAGTGATTTGATTCACATAAATGCAGCTGTTTTACAGAGAGTATTTGCACAATCATGTCAAAGTCTACATCCTTTATCCTTTGTGAATTTTTAAAGTAATATCTGAAAAGCCACAGCTTTACCTGCCCTATGCATTTTAACAAGCTGAAGGCTACAGTGCATTACAATAGGTTCAGATCTTCTGGCTGATTGAGGTAAGAGAAAGGTGGTACTACTGTTCAAGTGCAGTCTCAGACCTCGGAGTATGTAAACAAATCTGAGGGAGAAGAATGCATCTCTGATAATGGACATAAAGAATGCAACCACAAGGAAAGCCAACTTGGCAACTGTGCTGAAATCAGCTGTGACTGGGTAGAGTCATTCCAGAAGGGGGAGATCACCGTAACCAACTCATGGCCCACCTACCCCAGAAACTCACCAACCCAAAAGATGAGAAACACTGAGAATGCAGACTGATTACTTCTAGAGGCAAGGGAATATTTCAGCAATGAGCATTAGTTCCTTTGTTTGGTGAAATGTATAAATAGTGACAAGTTTTGAATGACCTCAGGACCCCTTGCCACTAAGAAGCCAGGGTGAAAAAGGATCAAAGAGGTGCTGCTGGATCCATGAGTGGTGACTGTCTTCTTGATATCTCTCTCTCTCTCTTTCTCTGCTTTCCCCACCCTCCTTTCTCTATTTCTGTCTCTCTACCTCAAATTTTATTGTTAAATAAAATTAATACAATTGACTTTGACACATGGTCTTGTTTGCACCTTAATTCAGGCAGAGGCATCTCTTAATAATGACACAGTCTTAACAGTTGTGACAAATTCTTCCATTTTTATAGGCCTAGGCCCACAACATATTTAAATTGCAGTGCTTCAGGAACTCCCATAATTAATTTCCATAATCAGTCATTTTCATTGAATCTTCACTTCATCCTTTGAATAGTAGCCTGAAACATCATACTTTAAGTACCATATATTATTTTGCCATTAATGCCACCTGGTGCATATATTATATGTGGTGATATTTTGTTAATTGCCCGTAACCAAGAGTGTATATAAATAATTTCCTTTTCTCTGTCATAAACATTTCAGAAGATTTGGCTGAGGAAAGCAGATATATGCACTAGTGGGCTTGATTTCAGGTGTTTTATTACAGACACTGGTAAATATAGTGGAGTTGGCAGTACATGTGCTGTTCTTCTTTATTTCTGGCCTTCACTTCCCTGATCCTAGATAACTGAGAGAAGGAACTGAAACACTAATTAGTGAAAGCAGACTGTACATCCAATTCCCTCCTTCATCCTCTCTCTAGCTGCATAAACCTTTGCTATGCAGTCTGTTAGTCTTTTGGCTCAGAACTATCATCCTGAGTTATCTCAGTTTTCTTCAGTATCCTTTAAACCAGTTCTCTTTTACTGAGAAACTCCCTGCCATTGACTATTCATGGTTGTTTGCAAGAGAAGTCTTACTATTTTTACACTCAGTAGGTCCATTTCATCCTCTGCCCAAAGTAAAATTTCCTAATGCTTCATAGCACAGAAGCCACTACCAATAGATCTATTCACAGACCCTTAAATTCTTATTTCCTTCTTCTTTAGCCAGGGTTCAGCAACCCTTGGTCTGTATGTTTGTCCTTAGCCAAGGCTGATAACCTCCACTATTTAGAACTACTCTCCTTCATCCCTCTAGTTGCTGCCACTTAATCAGAATTTATAGACATGCTCCTCCACTCACATGCATACACATTTGTACAACTTTATACATATCAGTAACTGAAACAGGACAGAAACAATGAAAACAACTGGAAGAGCTCTCTGAGCAAGTTTGTTATGAGAGAAAAATCTCGTGTTCTGTCTCTGGAAGATAATCTGAACCATTTCTTCTGGTGGGGGTCTTGCTTTTCTGCTGAATTCATGCCTGTTGAATGCTTTGTGGAACCACAATGGCTGCTGTACTGCTACCAGTCCAGAAGGATTTCCATGGGAAGAGGTAGCACTGTTTCTTTTTCAAGGATACTACTGAACATACTTCCCACAAAGATTGCAAAGGATGTGGATGCACAGGATGTGGATGAAGTCAGGCGAGGTATAGCTAGCTGTGTTACAGCACTGGCATCTTCCAGTTTATGTCAGGAGACTTAGAAGTGGCAGTGAGTAGCACCCTGCAAGAAATGATAAGAGTAAATTCCTAAGGGATAGAGCAAATTGAGTGGAGTTTATTATAGCTGAGACTACCATTGAGTAAACTAACACCAAGTTCCTGCAATAATACTGAGGGAAATGCATGTATGTTCTGTATGTGTATGATACAGAAATAGCAACTTTGGCTTGTCAGTCTTACAGCTGAGTATTCTGAGGCAGGTTGTTATTCATTGATTGAGCTGTAAAAGATGATTCACTGCTCTTTTGCTGGGTTTCTGAGAGGAAACTGATGGGGGATTCTCAGTGTACTACAGAGATAAGTTGAGTCAAACACAAATGCTTGATCTTCTACCTGTTCCTCAGAGAAGGGGTGAGAAGGGAAGGGCATGAGATGAGACTAGCACAGGTTTTTTTCCACTCTTTCTCAAGATTCTTTTCCCATTTCTGTTTAAGAGAAGCGCAGAAGAGAAGAACTAGAACCCTTGCACCATCAAGCTCAATGAGAGTTTTGCCACTGCTCTGCAGAAGGATTTAATTTCTAATATTTTAAATATAAAGCAATGGGTTTGTAGTCATTAAAAATGGCAGACTGAAACAGAGCTACATATCAAACAGTCTTGAAACAAAAACAAAAAGAAAACAAAAAAGCTAAAAAAACCCCCAAAAACATGATGTGAAAGAGTCATGCACTTGCTAAGTATTCCTCCTTAAAACATGAAGATTTAGGGATGTATGGGAGAAACTAGCTGTTGATTTGTTCCAGCTAAAAATGTAATGAAAAGAGAGAGTTCCTTAAATTTACTTTATTGCCTATTTCTAACATCGAACACATTTCTAGAATACAGCCTAGTTCTCAGAATTAATGATGCACTATGCTTCAGCAACTCCAAGAATTGCTTTTTAGATTATTTTGTTACTTAAGTGGAACTTACCTGTCTAAATCCACTTGATTGCTTTGAAAACTCTTGGCCTCTAATAAAACTCTTCAGCATGCGAGTGTGCTGTGTTTTTATAAACCAGTAAGGAGTTTATATGTAGAGCCAGGTGAGTACATGATTCATGTCATATGCCAAAAACTTATTTATTTTTGTTGATTGTGATTCTGCAAGTGTATTTAACAAAAAACATTATGAACTTGCACTATCATTGAAATGACAGGATGGTAAACTGGTGTAGTAACTTCTGCAGATCACTTGGAAAACTGCATGTAGTAATGCTGGCACTTAAGTTCCTTTTTGACATAAAACTCCCACCCACATCATAAATCAATGTACAGTTTAAAATGCACACACAGTTTCAGTTCAGCATAAATCATTACATATACAACCAGTAAGGTTAATCCTGCTGGTTGTTTAAAAGAATAGTCAGATACAGTGTATAAAGGGTGAACACTGGAATAAAACTGCAGCTTAGAAGGGGAGGTATGGCAATGATAGATACCATTTTAATTTTAATGATTTTATTCTTTGCACTGGTGGGATAGCAATATTAACTAGAAATTAATTTTAAAAATACTTAAAAGCCTTGGGGGTGAGAATGAGGGCAAGAATAGATAGCTATGCATAGGTACAGCTGTACAGACATAGAAGGAATGGAATTTATTTAGCAGTCTTATGAGTCTGGCAATTAAACACACTGATAGGAGTTGATCACCTTAGGCACTTCATAATAAAAATAAAAAAGCATAAACAAGTATAATTTTAAGAGTCATTGATGATAGCTCAAAACCTTGGCCATTTAAATGTTAAGGTTCCAGCTGAATTCACAGTGGAAGTACTGAATAACATATTTTGGCAATGTGTTTTCACTAAACCTTACTCTTCCTGTAGGTCTAAACTGCCATCATAGTCAAAATGAGACGCATTAAGTTTTGGATGTATTTCAGTTCCATAATTAAAGAGATGGTTTTCAAAAAAGGACAAATTTCTTCATACTTGACATAGTCAAAATTATATCAATCTATAATTTTAAAAAAATCTGGAATTTCTGTATTTTCCCATTTTTCAGGAATGACTATAAGTGAAAGTGTTACTCAGTGATATATATTAATGTGACAATTTTTTTAAGTGGTATAGATCTTCTTCGGAAAAAATAAAACAAGCTGAATGATTTTCAAATAAGAAAACATTTAAATTTGCAGAACTTGCACCAATAGTGTCAGGCATGTTTTACTTTATCATTTAATTACAGTATACTTCTACTTTTCTAAAGTATTATGAGATACCTTAGAATTCCATTGAGAATTATCAAATAAGAGTTACATGTTATAAATATAGGACAACAGCATTTTTTCTGTCAAAGGATATTCCTTTGTTGTTCAAAAAAATGTTTGATGCTCATATTTTTAAAGAAATCCTTTGAAGTTCACTTCAATAGAAACTCTTGCCATACAAACCAGATGAGATTTAGTTTACTAATTAGCTGCTTCATTTTGATTTAGCATATAACAAAATCAAATCACAATTATAGAATTTTTATTAATTAAACTTTTAAAAACAGCTGTGTATGTGCTGATGTCAAACTTTTAACCTGCCTTCTTATTTTATTTAATTTTCTTTCTTATTAATTCCCAGCCTGATTTAATATTCTATGTTTTCAGACAGACAATGCACTCACTATCTGAAGAACAGGAGCTAGAAGTGAGGCTCATACAAATCCTTTTTGTAGAATGAGTTTCACATGAGCCCATGAACAGCAATTTCCCTACAAGATTCCCCCACATTTCTGTTAAACACTCTTATAAAGTTCACCATGGTACTAAACCTGTTTTTCCTCCTTTGCTCTTATTCTGCTTTTCTGTCCTTTTCTGGTGTGAACATTTCTTAAATCCCTGCCCATATACTTTCATATCAAGAAAGTATTTCTGAAGGCAAAATTCATTAAAGGACATATGGGAATAATTTTTGAAAGGATGGGTTATAGGGTGAAGAGGTGTTGGGTTTTTTTAAGAGTTCAGGAATTTGCAAGAAAGGAAAGTTATGTATTTTCTTTACTCTCCCATACTTAATCAACTTCTTTCTATCTAGTTCTCTTCTCAGTGCTGAGGACATGCCCCGTAATTTATAATTTTCATCCAAAATCACGCATTACCATACACATCTCTACTTTCTTTATTGCTTGATCAATACTGTTTATTTTGTGTAATCCCATCCATCTCTAGTAGCATTCAGTAAAGCAGCTCTTGTTTAGACAGTGTTAAAGCCTTTAGTGTTACAAATCAGCTCTACATGCAACTGAACTGCTCTTTTAGTTTGCTGGGTATAGATGAGCAGAAGTTAACATAGCTCTGTGAAGCTGAAATGGTGAAAAGAGTCCAAAAATTGCCTTGTACTCCTCTACACACAATCTCCCAGCCTTTGAAAGAAGACCTGCATTTGGTGCATCTGTTGGTTTGTCTTTTGTAGGACCTGCTTGGTTTCACTCTCTGAGTATGACCATGGCTATGAACACTACATATTATGCTTGTTTCTTTTTATATGCCATCTAACTTTTGAGCTCTTAATATTATTTGATTAAAAAAAAAAAGACAACCAAACACTGGAAGTTGTGTGGCTGTTTCTATTTTCTTTTTATATGCCATCTAACTTTTGAACTCTTAATATTATTTGATTTTAAAAAAAAAAAAGACAACCAAACACTGGAAGTTGTGTGGCTGTTTCTAGAATATAACCAGAAGGTTGCAGTCTGCTTTGTCCTATGACTCCAGCATCTCCAGGAGAGTGATACAGTTCGTATGGGGTCCTATGGGGTCCAGTCCAAATCCAACCTTACCATCATGACTTTTTTAGCAAGTGGGTAAATAATTTCTTCCACTACTACCTGTGAGATGGAAGCAATTAAAAACAATAAATGTATTTTTCATTGTGGGATGCTACTGTGTTTCATCCAAGCCACATTAACCTGAGTAGTCTTTCCATATCCTTTTGGTTAGACAGGTCTAACCACCGGTTTTACGTTACTGAAGGAAAAAGGGATATCCCAGCTTGGCTGCAGTAAAGTTAGTCTGGCAGATGAAGCTGCAGATGCTTTCCAAGAAAAATGGAAGTATAAAGCAAATCACTGCCCCTTGCCCTCTGAATTAATGGCAATCAAAATCTCTGATTAACTCTGCTAGCCTCCTGCCCAAGGCAATAGAGCCTAAATTGTCCGCAGTTTCCAGTGCTATTTCACGTAGGGAAAAATACATCTGTGGTTCTCTCTGTGTTAAATTTTGATTGGAAGCCACCTTACTAGAAAGTAGGTTTTGAGCCTAAGTGCAAAAAATTTTTTTTGCTTCTAATTATTCATCTGATCACTTCTTTAATGGAGCACTTGATTTATTTCAAAGTAATCTCTGCTTTTTATATGTAAATCACGAGTTTGAGTGTGCTAATTAAATTATGCAAGGAAAATGCAAGAAAAACTGTTCTAATCAAAAGGTGGAAATTCTATTAGAATGTTTGATATTTATTTATATAGGCTTCCAAAGGAGGTAGCAATTGACAGTCTGAACTACTCTGTACACCATGTTCCCAAGACAAATGCAGTACATACAGTAACTAAGAAGATTCATGTACTCTGTGAGGCAAGACATTGCAAACAGAAACCAATAATCAATACAAATTACTTTTATGACCCAGGAAAAGATTTTCATTAATTCCAGGTCAATTGGAGTTGCCTTAATTCCTTAATTGCAGAAACCAATAATAGATACTAATATGGCCAGTCTGACCCAGGAAAGGATTTTCATTAATTCTGGGTAGAGTTGTCTTAATTGCCTAAAGAACACATTTGGCAGTTTTTAGTTCAGAAGGAAAGTTAGCAAAGAACTGAAGTATTCTAATTTTTCTAATGCTGATCAAGTACTTCTCTAAGTTTTAAACAGCTCAACAATACCAAAGCTGTAAAAAAGCACTGAAATTTAGCTCAGCCATCTAAAGAATGCCAAAGCATACATGTTATAATAATCACTGTACTAAGATAAAAAGCTGGAATAAGTATCAAGAGAATATAAGGAGCTCTAGCTGTATATAAAACTTTTCCATGAAGGAGGGTTTTATCTTAGTGTGTTTTTCATGAAATACAATGATAGCAAAAAGAAAACTCACTAAAAATGTTTACTTCCATGAATAATTGCATTTTTTAGAATCTCATTTTCCAGGTGAAATTTTCTCATGCTGTTTGGAAACATTGACAGCAGATTGTCCAATGACAGAAGTAGATGCTTCCATATGTATATTTTGAGGTTAGAAAATAAATTTAGGTGGACATTTTTGCTTTTTCCATGTCAGAAAAGCAAAAGCTTCCTTGAAGAATTTGCATTTAATTTTGCTTCACCATCACTTCTTCAAAATAAACAAAATTGTTCCCCATCTCTCCCCATCTTTTCTTGTTCTTCTTTCCTATTAAATTGTTAGATTGTTAGTGCTTTCTCAGTAGTTGGGAATTTAAAATAGTGCTTCATCATCGTACAAGTGGTTGCAGGCAAATAGAATTCAACCTCTGTTTATCATGAATTGCTTTCTATGTTGTTTTTTCATGAGCCCAAAAGAAAATCTATACTCTAAAATCTTTCTAACAGCACATTTTGTATTTTCAGTCCTCCAACTCATTCTGACTACTGTAAGCTCTCTCCTGCCTCCTGTCACTTTATACTATCAGCAGAGCTTCCACGTAAGTCATTCATGACATGAACACTGTTGTGAGGAGAGCTGTCTTACAGCACGTGTGGCCAGCACTGAGCCTTGTCCCCTGCACAGCACCTGCAGAATCAGGAGATGCCAACCCCAATATGAGCAACTCACTGATTGGAGCTGACACAGCCATGAGGCCACTCTGAAACAGATTCTGCACTGAATTCTTGAGCAAGGGATTTAAACTGTGAGGGGGCAAAAAAGGGAAGGGCAGGCAGTGTATTTCACTCTCTCCAGCATGGCTGCACCTGTCTTGGTACATAGGTAATTTCCTAATAATAATATGAAGAATTCTGAAGGCTTTCATGATGATCCTAAGTACTAATTGCAGAATGAGGTGCAATGCTTACATTATGATCTACTGCTCTTTCAGCTCATGAGTTAATCATTATGAAAACAGCAACCTTTTCCTTCACATTTATAAAACAGCTGGTAAATCTACAGTACTACAATAACATAAAATAAAAATTATTCTAATTAATTGAGGAATAAAATGCTAAAGAAAACAGAGGCAGTGAAAATAGTTGATTCACACATGGTTAATAAATGACATTTCAGAGACATGATTCTTGAATTGAAATGTAAGTGAAAAAGTCATCTCATGAAGCAATTTCAGGGAGGCCTTCCAGGTGAGATCTTCAAAGGCATATAATTCAAGGAACAAGTGTTAATTGAAATTTGTTGTAAGTGAAGGTCCTAGAGTTCTAAAATACTGAAGTTACAGAAATTTTGAAGGCATTGAAAAAGTTACAGCACAGGTAGGGTCCAGATTCGTTCCCTTGTTACTCACATTCTCTGAAATCTGGGGGAAAGCTGAAGCCCCTGTAATAATCAATTACATGTCAAAATTATGTTTAGTGTGCATCTGAAGAACTGAGCAATATATTATGTATCACAGCTCATAAATGGCACAGCTTCTCAATAATAGCAGATAGATTTATTATTAGAGATGGAGTTATTTTGCTGCAGAGTAAGCACAACATTATTACTTTTTTCTTTTGTGGTCAACATATTTTCAAAATATATGAAAACATAGGAAATGTCAACATTGTTGACATACGTAAAATAGAATACTGTATCTAGAGGATTGAGCAACAGTCTGTAAACACAGATAATGCTATATTGCAGATAGTGAATCAGCTGGAGTTTTCAGAGAAGAAATTAGAAAATACAGATTAAAAATCTTAGGTGCATCCGTTATAAGGTGATTTACTGAGGACACCATCAGCAAGTGACTACAGATTTGGCCTGCTGTAAAAGTGTCTATTTATATAAATGTATATATGTATATTATTTATGTAATTATGTGGTGTTTATCCATAATGTGAGCAGGTGGGAATGTGTTTATACTTCTTTCTGTACCTGAGGTTCACGGACTGGCTAAGGTTGGAAGGCACCACAAGGGGACTTCTGGTCCAACCTCCTTGCTTAAGCAGTATCACACTAGAGCAAGTTGGACAGGATTGCATCCAGAGGGTTCTTGAATATCCCCAGTGAGGGAGACTTCACAACCTGTCTGACCAGCCTGTTTCAGTTAACACAGGCTAAATGCATTAAGGCTAAATGCCTTTTAATACATATAAAATGCACTGAAGTTTAAATGCATTTAGAGTTGTGATTTTAAGCTAGTTCAGTTTTTTTTTCATTGTCAGAGGAAAAGAACCTTTGCACTCTCTTTGCAAATACTCCGGGACTAGGGAGCATATTAATCCCCATAGGACAGGGGTGTGATTAATCACACCTTAGTAAAGTAGAGAGGGAATGTCCACCCAACAGCTTTGATGAAGTCACTAGATATAAAACAAAAATTAATTTGGCCTATTTAATTGTACATTTTAGTTATTAATTATTTTGACTCATTTTCTGAATTGATCTGTATTGCTATATTTACGAAAAAGAATAAAACTTCATACTATTTGGGTACTGTTTTGTATTTCATACTGTGTATCTTTAGAGAAAATTACTGCTGAGGTGATGATATACTTATTAACCGTTCTAAAAATCTGACAGGTAGGTAACAATTTTTATGCATTGTTGTTATTGTGAACAATTTAAGTAGTATTTTTAGATTTCTTTTATGTTGCAGCAGCTGCTCTCAATTTCTCTAAGTCAGATTGCAGTTGCTGAAAGGCTGCTTACTTCCTCTCTCTCTTTTTGCAAAGAAAATGACATACTGTGTTAGCTGATTTATAAATTGGTGGGGAGGAGGGTCGTTTCCTTTCAAAGAAGCCATTATTTCATGTATTTTTAGGGCAGAAGAGTCACCATTTTCTTTTTGACTGTTCTGTTAGAAGTTTGTGGGAGGAGAAAAGCGGCTGCTGTTAGTAAGAGGCATACAGAAATGTATCTATGCTACTGCTTTATTCTGTTGTTGCAGGATGTGAATTAACAGGATGCAGCTAGTCTGAAAGAGGCATATGCAATACATTCTTTAGCCCTATAGCAGAAATAGAAATTTGGCTTTCAAATCTAGGATGTAAGGGGGAAAAAATGTATCTAATTTCTGACAGAAACTTTAGTCTTAAAGGCCCTGGTTACTCAAAAAACTCTACAATAAAAGTTTTTACTTTCTCTTCATTAGGCTTTCTATCTTTTTTTTTGTTTGTTTGTTTTTTCTTTTTTTTGTGTGTGTGTTTTTTGTGTGTGTATTTTTTTCATTCTTGCTGTGTTATTTGCTTTACTTTGTTCTTTTGATCAAAATTCAGTTTGCCGTTTTTTAAAGTGGCTTTTAATTTCCAAATCAAAATTAGCTATGCTAAAAGGCAGGGGAGTCTGTGTAAATATGATAAATTAATGACACCTGTATTTTCAAATATTACGGAGACATTTAGATTATTGCAAGGTCTTAACTATTACTTATTTCTTTATGATTTTAACTATACCACATCATCTGAAAATTACATTTGTTGCCTTGTTGCGGTAGCCCAGAATCTTATGCCTACTGATTGGAGAACATATTTGCATGTCCTGAAATGTTACCATTATTCAGTAGTCAACCCATTTCCAGCTTGTTTTGAGGCTGCATGGTAGGAGACCCTGTGAAAACACAGATACAGTGGCTATCTTGAGTTTTATATCCTAATCAAATGCAGTAGAAGGTGGAAAGAGACGCACAGTGAAGTGCAACTTGTAGACTATTTTATTAGCCAGGACAGTTTACTGTCTATAGTGCCCTTTCTGCTAGGCCGGTGTCACCTCTGCTGCAGTCAGAAAGCATTTATAGAAAAGTTCCCAAATGCATATTCTAAAACTTGCTAGCATTATGATGTTTGTGTTTTGGGGACCATTTTTCTCCCTTGACTATCACCATACCACCTAAATTATCTTCTGCAGCTGATAACAAAGATTCTCTGTGCTAAGGTGATCTGAAAGTAACACAGGGTTTCTAAGCAGATTTTTCATTGAACTGTGGATCTTAAAGGGTCTTTACATTCATCTCTACTACATCACTACCCTAAGAACCTCTTCTCTACCATCATAAAATGTTAAAGCAAGTCTCTGTAGACAAAATTGCTGAAGAATCACCCTGCTCTCATTGCACTGGGACAATTGGCCTGTAAAGCTGTAAAGCCAAGACTGCAAACTTGACATCACCAAACATCTGAGTTGTGGCTTCTGACTTATTTCCTTTGCAGTATTGAAAAGCCACCTCTTCAGCATCTTTAAAACTCATCCTTCACCTTGTTTACTCAGTAAGGTTGCATTATTTGAATTCATCCTAGCATTGAAATTCCTTTCAAACAAGGTAGATGGTTTCTTACAATCTTTCCTAACATCCTACACTGATACATAACTGCATCAATATGAGGATTTAAAAAACTTGTTCCAATAAAATTTCTGGTTAATGCTTAATAATTTTCAGAAATGTTCAGATTTCAGAGCATGGGAATAATTGCTAAATTTTCCTCACAAGCATATCTTTGTCAGGCAGTCATAAAGTAAGTTGAAAGCAAAATGGTTTATAGAAAATTAGTTACATGGCTTGTAAAACACTCTACAATGTACTGAAAACAAAAGGGAAAAATTTCTGCAATTTCACAATTTTGTGCTTGCTCAGATGGCCATTAACCAACAAGATGAAAATCAAATTTATCCTATTCATGCTATGAATTATGTGTGATTAGCAGTGTATAGAATGTGATTTTCTAAAGCTTCTTTCATATTCAAGGTATCTTCAAGCACTTTGCAACAAAAAAAAATTTTTTTAAAAACCCTAAATAAACACCATAAGTATACTAAACATGTAGAGGATAAAAAAGCTTGCCTTTTTCTTTAGGCCAGGATTGAATATTTGCTTTGTGACTCTTAGAAATCTTATGTCATAGAATCTTAAAGTCAAGGGGATTTTGCTATTTCTAGTCTTGTACATTATAATAGTTTCTGAGGCATTTGATGTGCCTGAATTCAACATTTAACCAAGAATGACTGGTAATCATGTTCCTTTCTTAGTGGTATAAATTCTATGCATACACCTTAAACAGGCCCTGCCTTATAAAATTCATGATCCCTTTATATGTATTTAGGAATCGTAGGCTGACCTCTGCAACATCCAGAAAGAAAGAGAATTGATGCTGGCATCTTACTGCAAGTGTTCCATACCATCTAAGTGATTTCTCTTTAGCAGTTCCTCACAACACAGCCATACAACCCCACCTCACCCCTTAACCAGCTAACCCACTCTTTTATAGCATTCATCCTTATTGGACACAGCCATAGCCTATTAAGGGCAGACCTGTTTCTAATCGTTGGTAATTGGTGCAGCTGCAATTCCTTAGGGGTGACATTGCCTTCTGCACTATCTCTATTATCTTACATTCTATCCCCCCACAAACTGACTTGCAATACTTTTGTTTTATTGTTATTTGACTTAGTGTTTTCCAAACTGCTATAATGAACTTGAGTCATGCTTTGTTAGCTCTTCTGAACAAATTTTCTCTGTTTTGTGGTGCCCACATAACCAGCTAATTAGGCTTTATAAAGTGAATGGGTACAATAAGATTTGCAGTTCTGTTCCAGAATGCATCTCCACGCATTGTGGTGATTCTGTGCATGGAAATAAGCTGGAACTTGCATTTGATTTCATGTCACTGCAGTGGTAGGATCTAGGCTCCAACAGGCCCATAAGTAAAACAGGCTGGATTAGCACAAATGTAAGCTTTTCAGTTGCTGTTCAGTAATATCACCCAACTCTTTTGTGCACATCTAAACAACCTCAACAAATCACAGTCTATTCTAACTGCCAGAAAGTATGGTCCTCCAGTAGGTGTGTATAGACAGCAGTACAAATAACATACAGCATTATTGTAATGATAGATGTAAACTTAACCAGAATGATCATGTAGCCAGTATAAAGTCTTTAAACATAAATATCTGGAAGCTTGCCTTGAATCTTTTAGCAGACTCTAGCTTCCTTATGCAAAGAGCAAAAGCCAATGAAGACAAAAAGGGAGTAAGAAGCTTGAGCTATTCTGTTATAACACAGAGGAGCAGATACTATTGATTTATGAAGTATTAAAGTATATCTAAAATATAAAGAAATACAGATACAATTGTGTTTTTACCATTGATGAGTGCGCAATTCAAGAGTATCAAAATCTGAAAAGAAAGCTGCTTACCCATATAGTGATTATCAAAGCCTTTTAGTTAAATGATGTTTACACTGTTCATTAATTGGTTTGGTACTTTCAAGAGCTACCCTGTCTGTCTGACAATTATGCACTCTAAGATTTTCAAACACTAAATAGCCAAAGTAAGCAAGGCTTTTCTACATATCAGATCCTCACCATGTCTTGCTCAGTACTAATAAGTTTGATGGCTTTGTAGGTAATTTTTTATTCTTCAAGACTGTTTGTTGGGGTTTTTTGTTTTCTTAGATCACCACCAAGACTATTAGTATTATCAGATGAAGTCTAAATTTCTGTAGGTCTAAACTGAAACCATTGAGACCTTTGAAGACACCTCTTTCAAGGTTTCACATGATAATATTAAACATTATCAGCTGGGTCAGTTTTGAGTTAGTAATATCAGGGTAATATGGCCCATGGGTTTTTTCATTATTAAGTCTATCAGACCCTACAAGCTTGCAACATTTACCATCTTGCTTAGTAAGATCTATTATGGACTTGAAACAAAAATCCTATATGAAAGATGGTGATACAAAGAGTGACCTGATGTACGTATCAAGCCCCCAAAAGGCATTTAGAATTAGGAAAACGCAATTTTATAGTCAGTAATTCCTGTTTACTTGGTGACTGCATTTTGCATGGACCACTGCTTTCCTGAGCCAGTGTCTGTGGCTCTGGCTGTACAAAGTGGCAGCTGCTGTGGGTGTTCTCCAGGGCAGTGAGCTGGCAAAGGCAAATTTATGTCACTCATCCTTCCTCTGCCGTGCAGGAACGTGGGAAGAGTATTAAAGCAATGTACCCTATTCTGATACTACTGGAGTGACAAAAGACTGCTTTAGGCCATGCATTGTAATGCTCTGTAAGACTGAGTGAGCCAGGTAGACTTTACCTGTCAGCAATTGCTGTGTCATTACTTGGTTTTTTGTGTGAATCCAGGACATTTAATACAGTTTTTCATTCAGAGTTCCTTAGGTGCACCAAGCATGTCCATAGTGTTAAATAAACGAGTAGTATTTTAGAAGTCTTTTTAGCATTCATGCAATTCTCATTTGAGGACAAAACAAATCCATGTTTTTTGTGTATTTCCAAACAATGAAAGAATTTGGATGATTAACAATTTGTCATGTACTGGTTTTTGTGGCCATTGCATCTCTAACACATTGTGCCATACAGGTTCTTTGGTGTCCTGGACACTGAGAATTAGCATCCTGCATGAAATCAGATGCCAGCTTTATAGGCATTTCATAGTATATGTAAGAAATTCATCACTGTTGTAGTTGATTAATGGCAGCAGCAGGGCATTTTACTTGAGACTTCTTCTACACAGCTAATCTTAAATCCAATTTATTATTAGATACAATTTACCATGTATCTAACAGCAACAGCAGAACATTTCTTTCATCTCATTCCTACACAGCTTAAGAAGCACACATCCAAGGGCTAAATAAAAGGTCAGTAAATTAAACAAGAACAAAAATTGGCATTATGTCTCCTCTTTCAAGTTTGCATGGAGAATTTTACATGCTTATGTGCTCTGAAAAGGGCTGTAATCCAAATGATACACTGCTGATCCAATGATCCAAAATGACTTTCAAGGCTTGGGCAAGAGCTGTGGACTAAATTCAGCTTTCATTTAGGCCTCATTCCAATTACAGAAATACGTAAAGAGATAGTGGATTCTCATGGTCGAACATAGCAGCAGAGGTGTGTCTGAAGTGTTTTAAGGGTGCAAATACAAATTAAAATTCTGTGATGCAGAAAGAACAAGCTAAGGCAGATTAGAGATGGGGGAAATCTGGGCACAGTACGTGTGTGGGTTAGCACACTGTGATTGATCTCCTGAAGATACAGCAATCTGTGTGAGAGGCCAGCGGGAAAGCTGCTTATCGTGCACAGCATTCGTGACAAGTGAGCAGCTAGATTCTGACATGACGTAGGAAAAAATCAAGAAACACAGATAGCAATCTAGCTCTTATGAACTGGCCAGTCCTGGGATTTAAAAATAATGATTTTTTTTTTAATCTCCTCAGCATAGCATTTTCGCTGTGCATGTGGTGGAGGTATTTTTTCAGATACCTCCAGCTTGCTGGCCTTGTGTGCTCTCTGTCTCTCTGCCAGCACCTAGGTGCTTTTATTGTTGCTCACCACAGCTATCTCTTAATTTGTTGCCTCAGCCAGCTGTTCCTGCCTTTACATTGCCTGTGCCTGGCTTGAGTCCTGTCTGAGCCTCCTTCCTTATTATCTTAACATTGAATCATGTTATGGCAGTGTAATACTTTCTATTAGCTAAATAGTTTCCTTTCAGTTTAATTGGGAGGTGACCTTGATAACAATCATTATTGAACCTTACTGAAAAATAAAAGGTGCTGCAGAGAGTCCAGAGAAAGGCAATGACCCTAGTGAATGGGCTGGAGCACAAGTCTTACGACGAGTAGCTGAGGGAGCTGGACAACAGGAGGCTCAGGGAGGACCTTATTCCTCTCTGTAACTATATGTAAGGAGATTTTAGTAAGGTGGGGGTCAGTCTCTTCTTCCCTCTTCACAGCCCCATGTTACAAGTGACAGGATGAAAGGAAATGGCTTCAAGTTGCACCATGGGAGGTTTACATTAGCTATTAGAAGAAATTTCTTCATGGAATGGGCTGTCAAACATTGGAATAGACTGCTCAGGGAAGGGGTGGAGTCACCATCCCTGGAATTTTTTAAAAAACATGGGGCTATGTCACTTGGGGACATGGTTTAATGGTAAACATGGTGGTGGTACTAAGTTAGACTTGATGGTCTTAAAATTCTTTTCCAACTTTAAGCATTCTGTGATTCTATGAACCAAGCCATGATTAGGATATTATTTCTGCTATTGCTATTTATTTTCCAGGATTAAATATGCCACTGCAAAACCTTTTTATGACTGTCTGTTCTGATTCTGTGCAGGACAAGATTAGTCTTTGCAGTGGCCAGAACAGGGCATGGCTAGAACCTGGAGGTTATTCTATACCACCTCATGTCATTGCTGGGGTCAGGGGAAAAGGACTCTCTTGCAACAAGAAGTAGTATTTCCTTCTGGAGAGAGTGGCAGAGGGACTGCTTGGGTAACACTGGTTCTGAACATTCTGCCTGTGGTGCATTCACCTCTCTCTTGTACGCTTGTTATTAATGTTGTTGTGGTAACTGTTCATTTCCTTATCTCTGCCATTTCCAGTAAATTGTTCTTAGCCCTTTTGTGCCTTCAATTCTTCTCTCCAGCCACCAGCAGAGGAGGGGGACAGGGGGAGTGGGCAAGTGGCAGTGTGGTTTGGAGCATATCGGTGGCAGCAACTAAATTGAGGAGTTGCATTCTGAAATTACCGCAGTGTCCAAAGGTACAGACTAGACGACAAAGTGTGTGTATATGTACATGTATATCAAAGCAGTTTATGCATTTTTATTTTTCCTGTATTACCATTTTGCTTCCCTGTGAAAGGAGATGAAAGTGGCTTTTGCAACCTCACTTACTAGTTTCTTTTAGCAAGTACTTTCACAATTGAGACAGAGTACTTCATTATTATGATGGAAATTTTGACACCATTAAAAATACAGTGTAAAATATGCAGAGAGACTAACTATCTGGTTAGAATTTGTGTGAAATGGAAATGTAAAGGATAGAATGACACCTGTTTTGATTCATACCACTGAAAAAATGCATGATTGATGCCAGCAGCCCTACCTCTAATTATTGTATTCTTATAGCTTGCCTTGTGGATTAGAAATAAAAGTGAGACCTTATTTAGCCACTATTTTGATGACTTACCTGTGTTTTAGGTATTATTAACCACTGCTTGTTCTGTAAATTTCTAAATGTAAGGCTTCTCTCCTGAACCTCCCTTTCTAGAATAGAATATACAACCATTTTATGTCACTAGGGTCAAAAGGAAGCCAGCTTGCAAAAGAAGGGTTTGAGCTGTCTTCTGTCTGCAATGCTTTCTGTAATTCACACAAAAAAATCCAGATATATTAGAGACAAGAGGCAATTCTATCAGCTTGTATTCTTGTAAATATGTGCTTAGTCTCCATTCAGCTTCAATTTAAACAAGCTATCTTAAACTCCAGTGGAATTCAAGAGGGGATGAATTCTTCAGTAGGCAGGCACAAGGCTTTGCTAAAAGCTGAACAAGTACTAGTCCTTGCAGCCTCCCATACATCCTATATTATGTTCTAGTTTCTTCAAAAAAGAAACAAACAACAATCCTATATAAAGAGTAGCTTGGTTAGGACTGAGCTTCAGGCAGGGTTCCACATATAATGTTAATGCTGACAATTCTCCATGAATATAACAGTCTCAGCTCATTAAAGACTGAGACGGTATTTTACAACTATATATATGAATTTTCTAACGTGTTAATATATCTTACGAGTATAAAATGTGTGTTTCTTAAATTTTGACTACTTCTTAAGTAGACGGTCTTTGAGATTTCTTTCAACATAAACCATTCCATGATTCTATGAGTTTCACATTCACAAGCCTCAGTTCTCCTGGGGCAGTGTAACTACTTTGCTAGACAGCAGAAAACAGTCCAGGTTTCTGCATTGAAGGGGTGGTAACTTCCTAAAACATGTGCTGATGAGATCAGGTGTTCTGGAGGCTCCTCATAGTAGGCAGGAAGGAGGAATTGATCAGGTTGTGAGATTCAGGAGCAGTCTTCATTGCAATGACCATGAGAATGTGGAATTCAGAAACCCTCAAAGAAGGAATAAAGCCAAAAGATAGGACCACAGCCCTGGTGTTCAGACTTTTTCATGTTCAGGTGTCTGCTTGGAAGAATCCCATAGTACACACACAGTCATAGAGATTAGAGGTTCCAGAAGAACTGGTTGATTTTCAAGGATCTTCCTCCTTCAAGTTAAAAAATGCAGGAAATCAAACAAACATGACAGGAGGTCCACATAACAACCTGTAGCTCTGGACAAAATTTGGAATTGAAAAGGAAGTATACAAGAGATGGAATCAGGGCCAAGTGGCCCGAGAGGAGTACAAATACCCTGTCTGAGAGTGGAGCTATAGGATTGAATCTGCCATGACATGGAAGGCAACAAGAAGGGCTTCTACACATAAGAGACACAAAAGGAAGACTACAAAAATGTTGAAAGGATTAGGAGACCTTGCAAGGCAAGGCAGTGGCATGGAAATGGTTGAGGCCTTTTTCACTCATCCTTATAGGTAAGACTGACCTTCAGGAATCTCAAGCCCCTGAGTTTTGTGAGAAAGTCTGGAGCCATGGTGAACATCTGAACAAAACAAAAGACTCTTCCACTGTGAAGATGGTCAAACAGTGGAACAGATTGCACAGATGGGTTGTGGAGCCTTCATCCTGCAAGATACTCAAACTCTGACTGAACAAAGTTCTGGGATACCTGCTCTAGCTAACTCTGCTTAAGCAGGCAGCACCAGACTACATCATCTCAAGAAGTCCCTTCCAACATAAATAATTATGTGATTATGTGTACATAAACCGGTACCTTTTTAGGGAAAAGATGAAAGGACGCAGAGTTCTTCTAAATATTTAGTTCTGTTTTTCCTGAAATGTTGTTAGGCACATCTACATATTAACTCAGGTACAAATAAAAATGGCCTTTTCCACTGTAAGTACAACTTAAACACAAACACAAGGAACCATAATGGTACATAACTTACTCATATTAAAGACCTGTACTGTATTACTTGTGGAAATGTTTAAAACAATATCAATATTAGTGGCCACTCATTCAAAGATTTTTTAATGTAAAATAACAGTATGTTCTGTTTTGAACAGAAGAGTATGTTTAATAACAGTATGTTCCGTGTTTGACTTTAGCTTCTACTGTGGCTGACCCAGTGAGGGAAGTAATTAACCTTTTAGGGTAAATCATAAGTCCATGGTCTTTGTGATGGGTGCTTAGAAGTTACTGCTTTGAACTTCTGCATACATCTTATGTATCTTATCAGTTATGTTTTGGCATCTCACAGATGTAAACTCCTGAACACTGCTCTGTGCCTCTCTTTCTCTCTTCTCTCCTGTGTGGCTGCAGCAGCAGTGACGTAAAGCATTAAGTACACAGATATGTGAATTATCTGTGAGTACTTCATAGCTCATAGGCCCAGATGTGTATATCTACTATATGTAGATATGTTTCATTCATTTAGGCAATAGTTTGACATCAGGTGAATACCATAAAACATGTTTCTTGAGGAAAAGCAGTGCACAAGATAGAAGTGATGTAACTTTTTCCTGAGCAATAAGTCATCGAAATTTGCGTGAATAAATCATAATGAAGGACTAGTAAACAAGGCCAAAAGACTAGATAGATGTTCTCTTTATGCTTTAGAACATAATAAAGTAATGGACATCATATTAAATAAACCTTCAGTAAGAAGTAATTTGGCAAATAAAAACTAAAAAGTACCAAAAAATCTCAAAACCTGCACATGTAAACCAGTTGAAGCAATATGTTAAAACATATTTTAAAGCATAATCCATGAAAACCTTATAAAAAGCTTTAGAATAACATATTATTGTAGCCGATTATGTTTTGACAATGTAATAGAACTTTAAAATGCACATGGTTTGACTCCTTTTGATGATAAAATTTACTTTTTCTTTTGTAGAAAATGATGAGGTCATCTGTGTTTCATATGTTCATACTAAGCATGGTTGCTGTTGATGTGATTGTTGCTGCTAGCAACTACTATAAAGGAGAAAATTTCAAGAGACAATATGATGAATTTTACCTTGCTGAGGTGAGTATGGTAAAATGACTATCTGGGTAATTTTCAAGATAAGCTAAAGTAAAAAATGTGATTGTCAAGAACATTTTAGTGTGTAATTTTTTATTCCCTCAAGCATTCCAAGAATACTTTGCTCGCTTTCCTCTGTCTGACAATGGCTGACAGCCCTATCTTACAACCTTTTGAAAGGCAATTTCCTCAAACAAAATGTTAGTGGTAGTGAGCTGAGGCTTAAGTGTAACATCTGCAGGCAATGCATGGCTGCTGAGTTGCTATCTTTTTCTAGCAGGAGTGTAACATTCAGAAGAATTTAACTTTAAAAAGATGACAAAGCATTATATGCAAAAAATATAACACAGAACTTTTTCCTAAATAATATTTATTTGATATATATACTTAGCTGCCAGAAGGCCCTTAAGCATAAACAAAATAGTGTTACAAATAGTCTGGCTTCAGTAATTGCAAGAGCACACCACAAAAAAAACCCATTTATGCAGTCATGAATTTTACAAAGGTGGAGTCTGTTCTTCTCAGCTGGTTAGGTGGAAGTACAAGTGACATTCTGACAGGGAGCCTGCTTGAGTCATTAGCTGGTCAAGGATCTTACTGTACAGCATGCACTAGAGATCCTAGAACCTTGCCTGGATTGGGCATATTTCTCCTTTGCACTTACTGCACTTTCCCTGGCTTCAATAGTTACACAGTCTTTGGAGCCAGAGGGGTCATTCTTAAGCTAGAGTGAATGATAGCAGAATATTCCTGGTTGTTTTTCTGCATTTGGTTGTTGTGTGGTTTTCTACATCTAAGTATGTTTGGTATTCAGACTTACATGCCCAACTTAAAGCCCTTTAGTCCATAACAGTACAATGCTTTATGACTCTCCTTTTTTAAGGAAGATTGAATTGATACACATTTTTTTATCTTAGTTGTAGAATTTGTATCTGATCTCTTAAAATTATATGAAGCTGAGAGTTCACCGGTTCTGGGACAGAAATGAGAGCAAAAAAAACCTGTTAGAAACAGCACCAGTGTTCAAACCTTTAAAAAAGTGCAAGTTACAAAGACAGCAGTGCTGCATCATTCTTCATTGTCTCTCATGATGCTGGGGATTGTTGTATTTTGTGTGCATATTGAGTCAATGTTGGCATGGACAACAATTACAAGAATAATTGTGAAATGTATTGTCTTTATTTTATCTCAAAGACTATTTGAAAACCAACATGTACACGAAAATTATTATCCTGAAAAGACATTGGAATAAAACCAGCAAATGCTGGGTTGTTATAAAATGCTCCACAGACCTTAGAGTAGAATTGAGGACAGGGAAACTCATTTTAATCTCCATCATGGTTTAACCCCAGCCATCATCTCAGCCTCATGCATTCTCTTGTTCACTCTGCCTCAGTGGGATGGGACAGAGAATGGTCATAGTGAAAGTGAGACAACTCATGGGTTGAGATAAAAAACAGTTTAATAGGTAAAGCAAAAGTCATACATACTAGCAAAGCAAGGGATTCATTCACCACTTCCCATGGGCAGGAAAGCCAGACTCCATCAGCCGTAACAGTAACTTGGGAAGACAAACAGCATCACTTTAAATATTTCCCTCCTTTCTTCTGCTTTCTCTAGCCATATATGCAGGGCACAATGCCCTGTGACATAGGATATCCTTGTGTTCAGTTGGGATCATCTGTCCTGGCTGTTTCCCCTTTCCACTCCTTGTGCACCCCCAGCCTGATCGCTGGTGGGGTGAGAGGCAGAAAAAGCCTTGACTTCATGCGAGCACTGCTCAGCAACAGCTGAAACATCCCTGTGTTACCAACACTGTGTTGGGCACAAATCCAAAATAGCACCATACAAACTATGATGGGGAAAATTAACTCTGACACAGGCAAATCCAGTACAATATCCTTGGCTGGAAACAAATAATTAAGTCAGCATTAAAGCCTGAGGCCATGAACTCTTCACAGCAGGCATTTTTGCTTTGTGCCCAGGGTACAGCAAGTAGAGCCTGGATCCTTAACAAAATAACATTAATTCTATTTATATTCAAAATAGGGAACATTGCATGTCCTATTTCTATTTTGGCTCTGAATATATAGTATAATTATGCTTTTATTAATCAGTGCTAGAAACAATCTCTTCAACATTTATTTCAAGTATAAAGTTTGCAGGGTTTTTTTTCCAGTAGAAATACTTGCTACGGTTTATTCAAGGTGAGTCTATAATGTAGACTTGTGTATTAAAATTCTTTCCTATAAGCAACGTCCAGTTTTCTTTAAAAATATATTTTTCTCTTTCTGAATAGCTTAGATAATTGATTTCTTAGTGGAGAGGTTGTCAGAAAAATAATTTGTTTGCCTTTTTACATTTCCAAGTATATGAGGTATACTGGGATAAAAAAAAAAGTTGGGATTTTTTATTTGTAAAGCATTTCTTTTGTCCATTTATTGGATTTCCTTGTTTTGTTTTTCTTTTTTTTTTATCCTGTGATGCTTTTACTAAAGGCACTATAAAAATCAAATTGACAAAACCCTAGTATGTTATAGAAGGAGGAGCAAAGTATCAGAAGAGCAGAAGAATAAAAAAATCCTCATAAGGAGAAAAATCAATAAGCTGGTGTCATTTCCTATTTGGTTGTTGTGAAACTTGCTCTTTGTGGCACAAAGGGTGTGCAAAACAAATATTTTTAAGAGCGTTGAAGAAGCTGAATACTCAAACAAAGCAGATTATTCCACAGTGTTTGTTTTCTTTGTGAAGAAGACTAGTTGGAGCAGGATGCACTGCTATTGCTCTGTCTTTTCCATTAGAGTATGCCACAGAAAGCTTTCCCTTCAGAGGGAGCTGACATAAGCAGCCAACAGCAGTGGGAATTCACTTTGCTAAAGGAAATGGCCAGATAGACTACAGCAAGCATATCTGGCTTTCTGATACGTTTTCCAGAAGTTATCTTGGAAGCTTCTGGCTTTAGGAGAAGACATGTTTAATAAAATATCTCACTTGGTCCATCCTGTGTATCACATGTTGTAGTGGCCTAGAATTGTAGAAATACATCCACTAAAACTCAGTGGGAAAACCTAAACGAATTTATTGAGATACCCCATACCAATAAAAAAAACCTGTTTTCATTGTTAGAAAGGAAGGACAAACTCAAGAAGGCAAAGGCTAAAGAAGAAGATAAAATAGGGATCTATACTCAGATCCCATTGTTTGTATAATTTTGTACACCCAGTAGCAAATAAAGGGTTCTGAGAGGCATTTCAACTTGTATGCATCAGTCCTGCAGATTAAGCAAAACCAGAATTTTAACAGGATGACTCAAACCTGCAGTGCAGTATCCTGGAAAGAGTAGTTTCAAACACACTTTGGTAATTTTTAATTAGGATGCTGACTTTGAGTGCTCAATACCTAGACAGAATAGTGATGGATGTTGGTTTTTATATGGGTCTTTCATTATAACATGATACATACCAGCTGTTTTACTTGAGTTGTGTATGTTTTCTACAAATAGTGTCTGAATACCAGAGTTCAAAACCAGGTGCTCCTTTATAGTTTCTCCTAGATTCCTTTTATAACCTGTCCCCTTGCACTGCTGCCTTTGGGTAGCCTTTGCCCTGTCCTGAATGAAGGAAGGATTGAATGCTGTGTCAAATCTGGTAGTGAGGGCAGTGCTAGAGGTCTGTGCCCTTAATCCCACTGATCCTCCTTGAAAGAATTCTTATCTTTCCTGGCAGCTTGATAACCTTTCAAGTGAGATGCAGTAAGTGAGTCTGTCATGGTTCAATGCTCACTGATAGTGAGCTCTGCCAAAAAAAAGTGTTGAGTGGCTACTAGCAAAAGGTAATGTTAATGAAGGTGGGATTAATACCATAAAGCTTCCAGGTGACCAAAAGGGACATGACTATCAGGTAAATGGCCCCTTCCTGTTAGCTCCTCTTGGCCTCCCCAAAGAATTGGCAGCATAGTGGAGGGTGACTGCTTGGCAACTGCTTATGTGTTACACCTGCTTTTTCTGCTCTGACTTCTGAGTTTGCTTTTGCCTTCTCTCTACAGCAATGAAAGGAATTATTCCAGCTTTAAAAAAACCCCCACAAAACTATAAAATTGTATTGAATTTCACACCTAACAAAAAGTTCTAGTCAGATATTCTGAATCTTCTCCTGTAATTAATTATAAGGAAGGAAAAAAATACAAGCTCTGTCAGCAGGAAGACAGGTGTATAAATGTAATCAGATGTTATGCAAACCATTTGATACATTTTTAAGTGCCAGTGGTTTGAATTCATTTGACAAGTATGTGAAATGCAAATGATCCCTCCCACACATTTTTAGAATAAATTAAAATACACTTAACATCATATTTGTTAGTCTTGTTCTAATAGGAAGCCTATGTGCTCTGAAGTGTGTATGTGTGTATTTAAATGGCATTGTTATTCCACCTGCTCTGAGCTGAATCTCAGCTGCTTTCTAACCACTGTTCCATTTTGCCTAATTCAATGGCCTTCTTCTTTTAGGACTCAGATGTTGTGTCATTAAAAGTGAGCTTTACTTTTAAGATTTTTTTACTAGGACATTTTTCTTGTGTCTTAGAGATTTTCATGTAAAGGAGTAGTCTCTTCAAACCTGGCTCATTGTTCTCCTAGAGCTCTTTGAGATCCCAGAATACGGGCTGTAAAACTGGCCAGATCCATTTGAGGATAAAGGCATAAATGTGTCCCTACAATGTCTGGCATAAATTTCAGTGTTTAATTTTCATCTCATTTTCACTCCTGCTGGTGACAGTCCTGTACACATAAAATACGTAAAATTTTATTTAGCTATCTCACAACCTCCCTCTTTCATTTTGATAAATACATTTTTCATGGACTGCATAGTTTAAATTTTTAAGGCAGCATCCCAGAGATTTTCGTTGTCAAGGTTAGGATTAAAATCTTAGTCTCTAACTTTTTTATCCCCTGCCAAATTCAGTAGACTTCATGTCCCGCAGTCTGTTAGTTTGTCCACCTTAACAGGCTTGTAATGCTTGTCCTCAAAGGAGATTTAAGCTATATTTTCTTTATTTGTACTGCACTTTGAAAGTATTAGTGACAATTATATATGACCTAGTGTTATTTTAGGGTCTCTTTTAAACCTCAATGTGTGTAAAGGGTCAGAGAGGAACATTTCTCAGTCAAAGTAAACCATTTCCATTGCATATCCTGGCTGTTGGAAAGTGTGGAAGAGAGCATCTGACAGTATATACAGTGGTAAAATAAGAAGGCACGTGAGGAAACGTGCCTAGCCAGAAGGACTTTTGATAATGAGAGAAGTAAGAGAAAATAAATCTTGAATGCTTTTGACATTGATGTACACCTATGCTTTTGTCCAAACTGAACATTATGTATTTTACTATGCAAATATTTCAAGAAAGACCTCTGGAAGAATCCCAAACTCATTCCCTGCAAGTAGATTTCTTTCCCTGTAACTTCCCACCATGTCCAAGTTCTTTAACAACATTATGACAATTAACTAATTCTGGACTGAATTTTAATTTCCTCTCCTTTTAAAATTTGTTTTAGGTGCTTAAAAACCATTACCTCTGAACTAATTCCGGACTTTTGAATTACTCTGAATTTTAATTTCCTCTCCTTTTAAAATTTGTTTTAGGTGCTTAAAAACCATTACCTCTTTTCTACCTGTTTTGGTTGTTGTATTACTATGGATGTTTTAGAAAACTGAAGTAGCAATTTTCAAACTTTGGTGCCTTTCTTAGCTCTCTTGAAATTCTTCAGAAATCTCGTATGCGTTGTTTCATATATTGAAAAAGTCATGTCATTATATTTTTTTATAAGTATATTTAAAGTGAAAGATCATCTGGATGGATTTATTACTTCATGCTTTCCAATCATGAAATCTACCTGTCTGTGTTGAGTCTAGAAAATGTTATGAAGTGAAATCTATTATTGCTTATTCTGTTTAGAACATGGTTTGTTTTATTAAATATTATGAAGATCTTTATTTTTGCCATACGAAGCCCTGATAGACATCATGACAGAGAAACTTCTAATTTAATTCAGTGTTTTGAATGCATCTTTCTTATTTTATATATCCATCTAGGTTGCTTTTACAGTTCTGTTTGATTTAGAAGCCCTTCTGAAGATCTGGTGTTTGGGTTTCACAGGATACATCAGCTCGTCTCTTCACAAGTTTGAGTTGCTGCTTGTAATTGGAACCACTCTCCATATTTATCCAGATCTCTATCACTCTCAATTTACATATTTTCAGGTATGATCAGCTACTTCTACTTTTTACCCTATATACCAAATTAAAATGTTACCCATCTACATTTCACACAAATTTCAATTTTCTCACAGTATTAACTCATTTTGATAATAACTTTAAAATAAAAAATCTCTGGTTTTATCTATGTCCATTGGGTGGATTTACAGAAAAAGCATTCTTTCTAACTTTGCTGAGAAGTCCTTTCTGTTATCGGTAACTCCCATTTCTTATCTGAGCTGCACTGTTCAGTAAGTTCTGGTTTTTTTCTCCATTGTTCTTCACTTGACCTTTTACACAGCTGTTTACAACATCACCTTCCCACAGTGTCCACCCCTACTTTCCTGACTGCTTTCCCTGAGACCTCAATTCACTTGCTGTTGTTTCTCCAAATTTTCATCTCTGTGGCAGTCACATGCTAAGCCAAATTACTGTGGGTCTTCTGAGAAAATTTCTCCAGAATCATCCTAGTCTTGGGTTTTTTAGCTCTCCAGCCATTCCTTATCTAGAGGCAGTGTGTCTATTGAGGCCCTTCTTGCATATTCACTTGGGGGAAGAGCAGGAAAGAGAGATGAGAAAAGACTGATTAATTCTGACTTATCATTCTGACTGATTCTTCTTGTCAGCCAGCCCAACCAATTCCCCATTCATCCTCCTTCAAGTGCTTAGGGTTGATCCAGTTTTGGGAGAAAGCACTGGGATTCATTATGTATTATGTTCCACAGTGCTAAAGAAAGGCTTTTTTTAAGAATATATATATTAAAGGATTCATATCTGCACATTATTCAGCAATGTGTTGGCATGGTGAATAAGTAAGACTCAATAGGGGAAAATAATAAATCATCAGACAGTGTTCTGTCAATAAATGTTAAAGTGACACATATTATAAAGATGAATACAGCATGGGGGAAGCAGTCTCCCCAAGTGTGGGTTGAAACATAATGGCCTTTTCAGATTTCTGCAAATGTCATCCTGTATTTTTTATAAATGGTTCTGCAAACCTCCTCAAGAAAGCTTTCAGGATGAAAAAAATCTATTTTGTTTTCACCAGACATAATTTGAAGACTTTAAAGTCATTATAGCTTTGATTTTGCTGTCCAAATATGTAGAATGTTGTTATTCCATGCAGCATGATGCATCTAAGGTGCAAGGAAGGATGTGTCAGGAGTATGCAATTGCACTCTTGTGTCAAAAGCACAGGAGGCATAGCTGGGAGCTCTCAGTTAAAGCAGTCAGAAAATTAGTTAGTAATTAGTTCGTTTTAATTAGGACATAGTCCACTTATGTCTGGTCGTTTCTTTGTAAGAATTTTCAGCATAAATTGTGAATGTTGGACTGAATGGATGACATCATCACTAACTCATGGGATTGAAAGTATGATTAAAATGTAGGCAGATGCTGGTAATAAGATAAGTCTTTTCTTTTTAATGGATTAAATTAATTTAGTGGAGCAGTGGTGGTGGTGTTTTTGTTTTTAATTGCACAGAGCTAGCTTCTATGACAGAAAATTTCAAGATGTGATTTTTTTTTTTCCAAAATATATGAGAGACATACTTTTTACAAACAGAAACACCTGCTACACTGAAATATTTGGGTTGTATTTTGCAATTCAAGTCCCCTAGGAGGCGAATGATTGGAAGATTGCAGCATACCTTTGAAGTCAGCATGTAAGGTACACACCATATTCCTCCACAGTTAAGTTCTGGGCAATCTAGATAACACATTTTCAAATCAACCAAGGTCAAAATGCCTTTTTCACATGAGTATGTCTTAATGTTAGGCAGATTTCCAGACATTTAGGTATTCGTGATGACAGTTTAAATGTGTTCCTTGTCAGCCAGCAAAACAGATTACTGAAAACAGAAGTCTTTCCTGACACATTCCAGGATAGCAAGCAAGAATTATTGTTTGGGTTGTCTAGTTCTCCTTGCATGCATTTCAGTTTGCATTATTCATTGGTCTATATCATTACCTTTTGCCAACACATCACTCAGTCTCTACTACATTGGCTACTGTCCACCCTCCCACCTGTCTTCCTTGCATTCACTGTGCATTCATTCAAGATGGTTTGCAAAGCCCTCTGTGAAAGACTACAGCAAAGGACTGTTATCTAGCCATATTTGTAGGTCATAAAATTAGTGGAGAAATTACAGATTTTGCATATTTTTGCAGAGATCTGTAATGAACCAGCATAAAAGGGAGATATTTAAACAGAATTTAACCTATACTGGACTGACAAGATGGTATTGTATTTGTTTTGGGGAAAATACTGCTGAGTCATTTTCTGAATAGCTGTTATCCCTTGCAGGAGATACAGCCATTATTTGTGAAAGCTGTGGTTCCTTTTTTGTATTATTAATTTTGATTTGTTTTTAATATATTTTTATATTTAATCCAAATAGTGCATCTTCTACAGCTCCTAAATATAATGCAATTTGCAATCCAATTACACAAAATGCATAAATTCATTAAATGTACTTCTGCTAGATTCAATTTGTTACCTAATGAAAATAAATGAAGAAACCAAATAGTATCAATAAGATTAGTGTATGGCTTAAAGGTCAATTAAAGTTCCCCAAAGAAAGGGGAAAAAAGTAAGGCAGATAATTGAATTTATCTAAAACACCACTTGGAATACCAACTAGTATGAAATCTTCTCCCCCCTGGGGTCTGTGTTGAAACTAGTATTGATGGGAACAGAGCTAACATTTACACCATGAGTAAATCTTGTAAGGCACCATGTTTACATTTTAATAGTACTTGGAAATCTCACTCATCTCACTATCTGCCTTGGTAGGCCGTTTCATGTACTCAGGTTATATGCAATGTAGTCATGATACCAATATGAAAGAAAGAACTTTATCTCACCTTGTGCTAATGTTGTGAAAGTTAAGCTGTCTAGTGCAACCTCTGAATCTAGGACTCTTGTTTGCCACTGAGGACGGTGACTGCTTATCCCATCTCACGTAAGGGCTCTGGTATGTTTGGAATAAGTTGCTCTCTCAAGTTGACTCTCTCTCTCTCCCACCCGCCCTTTGGTAGTTAAATCTAGATGACAGGCATATTCTGCATACCATACAAATGGGTAGGGAGGTGAGCTACATGTGAAATCCAAAGGTATACACTATTAGCAAGCTACAGGGCTACAGTGAGCTCATTGTATTAACAACTTCTGTCATTTTCTTTCCAAAAACAGCATAGTAATTGTATTTGATTTGTACATAAGGTCAGACAATAATTGCACTGTAATTCCTGCCTTTCAGTTTCAATATGATTCTTGTGGAAATCCAGGTGATACCTTGAAATAGAGAGCCTTTTTCTTCCTAAGAACTGCAGAATCTCAGTTGCCCCATATCCTGCTGTCCACTCTCTTCAGCAACTACTGTTGCTCCTACTGCCTCTTGTTGATACTGATGTTCATGTCACTGTGTCAACATCAATGGCAGAAACAGGAAAATTAGAGCTGTCAGCAGCTCTTTCAAAGTAGACTCAGCAGTGAATGGGTCAGGAGTTCCACACAAGATCAAAGTTTTGCTGCCAATACTGAGAAGTGTCAGATATGTCAGCGGCTAACAATGCTGTTGTGAGATAGTGTGTTTCTCTGATATTGAGAAACACAACCTAAAATTTCCCATGTTATATATAATATGAAATAGTAAAATATGTTAATTACCAAATTTTACTAGGTTATGTGATACATAATGCCAAACAATTTTGCTTCAAGTCACTGAAAGGGAGAGATAATCTGGGGGAGAAGATTTAGCAGTTCTTTGTATGTAACCTGGTATATGTAACCTGGTATAGCAAACATCATAAAATCAGAGAAATCTAATTTAGAAGTGGCCTTTCAAAGCCATTTCATTGAGCCTACTGCTCAAACCAGAGCTTTCGTCAAAGACTGTTCAAGAACCTGTCCATTTAGTATAAGAATGAAATTTTAACAGTGATGATAATCAAACTGGAGCCATTTACCTAGTGCTTCTGTAGATTCTCAGTTGCTTAAATCTAGACTGATGCACTTTGACTCCTGCCTGGAGGCATTCTTATGTTTGATAACACACTATAAACCTCATGTGGTTTCTAATTCCACATTACATTCATATTTAACATCTGTCCTGTGTTTTGTCTATATCTTTGTTCCTGTTGTTACCCCAAAACCAGCTTCACCCAATTGCATTTGTGTAATGACTCTTCATGATTGGTGAATTGACTACAGCCTTGGAGACCTTGGGTCCTCCCATGCCGCTACTATCATCCCATGCCTGTATGCCTCAATGCTGCTTATGTTCCTGGTTTTGTGGTTTTAACACACAACTTATCATCTATTACAAGTGGTGGCAACTTGATATTTATTAGTCTACAAGGCACAGGTCCCTTTTTGGCCATGAATGTCTGATATTTTGAAAGTTTTTGATTAATGTGATAATCAAATAATTGATACACTTGCATTTTTCTCTTCCTTTGCAGGTTCTTAGAGTAGTTCGGCTTATAAAGATTTCTCCTGCCTTGGAGGATTTTGTGTATAAGATCTTTGGACCAGGAAAAAAACTTGGAAGTTTGGTAGTATTTACTGCCAGCCTTTTAATCGTAATGTCAGCAATCAGTTTACAGATGTTTTGCTTTGTAGAAGAACTGGATAGATTTACAACCTTTCCAAGGGCAAGTATAAAAAGCACTGATTGCTCATTGCATGTCACTATTTTCTTATCATGGATATTTTCTTACCATTGATGGCAGACTTGGCAGTGTTTGGTAAGTGATTGGACTAAGTGATCTTAAAGGTCCTTCCATCCTATGATGATTCTGTGATTCTGTTGGGGTTTAACCTGACCAGTGGAGCTAAACATTACACAGCCACTTGTTCAATCCTCCCCCTGCAGTGTGATAGAGGAGAGAATCGGGGGGAAAAAAAGTAAAATTTTTGGGCTGAGATAAAGAAATTTTAGTAGGACAGAAACAGAAGGGGAGACAAGAATGATAAAAGAATTAGAATATACAAAATCCGTGGCTCACAATGCCATTGCTCACTATATGTTGGCTGATGCTCAGCAGCTTCGAGTCTGCAGCCCATAACCAGCTTTTCCCTAGTTCATATGGTGACCATGATGCCATATGGGATGGGATATCCCTTTGGTCATTTGGGGTCACCCGTCCTGGTTGTTTCCCCTCACAACCTCTTGTGCACCCTCTGCTTGTTCACTGGTGGGGTGAGAGGCAGGAAAGGCCCTGGCACTGTGCAAGCACGGTTCAGCACCAACTAAAACATCAGGGTATTATCAACATCATTCTCATCTTAAATCCAGAATATAGCACTATGCCAGCTACTAGGAAGAAAATTAGTTCTATGCCAGTCCAAATCAGGACAGGTTCTACTATACTTGCTATTACATAAGCAGTCTTCCTTTCCTTCTTAGAAACATGAAGCAGTTTATCTCCATATGTATTAATTTTAAAATGTATTTTCTACAAGTAATAGTCTTCCTGTAGTCCTTCTGTAGTGAAAACCATCTTTCCTTGTGGTAGGTATTCTATTTCTGCTGCCAAGGGAACACAGAGAAATTTTCCCATGCACTGTGATGGTGACACAGCACAGCATACAGCTTAACAGTACTCTGTCATGTTACAGGAAGAGAATTGATGTCCACAGGCATGAATATAGCCCAAGAATTTATAGAAAACATATACACATGATTTATATCTTCCTATTATGAAAGTGGTTGTTCTTGATTTGTACAGGAATGCTTGTTTTACACAGGGTTATAAAACCTGTCTGCATTGACAAAGTAAGTGTTTGCCTTTTGGGTATAAATAATGGATATTTATGGGCATTACGTTAATTCAGAACAGAACATTGAAAATCAGTGGAAATTGGAGCTAATGTATTTGTTGAAGCACACTGTTCTGCATGAAAATAGTGCAATTTCTTTAATAGTGGATTAGACTGAGTGTACATGGATTGATTCCAGTGACAATTTATTTGTTTCTGTCATTCCAGTTTGGTTATCCAATGTATCTATTTTAGTGAAAGTGCATTGGTTGGAACAATTAAATAACAATGAATAAGGCAGCCTCAAGGGTCATGTATTTAGCGAACAAAATGGCTAAACAACAATTTGTAATTATCAAGCTGAACTCGATCTACGGGAAGCTGGCCATCCAATGTGGAACAAAAAATGCCTACCCACAGGGAATAATGTAACACCATGCCTTCTATTTTGGAAAACATGCTTAGAAAAGCAGCCACTAGAATTAGATATTCAGTATCATTCATTAAATGCTGAAGAAAAAAAATGAAATAAAACTTAAGCTTTCCTAATTTAGTCAGGTCTCTAAATCAGGTGATATTACCACCATATTCTATTCTCAATCCCCATGTACAGCTTCTGAAAAAAACTGCAGGTTTCAAATCACCATGGAATTTTGTTTTGGAATTATTTATTATTTATGCAAAATGTCAGTGAAAGTCCTGAAAGAATAATTGTAGTATGATCAAAATAAGACAAGATTGCAATCACCTTCACATTTTAACTGGATAAATTGATATCAATACCTGAGAAACATCCACTTGCAATGAAAAATGGCCGATTTATATCAATACATTAGTAAAGTTTTGGATTATTTTAAGCATTTTAATCTGCTGTCATTTAAGCTTCAATAAGGGCTTCTAGCATATTGAATTTTAACAGATATATGTAAATATGTAAATTTGAACAGGTATATGTTTTAAGAGTGAGAAAATATTTTTGCCAACAAATTATACAGTGTTCCTACAAGACACGTCTTTACTGGTCTTCTATTTTATGACTCAAGTACTGGAAAAAAGAGAAGAGCTGTTAACAACAATAGAAGTGTTACTTCTATTGTTGTTAACTGCAATACTGAATTGAAATGTTTTCAGTATTTTTTCATATGATAGCCAGAAGCATGAGTCCCTCATTATTTTTTTAATGTATTCATATTCACCTTGTTATATTTGTTTCAGAAGTGTAAAATTTACAGTATGTGGTTTCTTTTTGTAGTTTTATAGTGAAGCATTCTGTATTAGGTTAAAAGCCAGTGAAAATTTCGTACTCAAAATTGTGATTGATGGTGTGAAATGCTGGCATCTCGCTGAAGGAGTGTGTCTTCCTAGCAAAGTCTGGGAGTTCTCAAATTTTCTTCCCTGAAGAAAGATCACTGAATCATTTTGCAATAAGACAATTCTTATTTTCAAAACATGACTGAAGACATGCTACATAACATATCAGATGATATTGAGTCTGCAATACCAGAATTTGATAAGATAAAGTATTAGGAGCTTACCCTCAAAGAAGAGCAAGCCTTAAATAGCCAGGATTGTTGCTGTGGGATTTTTGCAGTCAGAAATACAGGGAGGACAAGCATGATAACAAAAATGGCGACACTAAAGGCTAAATTTTGAGTTTCTACATTAAAGTGCTTTCTACATTGAAACAGACAAAACCTAAAATCATTTTGAAACTAAATGCTTTATAAGAAGGCACAGTATGGGTTTTGGAACAAATAGACCTCCTCCTTTTGCTAATGCCTCTAAATTGCATGTTTTCACATGGTTTCCTGATGAAAATCAATAGGCACAAGCTCACTGTTGCCATAGCTACTAATTTCACCCTTCTTTTGGCCATTACAACTTGCCAAATGGACTGGCTTTCTCTCTAATTCTAAGTGCAAAAATATAGATGTTTGCTTTACTGTTTTTTAACCATCTGCTATCTCTTATGTTTGAACGTCTTCTTGGGCTGCACATATTGAACCATGAGGAAGGACAAGGGTGGCTGGGCCCCCTAAGAAGGCATAGGTGTAAGGTGGCTGCTAAGAAAATTCACTGTATGGAGAACAAAACACATTGTTAGTGTCTCTGACTTCCACGCCCTGCTTTCTTTTGAAGTTTGCAGCTGTGTGCTGACTGCTCTGAACTGGTCTGAACTTACCAAGTTGGGAAGCTGCCCTTCTTTTAAATGGGTCAACACAAGATGAGAGCCAGGCCCAACTGATCACAAAAATTCCCCAGTTTTCACAAAACCAAGTGTTTGCTCCTATGCTGTGTGCTGACTGCTCTGTCTGAATTTACCAAGTTGGGAAGCTGCCCTTCTTTTAAATGGGTCAACACAAGATGAGAGCCAGGCCCAACTGATCACAAAATTTCCCCAGTTTTCACAAAACCAAGTGTTTGCTCCTAGCCTTGACCTAGGAAGAGTTTCTTATGTGAGATATTAGTTCAACCTAAGCAACACCCATTAAAAAAGATGAACACTACAGTCTTACTTCTCTGATGCAGTTAAAATCTCAGTATCACTGCCACATTTTTAGAGGATGGCTACTCTTCTTTCAGGATGTTACTGAGCCCTCGTGACTGTGTCAGGAGGAAAACATAAGTTTCTGCTGGTAGAAGGATGTTACAGTAATGTACTAAATCCCATTAACTTAATTTGCAGAAGCAATCCCTATGATTGTAGAACTGCTTCTATGAATTAGGCCAGTGGAATTTGGTCCATAAAATTTTGTGGACAAGCACGAGTTACAAGACAAGTACATTATAACTGTAAGTAGTAATTTGTGTGGCACCACCCTTGTAACAGTTGGACAAGATGTCAGAAATGGCACTTTGGCTCATATATTCTACCAAACCTTTGCCAATCTTACACTATAAATAAAAAGGTAGTTTGACTTCCATCATCAAAACAGCTCATTAAGTAATAAGGCATAAATACTGAAAGAAATTGACAGTCTTTTCTATAACACAAATTAATTCAGAAAATCACCATTTGCATAAATTTCTAAGTCTCGTCTTCACAGATGTTGATTCTGTCAGCTAGTTGCATTTCAAATTAATTTTAAAATAAACAGGGGGAGGTACACCTTTCAGCTAAAAATAACTTGCTCCAAAGAAGATTGCTTGGTGCAAAGCACATATTCATTGTGAACTGCCTTATTTACTTAAAGCTAATATTTTGAATTATACTGGAATTTAATGTCATGTTCAAATGCATATTTTATATTGAAAGGCCATTTTATAAAACTATATGCTTTACTGACAAATGCTTTGGATTGAAGATTAGATTTTTTATATTAAATTAATATCTTCTCCACATTCATCTATTATTAATTGTATTAATGATGAGTCTACAACATAGTACTGAAGGTATTTTTATAACTTGAAGAATTAAGTAGAATATATATTTTTTTTTAAGCAGTAGGCTATGGTAATTAAGTGTGATTCAGAAGAAAGGATACTGCACTAGTTCAGTTGTCCAGTCCCTCAGGTGTTTTTAAAGCCGGCAGTGGGGTGTATTATTTAATGTAGTGCCCACCTTATGCTTCAGCGAGGAGTGCCACACCGATCAGGTACGATAGCCACTGGCTCTGAGTGCAGGCAGTGACAGCTGCCTGGTTTAGCTTCAGCTCCCCATCACAAGAGGAACTTGAGACATGAGAAGCAGTGCTGAGCACTGATGGAGTCCTTGTCTTCTTCACCCTAAAACATCCCTGGCAGATCTAACGGAGGCTGAATTTTCTGCCTGTTTCATGCATGCTCAGCTGGCTACCAAAGGCCTTTCCTAAATAAAGATCCCAAATGTTTCTTTCTCTGCAGTCTTACATGGGGACCAAATGTTTTTTTAATAAGGAGAAGAGTTAGAACTAAGAGTTTGTAATTTTACGCAGTGTAGATTCTGCGCATGCAGCTGGGAGGGGGCACTCATTTGAAGGGAGGATGTGGCTGCAGGTTGGCATTGTGCTGGTTAAGGCCAAGATTACTTGCAGAAATTTAAAGCAGAGGGCACTGTGCAAATTTCAGCTCTCGTTCTTGGCCTCTCCAAATACATGACATACTAAAGACTTTAACCACCCTAAAGAATTTACAGAATAGTAGTTGCCAGCATTTTTCTCTTCTCCTTCTAGCTCATGGTAGCCTTTGTCCTCTGAGGGATCTGGATGCTCAAAAGAAAGCCTGGGACTTTACATTTGGTCAGGATGTTTCTGGTGTAGAAATTAAAGTCTTATGTTTAACTTCTCTCTGGACATGTGTGATTTCTCATTTGGATGCCTTGGTCTGCTCCATGTTCATCTCAGCTTCACTTCTCGTAATTTGGACTTGTAGGTTTAAGCATCTCTGAAAATTTGATTAGTGTGAGTTCATTCTGAAAAGCAACTGTAAAAACAGCACTCAAATTTCTTAGTCTTAACCTAGCAGGGTGTTTGTGCTTCTGTCTGCTTCAGAGTGCCACAGAACACAGCAGCAATAAGAAGACAAGTTGGACTTTGATGAGGGGGTTTTTTCTGTGACTCAGCAGGCAAATTACTTATAAAACCCTCAGCAGCCAAATGTTTGTGAGCCCTGTAACAGAGTAAAAATTCATAGTTCTTCCTCCAAATATGGCCTAGAGGCAACATGATTCAGTTTCTTTACTTTAAAATATGTATTATTTAAAGCAACCGAGGAGAAAAAGATTTAGTGCTAGGATCCTTATCTGTGGTCAGTGAAAAAATGCTTAGTATTTTCTGCCACTTTTTTTCTGCTTCCAGTGAACTTTCAAGGTAATCCTTTGGTACAGATGTGGAAATTCTCCTATCACACTGGGCACTCCAAAAAGGCAGTGTTGCAGTGTCTTTTATACAGTGCCTGTATAACAAATTTGCACTGGATTAGATTGTCCCTGCCTTACCCAGCCCCATTCCATCTCAGCATGTTTTATAACTGCAGGCCCTCCTTTCAAATTTTAAGCTGATAGCCCTTGATATACACTTGATTTCATGATACAAGTCACACCATATCCTCCTTGTACATATCATATAGTTTGAACCAGCTTCTTGTCACAAAATGTTAATGATTGTTAGACATCGGGATCTCACGTAGAGCCAAAACCAAGTGTGTGTGTGCATGTACATGGACAGTCTTCTCTAGGGTAAATTTGCTTTTACTGCAGGTGAGAAGTCACAATCTAGAGTGGACTCCCTTAAGGGTGGGGATATAACCTTAACAGTTTGGTTTAGAAGAAATATTGGAAGAAAAGCCTTAGAGAAATCAATGTTTTGTTTGTGTCTATAAACTTGAGAAAGAGCCCAAATAAAGTATTTTCCTGTGGTTTATAATAGTAATATAAATTCGAGGTCTCCCACACAGTTATTTTTGCCAGCAGCTTTAACAATTAATTAGAACCATTTCATTGTTTCCCAAGCATATAAGTTTGTATAGCTACATGTTTTCAGCTTTTCCAGCACAGGTTCTGGCTCGGGGTAAGTTGCAGTGTAGAGCTGTCTGGATACTGTTTTCTGATAGGTTTGACACGGATCCTTTTCTCTTTGTGCCATCGCATTAATGCGTTAATCTGCTGCTGCTGGGCACACTGAGCACAGATCTAATACATCCTGGTAACTGTGTTAACATTTTGAATTCTAGGAAACCTGTTAGCTGTAAGCGGCATTGTTGTTTTCAGTTTCTAATACTTTTTTTGTTATAAACAAAAAAAAAATTTTTGTTGTGTTTGCATAAACTTCAGTAAGATACCAGCTTTGATCCTTACTGTCTAGAAAGAGAATACTCTCAATGTCAGACAAAAGCAAAAGAAACTTGTGCAGTAGTTTGGCCTCATTGAGACAGTTGAGACTGTCAAGGTATTTCACTTTGATACCATACTCAGACTTCTGGTTCCTAGGCAGTGTGCATTTCTCAATGTCTGTGTAGGATGTACATCCTACAGTTACACATTGCTCATGTTGAGTTCAATTCTGGTTGGTGCTGTAGGCTCCAGCTGGGGTTTCAAAGGTGTGTGGGTTCTAGGCTTATCCGATTTTGTATTTTCCTATCACTAAATAAATAAACAGTTTGAAACATTCCCATTACTTCCTCTATTTTTGACATGTATACCTGGTCTCAATGAATTTGAAAATGTTGCAAGAATAGTTCCACAAAAAATGCTATCTACAAAATATAGAGGAAAAGTCTGGCTGAAGCAAGTGCAGGTGCAGAGACCTTCCCATGTGTTGGTTAGTCTCATATGTGGAGTGCCTCAAATGCTTCTACTATTAAGATAACATAATTTATTTTATATTTAATTATAATGCTTTATTATAGGTATATTTAAAGAGAGGAAACATAGAAGAAAAGGCATAATAAAAAATTACAGTATAATACAGTGTAATATTCAAAACAGCACTCTCTGATGCTCAGGATATTTATCCTATTTTTTCAGCCATGAAGGAAACCAAAAGGTTCTTTTTATGGGCTAATGAAGCTAGGACTTTATTAACAATTGAAGATTACAGTTCTGTCAAAGATCAAGTTATTTGTTTCTCCTTTAGTTCATAAGTAGCCTTCTACTTGGCTTTAAAAGTTAAATGCATTTGATAAGGTTTAAAAAAGCAAACCAAAACAAGTGTGTATCTCTGTTAAATCATTTTTAGGAATGTGTCAATAAAACCATATTAGTATAATTCATTAATATGTTTGCAATTTTATTTCTTGCAGGCATTCATGTCAATGTTTCAGATTCTCACACAGGAAGGATGGGTGGATGTCATGGATCAGACACTAAATGCTGTAGGACATATGTGGGCACCAGTAGTTGCTATTTATTTTATACTGTATCATCTTTTTGCTACTCTGGTAAGTTTTCACTCGCAAATGTTTTGTGCTTCATTTCATTTTGAATTACTCTCACAGCTCTTATATTAATTATTATTCTCAGCTAATTGTGATGCTCATGCCTAAAATAGCATAGGCAGCTTTTAGTTCGCAGATGTGGTAGAATAAATTTACCCTTCAGCCATGTGACACGAGGTGGTGGCCTTTGTTCTGGTGTGAGGTGCTGTTCTTAGGTCCAAGTCACACTGCCAGACTAACAATATAATTGTTATCTGCCTTGTACCTTCACAGCTCTAATGATTTCAGTGATTTTATTTGCCATGTAGAACTGGTCTCCTCAGCTTTCATTGCATTCGCTTTGCAACAGCAATTAAAGTGAGAAGTGTAAAACTTTACTATACAAACCCTTAACTAGTAATCCCTACTGTCCTGTTGCCTGATACAAAATCAATGCATGGAAAATATGTGATATAGTGTATCAAGCAATAAATTATGTTAACTAATACTACAGTTCCTGCATGCAAACAGAAATGTGGATTATGTAAATGAAACAAAAGCATGTATGTATTTTCTGTATATATTTCAAGTGTGATTATTACATTCTTTCATAGAGAAAATGGAAAGGAAAACTCTCTTTACCCTGTATCAATAAGGGCTTGTTACTTTATTTTAATACCAACACAGAGGAAATGCCGCAATGAGGAAAATAACCATTTTATACACCCTTAAATCACTCCTACTATTGCTCATTTTTTATTTTCCATTCACTGCAGATTTTGATGCGCTTAGTCTTATTTTCACTTTTTCATTCCATTTCCTTTCTTTGCTCAGATGTCTACTTACAAAAGGCACTAACTGTCTTTCTACAATCTCCACCAGCTTCTATTTACTTCTTTTACTTTACACTATATCCCATTTCACTTCTAAAGACTGAATAGTTGGACTACAATTGTGGGTGCAATGGATTCCTTCGTATGGATTGAAAACTTGACCAATTTATAAATGGCAATAAAGTGCATTTCCTGCTCTTAGAGCTGCTTAATCACATCAAAGTATAAGCCAAACAAATGTATGTATCAGAAGATATATAGGACATGGTATTTGCTCACAAGGGTCAGAAAATACAAATTTTCATGCTGGAGTGATCTTTTAAACTCCTTGGGTATTGAAGCTATAAAGCAAAAAGTAAGTGAGGTTTTGGTCGTAGATTTGAAAGCAGTTAATGGTAAGAGAATCTTATTGATGTTTTTTTGTTTCTTCATCAAGAATATTTTCTAATCAGTAATTCATTTTTACTTCTTAGATGAGTATTAAGCAAGTCCATAAAGTAAAATTGTGTCAAGTGACCTCTCTGCTAATAATTCACATCTTAACTGAGAAATAATTTAGCTGTAAGAGTAATTTTAGTATTCTGTTTTATGTTCCTTATTTTGAAAGAGTCATCTGGGACTTCTCTATTTGTTTACTGAAAGCACTGATTTTGCTAGGAGTGAAGTCACTTTTCTGCACACCATCCTCAGTCCTTTTGCAGGGAATTTGCATTTAAATACAGTCCTTGCTTTGCTCCATAAGGGTGCACTTTTGTTCTCATTCACCTATGCAAATTCTACATGAATTAAGAAACCCTTCAAAGACAACTTTGCAGAATTATCTGGGCTTACGAAATTTTGGTTTCAATTCTAAGATCTTCCTCAGACCTTGGAAGGGAAAACTATGTAGGACAGAGTTGTCTGTAGGCAAAAGATATTTAAAACAAAATAACATGGAAATGTTAAGGGAGCATAAAAATGTCTGGGCTGCTACTAAAACCAAAAAGAAGCATTCTAAGAATAAACAGTCATCAGATAATAACAAGAGTAAAGTCAAATGAAGAAATTACTTTCACCAACCAGAAAAGGGGGGACAATTAGAATTGAGAATGATAATTGCAGGCATTTGGCATAGCAGACTGTAGAGATTTGGAAAGAAATTAATAGGTTTCACATAAGAAGGCAAAGAAAAACTGAAGCTCAAAAAAGACTCACTCTCTTGGAAACAAGGACTGTAATTAGTTGAGATGGTGGCAGAGGAAGTTAAACAAATAACAAGTTTGCATTTAAGTTTGCTTTTGTGGTACATTTTCTTTTGTTCTTGTTGAAAAAAAGCAAAAAGGGAGTTAATGAAAGTCTTGCCTTGATATATATCAGTGCATGAATCAGCAAGAATGTAAGGGGTGATATATTTAATGAGTACTGTACTTCTTTTTAGCATGGAACTGAACTTCCTTAACTGGTATGCTTTGAGCAGCATGTACTGAGTATTATAGAATGAACAGGATCTCTAAAGAAGCAAAACACCATACTGTAAAATCTTAACAGAATTACAGCAAAATTCTTCATTAGCAACTAGGGATCAAAGTAGTTTTCATAAATGCTTGTTGGTCAAAAAAAATTACAGAAGTCAGAGGGTCGACAAACAATCAGAAAGTTCTACTTGGCATGGAAATTAGTATCTTAGTCCCTGACCTACTATATAAGCACGTGGCAGTGGGTTTTGGATAATAAGAGTGAGGTGAATAGCAAAAGAGACATTAAAGAGGTATACATGAATTACCGACAGAAAAAGAGAGCAAAAGAGATCACTAGTGCTGCTTCCAGCATTCATCCCGCTGGGGAGATGCTGAGCCTGGTTTCAGCAGCACCAGTCTAGCTTATGGGATGTCCAGGATCATGGAGGTGATTATCCAGCAAGCAGGTGTTGATCCATCTGTGTCGGTATGGCCACTGGGATGTTCAGGCTACTGGAGGGTGCTGCCTGGGCTTAGGGAGGAGCCTTTTCATGGACAAGTTTCTCTTTTTCTATGGCAATTAATTATCATTCACAGTCTGATCTTTCAGGCCTTTCTGGAAATGGGTTAGAGGGCTTTGGGGGTCGTTGGTGGTGCCAATCCCACCCTACAGTCCATGTCTACGCCATGCCCACGTCCATGTCAACTCTTTCTTGTGCTTGCACTGTACTGTGTCATGTTTCAGCTGGTGGAAAAGTGCTGCCCTGTCTCTGCCTCACACCCGTTCTCCATCAAAACCTTGTTCTTACTCATGGCATTTTAATACCTATAGTTCTTGATTATTACCAATGATTTTTGCCTGTCATTACTAGTAGTCCTTGGCTGGCTCCACGGCCATCCAGTTATTGATGTGTGAGACACACACATTCACCCCTTCTTCTGGCAATTGAGAGCTCAAACAGATCTTGCTTTGGACCACTGTTTATAGTATCATTAGAGAGTTGGCTTCAGTCATAGTAATTTTCCAGCCTGGCCACAATTTGAAAAACTTTCTTTGAAGGTTCAACAGAAATATTATTCCTTTTGGTTGTTTTGCAGGCAAGAAAAATATGTTTCCCAGGTTTTTGCTTAAAATGCAGGTGCTTGTTAGACACCTGTTAGTTCCTGGGAACAGACAGTGTTTCTGATAAGCTCAAGAGGGGCTTAGTCCCAGGTGCAGTTCATCCAGCCTGAGGCCTAATGAGCATTTCTCAGATCAAAGTGTGGCCTGAGTGGGATGAGAGCATGCACCACCATAGGCTATCCTGAAACTAAAGTCAACTTCTGTGGGCCTCTACATTGTGCTAGCTATTATGTATTTTATCAGAATTATGCCTTGCATTGCTGTTCTAAATGCCATCTTTACTTCCACTGTTCATAGTAGCTGGATCACTGAAAATTATATGATATATTGTTTATGTGGCACATACAATATGTCGCTTTGAATAACTGCAGGAAATTCTATATGTTGCTAAAGCCAGCTTCTTGTTAAAAGAACTTTTTTTTTTTCTTAGCACTGACATTTTTTAAATTTATGGGCCAGAGTCCTTCCTATGTCTTCTCTACCTTTATAGTTTATGGAGTAAAAGAAAATCCTGCCTTGGAATAAGGTCCACTCAACTTAGATGCATTTTAAGTTCCAAACTCCTTGCCTGGTATATTAAGCCACTTAAATTTCATCTTCTGTATAGGTAGGGAATAAATTTCCAGTGTGACAAGCAAACTTACACTTAATTTACAAGTAGTGGTGGAAAGATATGTTTGCTCTGGTTGTCACTCAGTGGTCCAAGGCCACAGAAAAATTCTAGACCTGTAACTGTTTTTAAAAATAGTTAGGATACCTTCTGGTACCCCTCTGGTATATCAGAAATTGGTGCTTGCCAGTAGAAGCTCAGTGCATTTGAGGATGTTTACATCAAACTTCAGGGACTAAGACCTTGGCAGTTGCTGGCAGCTGTTGACTTATATATGTGTACATATATTTACTGGGTGAGATAGAAGTTGTCTGATAATATGTTCTGAACAGCAGTATCCTCCCTCACCTACCATGCTACTAACTCTGTCTGCTTCTCAGCTATATCAGTCACATTTTCAGCTTCTTTGGATTCTGGTCAGCATCTGTGTGCAAGGGAAATGTAATACACTGATACACACTTTTTTTTTCTCCCTTGGATTCTTCCTCCTAGAAATATGTCTAAACAATATCTAATGTTGAGTAAATTGAGGAACTTTATTATTCTTCTTCTGTGACATGAGTTTCATATACATTTGATGCATGCAAATAATGAAGCATCTTACTTTTCTTCCAAAGTGAAGTTAGGTACTTTTCACAGAGGCACTCTGAGCATAAAGGAAGGCCATAAAGTAAATGATTGTCAGGAGACTAAAAAGTCACACCTTAATTGAAAACCACCTTAGCTTTACAAGATGATTTAGGATTTTACTTTGTGTTTCTTTTATTATTGTTTTTGTTCTTATTGTCATTGTTATTATTATTGTTGTTGTTCTTTGTTGCTATTATTTCTGATTAATTTAATTTTCTCTTCATGCAAACTACATTTTAATGAATATATTGTTAAACATATATAATTCATTGGTCATAAAACCTAGAATTTAGCATTTTTAAACTTATAATAATTGTATGGTTAGGTAAAAACCAGTTTACTTCTTGCAAAGGGACTAGCAGATATATAGTAGCAGGTGATATTCATTCAACAGATGTCAAAGGCAAGAATCTCATTTACATCAGCAGGGTTGTCATTTTTCCATGTTATTTAATAATACATCTTAAGAAAAATAAGCTTTAACAAATAATTTACAATTGTTTTGTAGATTCTACTCAGCTTGTTTGTTGCTGTTATTTTGGACAACTTGGAACTTGATGAAGATCTAAAGAAACTTAAACAAGTAAGAACATGTTTTTATTGTTCTTGAAAGTAGCTTTTTACTTTAAGGTATTTTACTTTACTGGTATTTCATCTGGCAAAAGATGGGAAGCATCTTCATCACAATGAACAAAACACTACATGTGGAAGTCAATAGCAGTATTTTGTTGGATAGCGTACTCTCACACAACCTTAAGGAAAAATTAAGATATTGTAAAAGAGATGTAGAAATTTGGTTTAGTATTCAATCAAATTCAATTTAGATACTCTTGTAATTAAAAAAAAATATCAAAATCACAGCTAGGCCATCTTTTTGCTTATAACCTAGTGAAAGATATCCCTGTCCATGCTTTCTGAGCACAGCTCCACTGCAGGCAAGGGTGATGGGAGAGGGTCCGCAGTTAGGAAGCAGTAGAGCATGCTCTGGTCGATGTGTTAGGGGAGGGCTAAAGATGCTTGAAGGAGTTAACTTGCTTGATTGATTCTCCTCATCTGGGGACCAAAGAGTCATTCTCTCATGCCTGAGACTCCAAATGTCAATCACATAAAACAAATGTAAATAGAGAATTCAGGTCGGCCTTTCTGCCCTTATGCACAAGCCACCAGAGAGGAAGGTATCCATAGCTTTTAAATAAATATATAGCTGTGCTTTAATCTGTACAAAGAAAAGCAAAATTCATCAACATTTCTCTATTTCACACATGAAATAGCATGAGCTAACACATGGGAACTTCTTCTGTAATATTTGGCTTATAGCCATCATTTGCTGCTTTTTTTCATCTTTCATGTGCATTAGCAATTGCCATAGAATTATGTTCATTCCATTATTGAAAAATAATCACCCAGGCAATTGAGATGTTTTACACTGAAGTTCTACATGACAATATTATATACATTTTTTTTTTCTTTACAGAATTCAATGCAGAAATCAATGCTGCTTTTGTTGTTGCAGTATTAAATATCCATATGCATTATAAACTTGAAATAAGTTAAAAGGACAAGTATTTTCTGCAACAATGAAACACAAATCCTGGATTTCAGTTCATGAGTTCACATAAATGAGAGATCTTCCAGATGATTTTGGGATGGTGGGACAGTCTTGAGTATGCAAAATGAGTAGGCCAAATCAAAGGCATTCATTTTCCTCTTTACCAGTCTCAAGAGGTAAAATGATCTGAAATGAAAATGGCTCAGATGTGTGATAAGCAATGTCATATTATTCTGATGATCTTACAGGAAATTTTTCACGGTGTCTGCATGAGTTAGGAGCACAAATCAATTTTCCAAAGTGAAGTGCTTGAGATGTGAAATCCAGTGGCTTTTGTGTGAAACATCTTTGATTCATAAACCACTTTAAAAGTCGACACCTTTGCCTGTTAAATGGCAGCAGCATGGCTTTGTGCTTTAGCCGCCTGCTTTGGAAGTGGTGAACAAAAACCAATAATGAGAGACCACCACTAGCAATGCTTGCTACATTTCCGTCTGAAATTTTATTAGCCTGGTAGGAATTCTGTCTCTGTGATAGCAATAGAGAACACTTAAATGCAAGACATAAATATATATTTTTTTTTAAATTTCTCAACTTCGTAGCTTTGAGACTGTAGCAGTATAACTACATCAGAGTGGTGCTGGGCCAGAACAAACTGCTGCCCCAGCCACCAGACCTTCTAGCTACCATGCCACTCCATGACCCAAGAGGGGATCTAACCAGCACTTTGCCATTGGGAATACCAGTTGGGTTGGCTGGCATAATGGTATACGGGTTCTACGTACATTATAATGCATATTATACACCATTCTGATGCATGAAAATGTCCAAGGTGGCTGATGCTGGTTCATTTGTACTTATGTTTTTGAAATGTTTTCTTGAACAGTAGTGTCTTCTCATAGAGTATTAGTCAGTTCCATTGAATGCATTCCCTTCTGGTATTTTATGCAAACAAATGAATATTGTACAAAGTGTTGCATATTTTTAAAATGCCTAAGGTGAAAAGAGGCAAGTTTCTGGAGCTCAGTGATATGAGGTTTCTGGAATGAATGTACAACTGCTTAAGTGTGTAGAACAGAAAAGGTTTCCTGAGGGGTAAATACGATGGTATCACAGGTTCAGTGCTGATGGTGACTGGTGGTGACTGTGCTGAAATATTGCTTGTCTTATCTCAGAAGATAAAGCAAGAAAGAGTTTTCTTAATTGAATGATATTTTGAATTTCCAATTAAAAATTACTTTAAGAAGAAGCAGGATTTTTAAGGTAATTGTTATGTTCTAATCAAGACCATTTCTATTAAAAAAAAAATCTGTATTGCTGCGCAGAAAAATTTTTGAAATCTATAATTAAAAGATGAGTGGCATTCTAAGAGAAAAGTCAAATAATTCAAGCGGTTAATGTAAAAGACATTCATTGGTTGAAAATTATGAAATTGTAATGCTCTCCATCCTTAGGGATGTGTGTTTTTCCCTGCCTTTATGGGCTGTAAAGCTCAAGTCCCAGGGCATTTTCAGATGATGAAACACTGAATGAACACTTTCTAGGAAGGAAGGAGAATATATCTGTGCCAGAAATCACACCTGCATAGTAATCTCTTTTGAGCTGTGCTCTTCTTAGTTATGACTTAATTTCTTTTCTGGAACTTGATAAGAAAAATTTTATTACTTAACTTTCAGATTATTAGTAAAGGACTAATTAGATCATATTTGCAGTGTACTCTACAATGTAAAATAATATGTAAACACTTGGAATTCATGTTCCTTCAGTAAACGTATTTAAATATTAATAAATAAGAGCAAAAATGCATTAAAAGACTAGGAGATTCTAAGTAAGATTAGAATATAATTTATTTATGAGAATGTAAACCTTTAGAATTAAATATGCCAGTGCAAATTTAGTTAAGGATATACATCATGATTCAGTTTTTAATTACCACATTACATAATATTAATTCCAAAAGTAATGTCTCAGTGCAAAGAGTAGATAGAGCTCATTTTAATAAGCCACTAGTCCATTTATTGTACAGTGTGTGATCCTGTGCATTATTTATTGCACAGTATTCAGGCTTTACTACAAAGACAAAACTACTAATCTCCTTTCTGTTTTTTTTATGGTACCACTCATAAGTATGTAGAACAAACATAAACCTTGTGAAAGATTAATTTACGTGATTTACTTAGCAGCACAGATACACATAAGAATAGAATCTTCTTTTCCAAGACACCATTCAGCTTGTTTAAGAAAAGAATCATTCTCTGTATCCTTATAGCTCTAATTATTTGCAATGCATCTCCCAGCCTCTGCCACATCTCATCCTCTTGTCCATGTCTGCCATCATAGCTCAAGTGGAAAGTGTTTGTGCTATAGCTCATAGTCACCATCTAGCTGTGCAATAAACTTCATCCTCTGAAGTGATCCAGGCTGACCCTAACACGCTACTGAGCCTCCAGGTATGACACTGATCCTGCTCATCTTGCCATGAGGCCCTTTCCTCTGGTGTTCAGTACATCAGTTATACAGATGATATCGAACTTAGGCACAAGAAATCTATCAGGTACAATCCTGGCTTCCTTCTCATCTATGCCTGTCTTCTCCACACTCTTCCTAAACCATTGTCACAAAGTTAAAAAAGAACCTGAGAGGATTTCTTTGATGTCTTCTGCCTTTTGTGATAAAGCGTTGACTTTCTTTTTAGAAATTCATCCCCCTTAACAGATTTTGAAGCATGACTTTCTCTTGCAGCAGCTGTTTTAACTTTTCCCATTTTATTTTCCACATATTTGCTGATTCCATTGCTACATATTTTTATCAATTTGCCTAGATATGAAGTCAGACTGATTAGGTTCTCACTTCTCATGCTCTACCCTGAATCCCTCTTTTAAAGTTACTCACATTTGCCACTTTCCTTTCCTCTCATTCTGGAGTTTATTTAGGTTACAAATTATCTACCACTGCTGTATGTCAACCTTGCTATCTCTGAGATCCTTTAGAAGTCTTGAGGGAGTGCTATCAGGTGTTAGGGAGTAACAAATTGACCTTGTGTCAGTTATCTTCCAAAAACTTTTCTCCTGACATTTTTGTAGATCAGTCTTTGGCACTGTTTTGGGACTTCTTTGACCCTGTCTGTGGCCAACAGTTATTTTAATTTCTTGCTTTGGTTTTACTTTTCAGAACACACTCAATTAATACTCTGTTGCTCTTTTAGACTTCCTGCTTTCCTTATGTCCTTAAAAGCTTTCTTATTAGAGTTTATTTCTTTAGAAACTATTCCCGCAAAGTCTTTAATGATCTGCCATTATTTTTATACCAAAAAAGTGCTAAAATTTATGTTAAGGTTTTGTTTTATCTAATCTTTGCTTGGCAGATGGCTTTCTTTTCTAAAACATTCATTTACTTTTAAGTCTTCTTTGAACTCAATTTGACATTGCTGGTCTTGTTGACCTTCTTGGAGTTTTTTCTGTAGCTGATAGATAAAACAGGATATTTCTGCTAATACAACAGGATATTTAAAACTACTCCATACACCGCCCCCCCATCCCAGTTTCTGTCATTTGTCCATTCCTTTCAATTTCTTTTCAACAGCTTTATGATTTTAAGTAATTTTTAAATTTAAATTCAGTGTAATAGATTTGACCTTTTACTTGTAAAATAAGATCTGAATATAAGACCATTATCACTGTTACAGAAGGATATTTATATAATGAAATAGATTTTCCTCAGTACTAAATGAGACACTTCTTCACTTAGGTGTTCTCTGGCTATATAAGTCATCAAGGAGTCACTTATGAGTAAAAAGTTAATATCTTTCTTATTCCCTTTCCTAAACATACATGAAGGTAAATAAAGGCATCCCAATGTTATTACTGCTTGTCTTTTGGCTTTGAATACTATTTTGCATTTTGAAATTACTTTATAATCCTCATTTACACTTGTGCAGAATATTTCTTCCAGTTCAAGACACAGTTTCAGTGCATGTGGGTCCTGTGATGGTTTTATATGCATTGACCTTATTCACTGCAATGACTGAAGAAATTCTGTAACATATGGCACCAGTCTTTCACTCTCCACCTGGATAATACATTGCCTGTTCTGCATAGTCTGATTCTGTAGCATTATACTGCCTGTTACTTCTAGCAAGTTTCTGAGGTGTGTTTTGTGTCAACATTTTGGGAGCTTTAATAACAGAAATTCTAATGCAACTATGGGATTTTTAAAAGTTTTATTATTAATATAAAAGCCTGTGTAGGTATTATTCTTGTCTAGTTTTATGCCCTCTCCTTAATAAGGCTTTATTTTTTATGGGTTTTTTTGTTTCCTATCAGAATTTTATAAACCTTTAGGCTTCCCATAGCTTCATTCTATATGAAGAAAGTCATGTTTGCCTTGTTGACTACTCCATTCTGGGATTACTCCTTTAATAGCTTTTCCAGCCAGTGAAGTTCCTTAAAGATTTTATGAAAGTTTGAACACCTGGGTAGAATTCACCTCATTTCACCAGTATATTATAACATTGTATGTGCAGTTTGAAATATTCATGTGGATTTCCTTCTCTAGTCACTGAAGAATAGCAGATTCTTTTGGAGGGCAATTTTGAGAGACATATATTTTTTTTGTAGGGCAGCTACAGGAAAATTTGAAGCCAGCTCCAAGCCACCCTCACTGTATGAACTCTCTTTCCTTCATCTGGACCATAATCTATGGTTTACAGCAATGAAACCTTTATGGCATTGCTGCTCAAGTACATATCCCACTTTTCCTGGGAAAGCAGACAGGAACAAAAACTAGTCTGTCTTTGATCTGTTCTTATATCTCAGAACCCTTTGGCTGATCCTTGTCAGAAAAAGGGTACTGGACAGATGGAGCTTTGATCTAACCTAGTGCACTCGTAGTGTTTCATAATCTGAACTGGATTTCAGAAAAAAAATTGCAGGTAGCATAAAGATAAACCCATTGTTGGCTAAAACCATGTGCATGGTCATTTTACTGTTTTATAATTCTACAAGGGAAAGAACAAGCATCTCAAGCATATCTGAGCATGAGCCATGGTCTGACTTCCTTGACCGTGTAATCTTACCTCTGTAATCTTATTTCCTGAAATTCCACCATGAAATATAGGTATTTTTTTATATCTATAAATAATTCTAACATTAAAATATAAAAATTTCCTTTGTTTACTTTATGCTTGTGATAACAAACCAAACTTACCTCACTAACTTCAGAGGGTTTATCTTAGAATTTGTGTCAGACAAGATTATTGTGTCCCTATTTTCCTACTGGAAAATCAAAGATGAAGTGACATCCTTGGGTTCATACACAAATTCCCACTATGATGACGAATCAAAAAAAGTCATGTTTAGGTCTTAGGCCCCTTGAGTCAATCAGGAACATACATCCACTTTTAATTTGTTGAAATCTCACATAAGTATAATTCTCTGCTTCAAAGAGAAAATCCCTTAAGGAAGATCAGATTTCTGTCATGTCACACATGTGCTGTCTGTGCTCACTAGTGCACACTTACAACATTAGTACAGATGGCATCCATTACTAAAAATATTTTCCCCTTGCCTTACTTCCTGGCAACAGAAATTCTTGGAGGAGTAAACAGCAATATGTAGTAGGGACATTTCTTTTTCTAATTTGATTCAATTCTCATACTCACCAACGAAGGTGCTTGTCATATGTACATGTTCCTTTCCCTCCAGTTCTGCTTCACACCATGAAATACATAGAATATTTTTTTCTCTTAAATTCATATCAAAGCAGCAAGTGCTTTGAGATACATATATATATATATATGTGTGTGTGTGTGTGTGGTATATATAGGTGTATATATACCTATATATCATGGTATGTATCTATTTCTACATATAGTATACATATATATTTTTTTAAACTAGCTGCCTTTAGAATTATATTTGAAAAATAACAGATTTTTACCATGTTCATTTTCTCTCTTAAATCTCACTTTTAACTCTTTGATGTTGAAAACAGAAATTTTTATTAAAAAGCTTGGAGATAATGATAGATTCTTTTCTGCTTTTGTCTGTGGAGATAGGTTCTTGTTTTCAACAGTGTTTAATGTCTGAACACTTCAATTTGATGCCAGTGGTTCAGAGTCACATTTTGAGATGCTTAGAAGCTTTGGAAAAAAGAGGCAGTCAAGCAAACTTTAGAGGTCTTTGCAAAGCTTTTACAGAAAGAGCTTAAAAGAAATAAAAGGAATCCATTAGGCAATCTGTCTCATGAGAGGGAGCAGTTACAGTAGAATAAAGTAAATTAGGATTTGAGTGCCATCAACAATGGCAGAGCTACCATGGCATCTGATTCTATAATGCTTAGAGGTTTTTGGTGCTGGTAGTGGTGGTGGTGATGGTGATGGGGCAATGTGGAAGTCTGTACTGGAATCTACTGCCACCTAATTGTCCAGAATATGGCACCAGAGGATACACATCTTTAACAAGAATTTTAAAAACCTAATAAATATTTATGTGTTAATCCCTCTTTCTACTCTATTTTTTCTGTTCTTGTTGTCAGGAAAACATAGCAATTAATCCTTTTTTGTTCAGCAGCCTACTATCTAAAGGGGGAGAGTATCTGATTTCAGAACATTGGTAAAGATAATTCTGGCACATATATTCTAAATATGAATTTGACACTACTTCCATTTTATGCAAGATCACGTAAGTGGAATTTTGTTTAATTTTAGTCAAGACAAAACAAGTCAGTCTCTAAAGAGATAGTGATGATTCCTTCTTCATTTTTCTCTAAAGTGCATAGAAGGATAGAATAGAAGAAAGAAGAATAGAAGCTTCAAATCAAATATTTATATTGAGTAGAATAAATTATTTTTTATTGTTTCATGACTGATCTCCACAGTGTCCTGTTGATTTTTGAAAACTCATATATACTTATTTGCTTATAGAGTTGGAATTTTTATTAACTAAAGCAGTATTTATATGCCAAGCAATCCAAACTTACATCCCCTGTGCAAACATAATTTTTTTTACTGTGATTCCTATAATATTCAGCTTTGCTTGTCTCTAAGCTGAAGAGAAGAAGCACAATTTGTACTTTTGATCCCAAATTCACATGCAATCATTTGTTGATTTTGCAATTAGCACTTTGATTCCAGTGTCTGTGCTTTTTGCTAACTCAGAGCAGCTAGATTCACGTTTTTAATCCATGTAAGAGAAATGTCCCAAGAGTAAAAAACTTTATGCACATAAATGCAATTATTTATAAGAAAGAAGATTGCCTTCTGACATACACAGAAAAAAATAAATCGTTATAATACTGTATGCTTATGCAGTAAGCATCATAACCAAAGTTTTAGTGTTTTTATATTTAATCCAGTCTCAAGAGTTTAGAAGCAACTGTCTTCAAGTTTTTGAACACTTATATTCAAGGAAAAAAATTCTCATTCATCTAGATAAAGGTTGGCATTTTCTAAAGTGTCAAGGGACAGGATTCATGTCACTTTGTTAACCATGCAAAAAGTTAGGCATGTAGCTAAGCTAGTCATCTGCACTTGCCTGTAGTCATAGTTACCCTCCAGGGAATGATTCATCCCATCCAAGTAGGGTGCTCTCTTTTTTCTGGGGAGTCTAGACAGTTAATTAGGCAAAATGCCTGATTTTCAGTGGATAACATTAAACGACATAAATATCCAAGTTTAATGAATTAGGAACCTGTGTTTCATTGGCATTTAATCATATGGGTGCTTTCACATTAATGAAGCCAAAAATCATAGTGTGTAACAGCAGGCACCTTACTGAAGTGCCTAGGCTGGGATCCTAATTTAGGTTAGGGACTTAGATGATAATGACAACAAAGGATAAAAGTCAGCATTCAAAGCTGGTCATCTCTCTTCACTCACAGCAGAAAACAAAGCTTGCATTTGTGAATTTGGGTTCATAAAATAGCAGGTCCCTGGCATTAGCACTTTAGTTCATTTTTTAAGGGAACGTGGCACAAATTTGACAGGATCTTTGTAGAGGTTCCTGACCTCCACCTGAGTTGGTTCAGAAGGCAGTGCAGGTCCTGTCTCACTTGTGGAGCAAAAGGTATGCTGAGAGGCAAAAGCAGAGTGGTCTGTGTGAAACCAGACATTCACCATTTGCTATGGGAATAGGTCAGAAATGTTGCTGTTGCACATTTTAATGTATCCTACTAAGACTTTGTAGTTATGTTTGGTCTTAAAAGACAAAGATACAAATAATTGCTTCCCTAGAGAATGAGGCTCTCACTACTCTGCCAGTGATGTTGAGGATATCCATCTTATATTCTCTGCAATGATATGTTAACAAGGGTTGCTGCATTGATACCAAGATACTGGAATTCCTTTTTTTTGTATTTACTGTGTTGTTCCAGTATTATTCTTGCCCGTGTGTTTATCACCTTTCTCCACTCACCACCATTATGATTCCCATTTTCTCAGCTACTGCTCTTTTTCTTTCACATGCAGAAAAGAATAACCTTTTATAAGTGTTTCTGTGTCCCAGGCGTATACTTATTGCTGAAATTCATGATGTGAGACAAAGTTTTCACACAAACTGGGTTTCCAACATGAAAGTCACACCAAGATAAAGAGATAAAAATGTTTTAATAGTGCTTTCCAGAATAAAATACAGAAGTCAGGTGTGCAACCTAATATTCTATTAGCTATTTTGTCTCTTGCACTCATAGCATCTTTCTGCTTTCAGTGCTTGGGACAGTTGCAGATTTTAACTCATTTTTAGGTTTGGGGTTTTTTTGTTGTTGTTGTTCTGTTGACATTAGATACCAGTAAAAGAAGGCCTAGGTTTTACTACTGATCTCTTGAGTATACATTCATGATGATTGGTGGAGCAGTCATCCTGTATATCTATGCATTTTCTTTTTTTTTTTTTTTTTTTTTTTTTTCCTTTTTTCAGTATTTCTAGATACTAAGCTGTGAAATTTGGTTTCTATACATTCTTGCCCTTCAGATATTCATAACTTCTTCATGTAAAGCAGTTATAACAACTGAAACAGTGAAAATACATGCTATTTTTTTATTTCTCTAGTGAAAATACATGCTATTTTTGTAACTTCTGCTAGATGCTCCTGCTGCTGCCTTTTGATATGATTGTCTGTAGAACAAAGGGAGCAACCTTAACTAAGTGCACTGCTTATTTTTCTTTAACTTTTAACTCTGAGCTTCTAAGAATAAATATTTCTTCATTCATGCATTAGTTTTTATCAAGAAGTCTTCATAATTAAGCCCCTGTGAGAGCCTTACAGAGGTGAGGGCTAACAGAAAGGTGTCTTCAGCAGAATGGGTCATAGTAAGAGGATAAGTTAAAATCTCACTGTCAGCCAAACTGAAGTCCATGTTCTCCAGTACCATGAGTGAGGTCAAGGTCTGCCTAACCTTGGTTCTGGTAGGAGAAGAAAGCTTGTCTGCTATGAAAGATAATTGAATGTATAATTCTGGCATCATGGGATGCCAGAAGCAGTACAAAAATAAAAGCTTTTTATTAATGTGGATTTAGGAGTTGAGAAAATATAATCAAGCTGTTTGCAGTGACTCTAGGAACTGAAACTGTTAATGGTGTCTGTTATTTTTAATATGTGAATTGTGATACCAACAGATCTGCATCAAGCTTCTCTAAAAAGCCTTCTTGATGCCAGAAGAAAATTATTTTCTGGTTAAGTTCTAGGAGGTCAAATTTTCAGAGCTCATTTGTGGAAGCTGCAGCTTTTATAAGAGTTCAGGAGTTGTAACAGATTTTCTCCATGAGAGCCATGATGTGATTTACATTTATATCTGGCACCACTCATATTTTCTTTTTGTTTCGAATGTGTTTGCCTTGAAAAACTGACTTGAAAGCCTGTAATGCACTTATGTATTAGTGAAGATAAGTGGAAAAAAATACTTGTGGAAACTTGTTGGAACATGCAATTTGTGAGATGGTAAGAATTTCAACAGATACCTTTTTAAGATGTGACTAGGAATGCATATTTTTATGCATATGTGTGGGAATTTCCTTGGCTCTCCCTAAGTTTACAGTAATGTGACAATTTTGACTAAACAATGAGCAGGGGCAGGAGAAAGTCCTAAGATCATTCACAGTGAGAATCATTAGGGTTGGAAGATCATCTTGTCCAAGCCCCTCGCCAGGGTAAAAATGTAAAGAGTCTTAATATTTTTCTTCTAAAACATAGAAAAAAAACTCTGAATCAGATATATTTTGGTTATACAGTCAGTGCCTTGGGGTAGTTAAAAAGCTTGCAATGTGCTACATTCCATTCTGCACTAAAAATAATGTGAATTCAGGGAGGATGAGGTACCCTCTAGGCAGTAGTATAAGCAATTATGTTCAGAGCAAAAAAGCACTGATCAAAATGTCAGGACAAGCTCTTCCTTCTGCAGTTGTTTCCATGTTCTTTGAAAAGAGTATAAGAAATTTTAGACCTCCTGAGTGTACTTGAAGATGCTTGTTTTTCTAGTCTATGCATCTGATTATCATATACTAAAGGTATATTTTGGGTCTGTTTACCATAAGTATATAGTATATATTTTTGCTCTCTAATACAAGCAGCCTGTGATTTTGGAACTACACAGACATACACATATGTGCCAACCATTTCAGGTCCTGCAAATGCCTTTGGTACACATGCATATGTCAATGCAGGTGTGCACACATGCACCCACACACAACAAATTTGTCAAATATACAGAGTTTTTCAAAGTCATTGATTTTTATGGTTTACAGAACAACAACAGATCCCTTTTAAAATCATGACAATTTTATGAATATATTCCCAAATCTTGAAAAGGTATGTTTATGCCTTGTATTCTTCTTTAAAACAAAATCCTTAAATCCTTAACATCTCCAATAGTGCTTCTAATGAGCTTCCTTCTGTTTAGCACTTATTTTCCTCCCATTGAGCATGTCTTTAATCCCACAATATTATTTTATCCATTTTCAGCAATGAAATCATATGGAGTAACTACGTATCTTGTTTGTATTGGCAGTGGATTGTCCTGCTAAAGACTTTTATTTTGGTAACCCAAGTGTACTGTGTTTGTATGTAAATCCTTTCAGACCTCTACCTTAAAATTACTTCTCCTTAAGTATGGTGTTGCTTGGTATTCAACATGATGGTCACTGACATCAGAGGAAAGCCTCACATCCTAGTAGCCCATAGCTTTATGCCTCTCTAATAGCTCCAATTGTATCACTAAATCACAGGCTCTTCTGAGCTAGAAAGGGTTCACAAGGATCATCGAGTCCCACAGAGAACAGCCCATGGTGGGATTGACCCTGCAGCCTTAGCATTATTGCACTGTGCTCTAGCACTATCAGTGTCACCTGAAAGTAGAACCAAGGTGTTAACAATTGCTTGGCGGTTCCTTGTGACCAGTGATTGGTAGAATTTTACCATATACCTTTCTGGTTAAAAAAAATCGTGCCAAATACCAATACAAAAATTTATTATGACACTTACTGAGGAAGAATCTCTAGGCTTGGAATAAACCAACAGGCCTGCTGGACAAAAACAAAGGTCTTCCTGGAGCAATGGATAGTTCCTGACAGTGGCCAGAAAAATATGTTTAGGAACTAACACAAGAAAAGGAAAATCACAGAGTGATATTTCTTTCTCTGGTGATATTTCATACTTGAATGATAGTCAGCTTCCAGGAACATGGGAACTTCCAGTGTCCAACATGGTGTGTCTTTGTCAAGTAGTTCTTGATGGATTTTTTCTTGCCTGTCTGTTAAATCAATTTTTTAAAATGTATATATTCTAGCATTTACTATCTTCAGTAGCAAAGATAAATTTAACAATGTACCTTTTGAAAAGATATTTCTTTTTCAGCTAATGAGCCTTCCACTTGATTTTTTCATTTGATGCCCTCTAGCCTGTGATGTTCAGTCATTCCAGTCAAATGCTTCTTCAGTGCTCTTTCCTACAGTGTCTGTTATTACTTCCTGTGTTGTCTGCCTTTGTGCACCTGTACATTTAGCTTTAGAATCAAAACAAAGTTTCTTTTCACTGGGAAACTCTATTTTAAGTCATCTCCTTTTGCAAGAAAATTTGGCAGTTAAACTAACACATCTTGGAAAAAGCAATGTTTCATATTTCTTACAAACCTTCTCTTTTATTGCTCTTTCTTCAAAGCAAATAAGTCAGAATGTGAAATTACTAGGATAGAATTTCTGTAACATCTTTTCTTGAAAGTTTTATTGTTTTATTTTTAACAAGAATTCAAAATACCTAGTCCATAATAGAAAAAGTACCAGGAAGTCCTGTCTCCCTGCATGCAGCTAGCTTGCTGGTGCTTTACTGGTCTCGTTTTTCATGGATTTAATTTTTTGCTTTCCCTTTGTCTTCACTTGCTCTCCTCAGATCTCTTTTCTGGTGAGGCAGCTTAGTATTGGAAAGCAAGATGTTTATAGGAGAACTACAGGCCATCCAGATACAGTCCTTATTCATTCAGAAGATAGTTCTGATGTTACTCCTGTTAATATCAATGAGTTTTAATATCCTGGTAATGCCAATATAATTTTAACAGACCTATGAACAACTCTTTTATTCAGTGAGGAGCAAAACTTTGCTCACACTTTATGACCCAGTTTTATTTACAGTGTGAAGGAGCTTTTCTTCCCCTCTGCTCCCTTCTCCCCCGATCCTTATTAAGTAGAACCAGAGCACATAGTTCACCACTGCTTCTAATTGATACCACAATGACAGGTCAAACAGTGGTAATTGGCTTTTCAAGCACATGGCTTCAAAAGCTATGTTGAGTGGTACCTCAGAAGTGACATTTTGTCTATCAGTAGAGGAGGAGTTGGAAAAGACAGGGTTTGGGATGCTGAACACGTTTGGTCAGAATACATTGCCAAAGCCCTTTGCCTTTCACCCAGCACCTCCAGGCATTCAGAATATCCAGGAAGACACCACTGACAATTTCAGCAGTTGCATCACTTCCAAATTTTGTGTGCTGAGGCTTCAGCATTAAAGTGGGAGTTTCAGCATAGCGATTTTTCATGAACATATTGTGTGAACAAGGTGTTATAATTGGTGTATCTAATTTAACCACATTTGGCATAAAATTTTATATATGTGAAGTTGTGTGTGAAAATCAAGGAGCTTTTTTAAGCCTAGTTAGAGTTACTTGTCTCCAGAGCATTTTTATTCTGAGAGCAGTGCTTGAGGTAATTCTAAATGGGAAATAACTATAAAATGGAATAAAAATGAAAAATTACCTTTTCATTATATCTGATTCCATGTGAATGGATTTTTAACAAGTTCCAGGGAAGATAAGTGTCAAGCGCATTTCATTAACCAATGAAAAGTACAGTGATGGTTCCACACTGGATTTTATGTACTACATAAAATGCATAAAATCCTTCTTTTCATCTTAGAGGGAAGACAGAATTTTCACAAAATTCATGTTCGTTCCCCATTCCTGGGACATATGCAGAACACTTAAATAGGCATTATTTCAAAAGTAGAAAGCTTTACAGAGACTGTGTCCATTTCTGGAAGACAAGGCAACCTTTCCAGACTGGAAAATAAGGTCATCTGGAAAACTACTCATGCTAGACTATTTCTTCTTTAATAACTAAGAAAGTTTTGAAAGTCCCCTCACGGCTGTAACTTCAAGACACCAGTGTTGTTTGAATTTTTTTTCTACCTCACCGCATCTGTCACCTTTTTTAAAAACAGCATCAATAGATCACAAATTCTGGGTGATATGTATTATTCATAATGGTGAAATAAACACATAAGTATTAATTCAGAGGTTCCCAATTCCTGGTATATGCAATCTGCCAAAAAAAAAAATCAAAAAATCAAGAGGGTTTCTCATGGAGGAAGTTTTTATGGTATAAAATAGAGACCTTTCAATAGTCTAACCAAGAATCATATTTAAAGCACACATTTTTTCAAGGAGGAGGGATGAGAGTTGTGTTTGCTGTGAAGGTGGGAATAGCAGTAACAAAAATGTAAATGTAAGCTTCATGTATATCACCAGGGAATAAAATGCTTACCTAGCTTTTATATCACCAGGAACTCATTTAATCTTTTTGTTTTATTTAGTCGATATCAAAGGAAAATGCAAGTGCTTGTCAGGGCACATAAGTGATTCTAGATGCTCTATCCTCTGAATTAAGGGGTAGTCCTGCAGCAGTTTGGAATGAAGGGTTTATGTAGCATTGATGGTTATTTCGATAGCAGTTGGATTCATGAAATCCATGCTGAGTTTGCCTTTGTGCCCTCTGTGTCACAGAGGTCTGCATTGTGTTTTAGACCCTTAGGAGCCTGTGAATCTATGCACTTATGTACACATTGTAATTAACTTTTGCATTCTTGAAAAAAAAAATAGAGGCCTGGCCTCTGCATGAGGTTTAATTCCTGCTTTATTAAAAAGAATTAGCAGCTTAGAAGAGCTGATTAATTATATTTTTACTGTATTTTTTTGAAACCTGAGTCTAAGACAGACACTTCTTTTCCACTTAGAATTCAGAGGACTTCTCCTCCTATAGTTCCTCAAGAATGGACCAGGCACTCTTTTAAAAATGTGACAGAAGATGAGGAAGCCTGCAGGGATTTCCTGCATAATATCCAGTGAGTGGGAGCACTATTTCGGAATGAAGGGAGAATTCTTACACATATCTTTCTCTTTAAAGGAACAGTCCATAACCACAAGGACACAAAGAAAACAATCTCCATCTCTTGTGAAAGGGAATAACAGCACGCGGGAGTCTAGCCCTGGCTAAAATTTCATCAGCAAACTTGTGTGGGAGAAAGGGCAGCCTGTAACATCAAATCATTTCTGTTTTTATCTTGCCCAGCCATGAAGGTTTCTGAAGTAGTTTGAATCAGTCTTTGTGACCTCCCAATTATCACTTGTATAGGTTTGTCTCTACGTGTCCTTTAGTAAAATAAATCTTCTGTCTGAATTTCTGTACTGGAAAAACACTGTGTAACTGTAATGAATCTAAAACTCAGGCCACTTATGTCAAGTTAAATGTTCTGCCTCTAGTTCAAAATGAGCAACCAACCATCCATAAAAAGGCAAGGGGCAGCTAATTTGTGCGAAGACAAAGTCTCTCCTCTTTAAAGAAATGTCCTGAATTTTGGCCTCAGCTACATCTGTGAATTTTTTCTCAACTTCAGTTACATTTTCTAAGTAAGGATATTTGATTGTAAAAATTACTCCACTATGTGGATGGCAAATACTCAGATCTAAGTTGTATTCATTATCTTCTCAGAGAATCTAATAGAGCCCAGTAATGATTTGGAAAAAAAGTAGAAGTTCTTAAGAGATGAGGTATGCCTATGCACAACAGTAAAACTGAAGAGCATAATTATCTGTTGTCCTGCAGTTCATTTGCTATCAGCAAATCATAGAATCACATAAAAGTCTGTGCTGGAAGGGACTTCTGAAGAACACCTGGTCCAACTTGTATTGAGAGCAGGCCATTAGATGAGATTACCCTGAGTCCTATCAGATCAGCTCCTGGACATCTCCAGTGATAAAATTTACTTGGCTTGTCTAGGCAACTCATTCCAGTGGTTGTCTTCATAGTGAAGAATTGCTTTGTTCTAACTAAAGAGACTCTTTATCATTAAGCAAATGGCTTATTCTTTGCTTCCTGTCATGTGACCAGGTATCTTTGTGAAGAGTGTTCCTTTATATTCTCTAGAACTACATTACAGAAGAAATTTCCATGGCCCCTCCACAGACCCTCTCCAAAGTGGCAATCCCAAAGAAATCAAATTGCATGGAGATCACATCAAGTGTACAGCTACATGAATATTTAGCTGAATACATTCAAGGAAACAAATGCACATGATAGTGGTGTTTATAATAAAAGCACTTAGGAAAAAAACAGTTTTAAATAAGTACTGTGCACTGTGGTTGATGTTTGCTTACTCCTGTGAATAAAAGCAAGAATAATGAACTCATTGTCACATTTCCTACTTATGTAAGTGGATTTTTACGAATATTTATCTGGTGTTTCATCTGAATTGTGTTCCATTTAGGTTTCAAATGAAACATTCTTGTCCTAACTACATACAGTAGGTCATATTTTTGGTCTTTGTAGAGATCATGTGTGTGTTAGAAGATATTGTAATATTGGCCTGTGCCAGCAAAGTATCCATTTACAAGGGTGTCCAAACACACTGTTGCACACCTAAAAAGAAGGAAACACAGTTTTGCATTGCCACAGCCAACAGAAACAAAATGCCATCTGCTGCACAAGCACCTACATCACAGTCTGTGACAAATATTTTTCAGCATTTACACAAAACTGCTTCCACCTCAAGCAGCACTCACAAATTCATGTGGAACATGTAGGCTGGATTTGAAAATTGGAATTACGTTCACGTACCAAAGGTAAGTGTCAAGGTTTAACCCCAGCCACACAGTTGCTCCCTTACTCTAAGAATCATAAAAGTGAGAAAACTCGTGGGTTGAGATACAGACAGTTTAATAGGTAAAACCCATACATGTAAGCAAAGCAAAATAAGGATTCATTCACTATTTCCCATGGGCAGGCAGGTGTGCAACCATCCCTAGGAAAGCCATCTTCCATCACATGTATTCGTGACATGGGAAAAGAGACACCGTCATTCCAAACATCCCCCCATTATCCTTCTTTCCCGAGCTTTATATACTCAGCATGATGGCATATGGCCTGAAATATCCCTTTGATCAGCTGGGGTCAGCTCCCAACTTCTTATGCAACTCCAGCCCCTTGCTGGTGGAGTGGGGTGAGAGGCAGAACAGGCCTTGGATCTGTTGAAGTGCTCCACAGCAATAAGGAAAACATCCCTATGCTGTGAGCACTGCTTGTAGTGAGAATGCAGCCCCTTGTCAGCCCCTATGAAGGAAATTACCTCTACCCCAGCCAAACCCAGCATCGTGTGTTTCCTACCATGCAGATGAAACTAAGTACTGAGTCAAGTTGGATATGCCTACTGTCCCTTCCAGTTTAGTGGTGATCTATCTCAGGTAATACCCCATGCAATGCATAGAAAAGCCCATACTAATCACATGGAATAAAAGTTTTGCATATATGGGGAAAAGTTTCAGGCCTTCTATACTTAGGTACGAAGAAAACCTAGGTAAATGTTATCTTCCTTAGTTAAACTGTGTGCAGGGACATACACATTCTCTGCAGATTGAGTCATTTATTCCTATGACCTCTCTGCTCTTCAGCATTTTAAATATTTCTCACTGTCTGTATCCTGATAGAAAGTCAAGATGATGACTTCCTCAGTCAATCACAACCTGGTTCACTGAGTGTCTTCAGCTCTTTTTTACATAAATGGGAGCTGCCTGTGGTGAAAACCTTTGAAGGTTTGCCCACAAAATTACAATTTCCCAGATTGGCTCTGTTTTCCTATGAACCTGGCAGTGCAGATGAAGATGTGTGTCAGCTACATTTAGGTAAGGACCATTTGCAAAGCTGCCTTCAGGAATCTTTCTTTGTGCGAAAGCTAGAATAGCAAAGCAAATATCAAGAGTCTCTGAGTTGTCTTGCAATGGTGATTTGTTTGCTTCCCATGCAGAAGCGCCCTTTTGGGTTGAAATAAATTTTACCCTGAATCTTGAAGATGAACACATTGTAACTAGTCAATATTGAATGTTTACATTTGTTCAAGAGCAGACTTCATACATCTTGTGCTGCTTTTGTTCACTTGAAAATATTTTAGTTGCTTGTTGTTCATCACATATATAGTTCATAACAAATAATGATACATGTTTTACAAGTGATACAAGTTTACATGAAGTCTCAAGTTTCCCCTGGTGAAATGGAGAATGTAATGCATTTTCTATTATAATGGATATTTTTTTGTAACTCACTAACCTTTGTATAGACACAAAAACGTATCTGCTACTTATGCCAAGAGGAAATAATGAATATGAAAATGGTACTTTTCATATTCATTATGGCATTTATATGTGAAATAGCTATCAAAAGAAGAGTTAGGCATGTTAACATTAAATTTATGTTTCATTTTCATTATCTATTTTAAACTATCCATCAAAATATGTACCTACCCCTGAACTGTTTTAAAATAAAGGTGTGGTTTGTCTTATGTGAAGATAAACTAAATATTGACAGAGTTAGGTCAATGGTTTGACTCTATGCTCTTAGAGGGCTTTTTCAACCTAAATGATTCTATGAATCTATAAACTATTTCATCTTCCTTACACTAGAGCATCTTTTCAAAGGTAATTTAGCCAATCTGTATCAGGGGAAAAAGCTGTCCAGGATGGGCTCTCTGTCCGTAAAGCTGGCCAGCTGGCACAACCTGGCTTGTACATACAGCAAAGTTATTTTCCTCCTCCAAAACTAGCTCCCATTCAAAAGGAAGTGCCCATACTGCCTACAGGGAACATGCCCAGATGGAGTAAGTGCCAAACTGTGCTCAGGCATGATCAGGGAGAGTGCTAGCTGGCCAAAAAGTGTGCAGTCTGTCTTGCTAACAGTATAACACAGTGAAGGATCTCACTCCAGCTCCTAGGCCCATAGCCCACTACTGGCACAGGTGTAGCCTTACCCTGTCCCTGTATCCAGCGAAGCAGGAGGTGACAGTCCACCTGGCTTCTCTCACTTACATGTTAGTATGAGATGAGCCAATATCTGGAGATACCTTTTCCAGTTGAATATAAGTGCGTAGAAGATTGTACACTTTATTTCACATTTGGGGGACTGTCATTAGCTGAGATGAATGCCATCATAGATGCTGTGGCCTGGATTCATCCTGCCTAACACTGGGAGTCAGGCATCTGATTTAAAGAACATGCTGGATTCAAGTTCCCTATTTCATCAATGGAAAAAAAGTAAATGTGTGAAATAAATAGCCAACCCAAGATCTGAACTGACCTCTACAAGTGTCTCTTCATCACTTTTGGCTACAAAAAGACATAACTAAATGAATTTAGATGGCTACTTCCGTCTAAAGGCAAGAAGGTTGAATCTGGTCTAGTAAGCACATTCCTGTGATGTGATTACGAACTCTGACTGCACAGAGTCTTGGATTGCCCATTTTCTTTTAATTGTATAATACTTGCCCCTGCAGAGGCAAAAATATTTGGAAATAAGGCTAAAGTGTAAACCATGTAGCAATGTTTGCCAGTCTTTAGTCGGTATGAAGTTATAGCTCTGAAAAATTCATCTTATTTATCTCAGTTGATCACAGAGAAACTATGAAAATTTGGATTCCTGTCTTCTTTTAGATAAACAGACTATATCTTAGCCAGATTTTGCTAGCTGAGTTTTCCACTATTTGAATTGGAATCATATCTTGTCAGCAGCATTTGTTCCTGAAGCACTGATAGGAGCTACAATTACTGGAAGTTATTAAAAGTCCCATGTTTGTGAAATCTTACTCAATATCTGTTAAATTTGGAAGACCTATTGCAAAACTTAGAAAAAGTTATCTAAATGATCAATTAAGATATAGCAGTCACAGTACCAAACCATACTACACACAGCATATAAACCCTGTTACAGAGAGAAGTTGTTTATTACAGAAACAGATCTTGTGTCTATGGGAAATGAATGTAGTCTGGTTCCTCCATCTGTCAGGAACTTTTTCAGTTTATTTTACTCTTATATTATCAACATTGCAGTCTCTACTCTGAATGCCAGCACCACTGTGATCATAGCTTCTGGTATGTTTCACTAAAAATTCCCCATGGCAGTGCTGAACATGGTTAAAATCAGTTTAGGTTCTGTTTAACCATACCTACAAGGGAGAATTTTTTACTGCTTGCAATGTCCCCTTTGTTTAGGTGAACCCAAAAGGCAAAATTCACTACTGGTACATCTAAGTAGAGGGCAAGAGAGCAAGCTCCCACACTGAACCCTTGTTTTCCACACTGCAAAACTCTTCCCTTACTGCTGGCTCTCTCCTGTAGCTCCTGGTACTTTATTCCAGACAATACTTTGGTATACTGTATCAAAGTATTCCAAGAAAGAAGAGACAAGGCTCCACCAGGTTGTACTCTAAGACACACAGTTCTGTAGTGCTCTCCCACCCGCCACCAAACTGCCTCTCCGTTAGGCAATGCACAACCCAAATGTCATCCTACAGAAGTTCTGTGCAGGAGAATTGCACACAAAAACTCACATGTTGTTTCAGATGCCTTGAGGAATTGGAAAACCTGGAGAAAAATAACTGGTGTCATTATGTCTCAGGGCCACCATGCAGGGCCTAGAAGAACCAAGAGGCAAACATTGTAGCTTGAAAACACCATGTGTCATGTGACTTTAGGCAAGGGATTAGGCTTTTGTCAGTCTTTTCTATAGGACTGTAGACATACTAATAAGATCTACACTTCATAAATTCTTCTTTTTAACTCTGTGTTAGTTTTACCCAAATTCTATTTATCCAATTTTTTACCCTAATTTCCAAGTTGATTTTACCTTCCTTTTATTTCATAGTGCAGAGTGCTCAAACAAAATCAACATTTTTCTTCATTGTACATGAAATTGCAGGTGTAAATAATATTAACTGAACATCTGATTTGTGTTGAATTTTAAATCAAATGCAGGTACAAAAATGTTGTTACAATTTGATATCAAATCTGAGTGTGTGATGTGACAGCTTACCCATATGCATATCTTCTTTTAATATAGCTCATTCACATCCAAAATTCTGCCAGGTCCATAGGATTTCAGAATAACAGAAAGGAAAAAAAATCTCATTTTATCTGCCTTTCTGAATTTTAGTTTTTTTAATTAATGTCATTTAATGCTAATAACTTGGGTTTCATTAAAAACTGCTTTTGACAGGCCAAAGATGATGGTAAATCTGAGGAGTTGGATAAATAAAAAATTCAGCAAGGCTGTTACTTGGGTGCTGGTATCAGTTTGTAATGGTTTTCATCCATGTTCACTCTTGTGTTCAAAGTGTTTGGTGTTGGAGCACATGATATGCTGCTAAGCATGCAATGCAGATACTGTATTGTCATTTTAGTCTTCAAATACAGCCCCTAAAGAAGATTTGTAATGAAAAATATTGATATTTAGAAGTGCCCTGTAATGTACCAAACAACATTAATTTAAAATCATCCACTAGTGAGACCTTCTGAACTTTGGCAAAAGGTTTGAACTTTTCAGTCCCCATGAAATTATTCTGGGCAGCTGGCCAGTTCCTAAATAGGTTGTGTGGACATCAGTGGCTAAGCTTTTTATTTGTAATTATTCATTTCAGCCTGTCAACTAAAATGAAAGAGTTGGAGCATTGCTGTATATTTTTTGATAATTTGATTTAATTTAAATACTTACAGAGCATTTAAGTGAATTTCACATATGCTTGCCTCATACACCATATGCAAACTGCATCTTTCTCTCTTTCAGTTTTGCATGTTACTGGCTCCTCTTGCATGATGAGAACTAAATGAATAGAGAACAAAACAAAAAGTTAGAATAGGTAGGTCTTACCCTTTAGATATGTTTAATTCTGTATCTCCTTTAGCATGTTCTTACCAAAGTGTCAATATCTTAAAAACTCATTGACTGTTAAATTTGGGCTTTCGGTTTGTTTGGACAAGAGCAATACTTTTGAGGTTGTTTCTGTCCCTAAATGCAAATCAGTGATATTAAGAGATACTCATGTTAGTTTGTCCTTTGAACTGTTCAAGTGATCTTGTTCATATTACCAGACCCTGGAGCACTTCCACCTTTCAGACCATCAGCTTTCACCTGAGAAAATCAGAAGTTTTGCATGTGCAGACATTTCTCACATACTGCTTCCACAGAAGAGGATGTCAGCTGGAGGGCAGGTGTGACACTGCCTTGCACTCACCTGAATATCTGAAATGCACTGTGGCATGTTTCTTCTGCCAAACACAGAGAGAGATTATGGAAATGCAGCTCTCCTAATCAGCTCCTGATGATTGTCTCATTCCAATTCTCTAGAGATTTTTCAGCAGCTCTGCTATTAAAGGAGTTGCAGTATGTGCTTTAAAAGAACTCACTACTTTCACCCTGACCACATTTACAGTGATTACTATCTGGATGACCTTCTTTCCCATGCACAGTCATTACCTGCTGTCTCCTATAGTGTCCTGCCTTTCCCACTCATCCACTTTCACCACCATTCCTCCTACTGTGTGTATTTAGGACAAGGACTTACAGGTTCTCTTCATTTCTAAGGGCCCAGATCTTAATTATCTAAAAGTGATTTTGGCAATCACATTTTTGTAAGGAAGCCTTGAAGTCAAAAATACATTTGCAACTGAACCTGCAATAAGTACTATGGATAAGACTATACCATGTAACACCTGTGGCATTGGAGAGAATTGGGACAATAAAGCACTGTTTTCTGCTGCCACCCCATTCACAGTGTGTCCAGGTCAGAAGGATTCTCTTCAGAACAGATTCAGTCTCACACTGGACTACCTGTCTCATCACATATGGGGTTCAAAGCCATCCTAAGGACCAGCCATTGCTTGGGATCCTTAAGCCCAGACTGCATTTTTATGTAGCCAAGGTGGAGCTTGCGGTTTTGTTACCTCCCAGAAGAATCTGGTTTGCTTACCAACAGAGCACATAAATTCAACCAGAAGACAAGAAGTGCTGATGATTCAGACTTCAAACTGCTCCAAACCAAGTGGAGACATGGTCATAATGCCTTTCTGTGAGAAAAGGATCACTCAAACATTGTCTTCACTTATAAGTCTGCCTTTCCTCACAGCTGTCTTTTGGATTGATCTAAGTGAACAGATCAGGGAGAGCTTGATGTTTAGGGATCTGTAAGTATTATTCAACCAATCACAGGAATCCCAAATTAAAATATCCTCTCTGACATTCCTCACTATTTAGGTGCTATTTAGAAAAGTGCATCTGATATGTGTTCAGAGTGGACAGTTGTACTGTATGCGTTGTGCCATTGAATATGCTCGTGTGAACTTAAGCAGCATCTGAGTAGTGAGATAGGCAAAAATTTCTTCAATGGCTTTACAGCTGTTAATGTTTTTACCATCCACAAAAGAATTTAGCCAGGCCAGGCTGACAAAATACTGTTGAGCATTTCCAGTAGGCTCTCGGGCTGCAGGTGGAGGGCTATGCAGAGCAAATCAGGCCAGTGTGCATTTCCTTATCAATAGTAAGAATAATAAATAAAAGCTGAAAATCGTAGAGAAAAATGTCCGGACATTTTATTTGAGCTTATTTGATTATTTGGGTCTAGCCGTTGCTAGAAACATTCTGCACCATCATAGCCCCATTTCAAATAGTCCTGTACCTTTAAAAATCTGTTTGTCAAGTGTTAGAGAAAGTTGAAATATAAAGGTTCTAAGCAGCAATACAAAACAGGATGTGTGTCATGTGGAGCAACAATTACACCCTAAGTGCATGGAGAAGAACTCAGGGAAGCTAAATGCCTCACACTCCCCAATATGTAATATTATCACAGCATGAGTAATTGGAGATATTCTATAGAACTGCCTTGACTTTAGGTTGTTTTAAAGCCTGTCTTAAATCATTCTCCTATCCCCTTCTTTACCTTTTGAACTATACAGTTTCCTGCTTTCAAGCTCTCCATGCTCTGTTCTGCACTTAGAGTTCAGACAACATTTTGGTGCTCTCTATTCTATATATACACTGACTTATGAAAACAGGAGTTCATAGCTGTAAGTGACATTGTCTGTGCCAAAAAATATGCATATTTATGCAATGTTTTCTTATTGAAAAACAAGTGTCAGAAACTGGAAACCTTTTTTCCCCTCTAAAAATAATCCCTTCCCAAAGCCTTCAACAACAGTACAGTGTTGCAGAAAAGCCCTGTTAGATTATCCAATTAATTTCCTTTTCAGTGAAAGATCTCTTTTAGCAATACTCTGACATTTCAGGGGTTCTGACTAGTCTGATTTTGAAATGATAAGGCACTTCCCTCTGGAGATCTCTCTGAACACTCAGAGATTTTCCCATAAGGCTAGTAATCTTTATTCTCATCCTAGAAATTCTGTTTCTGAATGTTGTTCTCTCATTCCTTTATTTGGTGTACACTATTGTATTCTAGAAGTAATTTATTTTCAAATATTTATTTCGTAAATTTGCTTAATCTCCCTTGCTCTTACTTTATCAGTTATGGTAGAAGGGGAGTAAATAATTGGACCCTTTAGTCTTTCTCTTCTTTTTTCTCCCTTGTCCCAGTTGGTTAACACAGCCCTCCCCTGGTTTCATAGCTCTCTTCAGCATTGTTTTGTCGTGTCAGTGAGAAAATGGTAAAATGGCATTTAGAAACTAATGCATACCCAGATATGTTCTCTTCAAGGCAGCACAGAGATGAGCTGGGAACTTTATCATTTTTCATGCCTCTGTAATATCTAACCAACAGAGCTTGGTTGTGAACATAACCTTTGGCTGGTAATGCAATTGCTGCCCAAACTGGCCTTTTGATGCTATATTGAAGTCCAAGTTCTTGTTTAGTTTCTGCTCTTATTCTTTATCTAGAATTTTTTCAGTCTCTTATTTCCTGCCACTGTTTCTAAAAGGGTCCTTTTCCTTGTGCAATGTGGTATTTGCAACTCTTCACATTTTAGTATCATGTGCGCTGTCATAATTTCTTCCTTTTAAGGATAATTAATAGAGCAATGAAACAAGACTGGACACAATACAGATTTATGCAACATTTCCCTTTTATTCTGAATCAGCTTTACCATTAATCATTAGTCTTTGTTTGTAGCTGTTCAGTTTTCTGCAGTTTTCAGCCCACATGACAACTTCTACCCAACTGAATGTGAATTGATTTTCGGTTTAAGCTGTCCTGTGGCTGGAAGTGGTGATGTTGCTGATAGCATGACAGTGCAGCAGAGCAGTTTTTCTTCTATAGCATGCTGTGGGAGCATGCATTTCACTAGGCAGGGCAAATGAGAATTAAAGCTCTGTTTGAATTCCTCGGCAATTGCCCCTGGTAAAAATCTGTAGTTGGTGTCTATTACCAGTGTTCCCTGCAGGTGCTGATGGTGAAAATGTCTTTTAAAATTTAAGCTTCTAATCCTTTGCTTACAAGCAGGGAGGAAATAATTGGAATTTCAGTTGGATGTGTGCGGAAATAGTATACAATACACATACAGTTTAAAATAAATGTGAAAATTCATTTCACTGCTTCTTTTTGACTTTGCATTTTGTTGCAATAACACACCTGAATTGCTACATAAGGTAATCAATATTCATGAATCATATCTCTATATCATGTCTGTTTATCTTATTTATTTAGCCATCACCTGTCCATGTAGATACATGTATCTGCCTTTTCTGTATTTGGATGGGTGATCTTCCATTGAATAATTGGTTTTGGATAATTATAAATGCAACATTTGTTATGTGATTTGCCATAGCTGAGTATCACTGATGTAGATGGATTCTTTTGAGTTCTTTGTCATTATTTATAATACTCATCTAAATGCAATTGTCCTGTTATTTCGTGTTCTGGGAGCTGGATTCTCTTAAAATTTCTTGCCTTTTAAAGTGCTGTGTTGTCTTTGGGTGTCAAAGAGCTGTCAACATATACAGGAATATGTGCCTAATAAGAAAAGGTCTGTGGTGTTTATTTGATGTAAGTGTTAGAATCCATGAAGAAAACATAGAAATAAGCATATTGAATAGGGCACAAATATGCTGTGTATTTTAAAATTAAAGTTATTAGCAATCCTCCCATTTTATGTCTTTCATACAGGCATTTGTAATCTTCTAGCACAAGCCATTAACTCGTATCAAATTTACCTTCTGTAGGTCTTTGCTGCCATCTTCTGCTTCTTTAAATTATTGCCGTTGTTATTATTTGGATTCTGAAAAATGAATGGGATATTACAGAGCAAAATCTCCCTTTATGTTACTTTTTTTTTATTTTTTTGTTTTCAGCTAAAGCAAAGTGAAGCTAATGCAGATACAAAGGAGAAGCTTCCCTTGCGTCTACGCATCTTTGAAAAATTTCCAAACAGGCCACAAATGGTGAAAATCTCAAAGCTTCCTTCAGATTTCACAGTTCCAAAAATAAGGTATTGAAATATTTCCTTTGCTAGCATGTTTTAAACTTTTTTGGGGCCACTTAACACACAAAATACTTAATTTTTCTTTTTTCTTGTGTGTTAGGCATATAGTTCAGAAAATAATAAATTAAACAGAATTAACATAGGCATTCAAAAGATGTGGTATTTTGGGTATACCTTATTTCTCTTATTTGGAGAAAAGCAATCCTAGCATTCCTTATACCTTATTCATGAAAGCAGCTAGACTGATCTGAATTGACATAAGTACAATGTAATTGAAAAGTGTGTTGTTTTTCCTTTCCTTTGGATTTTAGTTTCTTGGCTCACATAGACGACTAGCAGTCTAATGGATTCTCACGTAGGTTTTTAAAGCTAAGGTAAATTGGCAGTAAATCATTAGAGAGGATAAAACGGGGCACGTAATACCAGTTAACCTGTGATGACCTTGTCTCTTATTTGTATTTGCATAGTTACCTCTTTCCTGTGAAACTCACCTTAACTAAAGACCAGATGCTCAGTGATCTACTGGATCATTCTTTACCGTGGGAGTGGTGAGGCACTGGGACAGGTTGTCCAGAGAAGCTGTGGATGCTCCATCCCTGGCAGTGCTCAAGGCCAGGCTGAATGGAGCTCTGAACAACCTGGTCTAGTAGAAGGTGTCCCTGCCCATGGCAGGCAGGGTGGAACAAGATGATCTCTAAGGTCCCTTCCAGCCCAAACTATTCTGCAAATATGTGATGATCAGTTAGAGTACAGTTATTTTTCCTTGGTGTCAAAAAAGTCTGACAGAAATCCAAGAGCTGCTCCAGTATATATAGGCTGCAAAGTCTGCTGAAACACCACAAGCTGGCTGAACAGATCTCTGTGCCCGTGTCAGTATCCTCAACAAGCACATGCCACAAGAGGGGTTGATGTGAAGGATTGCTGCCATTGTTCTGAGTCTACCAAGGTTACATTTCTTTTGATTAAATTCACAAGGAAGCTGGGTCAACTGGTTTGACCTGTTTGTAGTACATTAGCTGAACAAAAGGAATAATGCTGGTCAAAAGGATCGTGAAAATCAACCTTTCACACCTCAACAAGACAATCACAGATGTTTTACTTTTAGTATCAAAGTAACTTTTGGTTATATATGAAGGGTGTTCTTCTCCTAGTCCTAGTCTTTTTTAGTATTTCTTTCTAGTTGTGTTTTTCCCAGCATGTTCTGTACTCACTCATGATCCTATTAACTACTGAAACAGACTTCAAACTAGCACTAGCAAATAATATCTTTAAATCTGAAGCTATTGTACTATATAGCAATATCTCTCCAGAGAAAAATTAGTTTTGACATAGTTCACACTGAAAGAGGCAACTCTACTGAACTTAAAATGCGGCAAGATGAATGTGTATTTGTTGTAAACAGAAATGCTTCTGCTTTTTAAACATGGCATATGTGAGGCACGGAATTGCTGAAGCGCCTTAATAATGACATTCAAAGCAGTAATATGAACAGATGTTGTTTGAAATCTTCAAGAAAGAATTTCATGCAGAGAGTATGTTTCATTTGGATTATATCAGCATTTGATTTATATTGAAGTGACAACTTGCTGTTTAATGAGCTCAAAAGAGCTGAAAACTGCAAAAGGCACTGGAAATATTTAGCACTTTAATTGGTAAATAAATAAATAATGAAAGCAATTTTTTTTTTTTAATCTACATGCAAGAGATACAACTTTCAATTCAGTTACAGATTTCTTCAATAAATGAATTCAGGTGTTATCAGTTGTTCTGGCACTGTGTTCATTTATGCATCCATACCCCAGTACAACTTTTTCTCAGGAGTTTATCCATCTCAGCACTAATGAATTGCGACATGTCAGAAGGAAAACCAAATATTAACTCTTCTTGGGGTTTTAATCTGTCAATATTCTCTATTTATTCCCAAGGGAAAGTTTTATGAAGCAGTTTATTGATCGCCAGCAACAAGATACCAGCTGTTTGCTGAGAAGACTTCCTTCAGCATCTTCTTCCTCATGTGACCACTCTAAAAGATCAGCAATTGAAGAAAACAGATATATTGACCAAAAGGTAAATCAAGAGTATAGGGTAGTATATATCTTGCCTAAGTATTGTGAGAAAAGGCGTCAGATTATTCAGTATGTCAAACTACATAAAAAGTGAATAAAAGTTAGGATGATTGAACATAGGCTAAAAGGTTATGTTTAATTCAGCCTAAAACAGACATCATAGCAGATCCTCTTCTGGTTTAAATTTTCCCATCTCCTTTGAATTCAAAATTCAAGATTTGATACATTAATTGTTTAATGCATATATCATCTGAAGCAATTTTTCTGAAACAGTTCTGCTGTTAATCATTGAGAAGCTAGTGGAAAATTAAAGTTTCTGAATATCTCACTGGATTTTTAAGTGTCTTGATACTATTACAACTTTGAAAAAACACTTCACTGAAGGAAGTGTGAAGGAAGGAACAGAGCCTAAATGGGCACCGTCTACTCTAACAAGCAGAGCAGAAAAATTGGATAAGTTGTTGATATCTCTGTGTAATCAATGAAGATGAGGAAAAGTTTTTAAATTATTCTAATTATTTAGAGGATATTACCCTATCTGTAAGCCTGGGAATCACTAGAAAACAGACCCTAAACAGATACATTTGATACCTATTGCGGTAAAAGCTGCTAGTCTCCCATGGATGGTTGGAGTTGAAAAATACTAGCACTGCTTGGAATGATGACCATGATGATGATGATGATGATGATGATGAGAATGATGACCATGATGATGATGATGCAGCAGCGTAAGTAGATGTATCTGACTTCTGACACCTTATAAAACTAAAGGGGTAGAAAAAAATATTCATGTGCATCATGGAAAATAAGTGGTTTTGCAGATTTCTAGTGGCATCTATAGAAATATCAATCCTTGACCACTTGCGATATTGCATAATTACATCTACAGATATCAGTCCTTGACCGCTTGTAATATTGCATAGACAAAAGTACTTTCATTATTATTATGTTTCAGTATTGTTTCAGTATTGTTCACTGTTGAATCCTCTTTGAATATTAACAGCTGTGGTTTTTAAATACATTTTAAGTTACAGAATAACAGACAAGAAATAAAAAGTCTATGCATTGCTGTTATATAGTATAACTGGCTTTCCTAGTGTGAAAGGTTATGTGCCCCATAACCCAGGGCAGCATTCATACAGGCAGAGTTGCAGAGCTGGGGGGCAGAAGAGTTGGGGAAAACATTGCTCTTCTGATAATGAATGAAAATAGACAATTTGTCAACTAGTGTTAGTTGCCATCCCTAGTTCTGTGCAAGAGCCCATTCTTGTGGCTGATGTATTCTATGGCATCAGTAAACCAAAGCTGAGTAGCATGACCTGGGAGGGAGGACTGTGGCAAAATATGGCATATCAGGCCAAGAAGGCTGTAGGAAAGAGTGGAGCCTACGTGGACATCATCTGCTTTAACAAACACAGCAGGAAAACTGGATAAGTTATTAAATAACACGCCTAAGGGCTAGCAGAACAATGCCAAATATCACTAATAATGGATCTCAAACACCATGCCAGGGTAATCAGAGTACATTTCTGCCATGTAATGAAGAGATGAACAAAGACCTTAAAGTTGTCTCAGCAACACAGGTAAGTCCGCAGTATGCAATGCAGAGCTTTGCAGTGGCTCAGTAGATCTGTTTACATGAATATAATTTAGATCTATTAAATTCCATCTTAATTCCTTTTGCTTGCTGTTTACAAAAGCGAATTGTTACTGTGTTTGAAGACAGATGAATACATGGCACAGTTTATTGAATGAGATCTTGCAGTATGAAAACAGAATGCTGAATTCTTTTCAAATTTTTGCTTCCTTCCAAAAGTAAATATTCAGTATCTGAATTTAATTTTTGAATTTAAATAAGCATTTTCAAATTGGTTTTGCATTATTCAGCCTGCTTTAGGCACATACTTTAGGATCCCCATGCCTCAAGGGTAGAAACAATGATGAGTAATATTTCTGATAAATGCAGCTTAAAACAAGGTATTTGCACATTCCTATTAAGAAGAGAAAGCACTAAGAAGGATTTTTTAAAGTAATTACTCTAGCTTTCTATAGTTACAGTTGCCAAGGCAACCTCATTTTTGTATGATGAAATCTTCTTAAAAATATCCTTAAAACAAGCATGGAATGACTGGTTGTGCTTAAGTATTAACCTTACATTCAGACGTTTCTTTGTAAAAAAAAGAAACATGACAAAACATTTTACTGATTTCAGTGCCTGGCGGGATGCCTTCTCACTGCTCCTGTTAGCAATGGGATGGCTTCAGGAACTTTTCATATGTTTTTGCATTACAGTTGATGAAAAAAAGTGGAATTAAAAGGTAGAATCAAAAGGTGAGATCTTGCTGGCAGATCTGACTCTGTCCTTCCTTTGTGGTAGCTGAAGTGTGGCTAGTCCCTCCAGTTACTCCTGGACTTACAGTCTTTCTGTGTTCCACACCTGCTTAATTGATTGGAAGCCCTTACATTCCCCTATTTTCCCCTTATTTCCACTTCAGCAATATTCTTTTTTTCTTTCTCTAAAAACCTGCTACTATATGGTTTTGTGTTTAGAATCAATCTGCCCCATAATTTGTGCTGATCAATAAAGTAGATTTTATATATGTTCTCTTACAGAATTAATTTAGTTCATGTTTTCAGTATTATAATTATTATAATTACCCACTTTGTTTACAAGTTGTTTTAAGGTGCAAAAGGGGAGTAGAGTGTCAGTGCATTCTTCCTTTTTTTTATTCGAGGTATTCTACCTTCTCAAAAGAACTGGAAGAAATTATTTTTGGTGTAAATCACCGTAACCATGACTACAATCCATTTGATATTATTTTCATCTATACCAAATCAAAGGAACATCTTTGGAAAACAGTTGTCTCTGCTATACTCCTTTTTTTTCTAGTCAAGTCTGTGATTTCCATGTTTTTTTCTCTTCCAAATTTTTTAACTATTGTGAAAGTTATAAACTAGCCAAACACTATTATAAGAAATCACTTTTAGATACCTAAATGCCCTTTACATCTTATACATCCCGTAACAGTTCTCTGTCAGTGTGTGGAGTCTGAGTGGGTGTGTGGATACAAATTTTACCATGTTCTTTCTTCTACATCCAGTGCCAGCAACACCTGGGCTCCCCCACAAACAGATGCTTGATAGGCAGCTTAGCACTGTGCTTTGTTTGAGTTGTTTATTATTATCTGCAACACTTTGGTGTGGAAAACTGGGATTTTCTGGGGTTCTCTGAACTTAAATGCTGAAAATGCAGGATGATAATTTTTTACTCTCCACATGAGGTCCTGTAGAGCAAATTTACGTAAACTCAGTGATCTTGCCACAGACCTACTCCCCTGGGTACTGATCTGGTGTGTCCTGATGTGATATGCAGGCCATGAGTTGAAGAATGGTCAAATTAGAGAAACCAGGACTGTTCAGATTGGTGAGCATTCCCCCTGTTGTAGTAGAAAGCACTGTGAAGGTATTTTCTGGTAAAAGAAGGAAGATTTCTTGGAAAAAGCACAAGATTAAAAGAGGGATTTAGAGTATTAAATGTACATTTTAGATGAGGAAAAGGGGAGTTTAAGGGACAGAGAGGGAAGTGTTCTTTTATACTTCTACACTTGTATGAAAATTATTCCACAGTATGCTGGGAATTTCCTTAGATAACCAATATTTCAATACACTCTTGGCCAGAAGAACTGGATGAAGTATGGAAATGTAATTTTAGTGTGAGTGGGTGGATGAGAAGAAAGGAAGTTGGCAGAAAATAAGGACATCTCAGTGACTTTCACATAGCCTGAGGTATATTTGCAGCAAATTTCAGGGGGACAAAGAATTAAATTAACGTGAGATGCACAACAAATTAGGTGTCCGGTGAAATACATCTGAGTTGTCTGTAGAGCACTGGCTTTGCCTTCTTAACTTCAAGACTGGAATCAGAGGGACATGGAAACCCTTTAAAGTGTTTTCCTAAGAGACATTCAAGTTTTAGCAAACCTTGCAGAAAATTATTGTGAGATGGACACTTCTGAACTGGTTACTTATCCTTGGCCATACTACACAGCACATGGTTGTTAGATTAAAGTTCAAAACTGACAGACTCATGAGATAAACTTTGAAAATGCTTATGGTTCAATATGTAGAGATAATACAGATAACCCATGTGCATGTCTACAACAGTGGCAAAGCAGGAGTGAATTGCAAAAGAAAGTACAAGAGCATTTAATATATCCATGTATTTTATAGCTCAGACTTGGAGCATCTCTCACTTAATTAAGGAATATAATCAAGTCAGCTCCCTTATTTCTCATTTATAAGATTAATTGGATAGTAGCAATGTATTTTCTCTTTTCTCTCCCTTCTATCATGCTGTTTCTTTGCTGATTCTTTCCACATGTGTGAGTTCTGGTTTTAGTTCTGCAAGCAGTGCAGTTAGTAGCCATTGCTTTGTCTGGTGGGAGCCAGCTGCAGCACTGAGGTCTAGCTCCTGGGAAAGCTTGGCCTCCCACACCATGTGGCTCTCCCGCTGATTTCCTGCTTACAGCAGAATGTACCTTTGTGAAGGGAGGTTGTGGTCAGGAAGTGAGAGCTGATCTCAGAGGTAGCCAGAGCCATTACCATGGAGGACTGTGAATATTCAAGGGCAGACCTTGTACTGGAATCTTTGTTTAACATATTTTCTTAATATCATAGGTACTGCTTTTCTGAACTGCTGAGACATGCCACCTAATCTTGATAAGATGTTTTTGTTTAATCTGGATATATGTCCTATGTTGGGTTTTTTCTGACTTGTGCTCAGCTTCTTAACTATTTTTAAATATTTTTTCTTGAGAAAAAAAATCTTCTGAGAGCATTCCAAAAGGATTTTTCCTTGCAGATACTATTTGTAATTGCAAAAGCTGAAATAGTCTTTCAGGTTTTCTAAGGCATATATTTTAGCATGGAAGACAGGATGTCCCAAGATACCTTTCAGAAAAGCATCAGGGGCAAAGACATACTCATACATTCTATTTGTACTTTTTTCCTTAAAACTAAGGATAGAATATTTATTCATAGATTACAATGTTCAGAATTGCTGTTTCTTACTGTAGTAAACTTATGTCCCACGTTAATCTACCTTTCTGAAATTTATTTTGGGCATTCAGTTGTGCAAGGCAGAATTTTGGCACAAAAGATACAATAGTGTCGTGTTCCTTATTATTCTTTTCTGTAAATAATTTGAAAGAATAATCTTAGTACATTAATTTTGAATATAGCAGAAACTAATAAAGTGTAATTGTACATATATCCCAAATACAAAAGATTATTTCTTTTTAAAAACTACTAAATACTACATTTTTTCTGAAACAATTATTGCAGAATTTTGTATATATCCATAAAAATCATTCAAACTTTTTCTTCATTTTCTTAATTTGTCTGAATTTAATTCTGTCCTACAATTTAGGTTTCCACTTGTTAATTAAACACAGCCACGTCCTTCAAGTCTTACCTATCAATGTCGTTCACAGGATAACGCCAAAATCTATCTTGTTATGGCATTCAGAAAAGTCATTAAAACAATGTACCTGCTGCAATGATAATGGCTTATGGATCCAGCATTTTCTTGCTCATTACAGTCATGATTTTCAAAGATGATTTTTGTGCCATGTCTGTTCTCATCAGTTCTTTCTAATGAAGTCAATATACATAAATACAGTGATGTATTTCAGGTTTACTGAAAATAAGCTGACCTCTTTGTCTCTTTTGTATTTTAAAGATTTTCTTGTTTTCATATAAAATGATATATAAAAATGACCCTCTGTCTAAATAACCAATTTATAGATTTCTTTTTCATTAAGCATTTTAACCAAGTACACATTTGAGCTGGTAAGTTCAAAAAGTCTGCCTGAAAAAATGTTGGTTTTCAATTGCATTTTGAGAGATAGGAGGCCAGGGTCTGGATACTTTGCTATTTTCAAAAATAGCCATAATTCTGGAATTCCTTCTGGCATTTGCTCTCTACTTCATCAGTTTCATAGTAAAATATTTCAAGTGTTTGATACAAAGGCTGTGGAGATGTATTAAAATACAATGATAAGATCACGCTTCTCTTTTTTCTTTAATAAAACAAAATACAAACATGAAAAAGTTTTAGTGCAATTATACTTTAATAAGGAGCACACATTAGTTTAGTGTGGATGAAAGAGGCAATGAGGGACTGAGTTACAGGAAAACCCTACTGTTTGGATCTTCTACATTACTTTCTGCTGCTTCTACCGAAGAATCCAGTTCTCCATCTCCAGGCCCTTCAGTCTCCTCCATCCATTCACAGAACTCATTCACAAGAACTGATTAACAACAGTAATGATCACTTCTTTCTAGTGAAGGCAAGTGCATGTGCTTGTACAACCAGAAGTAATAGTTTTCCTTACCTCTCCCTTGAAACTGTCCATATCTTCCATTCCCAGTCCAGTCCAGCCTGACAGTACCTTCTTCCCTAGAGCTTCAAGATCCCCAGCTCAGAATGTGGAGGGGAGACTTCTCCTCCAGCGCTGTACACCCAGCCAAATGTATAAAAACCCCACATCAGCATGGCCTGGAGTCCTTAGTTGCTGTTGGCTGCCATGAGTAATCTACCCTGTGCTCTTCATCACCTTTTCACAGGGTCTCCCTGACTCCTGCACTGAGTAGACAGAAAACAAAAGGAAGCAAATTTGTCCAAGGCTGCACTTGCCAGAATGATCAGAGGGATGAATTGCCTCTCCTGTGAGAACAAGCTGAAAGAGGGTTTTTCAGCCTGGAGAAAGAAACTTTTGGAGAAACTTATAGCGGCCTTTCAGGAGTTGAAGGGGGCTTATAGTATGGGGAAAGACTTTTTTTTACAAGGGCCTGTAGCAATAGGAAAAAAGGTAATGATTTTAAACTAAACGAGAGTACAGTCAGGCTAGATATAAGGAAAACCTTTTTTATGATGATAGTAGTAAAGCAGTGAAACAAGTTGCCCAGCAAGATGGTGAGTTCCCCTTCCTGAAAACATTTATGTTGAGATTAGATGGGACTTTAGACTACCTGATCTGGTTGAAGATGTTTCTGCATATTGCGGGGGGATTGGACTAGATGGTCTTTCAAGATTCCTTCCAACCCAAACCATTCTGTATTTTTTGAAAAATCTACCCATTGAACCTATGAAAGTTTAAAACTCAGGTATACCAAAGGAAGAAAAAACCAATCATGTTACTATAAGGCATAAAAGAGAGGGATCCTTCTCCTTCCCTGGAGCTGCTCCTCCATGTGTCTGAGATGGACTATCCCCTGTTTAGGTCTTTGGAGATTTTATGAGTGCTAATATGAGCCTTGTCCACATTTTCAGACCTAATTTTAAAAAGTTCTTGGTTATGAAAAGATGTGTAGATTTTCCACACCAGTAGTCAGCTAATTAGAACTTTACCTTCCTTACGAGAGAGGCAGCAATCAAGGGATACAAAATGAATCAAGACTGTTTCAGGTCAGTGACTCCCAGGAGTTAAGGAGATTATGCCTACTTCTCATTCTAGGCACCTCATCCAAAGGGACAGCCTTTGAGTTCTTGGGGCACTTATCTAATTCTTGACCACTTTCTTGACTGTGTAGTGAGCCTGTTTCTTACATAGGACAACCTCACAAAGGGACAGATTTTCAAAGTTCAGATGAAAATACTTAGTTCTACTTTGAGAGAGGGAAATTGATTAGTGATCTTTAGAGCTCCCTCATAATTTCAGCCTTTATGCAGAGTTTTCAAGAGAGCTTAAGAAATTCCCTGCTACCTATAGTCACTTAACTTGCTTAAAATTTTGTTAGGTATCTACCAAAAACTTGCAGTCTGCCTTCCATCACTCTTCGTATGACTTTTGTCACACTCATTTTAAAGAGTCCAACTGCTTCAAACCAAAGATACATTGGCAGAATATTGTTGAACAAATATTTGCATTTGAGAGGCTACACAGCAAATTTCTGTGGGCCAGAAATATCCTGTTTTGTGGAATACTCAAGCTTTGAACAGATTCTTACCAAATATTTCCTTGCTCTTTTATAAAAATTATTCTGATACATTGCTTATTGTACTGACTCTTCACATTTTCCCTAGAAGCTGTACATGTTTAAATAACAATATAGTACCTAAAAATCTGTTCATTCTGTAAGTCTACATTGTATTGGCATACAGCAAATTCCAAACTAAAATAGAAGCTTTGGATGATTTTTTCCTTCCTTGGAATTTCTGGCATGGCACAGCAGACTATTCCCATATGCAGTTGCCTATAAGAGCATTATTAGCAGCACTAGGCCAGAACTCCTTATTTTCACATAAAATTTAAGAAATTACCTTCTGAAAATGCACTGCAGGCACTGGGGTTTTTTTCTACTGTCAAGCAAACATTTCAGATATTCATATTTCATTATGTATTTATGACCTTTTCTCACTTTGTATTCCTGAACAACCACTAACACTTGTCTCTTCTGCCAGCTGTGAAGCAGTCTGATACAAAAATCATACACTACATCACCACAGATTTTACCTATTGATAGAATACAATTGTTTATCAAATTCAAGTTTAAAATAATTGCTTTATATAGCATTTGCTGAGGTCTGGGCACTACAAACGTGTTTCTAGAGAAACACATTGAACTTTAGTAAACCAAAATATACAGCATTTCTCAAACATAAAACCATTCAGTTATGTCTTAGCTGGTGTAAATTGTCATAGATCTCCCTGAAGACAGCAGTGCTGTGCCAGTACATCTAATATGTAGAACTGGTCCACAGTCATTTCTTCACACTTCACTGTTGCTTTGCTTTTGATCTTATGCCAAGGATTTTCTTCTTCCAGGGTAGAAAGCCTGTATTTTTGAAATACACTACTAAATAAACATTATTCAAAGTGTCTGTAGTACCTTTTCAAAGCAGTGGGTGGCACTTGCAGAGCAACAATGTTCTGTGATTTAGCTTATTTTACAACTATGGCTTTGTCCTTGTCGACAAATGGGATTTCATGGGATGTAGTATTTAGACCAAGTCCAGTCTGACTGAACTGAATTTTTTTGGTCTTCCTAAAGTCTGTCCTGCCAACAGCAGCAAAGGGTGTCAACACTTGTGGAAGAGAAGCACTACCTGCATATTTTGTAATACTGTGGTCATGTCTGTGTAAATAAGCTCACCAAGAAACAAGCTTTATTCATTGTTTAGCAGCAGCACATTGTATCCATCTAAAACCTTTCCATTCAGGAAATACTATTGGGAATTTGCTGACCTGCCGCAGCAGGTCCTTGCGGTTTAGAGTAAAGTGCAAGAGTTATTTTAAGTGTGTTGCTGAAAACATATTTTAGAGTAATCAGATGCTGTTAGGTGATTTCAAGACAGTATCATATGCTAAAGAATTATGTTCTTTAGCAGAAAGCTATATGGCACTGTGGTTTCTGCTTGAAGTGTACTTATCAGTGGTAGAGAGAAGTAAATAAATAAATAAATAAGACTAATAAAGATACACTGAGGGTGTCCTCACAGTGCAGCACAATCTGTAATAAAAAAACCCAGCAGGCTAGACAGATACACCTAAAATAACCTCAGTAGAGTGTACTGTAATTATTTAATTTCACATTTTCTGATTGAGTAATGTCTTTTGTATGTTAACACTGTTTATAATTTCCTCTGCAACATTCCAGAACTCGGCAGGTATCACAAGTTTTAATTGCCAGCTTCATTCTACACCAGCATGAGGCATCTAGACATTATTATACAAAATACTGATCATCACCCCCATTTTCTGTTTGTACGGTCCCATTGCATTTGCCTGGTGTGTTGTGCAAATTTGGAAAATTAAATGGGAAGTAGTTTGGTTCATTTATCTAATATAGAAATAAGGATGCATATTTTAAAAATCTATAGTAATGTTTGATTTTATTCAACATGCATATTGGCATATGTGTGTTGCTATTTGACTACTGACTCCTTTGAATACAAGAAATAGGTCGATTGTGCTTATCTAAAAGTATTTTCTTGTATTACATCTTCTGGATATTTTTAACTGAAGATAAATTCACCAGTGTTCTGCTGAAGGAATGGCTCCTGATTCCTTCAGAAAGAGAAAGGAGAATCATTGTCTTCAAAAGTCATAATCCTTGGAAGTGTCTAGGTTGTTTTGTGAATTCCATTTTGGACCACTGAGACCCCTAGGCACCAAACTCTAGGATCTTGTATATGCCTATGTATTTCTAGATTAAAGAATGGAACCTGACTCCAATATAAATTCCATCACAGTCCAGACACAGACAGGATTGTAAGAAAACCTTCAAAACTTCACCTAAGCCGCAGTCTATTGGGTGTGCTTAGGCCAAGGTCAGTGCCCAAGGATGTCCTGTCTCAGCTGCAAGTTTCACAGCTAGTCCTGAAAAAAGTGAAGGAAAAGTAAATGCACTCTGCACAAATAATGTGATGCAACACTCTGTTCTCATAGCTTTCTCCATACCTGTGACTTCTGAGGCATGGAGGGGAAGCCATATGAGGAGCAGTTGGGGTCACTTGATCTCTTCTGCCTGGAGGAGAGGAGAGTGAGAGGAAACCTCATCACGGTCACCTCATCACTTCCTCATGAGGGGAAGAGGAGGGGCAGGCACTGGTTTCTTCTCTCTGGTGATCAGTGACAGGTCCAGAAGGAAGGGCCTTAAGTGGTATCAGGAGAGGTTTCAGTTGGATATTAGAAAAAGGTTCTTCGCCCAGAGGGTGGTTGGGCACTGGAACAGGCTCCCCAGGGAAGTGGCCACAGCACCAGCCTGACAGAGTTCAAGAAGTGTTAGGACAATGCTCTCAGGTACATGGTGTGACTCTTCAGGTGTTCTGTGCAGGGGCAGGAGTTGGACTTTGTGATCCTTTGGGTTCATTTCAACTTAGCATATTCCACGATTCTATAATTCTATTGCTCATGCATCACTAAATAAAATTCAGGAACAGCTTTGAAAATGCAAACAGAGCCCAGTTCTCTCCCATCTCAGTGGCTTCAGACGTGCACTCCTTCCTGCAGCTTCCCTTCACTTCTCTGGCTGATGCACCTCTGACTGTGTGACAGCCAAATATCGTAGTACAGCACTGCTCTTGCACATCCCCAGCAGACAACTACAGTGTTCATTGAAGGCATCAAGCACAGGGGGTCAAACCATTTCCAGCTGGGGTGGCATAGGGATTTAGCAGTGGTTTTATGCACAAGATACACCAGACACTGCTTTGTTAGCCTTGCTGCCTAGAGCGAGGGTTCAGCATTCCCTGATAAGTAGCCCTTATCCTAGACCTGCCAGCATTTCTTTAGATGCTTTTCTTCTTGCTGGCATTAGATTGTGGCTTGTGGAAGCACTGACTGCTCAACATCCTTGTGGAGTCTTTAGAAATATGTAGACTCCTCATTCCTGCTTTCCCAGGGCATGCTCCCTTGTTGATGACCTGGGTGAATTTCCTTGTTTGGGCCACAGCGTTTAAGACTAAGGTGTTCTGTCACCTTAAACACTGGAAAGAAGTGGCCTATGACAGATAAGAAGCTGTAGAAAGCTTAAAGAAAAATGTATACGACTCAGCTTTTTTTACAGAAATCAGATGGACAAAACCTAGAAAATTGGTAGAAAATTAATGTTTCCTATGTTTGAAATCTTCCAAATTTCTAAGGTGCTAACAAGAATTATTATTAGAAATAAATGGACATAATTAATAGGTAGCACACTTTTTTTTCTCTGATGTTTCATGAAGTTGCAATTATTCTAAAACATTTATTTATAACAGGAAAAAAGAACTGAGTCAAAACTTCTGGTTTTCCACCATCATTACTCCCATAAGTTTGAGCTCTAATAAAGTCCAATGCCGATAAATTCACTAAACCTGTGTCAAGAAACTGCAAATGAATTAAAACCTACACAAATGTGTTTTAATATATGACATATTTATACCTACAGAATACTTATTATAATGGTCTATTAATTCTCTGTTTGACTATCCAGGAGCCCCTTTGGCAGTCACTCTTGCATAACCAAGTCCCCTCCCCAGCTACACACCCTTCACTTACACAGTCACACCAAGTTTCCTCACCAGATCGACCTCAGGTTTCCCAAAGCACAGTCCCAGACATCCAGACCATTAAAATGATTTAATCTTGTTAAAATAACTGGATAACAAAATAGCAGCTTGAGTTGGGTGCCTCCAAGGAGAGACCCTCAAGCAAAGGCACCCTGGACATTTATACCCTCACAGTCTAAACAAACAAAAGTCTGGGGTCATCAGCTCCTGCTATGTCTTTGAGTAGCACAGGTCCCTGTGGCCTTTGTTAAGCAAAGGGTCATCAGTTCATGGCCTCTTGCCTTGGGCTCAGGCTCTTGCATCCCCAGAACTTAACCTGCAGCTCACACTGCAGCTGCACACCCGGCTGCCTGCACTGGATGTATTCCTCAGCAGCTATATTTCATACTAGGATTTTAAGTTTATTTTTGTGTTTGCCATATCCAGGCAATGGAATTTTTTCTTGTTTATATTAAAATATTCAACAAGTTTATTACTCTTTCTGTAATCTTAACTGAAATTCCAATACCTTATTTTCCAAATTACACTCTGAAGTGTTACATACCTCATTTCCATTTTCAAGTTGCCGGTTGTTTAAGGAACCCAGAGATTCTCAAAATAGGGGTGTTTTCAAATCATCTGTGTTACTACTTCTCCAGGCTGTACAGAGAAGAGATGAGACATGAGAAAGGTTAAAGGGGCCACACTTGTAAAGGCAAGGGGTAGGAAAGAGATTGTAGCTTGCTACAATTGTAGTTGCGGTTTAAAAAGCAGAATCCATTTTATTAAGTACAGCCAGTATTATTAACAAGTTTTTCAGAAATTTTCTAAGGTTCTGTTTATCGACAAAGATCTTACTGTGACTCAGAGTCAATATGAGTCATCAGAGAAGTTCTGGCAAAATTATTTGTTGAATGACTGGATTTGAGCTAGTGTCTTAGAAAATGTAAAGAAATGTGCTTAAAGACTCCATTTCAGATTGATCAAAAGCAGGACACAGATTGCTAAAAGTTTCCAAATCTCTCTCAACCATTTTTTTCAAGATAATGATCTCCAAACAGTTGACAGATTCAAGTCTTACAATGTGCCAGAGGCTTTCTGTTCATCACAGGTGCAATTCCTGAGCTAAATTCCTCAGCTGTGGTTTGCTCTTTGATTTGCCATGTTTGTTAATCACTTGCTTGTTTTTTCATCAGTCCTTTCATTTCACGTTCAGGACCTCCTGTTCACAAGAAGATTCCTGAAACTGTTCATGACCAGAAGCAAGCATAAGCATATTTTGCTGAACACATTTTTTTCTCTGCATCTGTGGGGGAACAAAAAAGCATTGAAATGATACATCTGAGCTTTGCTTGCTGGCTCTTCTGTACAATCAAGGCATCTCCAGATTATGATCCAGCCTAGTCAAAATCCAAAGTGGAAAAGTAGTAGCAAAACAGTGTTATTTGGCCAATTGGAGAAGAAATGTGTAATAAAGCAAATTTGTGCTAGCCAGCAAAACTATATACTTCTTTCTGCACAGAACCGCCTAACAATTGGGATTGGAAGGCAAAAAAGATGTACATAAGTATTTTGATTGGTTTTCACCATCCTTTTTATGCACTCAGCATCATAATATTTAATTGCTCTGTCACATGCACAAGTTATATTTTAAGACTGTTGAAAAGTTTTCTGTCTTTTTCTTAATTTTACAGCTCCGTAAATCTGTTTTCAGCATCAGAGCAAGAAATCTTCTGGAAAAAGAAACAGCAATCAATAAAATTCTAAGGTAAGAGTCAGATGTGATTTGATATTGTTTTGACTGTCATCTGATTTCATACAACCTTGTTTATTACTAATGTTAGTGCATGTATAATATTCATAGTAGTGTATCGCTTTGTAGTACATCTGTTGCTTGCTTTAGCAAAGATAAATTGCTCTTTGGCTATTTTATATGCTTGAACAACAAAAAGAGAGGGATTGTACTTCTTCAATATATATTTTAATTGTATCATGCAGTAAGATCGTGTTTCAGCTCTTTTCACTTCTTCCTTCTGAATTAACCATGTTTCTTCCTAAGGGGTGTTATTTTAGAATTCTAGTCCAGTTCTTGCAAATATCTGCACATAAATGTTTGCAGGGATTGTGCACTAAAAAGCATAGGCTACAGCTAGTCATATTCCAAGTACCACATGGACAGTGAAGAAGATTGCAGAACCATGACTTCCGTAGAAAGTTTTCCTGAATGCTTCAATAATGATCACTCTTTTTGGTATTCCATATCAAGTAACTGCTCAGCACTGTAAATGAATAATGCAAGCCTAAGTCTCCAATACCCATTTCTGAAGTTATCATTTAGGTAACTCTGTGCTGCAGTTTTTCATGCCACTGTTGGTTTTAAATTAGAATGACTGTTCTCAACATAAGGTGCATTAATAATGGAAACAATTTATAGGTCACTGTTTTTATATTTATGTTTGCATTTTGTCAGTGAGAGGTCCCAGGTAAATACACAGTATTAACAGGAATACTGATCTAAAAAGTACAGATTAAGTAAGGCAATGTTTTATGAGGAGCATATGTGTGATTTCTGAATGATGAAGTTTCTTGAATACCATTTGGGAAGTTTTGCAGCTCTGGTTCTTTTTAATGCTCTATAAGAATACAGCACAGGGAGAACTGTAGAGATTAACATGAAACTTTTTCTGTCTTTAAACTTAGGTAATGACAACATAAACAATTACTAATTCAAATGAATACTCATTGTAAAAATATTATTGATAAATGTAAATACAATACCATAAGTATTGAATCTGAACAAAATTTAGTGCACTATTTGTAAGCATTTCTTTCACTTGTGTGCCTTGATTTTACAGGAATTGCTGTTACAGATAGATTAAGCAAAATACTTCTAAAAATACAGCTTTAGATAGAGGCATCCTGGCAGTATTTCAGTAAAACATTTGTAATGAAATTCTGTGTTATATGGGACCTGTGAAATGTCAATATGACACCTCCAGGGTTCCACAAATGTCAGTTTGTTTGGTGTGTTTCATACACTATACTGCAGAGGAAAAACATAGACAAAGGAAAAAATAGCCCTACTTGTACATATTCATTTTTTTTCTTAATCCCTGATATCATAGAAGCTACATTCTTTCTTAGATAGGAGAAAAAAATTAAATTCTGGAAATTGAAATTCAGAATTTTCCCATCTGCACAGAACGTCCTCCTTTTCAGGAGAAGTCTGAAATAGTGGGAAGAGAATCTGAGCAAACCATTGTTTGGACTTCACTAATTTCTAAGAGATAGAAGGACAGAACCAGAAAGCAGTCCGGCCAGTTTCAATCCTGCTGAATTCCACTTGGTCCTTCAGATCATGGCTTCTGCCAAAGACTTGTATGTAAAAGGACTTCTTATCAATTCACCTGAATTCCTCTGAAGTTTCAGAGGCAGAGAATAAAGTTTTCATTTACTAATTTACTATTTTATTTTTAATTATCTATTTACTCTGATAATTTAATCTACCTTTACTGAGTTTTCCAATCTGTCTCCTGGATCATCAGCAATAAACTTTGAGGAACACAGAGAAAAGGAGAGAACTTCTGTCAAGTAACAAAAACACGGATCATGTGTCCTCTAATGCTTTCTTGGGCTGCTTGTAAGTCGTCATTTACAAAGAGTCTTACAGAGTCTTCTCTCTACTGAGAAAAAGAACAAATACAGTTTGTTGTTCCTTGTTATTGACTGAAATACATTAAATAAGCTCTGATCTCACTTGCAATGCATCTGTTCCAGCATAAGAAGATTGTGTTCATGGCATATCTGGTGTGCAAACTGATAGAGATTGCCAGTGATGGGCTGACTGGTCCTGAGCACTGCCAGTGTTTCCATGTTAATGACAGTGACAACACTGTTGATGCTAGGAAATTTTACAAACAGGAAAAGAAGAGATAAGATTTACAGCTAAAACTTTAGATCCAGTTTAAGTAACACAGGAAAATTCGAACTCTCAACACATGAGAGATTATAGTTCTTATTTTTGCTTTAGTAGTAAATGCTGTGAAGTCCTTCATAAAATTAGATGACTCTCAACTATTCAGAGTATCTGACAAAAGAGGAAATGGCATTTATGCCAAAAACAATAAGAGATAACTCAGAATGTCCCTTCTGAAAAGATTGCTTCCAGCATAATCTTCATTTTTATCTACCTGAATTAAGAAGCATTTTTTCAAAGCAATACCTCTATATAGTAAAGCTGCCTATGGGCAACTTCAGCTTGATTAAATTGCTGTGCTGAAAGGGAATTTTAAGTCTGTTACAGCCTAAGTCCACCTCTGACCTTTCCCCCCACCTACTTTTTAAACCCTGCCAAATTATTTTTTAATCAAATTGTGAATATTTCAATATTCATCTGTATAGAAGGACCATGCATTACACATAGGTACCTTCATGTCTCTCTTGTGCATCCTTCTCTATCCAAACTTTATTCCCTTTATATGCTGAACTGCAGCTTGACATCTTCTTCCCCAAGATGAGGAAGAAGGACATCAATAGCCCTTGAACACCAAGAGGGATGGTTCATGGACTCAGTCCTGGGTGTCTCACCTGCTCATCTGCTGTTACATTATGCAGCAAAACTGATGTCTTGGGTATCTTTGTTTTCCTGCAGCTTTCTTGCCACAGCCTCAGGGAGGTGTCTCATTTCTAAACATCCTTGTTTAGAAGCACCTTCACCTTTCCTCCTTGAGGTCTTTATACGATTAGGCATGGGAACCAAGTTAAGGATGTAGAAACTACTGTCCTGGTACTTGGAATCTGATCAGTGCTTTGCATCACCATGCCGGTGGCAAAGCATGAAGGCCTTAACTCTTCACATAAATCCATTCTGAGGTGGAGACTTCAACCTTGAAAAATGAAATAAAGTATGTGTTAGAGACTTTTAGAACAACTTTTTTGAAACAAGATCTGTTTTAATAGTGCCTCTGAATTGCAAACAGCTCCATTCCTTTCTGAAAATTACAGTGCATTTCCCTCAGCAGCAATAACCACTTCTAGCAAATTTACTTTCTCCTGTATATCTTCAGTGCTTCACACTTTTCTCTCACTCTGTGTTGCTGCAAGCACAGCTTTTTCTCTTAAAAGCAAGTTTTGTGCCTGTGGTTCTCCTTACCCTCATTCCTTGCTGGATCATTATCTGAGAATGGGGTCTAGTCTTTATTAATCCCACTGGCTTTCTGAAGTAGAGAGAGTAAAGCAGGTCCAGTCAAAATGGTGTGTATAAATCAGTTCGTTCTCTCCAGCGCTGAGGATGAGTTGTAAACAGCACAGAATGGTGGGGAAAATTAGCAAATTAAAAGTGATCTCACATAGTCTAAAACATACTCAAAGTGTCAATAGTGCAAAACCTGATTCTGGTGTGCTTTAAACCATGCTTCACAGAATCAGAGAGTGGTTGAGATTGGAAAGGACCTCTGGAGGTCATCTTGTCCAATCTTCCTGCTCAAGCAGGACCACCCAGAACAAGTTGCCTAGAACCACATCCAGACACCTTTTGAATATCTCCAGGGAAGGGACTACAACATATATATAAAATATATATTATGACAGTTTGGGAAACGTTGAAATGTTGGGGTTTTTTTTTCCAAATGAGCAGCTTTTTATTTGCTTTTCATTACAGCTGATGCTATTGTCAAACCATAAACTTATGCTAGCGTGTGCAATAGGATTTTCACTGTTCTAGACAAGATTTGTCTGATGTGTTTTCTGGTCCTGAGGGAGTAACATAATTCATGCTTAAGTAGAACATTCCATTTCATAAACAAAGTGAATTTATCTTTATTTTAATTGAGAATGCTGGCAGGAGTTGGGGCATGTGGGGAAGGAAAAGAGGGGAAAAAGAATTGCTTGAATTAAGGATCCTATTCTAGTTTGTGAATATGCTAGAAGATAATTCAGACTTTTTCATACAAGTATTTCTGCAAAATAGAGTGATTTCTAGGAAAGCTATAAATTTTATCTCTAAATAAAATCTCCCTGAACATTAATGCAGAGAATGAGCAAAGATCTTTTCCAACCTAAATGATCCTATGATTCCATGATCCTAGAAGATATACCTTTGTATTAGGAATTTGCCTTTGTTAACTAACTGCCTCATATTACTTGGTTCTGACTCGCAAACTAGAAGATATACCTTTGGTATCCTGTATTAGGAATTTGCCTTTGTTAACTAACTGCCTCATATTACTTGGTTCTGACTCGCAACAAATTTCTTGGCATATATTTTATGGTTTTTCTCTTAAGAGTATGATTTCTTTCTTCATAACTTTGAGGGTTTGACCCCATGCATTTCTCAGAACAAATCTTCCAGGTAAGTTCAGCTGATGATTTTTGTCAACCCTTGCAACATCGAGACTTAGTCACCACCTTCCTAAATCTCTACAAGTGTACAATATCACTGGATTTCACCTGCCTGATGCAAAGACAAACAAAAAGAAATACTGGAATGCACATATCTGTTGGAAAGAAGTTACTCTGTTTCATGGGGTTTGTGCCAAATAAACACCATATTATGGATTACTGCAAAGCACAGTTGTGAAGCCAAGTTCTGTGGACTATGGAGTCTCCAGCACTGCAGGTATGGAATTGATCCCATTTTGAGAGAGGCAGTAGACTGGATAGCAACTTGAGGTTTCTTCTTCTGCATTGCTTTTATTGGTTCTTCTACAGTCCAATAAAAATTGTTATTATATAAACATCTGTGAGAAGAGAAGCTGAAACAACAAGGCAAGAATGATAATCACAATAGAAATTGCTAAAGGAAAGAAAGTCTCTTACTATAGCTCAGCTGCCTGAGCAGTCACTAAAGAAAATTAGTGACTATTTGATTTTTTGCTTTAGAGACATAAGGAAGGAAAGAAGAAAAAACATGGAAAAGAAAAAAGAAAGACTTATCCAAGTTGCATTAATAATCAATTTTACTTCACTAGCCATGTTCAGATTTCTTTTAAAAATAGTATATTTTTCCCACTAAGAATAGTAGAATAGATGTGGTAGAAATGTAGATTGTGCTTGCTATTCAAAAAGTGTCTTATTAAATTAAATTTATACATGAAAGGATGAAACATTACCATGCCTCTCAGGTAGATTCCCCCTAAATCTTAGGCTGTCACATTTAACCATAGTTAAATCCAAGTTCTGTGAAATTATAATGAGTGCATAGATAGATTTAGTAAGGATAGAGTGTCCTAGAGAGTGAAAACGGTGCTGAATGATGCTGAAAGCTGCACTGAAGTGCCCCACACTACTAAGGCTTCAGTGTGAGCATGTTTCAGGGACAACAGCAAAAGTAGTAAGATATGCAGTTGCAATTACTATATAAATACTCACACATGGAAATACAGAAAAAAACCCTAAAGCAGTGTCATACATAGTAAGATATGCAGTTGCTGCAATTACTACATAAATACTCACACATGGAAATACAGAAAAAAAACATAAAGCAGTGTCATACTGGAATGCAAGATGAGTGAACACTTGTTGCTGAAAGGATGCCTAACTAAAAAATCCAAGCATGAGCCACATTCTTACCCTCTGCAAGAGACCTCAGAATATTCATGAAAGGTATAGTATTTTGAATTATTGCTCAAAACCTCTAACATTTTACATTTGGTCAAAGAATGTTACTTGAACATTCTGTTCACAACTTATTTTTCAGGAATTCCAAAGCATGAAATAGTTTGAAGGACTTCAAAAATGTGGACTTCCTAATTGGTTGCAGGTAGTACAAACTAGGTGATACAATCTACATGGTATCCCAGTATTGTCTTGTTCTGTGTGAACTTCACCTGGCTTTCTGGTTGCCTAAGAAATTGCATTTTCTCTTCAGGATATTTTATTACAGTTGCACTTTTCAAGGCAAATTTGGAGCATATGGTTTGCAGCTGCTGAATTGTGTTCAGAGTTCTGCAAGGTGAGTAAAAGGTCCAGAAGCTTGAGATATTTCTTGTCTCTTCTCCTTTGTTTCATACCTTCCTTATTCCTCCACAAATGAAAATAAATCTATCTAATATTTCAGAGAGGTTGTATAAGAAGATGAAAAGGGCAATTTTAGCTAAAATGGCAGTTTTTGTTAAAAAGCTAATTTTTGCCTCTGTTGTTTGAAAGTCAAAAGATTCTGACCAGCTAAAGTTACATAAAAATGTATCAAAGCAAGAAAAGTGTTTTTTTAAAACTCCAATTTTCAAACCACATGGGACTGAATTTTTAATACTGTGGCATGTTGATTGTGCCTGGTGTGGGATTTAACACCACAGGTAGCCAAGTCTGCCTGTCAGCTAAGGGATGAACTCCACCATCTAGCTGACAGAGGTCTAATCAGTAAAGGTAATGGAGCCCAGTGAGATCTTTAGCTGAGTGCCTTTGTCTTTAGATGCCCACTTTATGGTTACTTTACCTTCCAAACATCATTAATTAAATTAATTCACCAAGCATTCAATGAAGTTGTTCCCATATGGACATACAGTAATGTGTTAGATGCCAGAGGATGTCCAAAACGTCCTCTGGAAGATGGCAGGTAATACACCAATGTTTAGGGGTATTGTACCCTGCTGGAGCAGCAGCTGGAAGCAAAACAAAATACTCCAAGGCGTGGCAGGTGATTCTGGCCACCTCTGTACAGCCAATTTGATTGGGCCCTACCTCCCCACTGGCTATGAGCTGGCTAAAAGCCTGGAGACATGGCTCACAGGCAGACACTGGGAGGAAGCCTGTATGTGTACATGTCTACAGTGAGAACTCAAACCCTACTGCAGACTTTAAAACTGGAAACTCTGAAATTCTGAAAAATTCATGGCACCTGCCATCTTTTTCAAAAGTCCCCAAAGATCTGCAGCTCTCAGTGTCTAAGCAGCTGAAAATTACACAGATTCTGAGTCAAAAGGATAACTAATCATGGCTCTTACTAAGAGTTCATACAAGGAAGATTAATTCCAAAGGCAGTAATTCCCAAAAAGTGGAGAATGCCAGGAGAGAGGCTGTCAAAAGTAGACAAGGACTTTCCAGCAGTTCTTCTTCTCTGGAAATACATAAATGTTTCTTTGCAATTACTTGATAAAAAATTCTGATCTCTGTGCTAAACAACTGGTATTTCATTGTTTCTCTGTTGACTTCACAAGAGCTGCAGGGATTCCAGAGGTATTGAAAATAAGGCAATGGATGTAAAGGCTAAATACAGATTTTTTTAGAGATCATGAACAATACTAAGTCTTTTTGCAGGTGTTACTTTTTATGCATGCCCATTCTGCCATAGCATGCCCATAGTATATGGCTATGTCTATTTCACAATATTATTAACAATCAAATAAGCCATTTTGTTTATTATTCAGGTAAAGAATTTATTGCTTGAGATTAAAACTGTCTTTTATTATGAATACTAAGTGTTTATGTAACTTGGAATTCAATTTGCTATGTACAAGAGCATGAAAAGTTGATGTACAAGTTACGTTTTGATGTCAAGAAAATAATTTTTGGCTATTAGTAGCAGAGCATAATCATTTATATTATAAATAAGTTAGCCTCTTTGTTACACCGAGAAGCCTGTATACAGAACTCAGACACCATAATTTTCATTGTCTCTTCTGGGAAAAACTAGATTGTCATTTTAATGGAGTGAGATAGGATGTATTTTTAGAAAGTTTTTTTCCTTTCCTTTTATTCAATCAAAAATTGCAAAGGTATTCAAGTATCTCGGTTGTTTCTGACAGTGTTATGTGGTATCATCCTCCACAATATAATGCTTTAAATCTTTTGGTATTAAAATGTTCATGATTTGTCTAAGATGAGCTATGTTTTATAAGACATGCAGTAATTTTCTTATTGTCATGATGCTTTAGTTCAGTGTAGTGTAACCTGATGCTTTCTATAACAATTGTAGCACAATGTATTTTTCTAGCATGCTAATCTGATTGGCAGTGGTGACACTGACAAGCATTCTAAGCTTCTTATTTTTGTTCCAGATATCACTTGGCATTCCTACTTGCATCATTTATGTGTTTAAATCCAAAAGAAGGAGGAAAAGTGGAGAAGAGTGAAAAACAAAGCCACAGTGGGGAAAGAACATGCCATGGACACCTTTTGCCATCAAGCATGATCATGCCATGCTGTCAAGGCATTTATCTAAGCCTTACAGATTGGCAGATAGAGTGGTTACACAAAGGGTGTATCAGTTTTTCATCTTTTCAGAAAAAGATGAGGATTCAGTTCAATAAAAAGTATGGAATATTACCAGCTGGGTCTTGTGTTTCTCTAAATGATCTCATAACACAAAATGAGCAATAAGGAGTGTATATTGTAAACTTTAAATTGAACCATTCTGGAAAGTTAGAACATGTTTCCAATGTTGAAATTCCATTTCTCAGCCATCAGAGGGATCTGTCTGAGCTCTTTGAGTGGAAATCTCTCTTTTTCACAAGCAAATCAATTTCACTGTAGCCATCAAGACAATATATGCATGCTCTGTTTAGCTGTGGCACACTTACTGGCCAACAAATACTAATTTTTCCCAAAATGTGTAAGATGTGTTTGCCAAAATTAAGCAGAAAACAAAATGAACCAAGGGCAAACAAGTGAGAAAACCCACATAACAAAGTACTGTAAATTGACTGCATTCCCAGAGAGCAGACATTTTATATTATAGAATGTCAGCAATATGCAGCTTTTCATTTCATACTGGATGTGGTTCCAGTTATTTTGAACCCTTCAGGTTATGTTCTAGGTCCTAAGTGTGTATGTATAGCCCTGAAAGGGACTAAAATTGCTGATGTACTTTTCTATTCCCTTCTTTATTGCTGAGAAACTGGTTTTACTGATGGTTTAGTGCATTGCTTGATGCCTTTTGCTCTTGGTGAAGTCTTGAGGGACCAAATATTTTACAGCAAACTGAAAAAAAGTCATAGATGGTCCTTGCTAAGGCATGGAGAAGGTTTTATCAGATGACTGGTTGTGTTGTAGAGTGGGGGTCCATTGCTTGGGAAATATTTTCATGGAAAGTCCATTGCTCTTGTATTGTTATTCTCTATTGTTCTTCAAGTACTTGTTCCCCGCAAAGCCAAGATGATTTCTCTGAATGTGCTACCTCTGAAATTATCATTTATACCAAAAACTTTGTGTCATCATCTTTACATTTCTTCGTAGGGCCTGCACTAGACAACGCATGCTGAGCGGATCATTTGAGGGGCAGCCAGCAAAGGAAAGGTCAATACTTAGTGTCCAGCATCATATACGACAAGAACGCAGGTAAAAATGGACAAAAGGAAGGGTTTTAAAATATTCTTAAAATAAAGGTGGCAAAGGGAATTAAATTTGAGCAATCCCTAACGTGAAAAGCCAGAACTACTTACTTGTACAAAGGGCTGAATTCTACATTCTTTATTGTAACCATAATGAAATTCATTGTACTGTATAAATGGAAAAAATGGCTTTTTATTTCAAATGTCATTTCCTTTGCCAACTACAAAGCTATCAATTTAAAGATCAGAAGGACAGAAATTGGCTTATGTTAGACCAGATTGAAAACAATTGAAGAGCATATAAGCTTCTGATGTTAGCAAGAGAAAAATGATAAGAATTCAAGATATTGGGTGGCTGGAGAGAAGTGCTTTATAATGGCCATCTTATAAAGGTCAAAATTTCATCTTGAGATGTATTGTTAAATTGATTATGATTGTTTCAGGTCACTGAGACATGGTTCGAACAGCCAGCGAATCAGCAGAGGAAAATCTCTTGAAACATTGACTCAAGATGTAAGTCCTCATAGAAATGCTGTTTTCAGTTTGAGAACATAAGAAATTAGAATATATGCTATCAAATAAATGCTTGCGTAGGACTAATTATATTTATGAACTTGCTTGCAATTTGTCTTTTCAAATCTTGAAAGGAAGTCATAAGACAAATGCTGTAATTGCATTAGAATTATCCTCAAAATAGTTGACATGGTTATGTCACTGATAGACTTATGGTCTTGGAACACTTGCTGAGATAGATTCACTGAATCTGTAGACACTGAATTAGGAACACAACAATTGCTACCCAGGACACCTTAAAAAGCATTGCTCTGGAATTACAGAAATCACTCAGGCTGGGAAAACAGCAGTTCAAAATTTCTGATGGAAGTTTAGCAATATTTTCCAAGCAGCAGAACTGTCAGACAAAGGGACAAAGACTGAAAGGGAGAATAGTAGTCATGGATTTCACTGTGGTGTAATTTCATGCAGTTAAATGAGTTTTCATTTCTGCAATTTGTGGATCTCTGTGGCAATGAAATTTCAAGATACAGTATTTGTCACGTGAGTTTTCATTTCTGCAAATTCATATGATATTTTGTGGATCTCTGTGGCAATGAAATTTCAAGATACAGTATTTGTCACCCCCTTTCCAAACTATCCCAGTCTTTAAAGGTAACTAAAGCAGATGTGGCTTTGCTTGTAGCTAGCAGTAAGGATAACCCCCAGCATTACCCCACCAGGAGTGCTTCAAAGCCTCATGAATAGTAGTGCTGATTGTTCCCTCCACTGCATGAGCTCAGACAGCATCCTCCCTCCCTCATCCCTGTGCTCAGCAGTCGCTACCTGTATGATCTGCATGCCTCGCAGCCTGGAAGCCATGCAGCAGGCTTGAGAAGCTGAAAGGGTGTCTAAAGACTTGGCTTCACCCTTAGTAACTTTGATTGTATTCATTCCAGTTCAGAGAGGTTGGCTGGTCTTACAGGACCTCTGTTTTTAAAGTTAAAAGTTAGATTGAATGGAGCCTCAAGCATGAAATTAGAACTGAAATTAACCTTGATGAAAATAAGGAGCCTTATGCTGTAGATAGAAAACACTGTGCAATATGCTTGACTGAGTTGATGTGCAGTACATTTGGAAATAAAGATCTTTCATTTTAATATTTCTATGTAAAATACCGTATCTTGCTTTCATCTGAAACATTAAAAAATAACAACCCTTAGACCTCGATTAAAAGGAATCATTTTGCTTCTAGCACTCCAACACAGTGAGATACAGAAATGCACAGAGAGAAGACAGTGAGATAAAGATGATCCAAGAAAAAAAAGAACAAGCTGAAATGAAAAGGTATTTAAAAATCAAAAGTCTGAGTGCACATTTTCTGTATTAACTATTCTCTGTATGAAGTTAAAAGTATTAAGAGTCAACATGAAAAAAGGAACAAAGTGTAAGGGATATTTTTGCCAGGGATGATGTGTAACACTTAATAATTTATGTTTTTTCAAAAGGAAAGTCCAGGAGGAGGAGCTGCGGGAGAATCACCCGTATTTTGATAAACCCCTTTTCATAGTTGGCCGTGAGCACAGATTCAGGAACTTCTGCCGAGTGGTGGTACGGGCTCGCTTTAATGCGTAAGTTCATTTCACAGCAACATTGGTTCCATGGGTCCTTACCTTCACGTCCTCAGACAAGCTCTAACTTTCCTTTTCCAAGGAAAACTGCATGCAGTGTGGTCACCACACAAGCTGGCAGCCAGTGTCTGTGGTGTATCTTGCTGCTGGATGAAAGGAAGCAATAAAATGCTGTGTTAGGGCAGACGTGTTTGAGCAGCCTGTGATGCTGAGATGGACAAGACTGTGGGGAAACTGCAGGCATGAGCTGAAGGGAAAGGCTAATGTTTCCCACTTGTAGATGTCTGGGAATCAGCTTGCTCTTCCCTTCTTATTTCTCATCATAAGGCAAGAAGTTTTTATACACCAACAGTTACTCATAGAACAGAAAAAAGTGAAGAGAAATGGGTTGCACCTCTGCTCACCCAAATACTCTGTAGCCCAAAGAAAGGGACTCAGAATGGGCTGGGGAGGTGTTCAGCTGTGGGAGATAAAAGGAGAAAAGTTGAAACCAGATGAAAACCAGGAAGACTCAGCAACTAAGCTGTAGTTATATGTGAGTGTGGCAGATAAAAAAATCCATGTACAAGCAGCTTTCTATAAAGTCATCTCATAACTCTTTTTTTAAACCTCTGTCTCTTGCTAGCACCAGGATTTTAAAGGGTTAATGCATGTCACCTTGCATAGAGCAATGTAAGACATCAGATAGCTCAAGGCCATGGGCTTGGTGCTTAGAAGGACTGGTTTCAGCAGCTGTTTTACCATTGATTTTCTCTGTGCCCTTCAACAAATTATTTCTAGTTAGCCTGACAGGATGGTTACAGACTCAGTTTTAACCATATTTACATTTAGTTTCTGCCATCTTTGTAGAGACATGTCCTTGAGCTACATCCCCGCTTTTCTATGCAACTGCTAACTTGATTGTGGCGCACTGGTCCATGAAGCGTTGCAAATTAAAACAGAAAAAAAAAAAAAAACACACAGTCAATCAAATCCACTTAGCAAGTATTTGTCAGTGCCTCTTAACATTTCTAAGTGCCCAATGGTAACAGGATATTTATACTAAAACAGTTTAAATAAAATGTTTGGAATTATAAGAATAAACTGATTTTCTTAACAGTTTTTTTTTCATTTACTTAAATCCTCCCTGCTTTATTTTTTATCCCATCTAGCTTACCAAGTAAGATATTCTAGAAACTGATAGGATGCATATTTTCTTCTGATGAAAAAAAGGCTAAGGAATGCTGGTATGTACAATGTAGGGAGAGGCAAGAGTTTAAGCAGCAAAAGTCAGTGGCTTCAGTGGGAAGGCACCTAATCCAGTATGTTCTGTGTGCTTACTGGTGTAAGTCGATGAACCTGGTCTGTGGAAGATGTTTCTCATTCTCCTTGGATGTCCTGTGCATTCCTGTAATTCATAACCATGAAATCTTTCTGGTGGTAATTCCTCAAGTCAGTTCAGTCCATTTTTCACTTTAAGAACAGCAAGGAAGTAATGGCAATTTCACATCCCAATGGCTAGAGCTCTCCAATGAAACATAGGATATGTCAGTGCAGATCCTGTCTTGGCATGATTTCCTCTGGGAGTTGGAAGATAAGTAAAGTACCTATAACCAGTGGGTCAGGGAAGGCTTCTTGGAAAGTGTTCATGTAGCTTCTCCTGCAGCAATCATTCTGTTTTGTATGAAATTGATAAATTGTTGCAGCAGGAAGTTAACTTATGTCACCTAGATATGTGCATATTACTTATAGAGTGGTTCTACCCTTTGACTGCCTAATGGCTGTTTGGATATGGCAGGCAGAGCACAGTAATTACGTGGGAAAATTCAGATACTGAGAATCTAAAAATATTAGTCAGAAAAAGATTAAATAAGTAATAAAAGACATAGAGCTTGTAGAAGGATGTGTGTGCATATGTGTGTGTGTGTGTGTATGTTTGTGTGTGTGTTTGTGTTAACTGAGGGTATCATATGATCACAGAATCATAGAGTGGTTTGAGTTGCAAGGAGCCTTAAGGATCATCCAGTTCCAGCCCCTCTGCCTTGGACAGGGACATCTTTCACTAGGCTAGGTTGCTCAGAGCTTCATCCAGCCATGGTCCAAGAAGTTTTGGAGTAATTGTAAAGAGCATTTTGTTACCTAAAATTCAGTAGCAGGTTATCCCCCTTATTCTCAAGAAAATTACAAGATTAGGTCCTTGTTTACAAAATCAAGACTCAAAACCACCTGTCAGTTCAAAGAATCATAGAGGAATTACAGGTATGCAATGAGTTAAAGTGATCCTAGTTGTGTTGATAATATGACTGAAATTACATAGAATTAAATGAAACTTATACAGACATTTAAAATTCAGATAGGATAAAATGGAGCCTTGATTTTGGACAGAAATTACTTGGAGTTGATGGATGTATGGTATAATTATAATGCTGACAAAAATAAAATGGTAAATGACTGTATCTTTTCTTTTTTTTTATAGTTCTAAAACAGATCCTGTTACTGGAGCTGTGAAAAATACCAAATACCATCAGCTTTAGTAAGCACTGCAAAAGTAACTTTGCTTGGTGTCATAAGCCTGAAGTATGTGTGCACACATGTGCATGGATGTGTGTAAAAGTGCATGCACATGTGTATGTCTTCTTTTTTCTTTTTCAAAAAAGGTTTTTCTTACCATGGAGTTGTTTGGGGAGAAAGATGAGGATTTTTAATCAGACTTTTCTTCTTCACTAGCATGCAACTTCTCTAGTTTTACTACGCGTTTTTGAAATACTGAAATCTTTGACACTTCTCAGCTCAATTTATTTTTCTTAGGAAAGCATTGAACTGTAGTGTAGGCACAAAGCAAGTACACAGAGCTGTGGGCATTTCTGTAATGGCATTTCCTTATGTATCATTCACAGTGACTTGCTGGGTTTGGTTACTTACCTGGACTGGGTCATGATCATTGTGACAATATGCTCCTGCATTTCCATGATGTTCGAATCCCCTTTTAGAAGAGTTATGCATGCTCCAACACTCCAGGTACTGCCGCTGAATCATTTTACAATTACTGAACCACAGGCACCTTGTTTTTCTCCACTGCCTGTTCCTAAATTATGGTGGTTCTCTGCTTTTGTTTTCAGATTGCTGAATATGTTTTTGTAATATTCATGAGCATTGAGCTTAATCTGAAGATTATGGCAGATGGCTTGTTCTTTACACCAACAGCTGTCATTAGGGACTTTGGAGGAGTTATGGACATATTTATATATCTTGTAAGTTCTTATATTTATGGAAGATTTTTGTGGCATTCTTAACTCTGATATATTTGGTTATGTAAATGTTTAGTAGTGTGAAGAAGTTTGTCTCTGTACCCTGATACAAATAGTAGTGATAAATGGATGTGATAAACACCTGGCAATTTAGTGTGGGGTTGTTGTATGGCCCGTTTTAATTCTTTATTCATTGATGTGTTTTAAGTGTCAGATCTGATTTTCCTTCAGAGTAAACTTGAGAACTCTGAGCTCATTTCAGGCTTTTTATGCAGGAGAGTCTTAATTTTACCTGTTTCATAGATATTAATTGCTTCTTCCCCTCTCAACTGTATTCCTGCTTTATTGAAGGTGTTTGAAAACCATTTACCATTTGACAGAAGGCACATCTTTGTTGCTGGTGTTGCTATAGAAGAAAGCAAAGAAACCCATATCCCATATCTATCAGTAGTGGTTCTCAGGAAAAAAAGTTTCTCAACAGTTCTCAAGAGTTTCTGGGAAATCTCTTGCATTCCATTAAAATACAAGACGAGGGTGTCCATTTCCTCTTCACATACAATAGTAAACACCGTAGAATGTGTCAAAATCAGTGCTCAGTACAGTACAGTATGAAATATTTTCTAACTTAAGAAATTACTGAGAAAAATGGCTTTGATGGATTTAGATTAAATCTTTCAGAGATTAATCCACCAGGCAGATGTACTGCATAAAATTTGTCATGATCAATTTGTATCAAAGATTCTATTCTTAGCATAAATTAAAATGTGCATACTTGTACAAAATTCCTACTGTAGTAAGCATAATTCCTGTGTGCTTTAGTTTCTTGAAATCTCACAATCCCTCTGCTTGTCTGAAGGAAAAATTTCGGTGGTGTAGTTAGAATATTCCAAATATGTCTGCAGTGATCCTAAAAGACTGTGGAAAAAAGTCAGCAGAACTGTTAAATCTGTTTGTTTTGGAAGGGTGGCTGACTTTTATCACTTTATTTTTAACAAATTATATCAACTTTTAAATAATTGGTGATCTCATCTTGATCCTCCAGTTTTTGTGCACTTTCTTCTTTGTAACGCTCTCACCTCTGTCACCCTATCATAACACTGGCTTTTAAAAAATAAGAAGCACTTAAGAGACGGTAAATCAATAACCACTTGTCAGAGGTTGTTTAGGTTACAATGCTGTTTGAAAACACTTCCAAAAACATAACATTCATGTAATGAAACCACATGGTGACAAAACAGCTTATGCCTGTAACAAAGTGGTAGGAAAAACTGTCAGGGAAACTGTTAACAGACTTTCCAGGTGAAGATTTTTCAGTTCCAGGACAGAATCTCTGAAATGCGAAGGAGGGAGAGAAATAATGCTGCCTGCTCCAAGAATATAGTTTGTGTCCCTGTTCTGAGTCAGCCAAATTGATTTCTCCTTTTGGAACTATTCCATCTAATTAAGCATATAAAATGGATTTTGAGTCAAAGGGCGAGACAAAGACAAGCTGATGCCAATTAGTTAGGACAATAAGCCAGGACATAAGAGATCTAAGCCCTTTTTCTAAATTAGATCTCTTTTGCCTTACTATTCAATTTTAAGGTAGAGAAGTTCATTGCCCTTCTGTGCTGTATGTATGCCAAGTAAGACACTGTAAGCCTGACCTTACTTTGCCTCTTCCTGTCCTGTCACCTCCAGGTGAGTTTGATATTCCTGTGCTGGATGCCTCAGAATGTCCCTGCCAAATCTGGAGCTCAGCTCTTAATGGTGCTCCGCTGCCTCCGACCTCTTCGAATCTTCAAACTGGTCCCTCAGATGAGGAAAGTGGTGCGAGAGCTGTTTAGTGGCTTCAAGGAAATTTTTTTGGTATGTGCCAATTATTCTTTTTTCTTATGAAAATATATGAAGGACTAATAAGATAACATTTTGATATAAAACTCATGTTTTCTATTCTTTTCACCATTGTTGTCTGTTTACATTTCATTGTGGTATCACTGCAGATGACCAAACAGGCTAAAAATTAGAATATAAGTAAATCATACTGAGTAAAGCTATTAAAATAATTCTTTTAGAAACTGTATTACTTGTTTAGCATACTTTTAGTCATAATTACACAGGAAGACTACTGAAAGAAAATTTGCCCCTTTTTCACAGTTCTGGTTGTTCAAGGAATATGAGAAGTAGTGTATGGAAACTGCAAGAACAAAACTAAAACCTGATTTCTGAGCTGCAGGTCTCTACCTTCAAGCTTCTTGAGAGGCAGCCGAAAACAATACAGCTGTTCATCACAGATCTGGATCTCATTCTTATGTCATTGCTGTTATTATTATGATCATTGCCATACTTACAGTAACAAGAACAACAGTGGAGTTTGTGATTGCTTGATCAGACATAATCTGTTGTCTTGGGACCTTATGTAGTATTGGTCAGCCTAAGCAACAGCCATCTTATTCCTTAACAGAAGGCTTTACTAGGTCAGGTTGATATAAAACACTAAGCTAAAAAATATTTGCAGACAGTAATAGAGCAAGGACAAAAAGTATAAAGCTAGTTGGCATTGGCAACTGGCTTTGGCAATTGGCATTTCATAACTACTGTATTCTATTAAAGATATTTACATCTTAATTTGCTCATACTTATCTTTATTGGAGCTATCCTGGAATCAAATATCTTTCAATGGCTTAATTAGATTAATTAGCCTGAATCAGCAAAACAGAAGTAGCACATATGCAAGTACTCAAACAATCCCTTTAAAGTGAGTGGAAGTTCTAATGCATACAGAATTTAGCCAGGTGGTACATGAGTGCAAGAAAGCTTATATCCTTATCTGCATGTTAAAAATAAGACTAATATAACACAACACCTGGTTACTGGGCCAGAACCTAAAGAAACAAGTCTGTTACCAAAGCCATATCTCCAGGTTTATACCACAAAACAATCCTCCCTGCAGCTCACCAAGGAAGCTGACCCCCTTTTTCAAGTCTGCATAAGAAGAGTTTAACAAGTCCAACTTCATCTTTGCAGGTTTCTATTCTTTTGTTGACATTAATGCTTGTTTTTGCAAGTTTTGGAGTGCAGCTGTTTGCTGGAAAACTGGCTAAATGCAATGACCCTCACATCATCTCTAGGGTAAGAACTGCTTTTCTGTTTCAAGATGATGGTATGTTGTGCCATTTTTGCCTGCTGGGGAGAGCAAGGGGGGCGATCAGAGCTATGATATGAGAAACAGAGGTCTTGGGTGCTTTCTTATTCGGAAGGAGGATGATGGAGGAAAAAGTGATTAAGAGGTCAGCAAATGAGGGTAAGGATGGGTTTCCATATATAAACTAAAGCAAGTCCAAATAATGGGGACTGTCTTAAAAAAAAGTTGTCAAATGAATGTCATGTTACCTGCAAAGGACTGGATGGCACATGGAATTCATCATGGAAAATAATGCCTTTGCATTTCTAGGTCCACAACTGAAAAGCAGGTTAGACTGCTAGAGGTCCAAATCAGTGAGGATGCCATGTGGGTTACAGGGAGAAAGTTATTTGTGTTTCTTACTCCATTTGGAGAAATACCATCATGACCTAAAGAGAGCAGTGGTCTTTAGGAAAGAGGTGAAAGGCCTTGTAGTCTTGCAAATTGAAAAGCACTGTCAGTCCTGAAGGAAAAGGGTATATGGGACACCTTTCAGTAAAGTCCATGACTATTAATCACAGGCATAAAAACCCCTTCATTGCTGTGCATATTGCTTTCCCATCATGGCAAATGTGCTGTTAATGCTGGCATGTTGGCATCTCTCACAGGCTTCTGTTTAATCTCAGGTTGTGGTTTATTTCACTATAGGAGGATTGTCATGGCATCTTCAGAATAAATGTAAGTGTTTCCAAAAATCTCAATTTAAAGTTAAGACCTGGAGAGAAAAAGCCTGGATTTTGGGTGCCACGAGTCTGGTGAGTTGCTACACTTTGGCCTATGTTTCTTCAAAAATGCAACTGCTGGTGAATAAAAAATGGCTCAAATGTGATGACATTAAATCACTGATGGAGAGGTTTTATTGTAATTCAAATGATACTAAGAGTAAAAATTCTGGCATATTTAGTAAAAAGCCAAATATATGTCATTTTTCAGACTTGACCTCCATTTCATAAACCAGAAAGGAAGGAAAAAAACACTCTTTGTACTGAACCTATATAGGAATTTTATTTGATTTGGTTATTATTACAGTGGGAGTTATTTTCTTGAAAAGTATCATCACTTAGTTATTCTTTAGTACTATTATAAAGGCAACCTGAGAGCCATAAAGCAACAATAGAGTCTAAGAATAAATAGAAAAAGATGGGAAGGAAAAGAAATGGAAATCAACCTGCCTACAGCTACCATAAAAACAAATTATTATATCATGTCTAAAAACAGCCTTTATCTTCTATGTCCATCAACCATGCCAGCCATAAGTTTCTTTCTTTTTCCAGTGCAGGGAGTCCTTGTGGTCTATCTGGTGCAGAAGTGCAGTAAAACTCATTTAAAAGCTAATGTATATTTTTTCATTTGTATTCTAATATATTTAATATTTTTCAGCACCTGAAGAGGCAAAACTCACTCTTTTTAATTGTTTACAGTTTTCATTTGGTTGGCATTTTGCAAAATCAACTTAACAGCCACAATTATTTTAATTGGCCATGTGTGTGGATAAAGAATGTGCCAGCAGTGGTAGATTCAGAGCCACCCTACACTAAAGAAATAGTGTGCTGTGATTTGAACAGTCAGTAAAACTCTGACATCTGCAGAAGCCTTTGTTTCTGTATGCTTCAGAGAAAATTCTTCCTTGAGTAAGCAAATTCAGTCCTGTTCAGCTTGGTCCAGAAATAAGTAAAAGCTGTCTTAATCAGCATAACTGTAAACTTTGGGGAATGTTTTGTTATTGCAGAAAAATGCTTTACCACAAAGACATTTATACCACCTGTTGGCTGTCAGGCCAGATTTTCAAGAGCCAGATGTCAGAATAAGGACTGCATTAAAAAGATCTACATCTGAGAGCTCTCTTTTCATTGAATGGTTGGATACAAGAAGCACCAAACACTTAATAACTCTTCTGGAATACAATTATTTACCTTATAAACTATTGAAAAGTCATTGGGCTCCTTGGATTATCTGGCTTGGATTGTAGAGACAGAGCAACGTGCTAACCTAGCCCAAAGAGAGTACTTTTAATGTTCATCTGGAAACATTCTCTTGAATTATCAACTGATAAAAAAGGTCAGAGGACATTGTATAGGAAAGCCATGAAAGGTGTGTCTTCTCAGTAAGTTTTGCTTTATGCTATCAGTTCCTCATGATAATGAAATAGGAACAGCATTTTCTAAACAATCTCACTGACCATGGAGTCTGAATCTTTTATGTGGGTTAGTGACTTATTTCCTGCAAGTAAATTTATTTTAGAATCTGGATGATGCCATCAGATCAATTTTTTCCATCAGTGATGTATTTTTCTTATTTCATTGGCAAAAGCTTTAAAATGCAGCAACATAGAGTCATAGAATGTTTTGAGTTGGAAGGAATCTTACCATGAGCAGGGACACCTTGCACTACACCAGGTTGCTCAAAGCCCTGTCCAGCCCAGCCTTGAACATAAGTTTTGTTGCTGTCAGTCAGATTCTGAGCAAGAAAATAAAACATACATAGGGATCTAAAACATTAAGTTTACATATTTATTGCTGTTGCTATTGTTTTCTTATTCCTGATATGGAGCTTTGATACATTTCAGAGGCTTTCACCCCAACTTTGTAAAGTATTTAAATGTTAGACTATGAAGAATCAAGGTAACTAATAGAACAACTTTACTGCTGGTTACACTTGTGTACTGCATTTCAGGGCAAATCCTCGGAACTTTAATTTTGATAATGTGGGCAACGCAATGCTGGCACTATTTGAAGTTCTGTCATTAAAAGGCTGGGTGGAAGTCAGAGATGTTATCATTCATCGTGTTGGGCCGGTAAGGAAACACATCAGACTCTTTGAATTCTGCAACAAATAACGATGGGGTTTTATTTTTTTTAACTATTAATCTCATTTCTGTCTATTCAGATCCATGGAATCTACATCCATGTTTTTGTATTCCTTGGCTGCATGATTGGACTGACCCTTTTTGTTGGAGTTGTCATCGCTAATTTTAATGAAAACAAGGTACTAAGTAGGGTGGTTTATTCTGAGTGAGAGGGTTTAGAGTGTAGAACTGGCTCTCTGAGAAATCTGAAACTGATATGACACTGTCTATGTTACCTGGTAAAGCTGCCTTTAGTACTGGCGTACCAATCTTGCATTTTGCAAGACTGTAAATATGGCTTCAGATACACCTGATCTTCAGATACACTTTCTAGAAAATCAAAGCCTGTGATGACAGCAATCCATCACATACACTATCAAAGCTGTTAGAGTTTATTTCTAGTGCAGCTGTGCTGCTAGATGGAAACAGAACATAAAGCACTATGTATTTACAGATGCTGCTTAGTTTGATGTAGGTATACATGTGGTGGCAGATAAAAAGATGTATTACCCTTGCCTGTGTTGCAATGAGGGGATCTCTTAATAACCCTGCCACTGCAGTATTTCAGATCCAAAGTAAAGCTGTGTGGCTTTTTCTTTACAAACCACAGAGTACATTGTAAAAATAATTGTCCATCACTCAAATAAAAAGGTAGCTAGTGTTCTGGGCAAGTTCACATGGGCTTTTTGGATTACTCTGAAAAGTAGAAGAAACCTGCCCTCAAGGGAATTGTTTCAGAGCAGCTCATGTCTACACTTGTTAAAAGGTAGAATCCTCTGGATGGGATTGCTGCACGCACACTTCACAACCTTTATTCTGAGGGGTTTTTCTGGACCTCTTGTGGTGCCTCTGAGGCGTAGAGACAAAATTATTAATTTTTTCCTCTTCCAGTTCAAAGTCACAAAATTAATGAGATATTAGATTTTTACCACTGATGGCTCTGAAGGGAAAGGATGATTACATGCTGTGGGACATGGAGATGTGTGACAGCCTGGTGTGCTGGTTCTTGAGCTGGGTGCTGGCTCTGGCCCTGACCCAAGCCCAGTAGCAAATACAACCACTGAGTTCATCCATCAGGGAAACCACTTGACTCCTTCTGAAAGGGAACCAAGCAGCACGTTACTGTGGGCAAGCAAGGCATCATGAAGTGGGGTCAAGCAGCTTGTGAGCCAAATAAATAGCCTAAAACCTCTACTGTTTTGAAGGTGTTTTTATGTTTGCATAACATCAGTGTAATTTTGGTAAGATAAAGTGCAGTCATTCCTGTTAAAATATATCTGTTCTAGAGAACAAGGAGCAATGCATGAATAATTTCTTTTCTTATTCACTAAATTTTGACTGTGAATTAACAAAGCTGGAATTTCTGCAGTATGAGAACTACACTGGATTTTATAGATAATTTTGTCAATTTTTGTTCATCTGTGCAATATTACTTTTCCTTCAAATTTTTCAACACATGGATGAACACAAGAAGCTTTATGCTTTTTGTCCTTGCTCACTAGTAACAGTTCCCTGTAAATTATGCTGAACAGACACATCAGTAGACACATTCTATAGAATTCACGTGATATTTAAAGTATAAATCTTTTATATCTTCTGGTTCAGTTTCTTCAGTTGTTTCTTAGTAACCAGCAGTGGCATGTAATGTTTGTTTTTCTTTTTTTTCCTTGACTCCTCATTACTTTTTATGTATTTACTATGGAGAAAGAAAATGTTTTCAGATTTGAGTTGAAAAGATTAATGTTAATTAAGTGGGCAAGAGTTTCAGCCCAATTAATATTCATGTAAAATATTTAGTCCAGAAACTAAAAAAAATATGTAGAGAGATGACTGGAAATTAGCCCAGAAATTGGAGAGCAAAACAATCCACAGTAAGAGGTTCAGTCACATTTTCTTAAAACTAGTTACTTGACCAAGGTATTAGTGTTTAAAGTAGATATTTTCTTAAGAAAATTCATGGCTCATATACGGTTAGAACAAATGCAGGAGCTGTTGATGAGGGTCAGAGTTGGGCAACTACTGAACAAATTGTTTTACATTAGAACAATTTTCTAAAAATAAAAATTTGTAATCATTTCAGATATGCTCTAGTTTTTCATATGAGTTGCTGGTACTGCAAGTGTGGAAGCGTTGGACTGGGAAGTACCACAGCAAGCTCTGGGCTCTGTCCTTGGTTGTCCCAGTGACAGTGCAATAGTTGAAATTATTCCAGCCCCTAACCCCATTTTAGTCCCCAGCTATCACTTGTCACAGCTCCTGAGTGCCAGGAGTTCAGGCAGCAGTGAAGATGTGAACAACTCAAGTATTAGCTGGCACTTTGAGCTGAAGCCCAAATGCAAGCAGAGCTCCTCCAGCCCTAGCCCTGCTCACCATGCTCTGCTCTGTGCTTCCCTTATGATGATCCTGCTTGTGAAACTTGCAGTTTCTGAGCAAAAAAGTAATTTGGCACCACTAGATTTTACAGAAGTCCACTTTTTTGCCACATTTTGTCTTGTTTGCAGTGAAGAATCTCCAAGAATATAAACCAGACACACTCCTGAAGGGTGAATGTGTTGCCTTTTGATCTAAGTGTTTCTGAATGGTGCCATTTGGGCCTGACAGGAGTAGTTAGCATCTTTACATCTTCACTTTCTCCGCTTTATGTTGGAAGGTACCAGGTACTATCTAGGGACACAGCTCCATAAAGAGATCACGTTCACTGAGAGGGAGAAATCCTGACCTTACCAGTTGCATAGTCAGCCACAGTTCCAGCATTTACACAAGCCAATGCCCAAGTAAGGGTGAAGATCATGCCAGCCCTCACCTAGTTCAATGTGGCTCCTTTCTGACAGGGACCGGAGCCAGGTGTCTGCGAGACAGGATTTTGACTTATGCCTTGAAAAGGTCTCCTTTGTTTTTGTAACTCTAGAATCCTTCTGTGAGATTTTACAGTTCTCTAAAGTGATAAGGAACTTATTTTGTTTTGAAGATCATTTTAGATAACGTTCAATTCTCTTTGAAGTTTTCTGTGTTATGTGAACATTTATACACCTTACTAGCTACCACCATCCACCCTAAAGGTGTCTTCACCTCTCTTTGTGCTTCCTCTGTGGAGAGCTCTTGCAGATTCATAGCATACTATTATTTTATTTCAATTACACCCCAAGCAGAAGAGCTGTGGAGACCAGCAGTGGTCTCCTGGAGGGCTCCTTCCCTGAAGAAACTAGTGGCACTAGTAAGTCACAGGATTTTCTACTGCAAAGTCCAGACAAAATCCACCACTCTGCTTCCTGGCAAATGACATTTAGTCAAATGGAAGACCTCCTGCAGTGTTTCATTGCACACAATGGGCTGCTGCTACAAAGAGCAGCAACTGTGCCTGCTGAGTTGAGTCCCAGAAACTCACAGCTAATGCATCCAGAAATCCTCTTGGGTAACAGCTGATACTTCAGGCTCCTTTCCCCAAGCAGTGTGTTATTTAAGGGAAGTTGTGTATGTAACTTTATTTCAGGCACCAGAGAGAATGTTGTTTTCATGTTGCAGTGCTGTTAAATGACAAAAGCTTTATATGCTTCTCTGTTTATTAAGGGGACAGCTTTACTGACTGTAGATCAGAGACGATGGGAAGATCTGAAAAGCAGACTGAAGATAGCACAACCTCTTCATCTCCCACCTCGTCCGGGTATCAAAGATATTTTGATTTTATTCATGTTGAGCCCTAGTGTTCATAATTCCCCAGGAGTGTGCAATTCAAATTAAAATTGTAATCGTGAGGCCACTAGGAGGTTGTGCATAAGTTAATGTGGAAACTGGCTCCAACTACAGATCTCTCCATAAGACTATTAAAATCAACCCTAAAAAGGTTGTGCTTCGATGGTTTTAGGATAAGCCTTAATGAAAAATTTATTTTCTAAATGAAAAATATTTGCAGTTGGCTGTAACGATATGAATGGAATGTATTAACCTGACAGCAGTTGAATGATGCACTTGCCCTAAAAGTACCAAAGCTTTCATGCAACACTGGTGTTCGGTATTTGAAATTATATGTTCAGAAGCCCTATTTGATATGGAAAATTGTGGCAGAAAATTAGAAACTGATTTTGAAAATGGGAAAAGATTACTTTGCCTCTAATGAACATGGAAAATATGTCAAGAAAGAGGGGGGAATGTTACTGTATATTTTAACTCTCCTCCTCAAACTCTTTCTTTTTCAGATAACGATGGCTTTAGGGCGAAGATGTATGATATAACTCAGCATCCATTTTTTAAGAGAACTATTGCTGTACTTGTTCTGGCCCAGTCTGTGTTGTTATCAGTTAAGGTAATTGTGTTTCTTTTAAGCGCTTCATTACAGTAGTACAGCATGTGTTTGCACATTTCCTAACACCAATTAATGATCAATTGAGCCATTAGTGTGATGAATGCGAGGAAATGTGATTTCTAGATACAGCAATCTCAGTTAGCATAGATCGCTGTAGATTAATTGTTACTTGTGGAGCTCAGTCAATTTCTGCCTTTTTGTAGTCTGGTCCACTCTTTATAATTTCTAGTTAAGGTGCAAATCTGAGAGAGAAGAGTACACCAAAATGCCATTCCTTTCTGAGTACATTTTAAAGTGAAATTCAGTCATTAACAAAACCCTTAAGAAAATTTAAGGCAATAAAGAGGCGTTTATTCCGTTTAACAGCTATTCTTCTGTTAATGGATTATGCTTACTTTTCAGTGGGATGCTGCAGATCCAGTAACTGTGCCTTTAGCTACAATGTCTGTTGTTTTCACCTTCATTTTTGTCCTTGAGGTAAGGTAATATATTTTTTGACTTCTTGAGATTAAGACTTGTATGTATATATTTCATTTTGTCTTTAGGGATGTTTCTCGTTCTTCACTGGGGTGTTTGTTTCTGAATGTGCACATTCAGGGTTCTCTATGTCACTTGTCTTTAAACATGTATTGTAAGAAGAAACTTTTAATGTGTTATACTTCTCTACAACCTTGAGCATTGTGTTGAGCATTTTATATATATTCAAGGCTGAGTATTTAACAGTGTGCTTTGGTGAACCCAGTGAACTCTTTCCTTGTAGAACATTCCCTCCATACAACAAAAGGTCTGTGTTGCCTCGCAGAAGTTCTGCTTCATCCATTTATGTTTTGCCTGGTGTATTAATCCCCACTATTCTGTACCTCTGATAAAATCAAACCTCTCTCAGCTTTGTTTTGTTTTAAATATCATACTTCATTTTAATATCTTTTTTTATAAGCTACTCTCCAGCTCCAGTATTGTCTATCTTTTGCTGCACAAGTCTGGCTCCAGTGTGGTAGCAGTTCTCTGTCTACGAGAATATTGTAATTACAAATTGTGCAAGATGTATTTAGCCTATTTTCATAAGACTAGAATCTAATGATTTAAACACATTTTGGAAAACATATACTTTTTTAATGTATAAGAATATCCATTTAAGATTAAAGAAGATGCTTCCTCTGTGGTTAGGATAGTACATAATTCTTTAAAGTTTTTGGTTGACTACTTTTCTCATCAGTCCCCTCTGAACAGCTGAAACTGACCACTATCAGAAACAGGATAGTAGACTATGTTTCCCACTGCTCTAATTCAATCTGACAGTTCCTATGTTCCATTGATAGGTTTTGCCAGTAGTGATGAATAAAAAATGAAGCGAATACCTTGTAGCAGCTGTAGCTAGAGTGTGTCCATGTTGTTGCTTCTTTTATCCCTACCCAGGAGAAATCAATATCTCTGGAGAGACTGAGCAAACACAGAAAAGTTTTATTTGTGTCATACACGGGCAGGTTTTAATTTACCTAGTAACTATGTCTTTGGAAATACTTTTTTCTCTTACACTGCCAGGGGAAACAAATACACTTCTAGAATTTCAAAGGAACTTTGTCAGAGGCAGGAAAAATTTGTTGACTGTCTCAACAGGCAAGCTATCACACTGTGAGTGCACACAATTTATGAAGAGAGGAAGCAGCTTCCTGCTCAAGATCTTCCATAATGCAGCATAGTCTGGTCACAGTCTGCTTTCTGCATTGCTGATGGCCCTGTGTCCAATCTAACAACTCAAACCTCTACTGCTCACATCATATATGTGGTATAGAAAATGGGAAGAATTTGAAGATCTCACTTTTGTTACCACACTGATGATGACAGAGTAAAGGGAGATGTGATTTTTTTATTTCCATGGTGTGGTACTCAGTTCAAGATTATGGACACCTGATATATGTTTAAATTCTATATGTGAGGTAGGTGTTTAAGCTGTTACTGTGATTGAGAGAGATGAAGGGTGAGATTCAGTTACCTCTACTAGCCACTCCAGAAGGCCAGGGACATTTACAGGTCTTATGTCATCCCTGCCAGACCCATCCATCCATCTTCAATTCTCTAGGGTATCTCAGGTAACTGAAAGCAAGATACCTTAGTAACTCAAGTGGTAATTAGAGATTCAGAGACCATATTGTTCACTTTGTAGTCAGGCTTCAGAAAAACATTATAAGACAAAAAGCTAACTGGAAAATCAGCCTTTTACCTCAAGCTAGTGTCCTCTTATATTTGGTTTTGTTTTCAGAAATGTTAAATGGCAAGGTTGCAAGGTGGGATAGAAAAAATAACATAATGAATGCCTGACATTTAAAGCCTTTATACAGTAACTCATAACCTGTTCTGAGATTTAATATGACTAGTTGACTTGTGTGTGAGAAACTCTTAGATGTTCCCTCTACATGCATCACTCTACTTTGGTACCCATTACCTGATGTGACTATTTCTGTAACTATTAGTATCTATTCTTGAGCTTCTCATCTGCATTCCTGTTACCTAAATTGGAAATGTCAAACACTTTCGAAGCTGTTTTTACCAGGTACACTGTCAAATATACTGCCTTTACTGTTCTTAGCTTTTTTCTCTTCCATGCTGCTGAGTACAGATGCTGCTGAGTATAGAGTATTCCTTAAAGCAAGAAATATTTGCAATATAGGAAAGCTTTTTAATAAATTTGAACTGTAGGTGCTGCAGAACACAATTATATTCCTGAGTTCAGACATGCTTGATGTGATTTTATCTTGCTTACAGACAGTTAGCTGGATAGGATACTGCTACCTTTTTTAGCTACATGTTATTGACATGACTTGTTTAACATCAAGCTGTTTAAACCCCACATTCACCTCAGCAGTCTATACATTGAGCATTCAGTCTGAGGTGCTTAGCTGCACTCCTGTCTTAGATACTTGAAGCAGGTAGAGAGACAATTCGGAATGCTGTTCATCCCTTGGTCTTGGTCATCTGTACCACTTTTCCTCCACCTAAGGGAAGCTACTATTATCCAGGTAGTCCACATGGGAATATTTAGCTGAGGTGAAACTTGCCCCTTGTTGTTTGAAACTATTTCATAAAATGAACCCAATCAAACATTTTGGAGAATGGAAAAGGATCTCATTGCAAGGAATAATAATTTCTTCATTACAAGTGAGAAATTCATTTATCCATAGGTCACAATGAAGATTATTGCTATGTCACCTTCTGGCTTCTGGCAGAGCAGAAGAAATCGGTATGATCTCTTGGTGACATCTCTTGGAGTTATATGGGTCATACTTCATTTTGCCTTACTGGTAAGATACACAAAATGCAATTCCAGTGATTGAAATTATTTTATCTTGAGGCACCAGCAGGGGGACTGCTGCTATATGTACAGATAAATCTTTGAGAGTTTAATAAGGCTGAAATGTGTCTGAAAGAAACTAAGCTTGATGCTAAGAATGATTGTCTTGTACAATCATGTAGTGCAAAAATTGTCTTACTGATGCAAGTTAGAGTCTGTAAATGTGGTAGGAAACAAGCCTTTAGGAGGTTTGTAAGTGACAAAAGAAAGGAGACTGAAGAGAATGAGAGCACTTGCTAACAAAGGTCTTATGAGCATGAAGAAAGAGGCAAGGCACAGAATACAAACAGGACCGGAGGACTGGAAAAAGGTTCAAAACTGCTGAACTATACAAACCCTCCCAAACCCAACAGTGATTCTGTACCACTGGTTTTGGTTATAAGGGGCAGTGTTTAAATCAAGAAGACATGAAGGAGAGAGGGGAGGAAATCAGCTCTCGCTTCATTTCACACCAATTTTAAAAATTTAACTACACTCCTGGTTTCTTTATTTACAGGGGAAGGAAAAGGGATGGTTGATAATTGTCATCAGTCACAAGTTGTCAAAGTCACAACCCTATAATGTCTGCAGGATTTTCTCTTGTCTGCCCCATGTTCTATTTGAAGAAAAACCTGTTTCATGTGACTAGTCATTTTGCCCTGACATTCACAGTTCCCTGACATTCCTGCTACTAAGTAGCTTGGAAGGCCTGGGGAGTTTCTGTAATCCAGCAGCTTCCTAGACAAGTGCACTGGGCCTGATGGACATAATTAATAGAGGACTGAAGGGTTTTTGGCTTGATGTGTGGGGAGGCTGGGTTTGTGTTCTTTATATTGTTGCTAATCATTTATGATTTCTCTTATTTCATATGAGGACTGCCCTACATTACTAAAAAATCAGTTATCATGGTCTGTTCAAGAGATTCCTGGGGGACCATGTTTTAAGTCTTTTGTGTTTGTGTTCCAGAATGCATACACATACATGATGGGAGCATGTGTAATTGTCTTCAGGTTTTTCTCCATTTGTGGGAAGCATGTAAGTATAAACTAGAAACTCCGATTACTGCTCTTCTAACGAATAGGTTAAAGGACTAGATGCTGTGCAACTCATGCAAATTCTGTAAGGCTCTGTTTTCTAGGCAAAAAAAAAATTCAAACAGTTAAACAGCAGTCTGCAACTTTACATGCTGTATTTATAATGTCAGGATTTTAAGTAGACTGTATAATAGTGCTATGATTACTGGAAAAGCTGATTTTTTTCAGGAAACAAAGTGCAGCTGCAATACCACAGCTTTTAAAAATGCTCTCTAGAACTCTGAACATAACACTGTGCTTCTTTCAGCCCTTTCCATTTCAGTGAGGTGTGATGGGCATGCTGGTTTTTTTATTTTCACTGCGAGACTATTGTAGTGGTGGTTGAATGCATCATCTTATTATGATAGTGCTCTCTTTAAAAAGTTTCTTTTTCCAGAGTGCAGGTCTGTGTCTTTTGTCTCTACAATTATGTCTTGTCACAATAAAGGATTTATATTGAATTTAAAAACAATTTTGGGCCAAGATGTTCTTCTGGAAACACTGGGATGGTGACAAAGCTAGTAACTTCTCAAGTTTACATTTCTTTTGTGTTTGGATTTCTCTGTTGTAATTGAGCATAGACTGGCAGAAAAAGCATAAGCAGAGAACAAACACATTTATTTAACAAGTGGTGACACTGCATTCCCTTGCTGTAGAACTTCTTAGACTATGCAAATATTTTCTATGAAGTCTGAGATATTAAAGTAAATGTGATGAAAAAACTGCTGTACTGGTTGCCAGGGTTAAGAACAGTAAGTCAAAGGGTTTGTTCAGTAAAGATAAAAAGTTTTCTTTAAATCAGACTACACAGAGCCTGTTGAGCCTTGGAAGTCAAATGAAAAATCCTTGCTTCTCCTATGCAGCCAGACCAAGTGATTGCCTTCAAAGCTTTCTGATAGATTCTAAAGTTTTCTTCAAGGTTTTAACCTAGTCATTTGTACTTTCATGTTGCCAGCTGTATTAGTTTCACTAATTTATCCGTCCTGATGCAATGTGATGACTAAAGGTCAGTAGGAATTTGGCATGATTGTAAAGAAAAATAACACCCTCAGTCCCATTAAAGGGAATTTTTTTGTCATATCCAAAGTATTTTAAAGTGTTAGGACAATCTAGGGCAATAATTTATCAAGAGTAAAATGTAAAATATATATGCATGGAAAAGAAATATCTATTATCAAGGCACACAGCCTATGAAGTTTTCAAAATTATGCTCTCATTTTGTGTTCTTTGGCCAACTTCACAGAATCACAGACTCACAGAGTGGTTTGGGTTGGAAGGGACCCAAAAGATCATCTCATTCCAATCCCTCTGCCATGGGTAGAGACACCTGCTAACAGACCAAGTTACTCAAAACCCCATTCAACCTGTCCTTGAACACTTCCAGGAATGGAGCATCCACAGCTTGTTTGGGCAATTTGTTCCAGTGCCTTACCACCCTCACAATGAATTTCTTCCCAATACAAAATCTAAACCTCATCTCTTTCAGCTAAAAACCACTTACTCTTGTTCTGTCACTACATGCTCTTATAAAAAGTCCCTCTCCAGCTCTCTTGTCACCCCCACTTAGGTACTGGAAGGCTTCTGGTCATTCACAAACTCCCATGAGAAATTAGTGGCTTAAAAAGCTGCACTGGTCTTAAGGAAATCTTCTGTATATATGAAAGTATTTCTCTAGGTGGGCAGTAGTATCTGTGGTTTCTGTCTAACAGTTATGATCACTTCCAGATAAGCCCAAAGTAGTTCACTGCACCACTGTTCATGAAATGCCAATGCTGATACTTCAGGAGAATACTGATCCTAGGATATTATAGTTAAGCTTATGCTGTACCATCACTGTAATATCCTACACTGTATTATCCTCTATTACTTTTTGAGGAGCAACATCTTGACTTTGTAAATGAGGAAGATATGCTGATGTCTGTAACAAGTAAAAAGCACACACAGTTCAAATCACATTCATAATGTAGCATTTTACTGAGGTCATCCATTAATGAATGTAGCTAAAGGATTTGTCAAAATGGCAAGTGCAAGAACTCACATTTATGTTTTATCTTTGCTTTCCTGAATGGTGTCATGGATTGCTTTTTCTCTGTCTTTCCAGGTAACACTGAAAATGCTTCTCCTGACTGTGGTTGTCAGCATGTACAAGAGTTTCTTCATCATAGTGGGCATGTTCTTACTGCTTCTTTGTTATGCTTTTGCTGGAGTGGTGTTATTTGGTACAGTGAAATATGGAGAAAACATTAACAGGTACAGTATGGAGTTCCTACCTCACAGGGATGTTCTTTAAACAGCCTGAAGAAATCACATTCTGCTAGAGAAGTTTATCTGTGGTAAAAAACAGACAGATCTGCAGGTCTGGCTGAAGAGCTCGAAACATAATTTCTGATAGGAGGCATTGAGCCATCTTTCCAGTCCTTGTGCATTGGACTAAATGACACCTGATCCAACCCAGAGCAGACTGAGAGTTGTTCTTTGTTATGCCAGCTGTAACATGATCCAGGCAGTACCATGCCTGCCCACAAGATGCTGAAACACAGTGTACCAACTGCATCTTACTGGCATCACCCAGGAACAGGATCCAGTTCCTGGAGGCAGTTCTTAGAACAGGCTGTTAGCTGGAGATTTCCCAGTCATCATCAGGCTTACAAAAGAAAATGGAGACAGGAAATGGGATCTGGCCTTGAGTTTTCTTTAGTCCTCTGATCAAATGAGCTAAAATACTCAAACCTCTGTCTGAGCTAGAGTTCAGTTATTGTATCTTAAGTCATTAAATAAATAATTCAATGGGATCATTCCAATAATACTTTAATTATTTTTAGTTTAAAATAGAAGAACAGTAGAAAATGGAAACATTTTTTTCTTGGCAATGTTTTAATTCTGGGAAGTGAAATGATCTCTCACTCTCAATTTTTCTCTCTCTCTTTCTTTAAAACAGACATGCAAATTTTTCATCAGCTGGCAAGGCTATTACTGTACTATTCAGAATAGTTACTGGAGAAGACTGGAACAAAATTATGCATGACTGCATGGTAATTACAATACTGCCAGAGATAAAGAAATGAGACAAGAAATACTTCAAGAAATGAGAGATACCCTTCCATCTCAAACTGTTTTCAGTATCTTAACTTTGTACAAGGAATGTTTGGCTTGCCTTTATCTCTTCAAGAAAATAATGTTCACTAAACTTCAGAACATGATGCACAAATTGCAGTTCCAGTCTCATACTCACATTACAGTATTTCGTGGAGCTAGGCCATTAGATGATTTAAAATCAAAAATAAACAGCCAGTTTGGAAATCAGAAATGCAGTAACTCCCTTTTTCATTATTATCTGTGCTTTGACTGGGGCAAGGTGTCTTTTCAGATTTACCTTGTCTTTGATTCCTGCACTTTGGCTTATTCCATGTGAATGATAGTCTTGATGACCTCAAAATTCCTCCTTGAATATTATATTTTGCCCAAGTAAGTGTTTGTCCATGCTTTCTATTGCAAGGAAGACCATATGCCTGTCCTTTTTAAAATTAATGATCAGGGAAGAAACATTTTGAAAATCACTGTGCTTCAAAGCACCAGCTTGTTCCTGTGCAGTGGCATAATGCACAATGTGCCCTCTGTATGGCAGTAAGATCTATGCCTCAGCCTTTTTTGTCATACCTCTCTCTCTTTCCTGATACTTATCTACTAATGGAAGAAACACAACCTGCCCACAATATTGGCCACAGTATTATTCCCTAATTTGGAAGCCTTAAAGAAATAATAGCCTTAAATTTTTATTATTATTATTATTATTATTATTATTATTATTATTATTATTATTATTATTATTATTATTATTATTATTATTATTATTATTATTATTATTATTATTATTATTATTATTACTGTTATTACTATTATTATTATTTTACTTTGTTTTCTTTTGTTTTGAAGGTTCAGCCTCCATTTTGTACACCAGATAACAGCACCTACTGGAAAACAGACTGTGGAAATTATGCTGGTGCTCTTATGTATTTCTGTTCTTTCTATGTCATCATTGCATACATCATGCTAAATTTGCTTGTTGGTAAGTGAAAATAGACATTAATAACAAGGTACATCTTGGCATGTAATATGTTAGATGCGAGTCTGTTGTGCTGTTCAGTGTGAGGCTACCTTGTACCTTGCGTGCATATAATGATTTTGATACTTCTTTGGCATGGGAATGCTAAAGCTCAAGAAGTTTGGGAAGGAAAGCTTTTGGAACAAAGAGATATTTTCTATTTGTAGAGTAGAGTTGGCCTACAGAACACTGTTGTCTAAGCTTTTATTTCTTCAGTTAACCTTTGTTCAAACATCATTGGAATTCACTTAATTGAGTTTAGATGTTAGATTAGGCATCTCACAAGCATTTAAGATACAGCTTTTAAAAAGCATGGTGAATATTGGTGTGGCAAGACAGTGTATTATGCACTCCAACTCCTTGTCTTCGCATACAGGCATTTGTAATGTGAAGTTTGCACAACAGAATTAGATGTTACAATGTAACTGTAGCCATTCTTTAGGGTGTATTTTCTTCTTGTGGTTTTCAGCTATCATTGTGGAGAATTTCTCATTGTTTTACTCAACTGAAGAAGATCAGCTTTTAAGTTATAATGACCTAAGGCATTTTCAAATTATATGGAACATGGTCGATGACAAAAGAGAGGTAAGAAATAATAACTTCTTGATAATAAGAAGAGATAAATAAATTACCAGTTTTGCTTGAAAAGCAATATGAGGGGGGAAAAGTGTGGCAACATTCTCTGAGCAGTTACTGTTTAGATTTGAGATGTGAGTATGGTCTAATGTTGTTCATGGTCCTTCAGGTATTAAACTGTATTCTGTGAAGTGCTTATAATAGCAGTTTTACAAACAAACATACCTGTTTATAGGTCTGATCTTCAAATCTTTGCTGAGATTTCAGCACTGCAAAATTCTTATAGGGAGGCTAATCAAGTATGGGCTGGGTGAGAAGACAATGAAGTAGACTGAAAACTGTCTGCATAGTCAGGCCCAGAGGGTGAGGGTTGGCAGGACAGGTTCCAGCTGGAGGCCAGGAACTCGTTGTGTGCCCCAGGGGTCAATACTGGCTCCAGTCCTGTTCAATATCTTCATTAATGACACGGACAGAGTGCCAGAGGGCACCACCAGCACATTTGCTGATGACACCAAGCTGGGCAGAGTGGCTGATATGCCACAGAGTCGTGCTGCCATCCAGAGGGACCCTCAGTGGCCCCAGAAGCCTCATGAAGTTCAGCAAGGAAAACTGCAAAGTCTTGCACCTGAAGAATAAACCAAGGCACAGTACGTGCTGAGGCCACCCAGCTGGAAAGCAGCTTGGCAGTAAAAACCTGGGGGCCCCAGTGAACACCAAAATGAACATGAGCCACCACTGACCTTGTAGAAATGACAGCCAGTGGTATCCTGGGTGGCATTAGGTAAAGTACTGCCAGCAGGCCAAGACAGAGAGGGTTCTTTGGCTCTGCTCAGCACTGGTGAGGGCACAGCTGGAATCCTGGTTTGGTTCTGGGCTCCTCTGTACACAGAGGCACAGACATACTGGACAGAGTCCAGCAAAGTGACACAAAGATGATGAAGAGACTGGAGCAAGTCTCCTGTGAGGAAAATCTGAGAAAACCGGCACTCTTCAGCCTGGAGAAGGCTCAGAAGAATCCCATCAATGTATATAAATACCTGCAGGGAGGGTGCAAAGAGGACCCACAGACAGGCTGTGCTCAGGGATGCCAAATGACAAGGCTGGAGGCAACAGGCACAACCTGAACCACTGGAGGATCCCTCTGAACATCAGGGAACTGTTTGTCACTGTGATGATGACTGAGCACTGGCACAGGTTTTCCCAGGGAGTTTGTGGAGTCTCCATCCTTGGAGATATTCAAAAGCCATCTGGACCTGATCCTGGCTTTAGGAGACCCTGATTAAGCAGAGGGGTGAGACAAGGTGAGCTCCAGAGTTTCCATCCAACCTCAACCATTCTGTGATTCTGAAATGAGAAAAACATCTGTCAGGCTGAGCTGCTCAGATGCCCACACAAATTAAATCATCATCTGAATGATTCATGACATCACTGAGATTTGAATGCAATCGACATTATGGTAAAAGTAGTTGGTTGTCTGTAGCTGGCTCATGGCTGTGCTGGAGAGGGAAGCTGGAGTCTGTACTCATGGGGGCAGAAAGTTCTGAATCCATGGTGCCCAGCACTGACAGAATCTCTCTGATGTGGAACACCTTACAGCAAAAATAGTTCTGATGAGGCTCATTTAACAGAACAAAAGATATTTGAAGATTGTGAATACCACAGTTTCAGAGAGAAGTACACTCAGTCTTAATTTTGTAACAACAGATAGAAATTGTTGTCACCAAAAGTGTAGCCTCTTAGAGCAGATAACCTTTAAAAAGCCAGTAAACTCACAACATTCTCCTTCTCTTTGAGAAATGCACAGAGAAGGGCACAGATTTACAACAAATTACAGACATGGCTATGAGTGTTTAAACTATAGTTTAATTTCCATTTTACAAAGGCAGCTCTTTGGGAATATGATTCTAATTACAGATGAATGCAAATGGGGAAACTAAATCCCCAAGCAATTTTGAAAAATTCTGGTGAAATTAACAGCATGGATTCTCATTGTATATGAGTCAAATAACCACAAAGACTTCTGTGAATTTTCTGAAGAACTGGCTGATTGTGCACATTCTTCAGCAATGTGTTCACAGTGACTTAAATATGCTAGGAGAAATAGTTTTTCTCTCAGTGATCAAGTTGGATGTCTGAGTTGGTTGTTAGATCACAGTAATAATTTACCATGAATTATGGAATTTAACACAGGGTGTAATCCCTACCTTCCGAGTGAAATTCCTGCTGAGGCTTCTGCGAGGCAGGCTGGAGGTGGATCTCGACAAGGACAAGCTGCTGTTCAAGCACATGTGCTATGAAATGGAACGGCTCCACAATGGTGGCGATGTCACTTTTCATGACGTGCTCAGGTACACTGAGATTTTCTCCACATTTTTAGAAAAGATATAACAGCCTGTGTTTCTTTCCAGGCTATCAGGTAGCCATTAGGCTTGGGAGAAGACAAGACTCGTAGTCACAGAGGCACTGCAATTTTAAATGTTTTAAAAAAATCAGATTTCCCTCTTTTTCCTACAAAAATATTAGTGATGGCAAGCACAGGTCCTAGGGAAACAGCTCTAAGTAATTTTAACATTATCATCGCAGAGGCTGTCACAAAGTACAGTCACATGTTCCTTTTGTATCCCAATTAATGAAATGTACCTTCAAGTGTAGCAACATGACAGTGAGTCTGATAGAAATAAAATAGAAATGGGAACATTATCCAAGCATAAACACTTTGGGAGGGAAAAACCCAAACCATCACAAATGCCCTAATTGCTTACAGTTCAGCAGTCCACCTGTAATGAATAGCTGGATGTAGGTGATAAGGTGTTTGTTTTGAGCACAGTAAGTCTCTTCTAGAATCATCTCAGCAATTTTTTTTACCTTCAAATGTGAATTTACTTTTCACACCTGAATTATGTATTTTTACACTAAGGTCTTAAGTATGAGCTTTGGTTCTCTAAAAAATGCAGACACCAGAATTTAAAAATAAATAAATTGTGTTTCTTCCAGCATGCTTTCATATAGGTCTGTTGATATCAGAAAAAGTCTTCAACTGGAAGAGCTGCTTGCCAGGGAGCAACTGGAATATACCATAGAAGAGGAGGTGGCCAAACAGACCATACGAATGTGGCTGAAAAAGTGCTTGAAGCGAATCAGAGCAGTAAGTCAAGCTAAAGCAGTATCTAAATGTTTGCAAAAATTGAACTGCTCAGCAAGGCTGGAATCTGTGTCTCTATGCCTCATTTACTTTGGAATCATGATAATACTTATTTGGAGTATGTAGCAGTTGCTAACTGAGCAAAAAAAACATTTGTTACTGCTCTACGAATATAGAGGTGTTTGTTACACCTCTACAGTGCTACAAAAATAAGCATCTTTTGAAGGCCAAAACTGTCTTCCTGCCCAGACTTTATCTGTTTTTTCAATACAAAAGGAAGGTGCATATACAGAGACTAAAGTCAAAGGAATAAAGAAAAAATAATAATTTAATTAGATGGAATTTCATAGGCCTAATCCTTCCTCACATAATTTAATTGTATTATTTCCTTGCCTCTGCTGTCAGATGAGAAACCTGTAGATGACTCTCCAAATGGAGCCTGTATTAAGATAAATCGTTTGAGTGGGCCATTACAGTTACTGTGTGTGCAAATGAGCAGAGTGTCTACATGGAAAGCAAGTATATGGACCAAGTCACAACCTGATTGCATTGATGACTGATTTTTCAGTTACTATGAGTCTGACTCCAGGTTTTTGACATATATATTTTTTGTTTTTATAAAAAATTACTTCTTGTGATAGGAGATTTTCCATAGTGATCTGTCATCATGACATCTATCTTCTGTTTGTAAATATATTTATAAATTTATACAAATACTTAGCTGGATATTTTGAATATTATGTACATTCCAGCTGAAACATCAGTGTTCAATGATACATAGTTTCATTTTGATTTCATCTCTGTGATAATAATGGCAGTAAATTTAATCTCAGCTCTCAGTTCTGGGTTTGTTCAACTCTGTTGTTCATTTCATTATGATATTGAACTACACTATGTTAAAGTAAATATGCTATTCATTTCACTCTAATTATATGGTTCAGATCATTTCACATTCTGTGAACCTTTTATAAACTGAATGTAATTATGGAAGTTAGTTAAGATATATTTTGAAATTCTCTTGTTATTCTCTAAGTCTCCCTAGAGAGATCATGTGAAAACTATCCAGGAAAGTGAAACCGTTCCTAAGTGCTGTTTATTTTAATTTAAAAGAAAATTAGATTGTAAAATCATAATGGTAGTAAGTTTGTTTTTCTATTTGTACTGTAAATCTATATTTAGTCCCAAGGTTTTCACTACTATTTTATTCAGTTTTATTGACAGACTACTCCAAAGTCCATGAAAGAAATCAGAATTTTTTCATTGCGTAATTCCCTATTAATCTATGTAATTTTCTATGAATCTCTATCAATTTCCTGGTTTCTTTTTCTTTGCAAGAGCTTCTAAATGATAAATTCAAAACTTTGTATGTGTTTAAACTCTAGGTTTAAACCAACAATTGAACAATATGCCTTCCACTTAATGTAGTTCATAAATTTCATCCTCTATTCCCTAAAGGCTAGAAATATGCTAGAATTCACTTTATTTAAATAGCAACATCTAATACATGGATCTTTATTGGTCCACCTGGAATCCACAGCTGGTGCTCACTGTTCAGTTAAATATTTGGAATACTTAAAAAAAAAAATCAAACACATTGGTGTGACAGAGCAAGAAGAATATTTCTTTCATCACATACTGTACCTTGATAGAAACAGCAGCAGTCCTGCAGCATTATCCATAGCCTACGAGTGAGCCAACAGCAGGAGCTGAGCCGATTTCTGAATCCTCCCAGCATTGAGACAACACAGCCAAGTGAAGATATGAATGCTCTTAATCAAGATAACAGTGCACAGCCAGAGGTATGTTATCCAGAAAACTATCAGCTACTCATAACAAATTCAGAAAACTTCCATGTTTCTTATTTGTTCTTCTTTAAACATCATTTTAACTGAAAAAAATTTAAAAATAATACCTTGTTTTGCTTCAGTCTTTGCCATCAAATGCAAAGGCAAGATGCTCTAAGGCAGAAATTCCCCAACATATTAACTGTCTTGGTATCACCATAAAGGAGAAAACTTAGCTGTACGATTCTGTCAGCCCCAGATTTCAGCTCTTGCATGAGCTGTGTGCAGGACTGGGGATGTGAAGGTTTCCAGTTCAGGCTTTCTGAAGTAGTGCTTACACTGAGAGGGAGAGCACTGGGCATGCTGGGACCTCTGAGCAGGATAGAAAATATCGAAGGTACAACATAAGGGCTGCTTTCCACAATGGTTGTAGTAGGCTGAGAATAATTCCATATGCTTCAATAGGACGAATGGCATTGAGGGCCCACAGGACCTTTTTGCTTTTGTCTGTTAGTGGTAGTTTTCTGGGGTATTAAAGAGCAGAAAGCATGCTGCCCTAACCAATGGCAATATGTTTTGTTGATATTCATTGATACAGCCTGAAACAGAATAGAAAGGTATCCCTTCCTAGGCTTACCTAGGAGAGCTATGATGAGATTCCTTTTTCTTTGTTCAGACAAGTAGCCAGCAACAGCTCCTTAGCCCAACACTTTCTGACAGAGGTGGCTATAGACAAGACACTGGAGATGCTGGGAAACCTCAGCGGAAATTTGGACAATGGCGCTTGCCATCAGGTAAGTAAAAGATGTTTATCAGTAAAGTCCCCACATGCAAAATTGCTGTTGTGTAATGACAAGGCCAAGAAAGGCTTCATGGTTCACAATTCTCCCTCCTGGCTGCTGCTAGCACCAATGTCAGGGCTTTCCTCTCCTCATGCCTGTTGGAATAAAGCAGTTTCTTCCTTTCTTCACAATTTGGAAAGTTTGGAAGATGGGCTCAAGATTTGCCCTGTGCAAGTGGTTACATTTTTTACTTTTTCATACAGTTCTTCAGGACTGATTTACATCAGTCAGTTCTATTCTGAATCAGAGTGCTGCCCTCAAAGGCTGCCACTGTTCAGATCCTAATCATCTAAGTGGAAGCAGGAGGGACAGTATTGCTGTTCTGTTGACTACCATTGACCCTATTTTTGTTGCCAGTGTATTTGTCCAAGAAACAGGATGGTTTAATAGAAAGCTTTCAATCCATGATTTCCATTTAAATATCACTGAGCAACAAAGATCAACATTTTGTTGGAAAAGAGAGAAAGAGTGAGAGGAAGCATGCTGAGGAGTCATACTCCTGTAGTCAATTGCACAGGTTTTTCAAGTGAGAAATCTTGAAAGAATGAATAGCCCAGGGTTTCCTTTCTTAGCGCTGATCTTGTCTGTGTCAGTTTTGAGCATTCCTCAGAGCAGGGTCCTAAAAAAGAGGGTCATTTCCATGCACAATACACCTGTATTGTAAGTAGTCTGCCTCCGGTACAGCAGACAGGTATTTAAGATTATGAATAGCAAAATTAAGAATCAGTTGTGAGGCATATATACTTAGACATGTGGTTTAGTGCCATACCAGCAACTTGTACATGTTTCAACCTCTAGGCCGTTGTAAAGTATCACTTTCTAGAGGTAGCTGCCAATCCTAAAAGCACCTCCCCACCCCCCTTTCTCACATTTACTGCTTTCACTGTTTTGCCAGCAGGTTAGCTCATGTGAGTACTGCCTAAATCATTTAGGTTGCAATTAGCTGGATAAGAAGAGCTCTTTTGCATCAGTTATCCCAGCAGAAGGAAATGAGGCACTGCTCAGTTAAACTGCTCTTCCAGCAGATTAGTGGGAGCAGTGTGAACATCTGGAGCTAGGAAAACAAACAAACAAACAAATTAGAACAAAGCCCTACCCTTTCTGAACTAAATCAGTTTAAAGGTGCCCTAGTCTAGCTAGTTCTCTATACCTGAATTCTAAGCAAAAATGTTCAAGAAGCAGAACTACTCTAATACAGAACTTTCTGAACTTTCTGTTTAATTTCCTAGCCCCCAAACCAATAAGCCATTCAGTGTCTTCAGTCAACCTCCGTTTTGGTGGACGTTCAACCATGAAATCTGTTGCATGCAAAATGAATCCCATGTCAGATGCTGCTTCCTGTGGATCAGAAGTCAAGAAATGGTGGACAAGACAATTAACTGTGGAGAGTGATGAGAGTGGAGAGGACCTTCTTGATATCTGAGAAGTATTTAAGTCATACCACAATCTAATTTTCTATGTTTAGAATTAAAGATGCTGTGATGTATGATTTCTTCAAAATCAATGTCATAAATTTTCTCTTATGCTTATCCTCCTGCCATATGAAGTGTAGCCCACACTTCTGTGTTACAATTGACTTCTCTAGGTACTAACTGTACTCTAAGAAACTTGTATACTATAGCAGTACTAACAAAGCCAGAAAGACTAAATTGCCTTTAGCAGACAGAGCATTGAAAGGTGTCATGTGTTCTGTAAAATCATAGTGAAAATTTGACATACACACCTCTGTGTTTTCCTTCAACCTTTACCATGCTTTAAAGTGGCAACACTTTAAAATACAGGGGTAATGTATTTCTTCTCATTGTGTTTTCTTAGTAACATTTCTTTAGAAAAATTTTGTTCACAAATGACCTGAAGAGGTCAGCACTGACTTCATGTTCAAGGCAAGTATTTTTACTAAGTACAGATACTGAATTACAATTCTAAGCTTTCACTGGACCTTTTTTTAAAATATGCAAGATACAGGATTACTCACTTTAAAATTAGAAGGTGAAGAATTGGCTTTTAAAATGTAAATATCTTTGAGGTTTGGTTAAATATGCAAAGAGCTTGATTTTCATAGAGAAAATGGGGTGGGGGGGGAAGGAAAAAAATACATGAAAAACTGTGCATTTAAGCATCCAGCAGAAGATTTTCACATGAAAAACATGGGTTTATGCTTCATTTTCAGCATATTCTGGTTACATATATGTGTGGTGTATTATTTTTCTTTTAATTGAGTCCCATTTTACTTGTGTAGTCCTAAGGTTTTCTTCTTGTCCGTGATAAAAATTAGCATGTTGGGGATTCTGATTACAAAGTAGTATTGTATGTCTTTAAAAATACATTCAGTTTTGCCTGCATAGGTAGAATTTTACTTACCCATGTTACTGCTCATGCTACAGGCCTGCAAAGGTAAGGCATGGCGCTGTGCTGTGGCCAAGTACCTTTGTCCCTTTTATCCCAGCACATCCTGTTTGACATGTTGGCCTTCACTTGTTTTACAGCCACCAATATTGCTACATTATCGCCAGTGAAAAAGCAGCTATCGCTTTCATAAAAGCTGTTCCAGTGAAAGGCCAGTGCTATATGTATATGGAGGTGGAAGAGGAGAGCCACAAAACACAACCGTGTTCGCTAGTTTCAGAATCTAAAGCTGTCAAAAAATGTGGGGTAAAATTGTGCCCTTCCCTCAGGGAAGATCTAAGAGGTTGCAGATTTTGTTGCTTGGCCCCTGACTAGGTTTTATAGCATAGCTGGGACCTTTCTGTTACCATTGTTTCCTATGGAAATGATAGTTTGCTCTAACATGGCCTGATGTGAGATCTTGTAAGAGGCTCACGGTTTATTTACATGACCACTTCAAAAATATATCCTTTTAAAAGCAGACAAAAGCCAGTGTTTTGCCATTTTTTCTGGCCAAGATATTAATCTAAAATGGCCAGAATACAACAGTGAAAACACACAGATGCCTTCATCAAAAATGCAAAATTAGTTTTCAATATGAAATACTGCTTTCTTGGCATCTGTCAATGTTTTTTCCCAGTGTATGTTTGAACATTGTTTAGATTATTTTTCTAAAATAATCATATTGAACTCATCTGTATTTTGTGGGGGGTTTATGTATTTTGGGGTATATTTAAGTTTAAATATAGCCAACTGTAACTCTATAGTAAAAGAATATGTGCATTCTCTTGTTTAATAGATCATGAACCATCAACAAAACTTCATATGCGAATACATTACTTTGTTCTGTTTTGTGCTTGTTTAAGTTGAGCTTTTGTATATATAACTAAAAGATAAATATTGGATTTATAAAAGAGAGTATCTTTGACAGTTCAATAATACATTGAACTGCAGATCATTCTTGCTGCAAGCCTTCTTTTTAAAAAATCTGGCAAACATTTTTTCCAGTACACTGTCAATAAAAGTGAGTTGCTTTAAGCAATATTCCTCCCTCTGGTTTTCATTGTAAATGTATTGGCTGTATGTGGCTCATCCATGATATTGCTGCATAGTAACAATCTTTGTGGATTGTACAGGATTATGTAGAGGTGCTTTCAAACTCTTGTAATTGAGGGTCTTTGGTTTTTTTTCACTCCAGCAACTGACCTCATCAGTACTGCCACAAGGGGTCTCAGTCAAAAGATGGCACTAAATAGAGCTGTTCATTATTTATTTTTATTTAACCCACTTTTTCTTTGCTTCAGAGCCTGGATATATATGTGTGTATCTGTCTGTGTGCACCATTTTTTCAGATATAGGAAGTGGAATGAAGTTACAAAGATATTAAAATAATATACACACAGGCACACAAGCAACCAGTTAAAGGTAAAAACCTCCCTTGCACAGCACTGCCAACATAACTAAAGAGGGTCCTACTCTGCAGCAGAGAAACCAGTGCACATTTGCACAGGAAGGTGAAAAGCAGAGAAGAGAGTTGAAGAATGACTGGAGTTCAAACAGATTGCACCAACAATGGAGAGACACAAAGAGGAAACAGTGTGTCAGGAAGTCAGAGAGTCCAGACAGCCTTAGAGAAAAGCCTGAGGAATAGATCCTAAGCAAAGGTAAACAAAAAGTTGTTCAGGGAATATTATTACCTGCAGAGTCACCCTATACAAATGAAAAAAGGAAGTTGTTTAGGCATCTTTTCATCCACTAAGAATGATCTGTTTCATAGGAAGCAAGTTATAAAAGTGTTCATGGCTTTGTTGGAGAAAAACTGTAGTGTATATTGTCAGTGCTCAAATAAAAACCTGCTTGTGGGAAGTCTGAGAACACACAACAAAGATGTATGTCAATATCATTCCAAAGTCAGGTCAGATTTCAGACAATCACTTTTTTAATGAAGAAACTAATAACCTGAAACCATCTGCTTTTGGAAGACATCCAACTGAATTAAGAACTGAAAACATAAAGTATGCATTTACAACCTGAAAATACCATCTTTGTTTTAACTGAAGTGGAGCAATCAGCCTTAAACATTTTCAAAATAACATTATATTCAGTATTGTCTGCATTCAAAGACCAGTATCACAGCTTTTGAGAAGCCAAAGAAGATTAAATGTCAAGAGCAAGTGAATAACTTTGTGAGAATAATCTATTTTGTTCTCTTCTTTTATTCACAACATGCCCATGCAGATTAGAGTGTCCATGAATAACTGAAGTAGAAGAGTTTGCACTGTTTTAAGAGTACATTTGGAGGACCAGCAAGCAGCCTCCCATACAAAATGCCCATTCCTTCTGCAATACTTCCACAACCAAAAACAAACACTGGCCTGAATTGTCAATCGAAATTTCCAATAGGATTATCTCAGTCTCTCTGAATCTGTCTTTCAGAGGCCGAATTCATTCCTGCTATTGAAGGCAATTTAGTCACACCACAGATGAACTTGCCACAATGCATAGGCTGATGCTGGGAAGTTGGCTGCCCTGGTTTGTTCAATTGCTCTGAAACACAAAGGGAGCCTCACTAGAATTCAATTAACCTTCCTCTTCATCCCAAGGGCGCTGGTGTCAGACCCCATTAGCAGCTGTTGCCCATTGTTCTCAATGAAGAACCTCTAAGGATGAATTTATTAACCCATCAGTGAGCTAAGTGTATGGGCAGTGGCAATTTATCCCCCTTCCACAGGTTCCTGTCTCAGATGCTTATTCCAGTTCCCTTACTGGTTTCATACTTTTACCTGACTTGTATATCTTCCTGGGGAATTTGGGTGAATTACCTGAGCACCTACAAAAGTGTGTTTCATACATAAGTGTCTTACTGGAAACACAAGAAATGTCTTTAGTGCGTGTAGAAAAGGGAGAAGAAAACCCCAAACACTATCCAAAACCTGAAGAGCTGTTGACATTAGCCCTTTCTTCTTTCTGAATTCAGGCATCAACCAAAAGGAAAACTTTATTTCAGGAAAACTTTTGTGAGGTTGGAAACAAATGGATTTATACCAGCACATACCAGTGTCTCCTAGAGACTTGGGCAGTCAGGTTCTGACTGGGTCCTCCACATGTTGGAAGTCACTCTGGTGGGATTGCTGTTGGCAAGTACATCTTCCCCCAAAGGTAAAGGAAGACAGTTGGTCAGTGAGTTCATTGGCAGAGAAGCTGGATGTTACATCCTCTCTCATGCCATTTTCTAGTTTCCTTTTATGTTTTGCTGTCCAATTTCATATAGGGTGGACAGTGTCTAAGCATATTTTCCGTTCTCAGCATGCCCTCCCAAAAAATGAGGGATTCAACAGTTATGATTTCACTATAATGTATATGATGCCAGTTTATAAGGGTAGTAAGTATTGCTTTTTTTCTCTCAGTACTTATTGAATAGAACTATGTGTCATACAGATCAAGTAATTTCTCCTCTCTGATTTTCTGAATTCATACTGCCTGGGGAATCTGATCACTGCACGTTTAAAAGCAGAGAGAAATAAAAATTAAAAAGAAAAAAAAAGAAAGAAAAGAAAACAAAGAAGAAAGAAAAGAATACAGAAAAAGGGAAAAAAGGAAAAAAAAGACAAAGTAGTTACGTGGGCATTGGGTTTTAGATTTTAGGGATTTTCCCGTTTTTATTTTAGAGGCTATTTAAAAATAAGGTATCAAATGCCGTTGTTTGTAGCTGGCTCCAGCTCTTCCACCACAATGCTCTTGTCAAGTAAACTTGACCAGTTTACTCTTCCCCCATTTGCTTCTTCTTCTGAGTTCTGTAAAATGCCCCAGATTTAAAAGTCCAGGTATTGAAACCTTCATCTTAATTGCATCAGCAACAGCAAGAATATTTTTCTGATGCTGGCCTAGAGATGTATTTCAACTTCATATTCATTCATCAATTCCCTGTGTATCTGTAAGGGATTATCTACGTGAGGAAGTTGCACCAGCTTAAATTTAACCTGTTATTGCAAATTGATTTCTCTAAATCACTTTGAATACCTGTGGAAGTGCTTATTTCAGTTTAAAGATTTTTTATATTGATCTATGCTTAAACTCAAAGAACTTTGCTTTTATTCTAATGGCAAGACTGCTCCCACAGGTGTACACATCAGCCCTCTTAATACCCGCACCTTTAATTATGTGGTGCTAAGTCCTTTGTGTTGAGGAGGCCCTTCTTATGGTCTCTGGCAGCAGCTGAGATGATAACTAGAAACTCTCTCAGGAGCAGCTGCCTCCCTGCTTCCTGAGCATCCATGGAACACAGTGCCAGGGCAGTCCTGGCTCTGCCATGTGACACTCCAAACAATTTGCCACAAGATATTGTTGGGCATTTTGGGGCAATTTATACCAAGAACCACCCATGAGGAGTCATTTCAGATGAGTCTGTATCGGGTGTGACTCCCTCCACCTCGTGCAGTCCTTGGATGGGGTGTGAGCAGCTCTTTAATCCCCCATATTTCTACCAGCCTTGGCACAGCACATGCAGCACATCCTCTCAGTTTCACGCTATGGCTGCTGAGATACGCTCCTTGCCTTATCTCAGGTGACTGGGCTGAACAAAGCACACGTCTATACACCAACAGTCAACTTAGGCTCAGATTGTTTTCACCAAACCCTTTCTATTTTTACCTAAATCAGTGCTTTTCATCAGGAGAAGCTTTCCATACAATCTCCAAGACCTGTTTTCTGAGCTAATCTAACCACAGCATTTTAATATACGATCAGTCACCCCCATTGTATCAAACATTCTATTCCCCTGGAGATGGACAGAGTTGCCAAAAATGGACCATTTCAAACAATTTCTGATAGCTGAGCCTTCTATCAAGGTATCACAGAAGTATGACAAACGTAAACTCCTTTTCAACACCAGAGGGCTGGCATTACTTTACACTGGTCTCTGCGCACATTCACACAAGATAAAGTAGCTTGATCCTCATTGTGGTAGTGGTTTAATATTGGTTTAATTATTTTGGTTCGTAGAGTGTTTAGACACTGCAGTGACAAGGTATTTCTACCATCATTATACAGCAAGTGACCTTTTATTAACCTATAGTACTTCTAGAAAAACTGCTTGATTTTGTTTGTGGAAGCATGACTTTTTGGGAAACTAATGACATTTGAATTCCCACTTGTATATAATTTGCACAGAAGTTGTAATAGGAGATTGAGTTAGTAACAGCATTCCATTTTCTGTATCTCCAGTGGCTATGACATTTGCATGTCAGATGGAATGCAGTTTAAATTTGCATATCAATTCTCAGGAAAATTCAGGAGTGAGAACATTTTCAAAATCCAGATACTAAAGCTGAAGAAACAAATAGCTATGGATGCCAAAAGCCTTATGCCACAAGATAAATATGTTTCACTTCTTGGACACAGAAATTCTGCTCAATAATTTGAACAGTGATGCCTGCTTTTCATGATGCCTGTTTTTTATTTCTGGACTTTCTTTTCCTGGCTGCAAATATCCACATATGTTCACTTACAAGTTATGGTTAGATGAGAAATACCATAACAGATTATATTTGTTGATGGACAGTTAATTATTTTGAGAAATATTTGAAAGTACAGCTTGCTTTCTGTGCTTTATCAAGAAAACAGCAAGTGCTTGGGGTAATTTTTTCTTAACAATTTTTACAGTAAGAGGAAAAGAGGGGAAGAAAAGCACAGAATGGTGCACAGTGTCCACTAAAAGCAGCATGAAGTTTCCCTGCACCTGCAGTCAGCCCATGGTGTCCCTCCTAAGGGACAGATGCAATGGACTTTGGACTAATGTTGTTCATTTCCACTTCAGATGCCCAGATGTGCACTGCTCCCAGCTGTGTGCAGTGACTTGTCTAGTTGTGGTTCACCCACATCTTCACTTCTAATTACATTCTGGGCTTCCTCCTCAAGGGTTCATCTAACAGGAACCACAAGACTTTCTGCCATATCAGAACATTTCCCGGGTAAACTCTCAAGGGATTGGTCAGCTTGAACTGTGTGTGAATTTCATTTGAAAACTCCAATGCACATCTTCATCTGGAAATTGCTGTGAGTGCACTGCAAGGTGGTGCCCAGGAAGCAGCCCACAACCTTGTGGGCACACAAGGCACTGCTACCTTGCAGTGAGGGCAGGTTAGATCATTATTGTTTTTCACATTTGGCATAACAGTCAAACACTGCCTGCATTGCTCAGCTTTTGTGTGTTGGGGAAGCAATGAGAGAAAAAGATTTTTCTTTCCTCGTGCAGTGGGATACATATCAGCAGGAAATGTAATCTGGAATCCAAATCAGTGTAAAAATCTTCTATTGTTTCTTTCCATTTCCTACCTTTAGTTGGGAAGGAGTAGCTGAGGGTCAGCCCATGTGGAGGAATTGCTGGAAATTTCTGTGATCATTCTGTTGATAAATGCAAGCAGGCTGCAGCAAAGTTAGAGTTGTGCAGTGGTGAAAGGATTGAGGCAGTAAAGGCACAGAGGAAAGATGGAAGGAGAGAAAGGTCATAGAATCATAGAATGGTTTGGGTTGAAAGGAACATTAAAGATCATCTACTTCAATGCCACCAGACATGGGCTGGGACCTTCCACTAGATGAGGTTGCTCAAAACCCCATCACACCTGGCCTTTTACACATCCAGGGATAAGGCATCCACAGTGTCTCTGGGCAACCTGTTCCCATGCATCACCTTCTTCAACACACAAAGAAGAGGATGAGGAGGGTTGTTTTTTTTCTTCCAGAGTGTGTCTATGCAATAAAGCCCTGCAATGGCTGCACATCCTAAAGCTGTGCAGTGGACAGCAGCAAAGGCACAATGCGAGATGCATAAAATAATTTTTCAGGAAATCTTTACAGCACTTTCCTGCATATTTTAGTTTTCTTTCCATCTTTAGAGTGAGTAGGCAGGGCCTTGCAGGAGCCTGCTGTTGTTTTGTCACTACTAACTGGTAGCTAGCTGGTATGGGTCTGGTCCTTAAGGTGCCAGAGACGTCACAGTAGCAGGGGGTGCAGCTGTGAAAGGGGTACCCAACTCAAGGGTCATTGTGGCAGCCCATGGACTTTAGGGGTCATTTACAAAGGACATGGGACCATACTGGGACCAGACTCACTCATGGTAGTAAGGGTGAGTTCACTCATCAGCTGCACAAGGCTGGGTAATCAGGGACAACCATTGCCTCAGATGTGTCTCCAGCAACTTCTGTTTAAAATCACAGGGAACAGCTCAGGAAGACAGGTCGTGCCACTGTTTATCACAGTGCTGTCCCCAAAGCTGAGGTGTGGAAATAAGAGGGAAACATATGTTCTCCAGGCAGGAGAAAAGCAACCTGCAAAGCTGTGTCATCTCTGTGCCAAGTCAGAGCTTTAATTGGCACAAAGATTATCTTCACTAACACCTGCAAGTGAGTGCACAGTACACTGCAAAATTAATAGTCAGAGGGAAAATTAATTCCTTAGAGCACAAAGGGAAAACATTTCATCTTGTAGATGATGGTGTATCAGGTATTTCAGGCTGCTTGAAAGCCAAGGGCATTACTGGAACCAAGAACCAGAACTGTGACATCCTGCTTTATTTCAGGTATGAACCTCTTCAACAAAAGTGCTCTCCTCAAACAAAGGAATCTGGCTGAAGATGCACAAGCTTGTCAGCAGAGAGAATTAGTCAAGATTAGTCAGGTGAGAAGGAGTGATATACAAGAACTACTGAAAATGAGTCTGGGAGAAGTTGAGATAGTGGAAAAGATGAGGTTGGTTTCTCTTGGAGCTTTTCTGTTACAGAGCAATGGGTGAAAGGTGTCAAAAGCAAAAGCAGCAATTCTCTAACATTACAGTCTTGTAATTGAAGGTGCTTTCTGCTGTCTCATGTGTTGTACATGTTTCCTCCCTTATTTTTCACAGCAGGGTGAAACAAGAATATCACAGACTTATAGAATGGTTTGGAAGGGACATGGGCAGGAACACCTTTGAGGTTTCTCAAAGTCCATCAAACAATGAACACTTCCAGGCAAGGGGCATCCACAACTGCTCTGGGTAACCTGCTGCAGTGCCACATCACTGAATGCCTTCCAGATACCTAATTTAAATTTACTCTCTTTCAGTTTAAAGCCATCACCTTCATTCAGTCACTTAACACCTTCACAAAGAAGGCTGTACTGTTCCTGGAAAACTGTATCGGTAAACCATAGGGAAGTGTACACAGGTTTTACCTCTTTTTCCTGAAACATGCAAAATTACATCTTACCAACAGTATAATTTTTCAGGAAGGCTCTTGGAAAGGCTTGTGTTTCATATTTCTTCCTTTATTTCTTTTTTTCTTCAACTGCCATCTCACCCCAAGGAACAGCACTAGGTATCAGAGCACCTGTGCCCAGGGTGTGTTGGAGGCTGGCCTGGGTCTCAGCACACAGAGTCATCCACCACCCTGGGAGTGGATGAGTCACAGCTCCACCTTCTGCAGGAGGCCTGCCCCAGGGACTGGCCCTTGGAGCCCTTTTCAGGAGGCATCTGGACTCGGCCCAGCTCCAGCTGGCATGGAATTACTCAGGACCTAATTACAACAACCTGGTGACAGCCCAGTGAGAGGAGTTCCTCATTAAACATGATGGTCTGGATGCCACGGCTGGCACAGCAAACTCTTAAATGGTTATTGCTGGGAACAGCTAGTGCATACAGGGGGAAAGATCACTCTATAAATGTGCTATTTCTTACATTCCTTCTCTGAGCATCTGTCATTGCTCTCTGCCAAAGACAGGATATTGGATCTTTAGATTGGCTCAGTGAAGCAAATCTTCTGGTTTTATGGTTAGGTCTGTAGCAGCAATGACAAGAAAAACTTTAAATACTTGAGTGGGAAAAAAAATCCTTCAATAGTATTTGTGTCTTTTTTTGTGCCTTTTTTTGGTCTTCTGAAGTAGTAAGCAAGGGAGATGCAACAGTATTGATCAGAACTATTCTACTAGCAATATTTGCTTTCTATTTCCATGATATTATAGTAGTATTTCATAGAATTATAATTTATATATATTGAAATACCACATAAAGTAGAAGACAAGCCTTTTCTGGTGTAGTTTGTTGTGCTACTATGGTGAGCAATAGTTCTCGTGTTGTGTGGCACTTTGTGGAAAAGCTTTTTCCCTCTTTACTGAGAGGAGACAGAATAAAGAATAAGTCTAGCCAGCAGAAATCTGTCTGATCTACAAGTGAAACAAAAGGCCTAAAAAGACTGCACAGCTCCCAGGGACATTTGACAAGGTCTTTTCAGGGACTAGATGTGTGGCTCCTGATTTCAGAAATGTTCTTTTTCATCCCTTTCTTCACCCTGCTTTGCAAGTTTGTAAGCCAGCTGCCATGAAGCTGGTTGGGTGATTTGGAATACCAATGGCTCATCATTTGCCTAACAGAGAGGCAGTAACAAGTTTCTCCTTGCATTTCTTTGTGCTATGAAGGTCTCAAATGCTTCTTGTCCACTAGATAAAACACCTCTGGCCAAGCTACCACCAACACGAATGGATCCTTGCTTCTTTTTCCCAAATACCTTCATACCTGATGTGTCCTATGGCTTTTATGCTCACCTGAGGCAACCTGTCATTGATTGCATTCTCTTGGGAATGATGCCTCCCTGAAGCAGCAAACTGTGTGATCTCAGTGAAAATATGGCTGTGGCTTCTCTGGCAGGAGTAGTAAATCTTTGCTACCTTGACCTCTTATTAGCATTTCATTCCTAGTCTCACAAATAATAAAAAGTGACTCCAACAGCTTTTAATTGCTACTCTTCTCCTGTGAATCTCTGTTAGTAACAGACAAAACCAGGCAGCATAGAAGCAGATTTTCATTTCTTTTTTTTCATTTTATTGTTTCCTACTGATGAGGGGCACTGCAGGACACGTAAACATAAATACAATATGAGCTACTAAACATGAAAGCCCTGGCCACTGTTCTTTTGTTGAGATAAGTGATGAAAGAACCCAGTTAAAACAAACTTTAGAGTAGATTTGCTTTAAAATTACTCTGAGATTGCAAAGTCAAGCCTTTCAGGCTCCAAATAATAATTTTTTTTGCATCCACTTGTTTTCAGAGAAAGCTCTCCTTGCCAAGAATGGTACTTTCTTCTGTATATATCTGGGAGACACAGAAAAGCAATGCTTTTATCTGACAGTTTCTGCTAAGCTCAGGTCTCCTTCATGCTCTAAAATGCATAGAAAGAGGAAATCTTTCCCCAAAGGACTTTAAGAGGAAATCTTTAAATTCCTGTGAAGAAAAGCCCGAGGCCACACCACCATGGATGTGGAGAGCCTCGACACCAGCAGGAATGGAGCATTTTTTAAAATGCTGTTGCAAAGGTGTCTACCCATGGGACACAGCTTTCAGGTGTCCAGGCACTGGAGGAAACACCTGCAAAAGCCACTGGCACAAGGCAGTGCTGCAGATCTCACGTGCATAACCAAGGTTCCCAGTGGCACCCCTGCCCTGCTCACATGTGCCAGGCTCTAAAGCTTCTTCAGCTACTTCCCAGCAGCCCACAGCCTGGTGCCTCTCCAGCAACTGGGTTCTGTGATACTGCCTGCTTAGGAGAACTTTCCCAAATCCCTGAGCAGAAGTGCTCCTGCCCTGAGAAATTGTTAGGTAATGCTCACAGCCCTACCACTGCCTTGCTCCTGTCAGCTTCAAAGGAAGGCTCACTGTGCCTACTGTCAACTAAAAGTGTCTTTTACCAAAATTGGCTTCTTTTGAAGCAGTGGGAGACATCTCAGCACTCACCCCTGGGCTGTTGAAAGTGCCTATAAAAGCTGTGGAAAAGTTTTCACTTGCAGAAATCTGAATGTATCTGTAGCTGTATAGTGGCTGAGGATTGTCCCTCTGCAGTCTGCAGTTTATGGGGATAAATGTGACACAGCTCAGCTGGGTGGGCTTCTCAATTACCAGACAACGCCATTGCCGAGTGGCAGACTTTGCCAAGTGCTTCCTGCTCCACAAACCTCTGCCCCTAGGGCTCTTCCTCCTCCTGTGTCCACCCACACACAGAAATTTTTGGGATCTTTGGCACAGCCTCATGCTCAAAGCTCAGTTCGGACACTGACTCTCTCAACAGCAGCCAAATACCATGTGGCATTGTCCTTTAAGCAAGAGACCAAGGGCAGATCCTCCTAGTCATAGAATGGTCTGGATTGGAAGGGGACCCTAGAGATCATCTAGTTCCAATCCCCATCATCACAGGATCCTGTATGGAAGTATAACATCACTGTGTGAGTCCAGCATGGCCCCATCTGACATGCAAAATATGTATAAACAACATGAATCATCTTGAAAGAAGTTTGTCTCTGATATGTGACTACCTGAAACATGACAGTTCAATCAGCTTTTGAACCCAAGAAAAAAACTGCCTTGTGTCTATGCATAAGTTCTGTCCTATTAGTAGCTAGACTTCCAGCTCAAGCAGTCTATTCCTCAAAGACACAGTCCTGGCACTACATCATCTGCTGTACCAGCCTGAAATCTTAGGACTCCAACTTCAGCAGGAATATTTCCTAATATTGCCATATGCTTTTAAATAAAACTACTTCTCATCCAGCTGACTTACTCTGCCCAAGCTGAGAAATGACCCACACACATAAATCTCTTTCCATACTTCATTCTTTTTGATCTCAGTTCACATCCACACACAATTATTTGCATCTACATTTTAAAAGCAGAACTTAGAGTACAAAGGTTTTTAGGTTCCAGAACCTCCTATCCCAGGGCAATCTTACAAGGTCCCTTATTACCAACAGCAGATTGCTGCTTGTTTTCATTATGCTGGCATGGAAGTTTATTCAAAGACCCCTGAAGAACGGGAGATTTGTTGCACTCATAAATTTCCCAGGATGTCTGCCAGAGCCATAACATGCTCCAAACTATCCGAAAATCATCAGTGAACTCTGAGAAGGCAATATTTTAAAACTAAAGCTAACAGTGAATGTTTGCACTTTATATAAATACAGTAAAATATATATAAATTCTCAGATTTGTTTCTTGATGTGGTTTGAAAAGGTGATGACATGAAAATTATGGAAACTATTTTCTCCTTCTCAGGTAGAGGAAGCTGATTCACCAGTCTTCAGTAAGAAAATGTTACTTCTTAGGCAAACAGTCAAAACTGGATGCTATATGCAGAAATCCAAGACACTTAAAAACTGGAAATGAATTCAGTAGGGATAGGGTGTGTCTGTGAAGGCACCTCCAGGATTATGGCAGTTTGGGAGGAGCAGAGGCAATTCCAGGACTTCTCTAGAAGTGGCAAAAAGAAATTGTGACTTAACTTTGACACCTTACACTAAATTTTGAAGATACTTAGGCAAGGTAATATCCCTACCCTATGGGCAATAAAACAGAGCATAGCATCAACACTGTTTGTGCCAGGGAAGTCTCTGATTATTTGATTTATCCATGCATAAAAAAGATATTTTTCTCCTCATTTGAGAACTGATGAAGATCCTGACAAGAGAGAACTGGTGCCCTGCCTCCATGGGAGTTTTGTCGATCATCTGCAGATTCTTGAAGCTGAAAACTTCTCAAGTGACTCTGGTCAGAAGAAGAGGACACAGCAATGAGGAGCAGGTTGTGTTCTGAGAGAGAGGCTGCTGCCTCCCAATAGGACTATAAATGGACAAAACCAGTTCACAGGTACAAACCTACAAATTACTTCTTCACTTATCACATGAGCTATCAAAGAGGCTCCCCTGGGATGCCACATGGACACTGGCAAAATGTTCCATGCTGAGTTAAGCACTCTTGCATGCAAACTAAAGCAATAATGTGTTCTTCCTTTTGTTTAATAAAAATCTGTGTTAGTGTAGCTAAATATCCAGATGAAGATTTTTCTTCTGAAGAGTTTCTTTCTTCCCTTGGAAGTCATCTTGCATCAGGTGTGGGAGATAGATAATGGCCAAGGAAAATTTGGCTTCTACTCTCAAGTAAAGCTGACTGTGTCCCACTGCATGCAAAATCCTGTGTAACAATGCATTTATTGGTTTTCATCCAGAAATCTTTCCTACTGTTGCTAGCATTCCCCCCCAGCTGAGAGTCTGGCTTCCATGCAGCTATCACACCAAGCTGTTCCTCCAGCCTTGATGAATTCCTTGAAAAATGGATTTAGGATGCCCACAAGTCTGCCTGGCTGTTGGAGCTTCCTACCAGGCCTCCAGTGCTGCAGCCTGTGAAATAGCTGTTATTCAGACTAATGAACATTGCTTGTGCAAGCACTGGTGGGTAAAAAGTGGCCATGAATAAATTTCGGATGGAAATTAAACATGTATTTCTAAGCCTCAGAAAAAGGATGGTTCTGCAAAAGCCTTTTGTTGTAGCAGTGGTAGCTAAATCCTGAAATACTTCAATTAAAAATAAAAAGTTCAATCAGTTTCTGCTCTCCCTGCAAAACAAGAGACCAGACCAGGATTTTCCCCACTGTGTTGCCAAGCCCAAGCTCCAAAACAGGCACATCAGCACCTCTGGATTACTCAGTGGGGGCTACAAAGCACACGGCAAAATAACACATGTTACACCAGGACACAGGTGTGACAATCACATCCTGATGTTTTAAGTGAGGACCCTGGGTGAAGTTAAACAGCAGAGATGGCTCTCTGGAAACGCCAGGGCCCGGGGCTGTGGTTCAGCAGGCTGGGGGGAGCAGCAGGGCTGCCCATGAGGCTGGGACACCCACACATTGCACTGCAGGACACCGGCTGCCAAGGGGACTGCGAGATGGCATGGGATTAAAACATCCTGGGGGTTGTATAAAAGGATCTTCAGAAATTTCTGGGCATTCATTAAGGTTTTGTCAATATCTAGTGATGTGGTTTGCCTGTTGCATTTGTATTGAATAGATATTTCAGTGGTTTCTTGTTACCTTATGTGTCAATAATAAGTAAATAGGCCTCTTTTATCTAGACGGGTTTAAACACCACAGTGTGGCATTTCCCTGTGGCATAGCAGTTGAAAAGATGGTGCCTACCTAAAATATTTTACAAGTGATGGGTAAATCAGATGGAGAAGTAGAAGAGACCACAAGCTGAAATGATACTTCCAGCCACAGCGTCGGGCAGAGGTCTCTGCTCAGCCACAGCCTGACCACTGTCAAGTTTTGCTACTGGGCTGCTGGCACCACAATAGAGGAAGGTTTTGAGAAGGGATTAACCACCAGAGCATCTTCATTCTGCATCCTTTTGTGCTTTTGTGCTTTCTCTGCTGGCTCAAAACCAGCAGGAAAGTAGCCTTTATTATTGTCAGAGTTTTTCTTGATGTTACTGATGATCTGCAGCAGCACAATAGGAGCAGGCAGAGCTTTGCAGAGTATAGGTCCAAAGAAACAAAATTAGGAAAATCAATGTTTGCTAATGGAGAAAAGAAAATCATCTGCACTGACTAGAAGGAACTGACTCATGGAATGGGGTCTGTGGTTCTGCCTTGGCTCCTGTAGGCAATCACCTATGTTTAAAAAGAAGGAAAGAAAGATAAGAGGATGGTAGAATGCTGCTCCGTGAATTAGGGGAAGTACTCTGCCCATTCTGGGATGTTTCAGCTTCACCTGCAGAGGCTGCTTAAGCCAAAGCAGTTTGTTTGATGTATTTTCATTTTATATCCAAATAGCTGAAGGTTACCTTTTGTGTCCCTCTCAGGTATGCAATGGCCGTGAGCTAACCCGTGTCTAAAGCAGCACCAAAGGGAAGAGGTAAAATACTGTTCCTAATTTGTGGCAACGGAGAAAAAAGGACCTTTTTTTTCTTTTTTATTCTTGTCAATGCATGAAGCTCACATGAATGGACTACTCAGGATGGGGTGGCCAGTTCTTATTCAGAAGTGTGCATTATACAGGTTTATTGATTTCTTCTCTGCTTGGAGATAAAAAACAGAATAAGCAGGAAGCAGTTTTTGACCTCATGCATGTTCAGCTCTGAATTGTTTCCAAGCATTTTCTCCTGCATCCATTTTTAACCTTTAGACACCAGTCTTTATGCACTCAGCAAGGGCATTCCACACAGTTATCTCCTCCTAACCAGCAGCTAATTGGGCTTTCCAAAATGCACCATGTTCAACCCCAAATTATTAAATCAATTGTGCTTTTTGAAGAAATCATTAATCATTTTACTTCTGCTAGTCTACTTGATTTTTTCTGATTTTCTACAGCCCCATCCATGCTATACTAAGCAGCAGTTTTGAATTATGCCTATTTTTTTGTCTTCTGTTATTAAAATAGGAGCACTGATGATACTAACATAGTTCTGGAAAAGGAAAATTATTAATTATTAGAGCATATGACAATAATCACTTGGTTTTATCTTACTGCCATGTAGTAGTAAATGTTTTAGCAATGCCAGAAATAAAAAAACTATTGAAAAAATAACAGTACTTTTTTATTGAAAAGAACACTTACATTACAAATTTATTTTTTAAACATACAGCATTCTTACTTGCTCTTCAATTTCAAAATCAGTTATTTTCTGTAAAAGTGATTTTCCTTTCTCACATAGTTGATATACAACTGTGTGTTACATAACATAGGAAAGGTTACAGAATTATTGCTGTAAATGAAGAGTTTGTTTCAAATACCTCTTCCTGTTTTGTTTCAGAGGTTTCGTAGGATCCCCTTACTACTTGTTCACAGTATCAAATAAACACATGTGGCATACACATTTCCTCAGGACACCAAACCACATATTCCTTGAATTATCTTCAAATGTGTATTCAGCACATACTGATAATTTGTCACCCACTATTGTTTCCCTTCATGCTTAGAAGCTCTTGGTCAACCAGCCCTAGTTGAGGTGCAGCGGTACCCAGCTTATCCTGCCAAAAAAGCATTTATAATTCAAGGTCAATATAACTGGAAGCAATTCTGCAGTGTTTTGCCATCATCCTTTCCACTTGCAGCAAACATATTTGAAATGCCAAGATGGGAATGTAAAAGTCCGAAATAATAAAAAATAGAGAAAAATGTGTCATTTATAAACTTTACAAACATAAGTACACAAGCCATTGGGATTGGTGTATGTCATAAAATGTCAAACCTCACTTTGTGTTCTAAGATACAACAAAAAGTTAAGGACCAATGGTAACCTTTTTGGATGTCTTCCTTTTGGCCTTGCACTGTTTTTAATGAGCATTTTTCCTGGATTGATACTTTAACTCCTCAATTATTTTAATCCAGCTGGTCCCTTCACTAGCACATATTTACAAAAGAGACATGGATTTCCTGCAGATAAAGAAGTGGTGTTTTAGGCAAGTAAATAATTCCATCTAGTTCCTATTGGGTTTTTGTTGGTGTCATATTTCCGTGAACAACAGGACATTTTTAAAATATAAAACTACAATTGAATTGTCACAGTATGGGTGGCATTTCAGTTCTGCACCACTTCTTCACTGGACCAGAAGATAAAAGGTTGAAATATTAAGGGACATGGGTCCAGACATGCTTCATCTGTTAGCATCCCAGCACGACACCAGAAATGGGCTTCTGAGAAAGAAACATTAAATTGAAGTTCCCAGGGATGTTAACCCTTGTTTCACTATTCTTTACCTTCATCTCATATGATCTTTTCCTCAGAAAATGGAGGTAATGCCATTGTGGAAGCAAACACCAGGCATTTTAAATTATGTCAGCAAATTTGCATTGAAAAGTGCGAGTTGGCTGCTGAGGACCTCCACGCCTCACCAGGGGTTAATATTCAGTGGGACTCCTCACAGAACCTTTACAACCAAACGCTTCCATGTCCAAAATTTTTTACATCATCTTTCTTTTTCTATTATTTTTTTTCCCCTGTGGCTTCTGTCACAGCTGAAGCCCCAGATCTTCTCTGTAGCCCTTTGCCAGCTCCCTCCCTGTTGGATTTCATTTGGCAGTTGTAGGACATCTCCTCACTTGTATCTCTGACTTCACCTTACTGTAGCAAAGACAAAACTATTTCCAGCTTTACACCTTTTACTTCCAACACCCTTTTCCTTTTCTGAACAGCTTTCTTGCCTGACCTGTGACCTTATTCCAAGAGGTATTTGAAACTTGCTTACAGCACATAATTGAAAGGAATGGGAGTATTTGCCAGTTTTCTTGTGAGTACTTGAAGCCTGAAGCCAGCCCATGCAGTTGAAACCAATCCCCTCTGGCATAAGCCAAAATTCTCACACTTCTAATTTTACTAACGGAAAGGCAGCCCAGATTATTTAGGTACTGTTCATCACCTATATCTCCATCGTGTAAGGATATAATGTTGTTTATAAGGTGGTCCTGTTTGCATTCCAATAAGCATTAGTCTCTTCTTCAAAGCTAGAGTGAAGTCCTGTTTCTGAATAGTTCAAGATGGGAGTGAGGAAATTAAATGGAACAGAAATGTAATGTGAATATAGCCTTTCAACTTCTTGAGAATCTTAAGTAAAATGTAAAATGCTTTTTGAAAAGGTCATGTAGTACAAACTATCAGTTTTAATAAGCCATTCCTCTTCTCTGTTGAGGCAAAAGTGTCCATATGCAGCAACCTCTGACCAGAAGTAGACAAAGCAAAAACCTCTGGTGTATTTAAATACTATTGGAAATCATGAGAGTGTAGAAGAAAATACACTCTCATGGAGTAGGCAATTTATCGTCTAAATAAAATCTTATAAAGGGAAGGTCACAGTCTCAGTAAGGCTAAATGACAAGAATGAAAAAGAAACTGAGTTCTGTGGGCTGAATTTTCAGAGCAGTGCCTGGGCAACAGTTTTGTAGGACTCCACATTCTGCATGCACAGAGAAAATTCATCTCAGCAGCACACAGTGAAGCACCTGCAATCTGAATTTCTGAGCTTCTATTTGCAATGGTGATCAGGTACCTGCACAAACCTCATCATCAATTCAGTGGTCCCTGGAGAGTCATGTTAATTAGAAAAGGCTGGTCTCAGTCAGTAACAGCAGAGGTCACGGCTCCCATGCAGGCTGCCCCACCAGACTCTGCAAGGTTTAATTGATGAGTTTACACAGGCTTGACTGATTTTTGCCCATAACATTTAGCTTGTTTGTCCTTCTCCCAGCCTATTTATTAACAGGTCTTTGTGCAATAAATATAGATGTCCATTTTCTTTGAAGCCCAGCTTTTCTTACTCCACACATTTGCAAAAAGCATCTACCTACTGCGAGTATAAATTAAAGATAAAACCTAGTTTTCTTGACTCACTCTTGTTATTTGTGCAAAAACACCTCACATTAATAAAATTATGCCACTCCAACCTAATGAACTACTGAATCCCTCAATGAGTTTCTGTTACTTATTGACAAATCTTAAAAAGACATTTCAATATGAAAAAGAAAGAGAATGTGTGGATTGATCTATTTTTCTCTGCCTGCAAACATGGTTATTCAGCTCCATAATACTCCAAATAATTCATAAACCCTCACTACACAGTTGCCAATAGTGTCAATAATAGAGCTAATTAGCTCTGTTGCCGGAGTTATTGCGCTCCTTGGGCACCTTCTTGCACCTACTGCCAGTGCTATCAGTGAAGAAGGAAGGAGAGCACATTTCCTCAGTAAGACAGCAAATTAATGAAGAAGGGTTATCTGAGAAAACAAACAGCTTAGATATATAAAAAAGCATGGCTTTTTGTTTGGGCTGCTGAGGTGAACCGGGTGAACTCCTTGCCAATAGGCAAGACAAGACTTCTGTAGATTTCAGTGGGTCCAGAGTTTCACTTCAGAAATACAAACACAATATAAGAAGAAAAAGCATCTCCAGGGGCTTTTAAAAAGTGGATAGCATACAGAATGCAGTTAATAATAGCCAAACAAAAACTACAACTAATTGCTTCTCTTTATTATTTAAAGAGATATTCAGCTTCTCTTATTCTCATAATTTTTTTTCCAGAACTCTTCAATGAAAATAATTTTTGAAAGGCGCTCATGTATTTGGGTCCTTTTCAGACACAGGCCCAAGTCATGTTGCAGAGCCCTGGTTAACGTTTGAAGATGGTTCCTTCATCACTTACAAAAGCAAGTATTGTGGCCATTTTAGTATTTCTGTCCATTTTTAAAGACCTTGTTTTACAAACAGCATGTGAGATCCCTGCAGATTTAGGGAACAAAATTCATTCCCAAGATTACATATTATTGTCATCATCTAGCTGTCATCTTGTTGACTATATGTTCAGTCATTATTTTCTTTCTCTAATTTCTTGGATGAGGCATTTTTTCAGTGTACCAGACAAACACAACTATCAACTTTCCCCCTGGCTACTGGGTAGCAATCCTAGCCAGGCACAGCAAGCCTCTCATTTTAAGTATCAAAAACACCCTGTCTCTTCTCAAGTGTGCTGTTATTGTACTCTGGTTAAAAGTGGACAGAAGGGTAGTAACAAAGCCAAGTCTGGAAAATGCTTACAGCAACTGCCTTCTTCCAAATACTTCACAAATAATAAAGGGAGACATAAAGACACTGACAGCTCCTTCTTTCAATGTTCGATGAGTCTCACTTCTAGCTTTTGCAGTGTTTCTGATGGCTGCACCACAAGAGGTTTCTGCAGCCACATGCCTGAATACCAAAGGCTTGCATTTGCTGGTTGCATGGCATGAGCAGGGCTCAGAGTCATCCAGATTCCTCTAAGACATCAACTTTAAAGAAGTTTATCTCTGAATAGATTTTTTTTTTAATTCTGCAGTGAAAATCTATGTTCTCTGTCACTCTTGAAGTGACAATTTAAAAAAAATAGTTCTTGCCAGTTAGGAGATTTCTGTTTCCCTGTGATTATTTCTGAGTCTATGTAATTGTACAATTAATCCAATTAAGCAATCTTTTTCACAATAGCCTTATCGCATGGCTCTGTGTTTGTGGGGGGGGCAGCTGTTGCCAAAGCCTGCTGGGGCAGGTCTCAGAATTACAGCAGAGAGAAAGAATTATATTCATGCATCATTCACTTCTACCCTGGGGTATAATAAATAAGAGTTCTTGTGATAACAGGTTGTCTGGCTCAGCTGGAAGAATAGAACATGTAAACCCCCACAATTCTGTTGTTCACCTCAGAGATGGTAGAAATAACTGCTAGCCCCTCCGTTAACAAGGATCTATAACAACTCAATCCTTGGCATTAATTTTTCTTTATCCTTTGCAGTATTTTTTTCATCAATGACTGACTTCATGCTGAGAAAATCCCTTCTCTTTTGCTTTTTTCACAGGTATACTTAACTTCTGGGATTCCAGTTTGGTCAGGGCAGATTTGTGCTTTATCATTACAAGGCAGAGTAAAAACTCCCTTTCTGTGTGCTGGGAAGACTACACTAGGATGTTTCCCTCAAGAAATATAGCAGCCTCCTGAACTACGATGGGGGAGACACAGCTTCTTTCAGTGGTACTAGGAAGACTCAAACATACCTAAATTTAGTATCCCAGGACCCTCTGGAGCAGAGGAATCCTTCAAATATTAGGAGGGAATGTTCAGACAGTGCAGGGAGGGCACCAGACATGTCTGCTGGGTAAAAGCAGCACAGCCAAGCCAAACATGTCCCAATGATGGGAAACATCATTAGCAAACAGTGAAACCTCAAGCCTTTGCCTTCAGTTCAATTGCCCACACCAAGCACCTACCACTGTTTCACAGGCCAGCAGGCACTGGATGTGATCCCGTGGGGCTGGCAGAAGCACGAGACTTACAGACACATGAGCTTTAGGGAAGGTCTGGACAGAGACCCACATCAACAAAAGCAGCCTGACTTTAGTGTTCCAAAATATGTGCTTCCTTCCCTGAGTTTTCCATTTCCCCTTTTTGACTGTGATCTTTAGGCTCAGAGGTCTTTCCATCTCTCAACTACCTGAGACTAATCCACAGATTCTTATGCTGGAGTCTAATATCACAATTTGGTACTTTAGAAAATGGCATTAGCATTTATTAGCATGCATTAGCCTTAATAAAAAGCTACAATATATTTGCTGTTTTGTTCCTTCAGACATGATCCACTGGTCTGAAACAATTTTTGAAACTCCCATAGCAAAACCATAATACAAAGGTCACACTGTAGCGAGCAAATTAGAAGCATGCTCATATTTTTACATAAAATGCATATGCAAAGAGGTAGATATCCATCCTGCCATTGAAAACCCATAATTTGGTGTGCTTCTCTAATAATTCATTTGGGAATTTAGAAAGTGTGCAATACAGATTTCAAAATACATCACTGAACTGAAAGAAAACACTGACATACAAAGACAAAAATTAATAATCTGGAAACTAAGCCAAAAAACCCCCCAGCCATTGTTTATGCAATCATTACCTTTTTTTTTTTCTTACACAAAGGAGAATGTCTCATTTTTGTTTGTACAGATGTAACACCTTGTAGTACAAATACCACTGGATGAAATACCTACGTGAGATTTAAATTGCATGTATTTGCACCTTGTAACAACCAAACATGGATTCTGTTCACAGCTTAAGACAGTTCAAGGTGTGAGCTGCATCTCTTAGTTACAAATAAACTCAGTGGAAATCTCCCAGCTACCTCTACACCATGACCTCAGATGTGAGCATCACATCAGCTCGGGTGTCTCAGATGTTTCAGGGCATCAGAAATACAGGGTACAGCTGTGTTTGGAATACCTTAGCAGACCACTCCTTAGGTGGTGCATGGAGAGGGATTCATCAGGCACCCACACATCACTTGACCAATTTCAGATGTCCACATCCCATAAGGGGCTGGGGTGCTCATCAATATCCCAGACAGGTACACAGGGTGGGCAGGCACAACTGAAACTTACGGAAGACTGCTCTTTCTGGAAGAGACTCTGGAGACTGTCTGACCTAAAATGACTCTACAGCTCTGTGTTTATCCAAGGCAATTCCCCCACAATTCTCCAAGGCCTGTAACAGAGGCTTGTCACACAGTACATAAGCAGACACAGAGGCACTTCAATTTATTGAATTTAACCTCCATGGTCAGCCCTCCAAAAACAGTAAAATAACTTTTTTAAAGGTTATGTTAAATAGTCAAGGAGTTTTTATGTTCATTAAAAAAGGAATAAAACAACGAAAAGGAAAGGAAAGGAAAGGTATAAAGACTTAAATTTCACAAAAGAATCCTTACAATAATGACACATCCAGAATAATAGCTCATAAAAGATAAGGAAATAAAAAAGTTTTTTATTACTTTTGGGGGTTTTTTGTCTTTAAAATTTCTGGCTTCTAACTCAAGATCACTTACAGGAGTGTGATTTGTGAATTCTGGACATTTGGGGTCAGCTGTATTAAAACACATATGGAACAACAGTAATGAAGAACAGTATAATATGTCTTCAGGTTTTACATCTGATGAATTTCCCTCAAAGACAAAAACATTAAAGAGGACATCAGTGGTAGTAAAAAGCTGAGTATTTGGATGCCTGCCATGCCCAATTCCCCATTGACACTGAAGTGCCTGAGATAATGCAGAACAGTACCTCACAAGACTTGCTTTATTTCTCCTTCAGTGCAGGTAAATGTTTCTCTTTCCTCCTATGGCAACCACTTGAAAAGCTCAGTGGTTATCTTACCCAAGTCTTTCAAATATTTAAGGTTAGGAATTTATGTCCTGTTTCATAGAATTATGGAATCACATGGAATGGTTTGGGTTGGAAGGGACCGTAAAGATCATGCAGTTCCAATTCCCCTGCCATGGGCAGGGACACCCTCCATTAGACCAGGTTGTTCAGAGCCCTATCCAGCCTGACCTTGAGCACTTCCAGGCATGGGGTGTATACAGTCCCTCTGGGGATGTTTACCCTGCTTAGTGCTGAAATGGATGTACAATTCTGTCCATTAATATATAAAGTCCCATCTTCCTATCTTAAAGATTAATAAATGGCAATATAATCTGACCTAAGGACTTCTTCCTGACCAAAGGGACACAGAGGCAGATTTTCCAGTCACTGGATGGAGAACTTCAGAACATGACTCTGCCACCCTGGACAACAGTAATGTTCCTGTGAGGGTTTGACATGGTCTCAGTGATGATGTGAGTGGTTAGGTGCTGTCAGCTCATCCAGAAAAGAGCAAAACAGGGATCCAGGAGACTCCAAGCTGTAGTTTCAGAGCTCTGTAGAATAAGAAACCACCACTCTCACTCATTTAGTCCTTCCTGAACAACAGAACTGCCAGGCAGGATCAGATCAATTTTCTACAAAGTCTAGGGCCTTGAGTTCATGTCCTAGTCACACCTGGCAGTGTTTCACTTTTATACAGGAGGGAGAAGTGGATGTCTTGAAGCTGACAGTCCAGAAACAGCAGAATGTTCCTGAGCCCATGTGTTTCCCCTAGGGTGTATGTGAATCATATGGACTGAATCCCTCACAAAACAAGATATTCTGAACTGATACATTACCTGTCTTCCCACTCTGGGGGGTTGATCATTTGCTACTGATAACTTCAGGAGTTATCCAAGTTACTTGGATGAGTAACTTGAGGTAATAGAATAGTCCATATTATGAAAATTTAAGGACCATTGCTTAAAGGCATTGTATATTTTTAAATGACTTTGCAGTGATTGCTTACATTTGATAGTAAATAGCTGCTGTTTAGAGCAGAGAGGTTTTTTCACACAAAGAAGTAAGTGCCTGTTTCCAGGGGATGCAGTATCCTCTGAGCCAATCACTAGTACAAAATTACCTAAAAATTAACTGTTGCCTAGGTAGCAGTGATAAAGATCTAATTGCACATGTGTTGTACAGACAGACAGGACACCTATAGATGCTGTATCAAGATATGTCTTTGAAAACACAATTTTCTAAAAAATACAACAAATATTGACATAGCTCATAATTTTAAATGTGGTTCAAAAAATCTCAAAAAATTTTAAAAAACTCAAAGTCTCTAAAATTAAAGACTGCAGAAATCTTCTGGGCAAAAAAACCCTTGCTTTGAAAAAAGGGTTAAGCGCTGGTATTTAATAAGAAAAATTTAAACAAATCAATGCTTAAAGATTGGATGCCTAAAGAGTGGATTAAAAGAAATGCCACAAACATGGATAAGGAAAGCAGTCAATACTGAAAAAGGCACTAAAAGCCACTCAAAACAGAAGAAAATACTCAGAGGAAAACAAGTGTCCTTTCAAATAACATCAACGCAAATGGCAAAAATGGAAAGCAATGGTATAAAAATATTCATTTTATATTCTATTGATGCTACCTATTGATGCTGCTATGACATCAAAAAGGGTGATGGGGAAGTATTTTATAAATTTCACATTTTATATTTCACAAAGAGAGATAATCTGTATCTGAAAAGGAAGTAGGGAAGGACTTTCCTGAAACTATCATTTCATTTTGGAAAATAGTGATATTTGCAGGGGCAGTTCAGAATATCAAAATGCAAGTCCGAAAGGTATTCAGATATTCTGAAAAATACTTATAGTAAGTCAGGGACTTGGTAAAACCAATGGAACTTGTGAGCACCACCAGTGTAATTACAGCTGTTAAGTGAGTGCAGGAGGTTTACAAGCTGTTTTGACTGATGTTAAAACCGAAGACAACAAACTAAAACCCCAAGTTAAACTATGGCTAATAGTGGGCTCTGGCAATAAGTATTTAAAGGCTGAGAAAGAGATGTAAAATTGTTCAAGACATGAGTAAAAATTAAGAAAAAACTTTATGTACCTACCTATCACACATTTCTAAGACATGAGGAGTTTTTGATTTACCAGAGCTTTCCCCGAATGTGCTAAATCATTAGTTTAGAATAAACCTACGGTTTATCAACCTATAAACTCTGCTCCATCCATGGAGATAGTTTAGGACTAGAGATTGGAGTTGTAGGAAATTATAACATTGAGATGAGACATGCTTATATCTAAATCAGAAAGAGGAGGCCCTGTCAGGTATTCTAGGAGCTGCCTGGTGTGGGAGACCCTGAGAGATGGACCATGGTGCATATGTGCATTTTACCATATGGCAAGCAATGAACAGCACTTCCAGGTGGAGGCACATATAATTGGGTGCAGCATCCATGTGAGGTGGCTCTGTTAATTCTACATCAGAATTGTGTCATGCCCTTCCAAATAATTTCTCCAAAAATCTTCATACCCCTAGTTATTGAGGCAGGTCAGGAAGGATAGTAAGGTCCAAGGGAGGAATTTTGAAGATATTGAATGATTTCGAGGGTCTGAAAGCCAGCATAAAGAACTTTGGTGAGAAGATGTAGTGCTGAAGTGGGGGCTCTAATTTTTGGTCTGTAAGGTGCTGGATTAAATGACACTGTAATGTGTTTTGACTGTAAGGCATTGCTTCTGAAGAACTTCTCACTCAAGAGACCCAAAGCGGGTGGTTTGCCTCACCTCAGCTCTCAATAGGAGTGCAATCAGTCTCCGAACTCCACTGCTCCTACCACCAAATTGCAGACTCCATCAGGAGATCAACAATTTATCTGTCACAGAAAAGTGGCATCTTACTGCTAAAGGCAGGCTTGTTAGATCAGCACCGAAAAACCTGTCCTTCCACTCCCTGTGCTGCACCTGCTCTGCGGATAATGAGAGGGCTTCAGGCTCCAGGGCTGTCAGACTGACATCTTTGACAAGGTCTGAATCTTGTGGCAGTGAGGGAATTGTCTGGATTTAGATTTTTTTTTTCAATTTTTTCTTTAAGGAAATGCTTATGGCTGCAATTGACTGTCAATTGCAATCCCACGAACTTGCCCAAGCCCCATTGTCCTTACCTGTAATCCAGCTTTCTGCTCCTCAGAGATGAAACAGACTGCCTGGGATGCACTTGTACATGTGCTGGCTGTTTTGCTGACTTCCCCCCAGCATTAAAATTCTTTGCCTCAGCCAGTGCAATAGATTTTGCCACAGAAATGACAAATGTCACCTTGTGCTATTGATGTGCGGCCAGCACATCACCACAAAGTTTTTCTCCCTGACCCCACGACTTTGCCATTTCACTCAGTCCACACAACCTTTCAGCAGCTCTGCTGTGTCAGCCAGAGGTTGTATGTGCCTTCCTCCTCTGCAGCCCCTCTTCCTCCTCCTCCCTCCCTCCCCAAAAGAAGGTCCTGGGGAAATGCTTGGCCTGCTACCTCTCATGTATCTCAACATTTTTGCTGTCTCTTTAAGGTCTCTTGCCTGTGGATATTAAAATTGCAGGTTTTGAGGAAAGGGACCATCTCTTTGTTCTGTATTTGTGTAACACACAGTGACAGAGAAGTGCGTCCTGTTTCTGGCTGCTTTGGTAATACAAATTAAACAAGAGTAGAGACATGGCTGCCTAATTACCCTGCTTTCTTCCCTGAGTCGGCAGCAATTTCAATCAGTTGAATTTTGTAAAAACAGAATTAAGAGTGGGTACCATACTAAGTCTATTTATTTTGCCCTCTGATGACTGAGAGTTTCTGGGCATGGGTCCTTAAAGAGCTAATGGCACTGTGAAGTCAAAACCTGGAATTGTCTGTTCCTTCTCCAGGTCCTTAGAGGGATCAGGGGATGTTTCTCTTCCCCTTCTTTGATTTATTTTTCCCAGAACAGTGTCAACCTCATTTTCCTGCTGCAGCCCTCTAGAAGGAGGCTCTGGGTCTCTCCCCCTTCACTCTCCCACTAGGGTAGGCAACTCCTGCTGGTGCCACCAGCCATGTCCCAGGCAAGGGCCACTCATGTGTTGCACTCCTAGCACCAGCTGCACTGCCATGTCACAGCTATTAGATGTTCTGCCACATTACACTTATAAAAATGTGCAACTTCTGCTTTGATCTTGGCAGCCTGAGACGGTGATTTAAATGCCTCCTACCTCCTTTCCTGAGTCAACGCTTCGGCATCACTGCTGAGAAGCACAGCTGGCTGACAGCTCTTTGGGAGTCAGCCTCCTGAAACAAGTCCCAGAGAGAGGGAAATATGGCATCATGCCCTGCTTGCTTTTAAGAGCTGAAACACACAGGAGCTCAAACGACTGTTTCCTCAAAGTTTTCCTTTTATAAATGATCAACTTTCTGAATATGGTGGAATTCCTTGATGCTGTTCTTAACCAAACAGTTACCTTCCAACCAGGACCAGCTCTCCTGTGCTGTTTCCTGGGGTTTTTTTGTGTAGTAGGCATTTGGGTTCAGGTACTCCCTTCTTGTAATGTGGATGAGGGGATCTGTGGTTCTTCCTTGGGCAGTCCTCTTAAATGGGTTTCTGTCTTCAAGGAGCTCAACAGCTCCCCAGAGGAGAAGCCTGTACCAGTACTGAACAAAACATCAATCGTCATTCAGCTCAAAGTTCTCGTGTAAACCAGACTGCCTTTTCAAAGGCACATTCAACCTTAATTTTCATTGCTCCTAGCTGAAACTGAAGTAAAAGAGTCCATGAATCAGCAAACTAATTGCCTTTTGTATTAGCTGGGGATGTTTATTATGACTGCATAACTAAGTAAATATTGAGATGAGTGCTCTCAGGAGTAGGAAGTTTCAGTAGATGTGTTGGATAGAACTTGCATGTGAATTGATGGCAAGCAAGGTTATTAAAGAGAAAGCATATGTAATATGAAGTAGAGTGCAGTTAAGGAGTTATTTTAAGAATCAAGACCAAAAGCTAAGCGTTATAAAGCTAATAAGCTAATACAAATCTGTTACTTTTTTCCCTCAGATGAAATTAATGGGAACTTGAGACATAATTTCAGTTGGACCTGACCTCTCAAATTCCTTTCATAATGAGACCCTTATTCCTAAAAAAAACTCCTACAGAGCTGTGTTTCTTTCATTTGACATTGTCTGTCATCTTTTATGAACAAAAATTTATTTATCCCAGTCTGTTGTTTCTGCTGAGAGTTGAGAAATTACACTGAAATCACTGCACAGTTGATGTGGAAGCTCATGCACAGTGCTAAGCAGCAGCAGTACTGAGCAGCTGTATGGAGAGCTTCACCCACGGACTCAGAATACAGATGCAGAAAAAGCCATCCTTGAGCCTTCATCTAGGAATTTGGCCTGCAAAGGAAAATGCCCATAATTACAGATGGGCAGATATGAAAATTAACAGGGATCTTGGCCCACTGGCTTCCTTGTGGCATGGCAAAATCTCTTGGTGACGAAACTAGACACACTAAACATTATTTCCATTCAGTAATGCAATGAGCTTTGCCTAGGGGAACCCAGGTTGCAATACTAGCTTTTCAGTTTTAGGTAAAATTTACATTCTTAGAAATATAGGAGTTACCACACAGAACTAAACCAAAATCCTATTTCATCCATTGTCTTGTCCCTGACAATAGCCAGAAACCAATGTATGCCTAGGAGGTATAAGTGCAGCATAACATCTCCTACTAAGTCAGCAGAAACCCTTTCTTGCACAAGCAGTCATTTAGTGCCTGACAAGGCTTGCTAGGTACCTTTTTCAAGGAGCCTTCTCTGAATTGCAGCAATTTACCTGACTAGACTTTTCATTATGTAGTAAGTTTGCCATGCATATGTGTGCTGTTCACTTTTTAAAAGCTGCATATTTTACAGCTACAGCTCATAATTTGACAAGGCTTTTAGCTTGGTCAAATGAAGCCAATTCCCCACAAAACAAGCATAGTTGCTTCTTTTCAGCAAATGATGTTTCCCTGCCAGATTCCACTCACAGCCTCAAGCCTTTTCACTCATCTCATATAATTTCATATACAGCCACCTAAAACTTGGGCTCTTTTTAAATCACACCGAACTTGGAAATGCCTCATGAATTTTGCCTGTCTCTCTTGCTCCACCCCCTTAGGGCAGAAAAGAAATATTTGAGTAATTTTTGCTTTTACCTACCTGATTCTGCAGAGGAATGCTTGCCATTAGCAATAAACCATTAGCAATGCTCCAGTGAGTTCTTAAAGGGGATTTCTAGAAATAGAAGCATTTAAAAATTTTCCGTAACCAAAAAACAAGGTCAAAATTAAATCTTTGGTAACTTTAACAAATGGGGTTAACACCTGTCTCTTAATTGATGGAGGGACCCAGAGATGTAAATTGGAAGGTGGACAAGTAAATGGTCAAGTGTGATGTGTTGTGGTTGGTTTCTATGCCTTAATGAAGATAAATCAATGCACCCTTTGTGAAAGATGACTACTTACCTTGGCAGATTCATCTGTTACTGTGCACTGATAGTCTATGACTCTGATTCTTGTTATTGCAAGCTTGATTTGCTGAAAATAAAGGTGTGTTGAAAGCCAGGAAAATTAGACTTACTTTTATTATGATGTTGAATCAAATTGACTGACAGAACTATGAAAGCTTTGAAATTAAGACTGTAGGGACGCATTAACATAACGTGCATAAATCTAACTGTAAATCTTCACTGCATTTGACTATTTTTTGAAGATCAGAAAAATAAATTATCTGTGGCCCGTTACATAACAAATTGATTCAACCTAATTCTTTGTCAAAAAGCCATCCCAAAGAGAAATTGAGCCAGCAGTGTCTGAGCCATAGCATTCTAGAGCTTATCAGGGCCATGATTAAGCACAGGGGCTATTCATCATTTTTAAGGCAGAAGAGTAAATCAGAGAGTGTCATCTTCATTTGAGTAAAACTTCCAGTCACTTCAACCTGAGATTACTTTAAAAAAATTTGCCAAATGTAGCTTTGGACAAAACAGCCTACCAACCCCAGAAAAGTTACAGAGCAGAAGTATGTGAGTCATATAGCATAAAAACTACTGTTAAGTGCTTAATGACTTTTTCCACCAAGTAGATATTTTGCAGTACAGACCAGTGGGGAAGCACACTCTGATCATGCTGATTAAAATGCAAAATTCTTGTATACAGGGTGATTTTTGTTGAGCCAAGTCTTGTGGCCATGAAGACTCTGAGAGCCACTGCAGATCTGAGCAGATTGTTCTGTATCCTTACTTCATAATTCAGATCAATTTAACTTAGGAGCTTCTATTCACTCTCAGAAGAGGAAAAAAAAAACAAAAGCAGCAAACTACCATGCTTGGGAACAAAATGGTTTCTCCCTTTACACAAGATTTTCCTAATGAAACACCTAATCTAAAAGAAATATATACTGACATCTTGTCCATAGCAGGAGCTGACTGAAAAGTTGTCTCAAGAATGGCAAAGATAGAGACTGTCCAACTGGTAGATAAACCAAACACCTGTGCAGGAAATCTGTTGCATATGTCCTGCTTTCCTGCCTGAGTTCAAAGGACTGCTCCACCCGCCACAACATCTTTGCCAAGAGAGTAGCTTGAAGGATGAAAAGTAAGCAGAAGTTTGATGCTACTGAAGTTGCTTTGAAGTTGTTGAGGAACCTTGAACCTGAAGATTATGCAGTATGAGGTACAAAGTACATTCTTTATAGCAGACTTTATGGTCAAGTACAGCTGTCTAGTCAGAGAATTCAACCAGTGGCAACCTTTGATCAAAGAAGATGGATGTGCATTGAGAAAGTCCTCACAATGAAATGCCAGCAAGTTGTATATGATCCTATGCTGGTTTGGGCTGGAATAGAGTTAATTTTCTCCATAGTAGCTGGCATGGGACGGTTTTGGATTTGTGCTGCAAACAGTGTTGATAACTCAGGGATGTTTCAGCTGTTGCTGAGCAGTGCTTGCACAGAGCCAAGGCTTTTTCTGCCTCTCACCCCACCAGTGATCAGGCTGGGGGTGAGCAAGGAGCTGGGAGGGGACACAGCCAAGACAGATGACCCCAGCTGACCAGAGGGATATCACAAACCACATGGCATTATACTCACTATATAGAGCTGGGGGGAAGAAAAAGGAAGGGAGGATTTTTGGAATTATGCTGTTTTTCTTCCCAAGTCACCATTGGGAAGGATGGAGCCCAGTTTACCTGGGGATGCCTGAACACCTGCCCGCCCATGGGAAGTGGTGAATTAATCCCTTGCTTTGCTTTGCTTTTCTTCAACTATTAAACTGTCACTAGCTCAATCCATGAGTTGTCTCACTTTTTCTGTGGTTTCTGATTCTCTCCCCCACCCCGCCAGGGTGCTGATTGAGTGATTGTGAGTGGCTGAGCTTCTGGCTGGGGTCAAACCACATCAGACCCTCACTGCTGTGTTTCATAACCAGCAGCACAAATAAAACTGTTTTTAAAAGACCACACACTTCTGTTGGTCTTTTATTAACCAATAAAAGTTATTGGTTATGCCTGATCTCAGAGCAAATTCTCTGCAAGCAGCTGTTAAAAGACCATCTGAATCTCAGCACCAAACAGGAAAAATACTAAGACATTGAAGAAATGTAACTCACAACATCTTCCCTATCTATAATGAGGAAATGGAAAAACGAAATCTTTTTCTGCTAGGAAAAATCATTGATGCTGTCTTCAAAAGCTGAATGAATGGAAGTCAATGCTCACCTAGCTAATAAAAAGCAGAAGTATATCAAGTTTCTATGGGTTTGCCTTTTATCCTGTTTTTTATTTCATTAAATGTGTGTGAGCTTGAATCGTCTGGTATTTGTCTGAAACTCTTAATTTCTTATTTGACTATAAACATAGACCAAGCGATGAAGATTTAAAAAAAAAATACCTAACAAAAACCCACTTACATATTTTTGAACAATTTTCCAGAATCTGGATCATTTTTTTCATCCTGTTTAGAGCATAAACATAAATTTATCTCAGCTATCTGGACAAAATTAAGAAGAGGGGATTAGCTTTCCTCCAGAGGACAGGTATGTGTTGATGGGTTTGAGAGGATGTAGGAGCTTCTTTAGTCAGCTTTATCACCAGGAAAATCATTGCATGCAACAACTACTTACTGTTACAGATAATGTGATTAGACTTTCTTAACCTTCAAGTGAACTTGTCACCAGAACAGAATAAAGACAAAGAAAAGCAATGCAGAAATATAGTGGAGCTACTTTGTTTAAACTGCTGTTCTAGTCCCATGAAAAAATTGAGAAATCAATGTGCATTAATAACTATGCTGGAAGAACCAGATAGAAGAAAACCTGCCTTTTTAATTGTTAAGTTTTTTGTTAGCCATAAGTACATTTGGTCATGTACCTATGTACACAGGTACATGCCTTTTCAGGAGCATGACAATGCAGCCTGTTCTGTTCCTGCACCAAGAGGTAACTTGACATTCTTGATTATTAGGCATCACTCAAACTGGCAAAGTGAGAGATAAGTTTATTTCTGCTACTGAGTTCGCTGAGCCATGAGAAAGTGTCACAAAGGCATTTTTACCTCAGTTTCAATATGATTTTAGAGACGCTGAGTTGTCTGTTTTGGAAGTAAGTTTGTACTGGTAATGCATCTTTTACAACTAGGATAGTGCTACAGGTAATTAAGTCAAACAGTCACTTGTTGTACAATCTAATTGATAACATCCTTTTCACTATTGACTTAATCCTGTGCAGATGAAGTTAAGAGGAAAGCCCAGTTGCAATATTTAGGCTCCAATTCACACTGAACTTTTGGTAACCCTCAATGAAGTTTAATTGAAATTTTCAAATGTGTATTCCCCTCACACAATTAATGCACTCTGTGCTGCTGTAGAGTTAACTCCAGCATTGTTCTTAAGTGCTCATTTAGACTAATGTAAAGATAGCAATTTTAAATTCCTGACCCATTTCAGCCTGTTTTTCTGTGAAGGCAGTCTTGCATGACCAGTCTAGATGGGATTCAACCCACCTAACTGCAGGTTACACACATATCTGTCTTACAATTGGTTATAATTTCTGTGAAATCAGCCTATTTAGCAAAGGAGAAAATACTGTAATTATAAAAAGCAAGAGAAAGGCTACTGCCAAAGTTCCTCCACATTTGCAGGCCTCAGAGAAACCACATAGATGTCATTTGGCAAAGGTGAGCAGGGACAATTACTCTCCCAGACTGGGCATCTGTCATGGATATAAATCTTCAGTAACTAAGGTAAGAGTAAAGTTAGTCTTGGAAGACTTCACTTTACAATACAAATGTTTGCGCCTGAATTAATCACTTGAGACACCCTTTTTCATGAAAAAAAAATTAAGAAATTCAGGATGCTGCAACAAAAGGATGACTCAGTTTCTGGGCTCCCAGGTTACCTAGATGGTCTTAACTGAAGACAGCACTATTATTCAAAATCTTACAAAGTGTTTGCTAGAGATTATGAAAGTAAAGGATGAGAAGTGATTGAAAATATTAAGAGAAGAAGAGGGAGACAAAAATTTCTATCTACTTCCAGAAAATCCTATGAAAATTTGGAAACAAATACTGGATAAATTACCAGGAAATGCATAGCAGCCAGTCATAGCTTCCCCAAAAAACTCTATTGCTATTAACTTCTTCTGGCAGATGTAGTTTAGATGCTTTTCTGTTCAAAAATTAAGCTGGGTATTGCACTGTGTCCATAACAAGTTATTCTTACTTTCCTAGTCGAAGGGGAAGATTCATCTCACCCAGTTTATATTATCTAAGCACTAGCATCTCCTATAGTTACAGGAAAGAGATAGCAGAATCCCAACTGATATTCATCCTAGCTGTGGAAGGCTGTCCAGGCCCGCTGCAGGGAAGGCAGCACAGGTGCTAGGCTGGGGACAGAAGGTGGCTTGGGACTCATCATTTCAACACCATCACATCTCACATAGGCTGATTGTGACACCGCATTTCAAACCACTGTCCAAAGAAGGGATGAGCTGCCTTCTTCAGAGCCTCTTCCCCTCAACTGACTGCGAAAGGAGTTTAAATTTATGCATTAAACCCATAGATGGTGAAGATTAGTTGAAGAAATTGCTTCCAGACTTAATCAAAATGAAGATGCCCTGAGAGAGACAGCCAGTGCTGTCAGCATGTTTCACCAGGGTAGTTCACCTTTCCACAGTGGAGGCAAAATGAATGCTCCAGGGAACATTTGTTTACCTGCTGTAAAGAATTAGCTTCTTTTTTTTTTTTTTTTTTTTTTTTTTTTTTTAATGGGACTCCTCTGTGGTTTGCTCAGCAGCATTCAGGGAAAGTATGCAGCGATACTCAGCTCTCCAGTTTGCCCAGAATTTGGGCAAATTCCCAAACAACTGCCTGCTTGTGGATTGCACACACATTAATGTCTTACAAGTAAAATGCCCATTCACTACACCATTTCTTTTTTTATAATTCCGGTCTGATTAATACAAAATTTTTTGCAGTGATCATTAGTTACAGCTACAGAGGTATATTTTTAGCATTAGAGTTGGACATTCAGACTGCAGAAATTATGTACTGCCATAAGCTCTACCTGGTGTTCTGCCATGGAAGCAAACCAGATCTGCAATTAGATCTTTCATAAGAAATCTGAAAACAATGACACAGTAGTTTATGCACCTTAGAAATTTCTGAAGCACCTTGCTCCAATGGAGCAAAATGCAGATCAGATGGAATCCTTTCAGATGGATTCTCATCTCACTTATGCTGCTTTCTCAACTCCACCAACTTGGGTTGTTCGTATCTTGCTCACACTAGGTAAGTGAAACCTATGGGAATATTAATTATGGGTGTATTTGGGGAGGGGTGGGAATTCTTGTGAGGATCCTCCTTTTCTGCAGTCATCTACCATTCATAGACTAAACTACAGTATCACAAAGAGCACATTCACTGACTGGAAAATAAGATAATCATATACTGAGAAAAAGGAAATGGAGGAAATGAACGAGAAAATTAGAATATAAAGCAGTGATTAGAGGCACAAATATCTTCTCACAAAGGTGCTGAAATTTTGACAAATCAGACTGTTGCAGTATCTGCTGCCAGTTACAACCAGAATCTGAATGAGGAAGAAAGGAAAATATAGGAGGAAAAGCTCCATTCATGTTTGATTTAAGTTTTCTGAAAAAAAATTGTTTATCTTTAATAGACAAGTTTGACTAGTAGTTGCACAGATGCTGGCACCATAACAAGTAATGAAGCCCTCAAAAAATGAAGAGAAACAGCTTTCAATTTCTGCTTGCAGATAAAATAAAAGCAGACATGGATCTAAATCAGGAGAGAGAAGAGTAAATACTTTTCTGTAAGGCTCCATGCATATCCTCATAAAATGCCTTTTATAACTCTTAACAATTATTGGCTCTCTCCCACCATTTCTGAAGGCTGAGACATTAATCATCAACTGAACAATTGCCACAAACAATTCATGTGGCAGCATTCCAAATAATAGTGAGTAGCAAGACAGTCATGGAGTGGTATATATGAGAAGACACAGGTATATTTTCCTACTTACTAACCAGTTCAGAAAATCCTTAAAGACACATTTTAAAACCAAACCAAAGCAAATCAAAGCAGAGCAGGAATATATGAAATGAAAATTCTCTGAAGAAAGGACTTTTCCTTGCACAGATCAATAATACCATTTGCAATGAAACATAATCAGGTTTCAGAGAGTTATTACACAAGAAATCTTCTGAAGTACAAGGTATCTCAGGCCAGTATTTTCCAATTGACTGACTATGATCAGACATCTGAAATCAATATACCAGTCACTCAGTTTTGAAAGTCTTCTTCTTTAGTCTACATACAGATTCAGAGATTAACACTTGGGCTGAAATCAATGAGGAAAAAGAAAAAAAAAACAGACTACAAAATTAAATTATTTTAATTTATAGTATTCTAGAATGCAACATGAACAATTTCACATGAACATTCAAGCAAAATATGATCTGGGTCTATTCTGGATTTACAGTCAGGCCCTTCCTAACATAGAAAGTAGCTCAGAAAAGTATGGGAAAAGCAACAGAATTTCATAAGAATTCAAATGTATTCACAAAAGGTCCAATCCTGAGCATTCTCATGTCAGTGGGAGACCCGCTTCTCTAACCAGGAATTGTTATATTGTCTCAGCTAAGCAGTTTCTAACTTTTGTAAAATGTATTCCAAAAAAGTTTTTCCAGTAGTTGCCTAGGCTTAAGTACCCCAGCACCAAACTTTTAAAAATGTAAGTGGGTAAAGTGATCTTAACTCAAGAAAAATGATGGTTTTACCCACAGTTCAAGTGACAATATCCATGTACTTTACAAATTGATATATAAAGCTTTTATACTGCCTTTGGCTGAAGCAATAAGCCACAGAACTCACACAAGTTTGGGGTCTTTTGGCAGTTAATTTATAAGTGTCTGATCAGAACAAGCAACTAAGACTTCAGGTCCCTCAGTGCCAAAAAGTAATTACCTTGAACCTACATGAGTTTGTTTGCTGTTAAAGACAAGCTGAACTACTCTATATACCTTGTAGAACATCATCCTTTCAACACTGTGCAAATGAGCTTTCTGTGAAGAATTGCATAAGTCTATTGTAAACTAAAGCCAGACTCTGTCTCAGAGGAATTAAGGGAAATCTAGGGACAGAATTTGGCCTATACTTTAATCACCTGCAAAATTAAAAATGCCATCTCTTCCAGACACAAATTTGTCAACTCCTTTCAAATGAAACATCTACAATAAACCATAACAACATGGTAAATCATAATGAATAACTCTAAAACCATCATAATGAAGAACTTTAAAACCAAGCATAAATTAAACTCATATGTGAATTATTTTATAGCAGAAGTACAGAGGAGTTCAGATCTCCATAGCCAATGAACGTACAAATTAATTCAGGCTCTACCATCCCCAGCAGCCTTTTAACAATGCATGGGTAGTTTGATAAAATGACAGATAACTGCATTTTGTTTCACACCTGAATCAGTGTTTTAGGAAGTCACCTAGCCTGTAATGCTCCTAGCACATAATTTAAAAAAAAAAAAAAAAGAGTGAAGGGATGATACAAGCTCTACTTCAGCCTTTGACCTTTTGTTGTTCATACACCATCACTGAATCTCTGGACTGCATGTAGGTCATTCTTTCCAATTAAAACATTGTGAACTATAAGATGCTTCACTGGCAAATGAAGGGAAAGTTATTTCCTTTTGAACAATCATAAAGAGCACAGTGACTTGAACAAGGTGTTCCAGTGTTTTAGTCACAAGGGTCAGACTGGGAAAAAAATTTCTTCTATATCTTCATTCTTTCTTTATTCCCTGGATCTCACTGCTATAGTATAATAGAAAACCTGTGGGACAAACTTCTGAAGTGCAACTCCTAGCACAGACTGCCTATTTTTGTTGAGCACAACACTTTCAGATAGAAGGGGAAAAGCTTCTGCAATTTCTACAGCAACATAGTTAGCAACTATAATCTTCAATCAGCATGAAATGGCAGTCATGCCAATAAAATAAAGAAATAATTGGGCCATTGCATTTTCCAATTTCTGACACAAAAACATTGAATAAAGGAAGAAAATTCATTTCTATCAAATACACTGCTGTTAATTTCACTCTGAAAACATTTGTCAGTTTTTCAGCCCCAGTGTCACTCTCTCTGCTCTCCTAGTCCCACACCAATGACAAATTGCCAGTCCTACTTAACTGCAACCCAATTTGAGCTTTTCATTTTCTCTAATCTTTCTCTCAGTGGAATAAAGAGTTTCCCAGGAACATTTTCTGAGACATTTCATTCATAGATTATAGACATGAAAATACAGATTGTGACCAATTTTTAGAATCCCATTTTTGTAGCTCTCTCCAACTTCATAAGAGAAAAAGGTACTTTCACTTAAAAGCCACAGACTTCAAACCTATGTATATACAACTCACCTTTGAAAAGCAGATCCAAACATCAGCGTCTATACCTGGTTACAAGCCTACCCTTAGGCTTTCTTACAAGTTTCAATATTTGGTGGAAACACACAGAGATAAAATAAATATTTTTCCATTTTTAACACAGATTTCTTCTCTTTATAGTTTTATGAATTCTTACAGCACTTTTAAGCACACCCAAATAAAGTGAGATCTAGGTGATTTCCCATCAAATCTCACAGCTATCAATGAGACAAAATATCCTTTCTGTCATAACTGTATTGTCTGAAGTTTTTTCTCATATCTAATAAATGCCTTTGGGATTTGGAGGTAATCTATGGTAGTGTATGACCTGCTGATATTCCACAATTGGTAAACAGAGAAAACTATCATTAAAAAATCTCAGGGGAAAAAAGGGCACTTGGTAGTTTTCAGTTTATATAGAATTTAAACAAAAAGACCAGGATGAAATTTCTGTACTCCTAGATAAACACAGCACAATTCTCCAGCAGAGATGAGAGATGAATGCCTTAGGATATAGCCTCTCTTACTGTTAATGGAATTGCACACACTTACTGAAATGCAAAACCACATCTCTCTGCTGGTGTCTAAACTAGGAAATGAAAAGTGTGTTCATTACTGAAAGAGAGCTTGTACAGATAAAGCATGGGACTGGCATTCCTAAGGGTGTTCTCACCACACTTGTATAGCCTTGATGGACAATCTGTGTTGTCAGGACCTTGAAGGAGGTACTGCATTCCTTACCAACACTAACAGTCTAAAGGATGCCTACTCTGTAACTGGCAGCTGAATTAGGAAATTCTTTTACAAATAGCAGGAGATATTTGTACAAGTTCACAAACAATAGTTTTGGGAGGAGCTGTTGTCTCCCTGGAAGACAGAGGGGCCCTGCAGAAAGACTTGTGTGGCAGTTGGTGTTGGCAGATAGAGTTATCTTATACAAGAAATGTAACATCCAAGATCACCAGTGACCAGTTGCTCCCATGGAACTGAGAAGTTCCCGTGGAACTGAGGAGCAGGGCACTGTGGGGACCTCAGGAGTGAGTGTTCTGGGTAGAGCTGGGGCCAGTAACAGGGTCACCAACAGCCTCTGACACTTCTGGGAAGCAACAAGATGGGCTTCCAGTCTGGCCAGAATTAGCAGAGATGCAGGGTTGAGCAGACACTCCTGCAGTTTTGCTGGAGCTGGGATGGGACATGGCTGAGATGAAATGGGGCCTAGGATCTCGGGTGGGTGTCCCAGGTTCAGCCCGTGGAGGATAATAAGGCCTGGTGCTGCCCTCAGGATCATGCACTTTATCTCAGGGGGAGTTTTTAATAATGGTAGAAGCTTTCTTAGTGAATCCCATTAGTGTCCGAGATCTATTAGGGAACTGACTGCAAGCAGCCAAGACACGCTAATACCAATGTCACGAAATCTCTACATAGCCATGTACATTTTCCAGCTGACATCAGCTTCCCTCCTTTACTACAGCCAAACACAGCTACAAGAGAGGTTCTAACGGTTAGCCTGGAAGTACACTACCTCCCAAAGGCTGAATTGTACAAGCCTAGGCTTGTACAATTGCTAGGCAACAGGAATGCTTTTCTTTTCCCTATCCAGCTCTTGAGATGCTGACTACCCCTTGTCAGAAACCATTGCCCAATGTGACAGTGGAACAGCACCATAGCTCTTCTCAAGCAAACTCAGACTGATTGTCTTAGACAGTTTGAATATTTGGTTGAAGATTACCTGACTGATTTTGCCTGTAGCAAATTAGGAAACACATGCATGTGTCGCTTTGCAGGTCTGTAGTGCCAAAGTTTCCTCTAACATAAATGCCTTGGATGTTTTCATATATATCTAAAATGGAAATGCCTGCTTTCATCTATTAGGATCTGTCGCTCTGTTAGCAATACTTATCTTGTTATCCCACTATATTGCACCTATACTGAGCAACAGAGAACAGGTTGTTGTGGTGTGCCTTTTATGTAATGTATTGTCCTGTCTTGGTATATTCCTGTTACCCCTTTTTGTTTGAATGGTTCTGCCCAGGTTCTCCCTCTCCCTTGATCGTCCTGTCCATCCAGCCTCTCTCCTCCCCCGCAAACATTGTATCCTCCCTTGATCCCTCCCTGGTCTCCTGCCTGTCACTCGGTGTCCCCACCTTTTCATCCAGAACCTTCTACCTTGGGCATTGAGTGATTGGTTCAGGGGCCAGGGCTCCGCCCCCACTATGTACCTATTGGATTCCCAACCCTGTCATTCACTCCTTTACCACACCCTGCTTCTTTGTGATTGGTTGAGGACCACCCCTATAAAAACGCTCGTCGGGATTCAGTCTGGGTCCTCGACTGTCATCACCCCTGGAATAAGCCCTGGATTGATCTGCAGTCGTGGTCCGAGTCTCATTTGCCCTGTGGGTAGCAGCCTCTTTTTCTATGCTCCGCGGATCCTCGCTCCCAGAACGCGAAAGCCTTAGGCGCTCTCCCAATGAAGTCCTCAATAGGGAGAGTGCCCCTGTGTTGCCGGCGGTGCTGGACGCAGCTAGCTGGGACACACGTATCTTCGAGGCCAGCCGCCGCTGCAACAGGTAAAGAGCTCACCTCTGTCCTTCCCTCCTGACAATGCTGGGAACAGAGGCAACTTTACCTGGAGAGAGTTGAAGAGAACTGGGTGATTTTGCATCACCTGTTCTAACATTTGGTGGCTATAATTTAGTGGAAGAAGTTGTCGTGTGTGACACAAAGCCTGCTGGTATTGCCAGGTCCACCCTCCACAGGGGGCAATCATGGCCAATGTATGTGTCTCCATCTGGACTCAAGATTCTGACTTATCTTCTCATTCCTGAGAATAAGCTCATGGTACCCTGGACTTACCCTCAAAACTTTTTTTGAGAGTGTTGCACCTTGCCACATATGTTACACCTACTGGTTTATTTCCATTATCTCATTGAGATGTCAGCAAAGGTCCATAAACTGCCATCTTTCCTGAGGACAGCAACAGGCAACCTCCAAATGGCCAGCATCTGTAACAGGTGGGTAAAGGACACACAGAAAGGAATTTCTGGCGTGTCCACCAAGGCAGCAGAGGCAGTGAAGAGAGGAGACAGATCTAAGGGCCTTTTCAAAGCTACCAAATTAACAATGGCAAGGTTTGAAGGGGGAAGATTCCTCCTTACAAAAAATGGAGTTTGGTATGAAGTGAGCTCTAACAACCAAATCAGAAATTACGGTTTTTTTCTTTTCCTGTGCTTTCTGAGATGTGTAAGATTACTCATTTGTATACAGACATTTGTATAAGACTTCATTTGTATAAAAGGTAGCTCTCCAAATGGCCAGCATCTGTAACGGGTGGGTAAAGGACACACAGGAAGGAATTTCTGGCATGTCCACCAAGGCAGCAGAGGCAATGAAGAGAGGAGACAGACGTAAGGGCCTTTTCAAAGCTACCAAATTAACAATGGCAAGGTTTGAAGGGGGAAGATTCCTCCTTACAAAAAATGGAGTTTGGTATGAAGTGAGCTCTAACAACCAAATCAGAAATTACGGTTTTTTTCTTTTCCTGTGCTTTCTGAGATGTGTAAGATTACTCATTTGTATACAGACATTTGTATAAGACTTCATTTGTATAAAAGGTAGCTCTTCTCTCAGGTCCCAGCCAGACTATTCAAAGAGAGATGACAAACATAAAAGTAGGCTACCTACTGGCTTGGCTTATTAGAAAATCCATCATTCTGGTATGAATGGGATCTATTAGACTTAGTTGATTCCCAGCTCTTCTTCTACTTTTACAGCCATGTTCTTCACTTTTCTCTTAATTAACTTTTCAGAGCACATTAAGAATGGAAAACAACCCATCTTTTCCTCATGCTTCAAAACCCCTTCTTTAGTATTTCCTGTCAGAAGCTCAAGATTTGTTTAACACTCTGGGGTTAAGTAAGGAAGAACAGGACAGTTATCATGGCGTGATAAAGAAATTTGAACTATACGATAACCTTATAAAGAATGGAACTTCAAATATATTACCATAAAAGAAGTGAAAAAAATAGGGAAACTCCTGGACCTCATAAGGTTGTTCAGTGCCCAAAATATCTTTTACATTGCTGTGCGCTCTGCAGTCACAATTCTGCAGCCTGCCTTTCCCTGCCAGCTCTGTACCCTCTCACTCAGGCTAAAAAAGCAGCATTTTCCAGATTCTCCAGGGCTGGATTTTTCCTTTTTTGTTCTGATAGTATTGCTGTCATCTTGCTATTCCCACAGCCTTGCATCTCCAAACTCTGCTAAGTGTCACTACAGATTCTTCTTTTGGTTGGTGGCATGAAAATCCCACCTTCTTTCCGTCCTGTCTCCTACCCTTGGTTGTAGTGTTTGATTTATGTCGAGAGAGACAATAATGCCATTCAGAAGGACCTTAACTGACTTCAGAGGTGGGCTTATTCCAAATTCATGAAGTTCAACAAAGCAATGTGCAAGGTTCTACACCTGGTTCATGGCAATCCCAGGCACACCTACAGGCTGGACAGAGAAGGGATTGAGAGCAATCCTGTGGAGAAAGACTTAGGGTTGGTGATTGATTAAAAACTCACCATAAACTGGCAGTGTGAGCCCACAGCCCAGAAAGACAATGAAATCCTTAAATCCTGGGCTGCATCAAAACCAGCGTGGCCAGTGGCTCAAAGGAGGTGATTCTCCCCCTCTGCTCTGCTCTTGTGAGACTCCCCCCGGAGCACTGCATCCTGCTCCAGTACCACCAACGCAGGAAGGACATGGAACTGGTGGAGCAGGTCCAGAGAAAGACCACAAAGTGGGTAAGAGAGCTGGAGCACCTCCCCTGTTGAAGACAGGCTGAGGAAGTCGGGGCTGTTCAGCCTGGAGACAAGAAGGTTGTGTGGAGACTTCATTGCAGCCTTCCAGCATCTGAAGGGGGCCTGCAGGGAAGCCCAAGAGGGACTCTGTCAGGAACTGTACTGATAGGACAAGGAGTAGTGGCTGCAAATAGAAAGAGGAGAAATTTAGGTTAGATATCAGGAAGAAATTCTTTAATGTGAGAATGGTGAGACACTGGAGCAGGGTGCCCAGGGAGGTTGTGGATGCCCCAACCCTGGCAGTGATCAGAACCAAGTTGGATAAGGCCTTGAGCAGCCTGGTCCAGTGGGAGGTGTGCCTGTCCGCAGCAGGAAAGGCTGGGACTAGATTTTCTTTAAGATCCATTCCAACCCTTTAACATTCTATGTTTCTATGATAATATGCATGCACTGAGCTTTGCAACCAAGAGCACCACCACCTACTCCTCATCAAAACATATTTCTATCACTGCTAAGGCACTGTAAGCAAGACAACAAAAGAGGGTTTGAGGTTCTGAAAAAAGAAAATGTAGTCACTCTAGGAAACTTTTCGGGGGGACAAGGGATCCTAATGCACTGGAGAGGGCATCTGCAGAGAGTGTGCCTTTGACATCTGCCTTTGACAAGGCAGCCTCATCACTTTTTCTCTTGGATGGACCTAGGAAAAGCCTTTCTGCTTTTTTTTTTTTAACTTGCTCTCTCTTCTAATATTTTTCTCCCAAAGTAGCTTTTAGGACTACAGCCTATGTATGTTTCTAGCTACAGACCCTGCTAAGAAGTCTTTGAGCATGTGAACCCGGCTCAGCATCCTTTGTGAAGCAATAACAAAGTCATGTCTCCAGTGTTAGAGATGCAGTATTTCTTGGGAAGCTTGTGGAGTTCCCAAGTAGAGTATAATGGAGATTAGAGAAAAAGGCAATTAGAAGAATCAGAGCAGAGGAGACAGCCTCAGATCAGGATTCAAGGCTTGGAAGTAAAATCAAGACAATGCAGAAGTTCACTGAACTATGGGATCATAAACCATTAAGATGATATAGAGCTAGGAAAAAACTTCTAGTTAAAAGCCTAAAAAATGCAGTCAGACAGCGTTTGTGAAAAACAGCATGAAAATTGTTCAAAGGGCAGAAACACCGACATTAGAAATGTTCAGTCTTCAGACAGCTTTTGTGTTTTTAAGAAGCAAAATCATTTTATGAAAGTCTGGAGACACAGACTGACAGTACTGAAAAAGAAACAAAGTGAAAATGTTGTAATAATCTATATCGCTGCTAACAAGGTTTCACTAACAGTCAAGACTTCTCTGAGCAAAGAATTAAGAGAATTTGTTCTGTCAATTATATAAGATGAAGCTACATCCACAGAATACAATAATATATAATTATTAACATATTAACTTCCAATTATTGCTATTATTAGCATGTTAAAATTGAAATAAAATTATCAATTATAAAGGTTTGGTACTATTCAGTGTTTATTTCTGTAGAAAATTTACACTTACAATCAATGTTTCAATGTTGTTCACCGTATTTGGTGTACTAGATAACTGAATTATTTCAAACACATTTGTTCACATTCTATACAGCAATAATCTTGCCTGCCTGTGGAAGTGGTGTGAAAGTAATTTCAAAGTTATTTGAAGAGTGTCAGTGTAACACATTATGGGTAAATGACAGAACATGAAGAGGATTGTCTGTCTCTGACTAGGAAGAAGCAACACATGCTTCATCCTGTACCAGACACAGCATGAGAAACACACTTCCATGTCCTGCTCTTTCCTTCCCAATACCACAGCAAGGAGCAAATGCAGCAACAAAGAAAGGTGCCAGTCCTGTGCTGTGGGTCCTGGCACAGTCCAAACCTGCAAAGTGCTTGGCTAGTGATGCAAATCCTGCGCTACATCACATCTCAAGTGCTAATTGTAGTATCCTGTATCTCCCACGTGCGTTACATCATAGCTAGCAGCACTTCTCAATGAAATTCATAATTCCCTTCTGCTTTTCTTTTTTAATTAATTCAGCTTCTTACCATATTTTCTTGATGCTTGTGAGGTGATAGCCACACTTCTGCAAGTGTTGGCAAACAGCAGTAATTCCACAGCTATCTCCAGGAACAAAATGACACAAGCAAAGGAATAAATCCCCAGTGTCAGGGTCTGTTCAGAGAGCCACAGAGACTGACAGCCAATCTGATATAGTTTCTGTGGTCAATGTATATAAATAGCAGCTTATGCCGTTTTTACCCTCCTAATCCCATATCTTGTATGGATTCATTTCCTGCAAATAGATTTATAAAATGTCTTCAGAGAATGTGTTTAGAGGCAAACATCATAATGGAGATTACTGCCCTTTTGTTTCTAAGTTGTTTTTCTCTTGCCATAGAATCTGGTGTATTTGGCAGCATGGGAACATTCTATTATAAATAATATTTCTGCTCTTAGAAGACTTCCATGTTTCTGTCTGGCTGTCCCTTACAGTCCTAAATATAAATAATATGGGAAAAAAACTTTCCAAAAGGCTGAGGTTGTTTGGGGAAGTGTTGAGGGATGGATTTCAGAAGTATTTTAAGTACTGAAATATGTTTTTCACAACACCTTTTCTCATCTTTTGTCAATACGTTATCATAAAATGAAAAGGAGATCATGGACTTAGTCACATGTCTTTCCACATCTTCCAGGGCACACAACTGAGTGCAAAGGTTTGGCACCAACTAACTACCCAACCTATATTCTGCCTGTGTTCAACACCTCCAGGCCCTGGAGCAGTCCTCATTTTACTGTTAGCTTATGCAAAATGTCCACAATTGTGGGCAGGCATGGAACAGTTTCAGATTTTGATTCCTGTAAGAAAGACTAGGGTTTGGCTTACAAGACTGAAGATCTGATCAATAGGAAATACAAAATTAATCCATTAATTTTTCAACAGAGAACTTAGTTAGCTGGAAGATACTGCATGTTATTTTTCTTTCTAGATCAATAATGTATGAGAAAAGTAACCAAGTCTTACTGTAAGAGGAATTATCCATGCAACATCATGAACTAACTAATATGTTTCAGTAAAAATATTTCTTAAATAAAAGCAAGGGAACAAAATCTCACCTTGAGGCTAAAGAAATACATAAGGAGTCAGGAGATACAGGTTCTTTTCCTGCACCTGATGCTTTATACCTATGTGACCTTGAAGAGTTCACATGTAGCTCAGTACTGCTACCATGGAAGCCAGTGACAAGTCCCATAACTTTCAGTGGTAAAATAGTTAAGGTGGTAAAATGTGAGACCCGGAAGCACTGTAATATGTGTATAGGAACCTCATAAAGTAGTTGTGGTTCTGTCTCAGGCCTAACTGTACATAGTTCATCTGACTTAACTGGCTTTACTATTTTTCATAGTTATGTAGGTTATAAAAACTCCAAATGTGCAATGCAATACACTATGCTGATGTAAAATAGGATAAATAATATAACATCACCAGTTAAAATGCAATACAATTTAATTATAATTATTATATATGATACCCTTATAAAAAGTTAGAAAACAACTTCAAATGAATTTATATTACACAAAATATGATAAGCACCCTTCATGCAGAGTAGGCATAAAAGAGAGGTCCTGACTGAGCTGTGGAAGAGCTCGTTGCTCCAGGATGGAGCACTTACTAAAAGTTCAGGACACTTTTTATGCTCATGGAAAGGAAATCCACTGACAGCTCCTAAATTCTTAGTAACTGCAACTCACACAAATTCTCCCTTGAGCTGCTAAAATCAGAGGCTTGTAGAGGATTCAGAGAAGCATCATGTTCTTACATTCTACCAGGAAATAACACAGATTTAGCCACAGTCAGAGAGAGGATAGATAGCTGCACAGATTGTGTGCAGCTAGTGAACCTGTATAGGGACCAGAGTGGTCCCTGTATTCTTGCAGTCATTCCGTACCTCCAGGCTGCCATGGAAAATGGCTCAGAGTGGAAATTGGTGCTGTAGGCAATCTAGCACGTGGCCATTTTAATCATGTGAGTGATCTCTCTGAAATCCATAGCACATTTACTGCACTACAGAAAGCTCTGAAGCCTGGAAAGCAGAAAGAGCCCGAGCTGCAAGCAAACCCCAGTGAGTGGGTGCATTTACAGGCTGTGAGCAGACAGGGAAGGAAGTTTTGTCTGGGGAGACAGTGTGAGTGAAGCGGAATGTGACTGTGAATTCCACGTCACCATTCTGAATACAAAGTTATTAAATACTGGCTGATGAAGCCAGCCCCTGTGGCCTGGGAAGAGGAAGAGTAATGCTGGATGGCCACCTCTGCAAATGCACAGGAATTATCTTCATGCAGGCCTGGCTGGGGCTGTGCACTCTGCCAGCAATGCAGGGCTCCAATTTATGCAGAGGGAAATCTCCTACAGTGACAGACTGTACTGAGAATGGTATAACTAACCAAACAGAAGGCACCAACTCTCAGCTGAGGACAGTTTTCTGGATTGACAGATTTTGTCTTTCATTTAATGCTTTTGCCTGAAAATTTCCATTTTAGTTATATTTTCTTTAGAATGCAATCACAGAAAATGAAAGGAAGCTGTGAGTTTTTTCTGCATGTGAAGGCTGGTCAGAGGAACCCCTGTTTATCAGATATCTTATTTATTAAAGGTATGATCAGAGTACTGAAGCTTCATACAATCTTGGTTAGGAGGACAAGGTCCAAAAGCCTAATAGTGCTGCACTACATTCCTTCAGAAAAAAATAATGTTCACATTTGCCTTGATAGTAGTAATATCTGGTGGAATTACACAGCTGGTGTGTTGGCTGAATTCGGCTGTAAAAATAAGTAATCTGCTCAGTCTGCCCTCAGGTCTGTTCTTGCTATTTGGTGTCAATTGCCCATAAAAGAGAAATTTCACTGTGAATCTTCAGATGACATTAGGGGATCTAATAATCTAGGTAATTATTTTAGACGAAAAGAAATTTTACTGGAATTTTTCTCCTCAGATAAAATAACTTGCAATAAAGAAAAGGCCATAATTAACATTTAAGATACTATTTTCTCTGTCATGTAACCTCACAGGCAATTAAATGTTTGCATTTCATAGACTTGTAATGATAACCAAATCTCTGCATAGATGCTATTCAATTGAAGGTTGAAGTAGGAGTCATATTTTGGACCCACTGAAAAAAATTTTGTTGCATCTTTCAGTAGGGTCGAACTTGAAAGGCAAACTTACATTCCAAGATGAAGTGCTCTTAATTTACAAAAACGGCAACAAAAATAGTGAACATTAAACATGCAAAAATAACATAGTTACTTCAAAATTATTCTCAAGAGAAAGCATGGCAATTCTATGCCCTCAGAAAGTTGCAAGAGTTTATTTTCAGCATGCAAAATCGAGACATAAAAATATTGTTGGCTTTTATGTGAATCAAGATATATGCAGGTCTGGGTTGCTCAAGAAAGAATTCACTGTCTCTGTGTGATGAAAAAAAAAATTAAAATCTTTTTCTGTACAGCTCTTTACCTATCACTCTGACACTGCCTTAAATATCAGTTCTCCTCTATGCAAAGGATGTGTATTTTATCATTCTCTTGATGTGAGTTGAACTTTTGTCTCAAGCTTAGTCTTCTCAGCAGTGGAGTAAACAGTGCCTTTTTCATTTCTGGGGACAATGATTGAAGATCGGTGATCTGTACTGTTCTGTAATTACATTTATAAAGCATTCAGTGAATAAATCACAGAATGTGTTCTGCCTCCAAATGCAAAAGTTCAGGATTTTAGAATATCATTGCTACTCCTTGCATTTCAGAAGGGATTTCAGTGAAATTAATGAACTCAAAGACCCATGAGGTGTCTCCAGTAACTTCAGTATAGGAAGTGACTATTTCCCATTCATTCTGTCTCAGAGGACAGTAGTGAAGACTGAGCATTGAGTCCCTTAAAACCTGCTATCTTCTGAAAAATACAACTTATATTAACAGTAGGTAAGATCAATTTTTTTTATTACTAATATTTTGACATTTTTACTGCATGATCATATAACTCTCTAAATCTCCAGTAAGTTTTCTGCCTTCATACAAGTTCCTTAAATGTGAACTAAAACCTTTATAAAAATTGATTAAAACTGATGTCATGGTCAATAGGTCAGTGTCTACTATGAAATATACTCTTGAAGACTGCATTGATTTCCTGAAATGACCACATATCTTCTTGGCACCTGAGAGCACAGGATAAGAACCTGGGAATACACCATTATCAAATACACATTTGCAGCTGTGAGAAAAGGCCTGGAATTAGTGGCACTGGTTGGAATATCAGTCTGGGGGGTAGCCACAGGTCTCTTCTGGTTTCACAAAACATGATGGATATGCACCAAAGCATTGATAACTATTTTGGTCCATTTCTCCCTTATACTCTTTGTGATTTCTGAATCTCTCACTTGGAGAAAACATCAAAATGACACTGATAAAAAATACACAGCTATTTGCAGCATATTTATAGTGTTTATGCCAAATGTTGTTTTTTCTCTTTTACTTGTTCTGTACCTGGCTATCATTTACAGACATTTGAAAACCAGGTACTTTTGCCATTGTTGAGATCTGTCTAACACAGCATGTCAAATAAAACATTTACAGACATTTGAAAAGCAGGTACTTTTGCCATTGTTGAGATCTGTCAGAAGCAAAGACCTCAACAAGATATCCTATGCTGAAACATGTGTCTGGCTATTTTTGTGTGTGTGTGTGAAAAGGTTCAGCTAAGATGGTACAAGTGCTTCCTCACAAACCCATCTGGCAAAGGACAGAAAGAGAATTCTTTCTAGGGCAGCTCATCCTACCTACCTGACAAGAAAAGTTATCTGCTGGAGCTGCCTCTTTCTCTTTACGGACTCAGCATGCTCACAGAACACTTATTTTAAATGTACGGGTCATTTTTGAAAGGAAGACAAAAAGAGATAAGAAGAATCCCTTCTTCAGTTCAACTTCTAACATGAAGGGAAGGTGAAAACAAAGACCACTATTAAGATTTTTTGCCTATATGCTAGAAACCTTCGTCCCCAGTATGTATAATGTTATCCAGAAGTTTTTACTACAAGATCAGTTCTAGAGAGGTTGTTGGTTGCATTAATTCAATAAAGAATTGCTGTGACACTAATAGATGAAACATTGGCAATGTATTCATTCATTTTGGTTTTAATGGAGCTGGAGTGAGTTTCCTTCTGAAATAGTCCATCAAGAGTCCATAAAGAGGTCATTTTAAACATTCCTTCTAGAACGCAGAATGAAGAACTCGTTTGCTCAAAAATGCCAAGAAATGAACATCAAAGGAAAGATCATGGGATTTGTTTTCTGTCTACTAAATACTTAAATGTCAAAGCATTTTATTTGTATGTCATTTGTTCCTTTCTTCCTTTTATAAAAGATTAAATGCAAAAAAAAAAACCCCCCCAAAAACTGAGTTTGAATGCTCTCTGCATTTTCTCTGGCCGGATAGTCAATGCTGAGTCAATTAAAAAAAATTGCCTGATATATCTCTGTTGACTTCCATTGGAAAGATACTTCAGATGCTAGCTCAGTCACAGAGGCAAGGTATTCTTTCCAAACTGTGTTCATGATATAAGGGAGCTCAGTATCATTATTTTATTATGCTGTATTTTGATTTTTTTGTTGTTGTTTTTTTTTAAGCAGCAACTTCTAGAATGGAAAAGGGCATGATTTGTGCTTTAAGAAAAGGCAGTTTTCTCAGTAGGAATTCAATGGTCTCTTTATTAAGGAAATAAAAAGAAGTAAAAATCCAGCTCTGAAAATCAGTGAAACTTGACATTTTGTTTGCTGCTAATAAGAAAACATTCTGCAAACATCAGATAAAGTTAATCTAGAAGATAGGAAAGGCTGGTGACACAGACAATATAAAACAATAACTAAATAAGATAACAGAAAATTAGTTTGAACTTCTGCACTGGCAATGGAACAGGCAGGAAAACCAAATTTCATTTTGGAAACCTGATAAATGCGTGTTCTTCCCAAACTCATAGCAGTGTTTATAGAATTCTGGCATCTGGGTGTGGTGGTTGTACCTTTTTCATTATTAGCAATACACAGCCATGACAGATGTCCACTGCAAAGCACAGAAAACACTTGTTAAGAAAATTTTTTTCCCCTCTCATGTTACCTAAGTCATGCGGTTTTGAATGTAGAATTGGATGGAGGCAGAGGCAGCAATTTATTTATTTAGAAAAAATAAAGTGATTTCCTAATAATTCAAACTGGTTTTCAGCATAATAACACTATAAATATTCAAATTTTATTGTTAACTAGATGTAATTGCAATATTCATGATTTACTGGTTTACTCTGCTTATTTTTATAGTTTTCAAACATGTTCAGTGTCTCTACTACAGCTTTGGGATTTTTTTTTTTAGTTTGAGAACTGCAAGCTTTGCATCTCCAGTAAAAAATTAGTCCTTTTCTTCATCATTAGAAAAAAAATAATAATTTTTTTAGGTTTCCAACTATTACTGCAGTTTTATGTTTGATAAACATCAGGTCAAATCTGCAAATACCTACGCAGCCTTAGTATCTGCAAGTAATCTCAGTGGAATTGATAAATCAGATTTAAAGGATACCCAGTATCATCACAGCAACCTTTGATTTAAAAGAAATTCAGGTCAGTTATCATAAGAAAAACTGGAGACAAGAGGGAGTTCCTCAATCATGTCTCAATCATTTGTGCATTTCTTAGAAGTTCTGTGTCAAGTACAATTTCACAGAATGCAAATTCATAAATGCTTTAAGTGCAGCTTTCTTTCAAAGATAGCCTAGGACCACTAATTATTAGAATGGTATTGCATTGTATTGCATTGCATATGGTCTACCAATGTTTGAAACACAGTCTTAAAAGAGGTGGTTGCTGTTATAATCGAGGGTAATATGACTGTCCATTCCTATTCTTGTGCACAACCTGCTTTTTTAACAAGTCCTGATCACAGAAAAGCCCCAAGTTAACTACAGCAAATTCCTACATGGAAGGAATGTGAGGACAACATTTGATGGTTTGCTTTTTCTTACTGAGGATCCATCATGCTGAGCACCACAGCTCCCATCCTCCTTTCATTGCCAGGGCTCAGCACATTCACTCACAAAGCAACCCCAGGCTGATACAGAAGCCTCACTGGGCAGCTGTGAGCCATCTCTTGGCTGCTGGAAGAGAGCCACCATCAGCCTAGGCTGTGTCAGACCAAAACACTCATTCTGTAGAGGAACCTTGTCTTTGTCACATCCAGTTGCCTGCTGATCCTTGAAGTGGTATTGATTCATCCTGCTGTTAGCTCAACATCCAGCTTGTCCTGAGTAAGCAAGCGGAAACAGAAATGAGGCAAAGGGCAACTACACACTCCGCTTAAGTTATCACCTGCAAACAGATAGTTGTGGATGTAGGCTACAAGGCAGAATGGGAACAGCCTGTGATTGATCATCTGCTTTCAATGCTATTCCCATCTGCTGGGATCGCTACACCATTTGGCTGTAGGATGAGCTGTGGTAATGCCTTCTCAAAGTAGGGCTCAAGAAGTTTGCGTAATCAGTTTAAATCTGTCCTGAAGCATCTCCCTTTTCAATGTCTCCCAATATTTACTTTTACTATTTTCATATCCATAATTTACTTAGAACAATCAATTGGGTAGAAAAGCAAAGGAAAATGTTCTGAAAGGTTTGCAGAGAAGGGGGTTTGCATCCACAGAGGCAAATTCAGGTCCCCACACTGCTTTCTTTGCTGACAATAAGCTCTTTTGTAGTAACATTCCTAAGAAGCCAAGTTAGTTCTGTGTGGTTATAAGACTGTGTCCTGTCATTGGTCTACTGATCTTTTCTTTCCTACAAATGCCTTTATTACTTCCATATGGACAAAAGCAATAAAATAACCTATAATTCAACTAGGACAGAATATTCAGCAGTAATCTTCAGCAATACAGCATCCTGGGAGCATACAATAACATTTTTTTGCTTTCTGATTGCCATCCTAGAAAATAACTTATAAGGCTCAAGTTCCTTCACTTCTTTAAGGCTTCCTCTCTTTAAGCCTGCTGCAGGCTGACTACGTAGCTGACAATTCTGTTCTGCTGGTATAATGCACTTTTCTATTATAAGTGTATAGCTTTCCTGTTTCAGACAAGCAGCTTACTCAAGGGACTGGAGGATGCAGGACTACATATATTGGAAAATAAAGACTGTCACAGCACTCCGCACCTGCTGCATCCTGGATGTCTCTTTAGGGCAAATAGAAGCTGACTTGCAAAGCAGAAGAAAGTCTCCAAGTATGTCCTACCCAACATAAACACACCACTGCACATGTTATTCTTTTCCCAGATGGAAAAAATTGCAGGAAAAAGTCATCTCAGTATGAGAGATGTTAAGTATGATGCTTAATAAGCTTCTGAAAAAATGCTGGACCTCTTTTCATACTGAGACTACTATAAAGACTAGGACAGGACAGAAGAGCACAGCATGCCACAGGAGAGTGGAATGGAATGGAATGGAATGGAATGGAATGGAATGGATAGAATAGAATAGAATAGAATAGAATAGAATAGAATAGAATAGAATAGAATAGAATAGAATAGATCAGACTGTCCTCTAGGCAATGAGCTTGGTATTTAATGCAGTTTAGGATGTCACTTCAGTGGTTTTGCTTTAATATCAATGCAGACATTGATCTTCACCCCATTGGTCCTTAGTGTGAAATGAGAGCACCTGTATTCACCAGAAGAATCCTAATTCTTTACTGCCTTACAGTCATGAATGTAAAGTGAGCATGGATGTCATGGTGATGCTGGGATTTTAACAGCCTTGGAACTTCTTTGCTAAAGTGGAACTGACTGCTCGAAGGGAAAGGCAATGAAGATCCAAATCTCAGTAGTGCTGGGAAAAATGTTCTTGTCATCTTAGTTACATAGAGCAGCTGAAAGTTTGCCTTTGTCTGTCAGTTCAGGTACGTTTCATAACTCAGTTGATTTCCTAGAATATCCAAAAGAATGTGGACTGATGTTTAACCATTTGCACAGGCAAAGACAGTTGCCAATAAAGAGGCATAACCAAGCAATTGCATCAAAATGGTTTGTTACCTAAATAGTAAATTATGAATCTAGTGTTGGTTATAAATTATGTCCCCATAACTATTGTGATGACTACATAAAAAGAGATTCACTACTGGGATTCAAACTCAAAAAAGACTGATAATCTGTGACAGGTTAGGATTATTCAGTTGGGTTTTTTTTTTGTTTTCTTCATTTCAGCTTGAAATAATAATGAGTGGTTTTCACTGAACAAAGAAAACATTAGAACTGTTGTATTAATTTGAACTTTTCATTCTTTACAAAATTAGAGTGTGTGCCTTCTTTATGATTCAAATTTTACCTGACGTGGTAAAAAAGTGGTAAATGTTGAAGTTTAACATTGTTAAAAGCCCATAGCAATATGTTCTGTGTTCAGCTGGTTGCTTTTGTTTATCTCATTAGCTGATCATGCTCTGTATTAATTGTGTAAAATCAACAACCAGTTTGACAGACTGTGTTACATTATCAGCATAAATAGCAGGTATCATAAAGAAGAAACAGTGCACATAATTATAAGGTGAATAAAAATATATTCCCTACATAAATGTATATGCAACAAGCAAGCAGCTGCAGCAGCAAACATCACAGACCTGCAGCCAGGGGGTGGAGTATGGGACCACTTCCAAGTGTGAGGAACTTCCACTTGAGACCCAATAATGAAGAGAAGAGAAGAGAAGAGAAGAGAAGAGAAGAGAAGAGAAGAGAAGAGAAGAGAAGAGAAGAGAAGAGAAGAGAAGAGAAGAGATCACACCATCCTCTAGCCAAGGAACTTGGCTCTGTGTCAGGTACTCTCACACTTCTCTCTATTTTCAGTGGGAAGGCTTTTTAGTGGGCAAGCCTGGATGGAACTTGTTGTGTGCCCTGATAAGTTGTCCCAGTGTGACAGTTGGAGCTCCTGGATCCCTGGAGCCAGGGAACACTGTGTAGGACAGCAGTCCTTCCTCACATAGCTATAATGGCTAATGGGCATTAGAAAATCGCAGTTCATCTTTAAGGGCCATTAGCATCGACAGTCACAATTTAATCAATATAAGAAAATTCAGCTGTATTACCTCTTGAGAGCCTGGCCCTACTCTCTTGCACAGCCAAATTGTCTGTGCATGCTGTAACAACACATTCTTTAACTTCTAAGCACTGTGTATGCATTACACTAGATAAATTTTAACTAGCTACTGTTAAAATTGTCATTAGAGAAAATGAGTAACAGAGCTGTGAAACATGAAAGCTTTTCTAAAAGTGCAATTTTGGAGAATTAATTTACCTCTTAACAAAGAGTATTAAAATACTAATCAACATACCACAATTAAAGACTGGCATTGCTGATAGGATTTGCAGAGCTATAAAAAAAAACAGCGTTAAACCCTTCCCTATTTATTGGATTACTTAGTCCTTTGGCAGTTTGCTATGTGCTAAAATTCATGAGTTTATTAAAAAGAATTGCAATTTTATGTATGCCATGCATCCCAGCAGAATTCAACTAGATTTTGTCTTGTGTCATATGTTAAAGGAGTATCAGAGGAGTTATTGTAAAGAAAAAGTCAGTTATATTTAGTTCTCAGGTACCTTGGTTCTCCTCTGAGCTCAGGGCTTACTGGACAGCATGTTTGAGAGTTCAGACATTCATGCTATGAAATGCTTCCAAATCCAACCTTAGCCCCAGCTGAATGTTCTTTTTTTATCATTTCCTTTTTATTTATGATTCACCACATTTATTAAGATAAAAGCCTGCATTGCAGAAAGAGTCTAAAGTATACCCCCTACATACAAACTGATCTCCAGATTACCAGCAAAATTGCTGCCTTTTTATTCTTATGGGCTGACGTGATAACTGAAAATAACTTCCATTAGGACTATAAAAACTCCAGCTGATACCAAATGAATTTCATTTGATACCAACAGAGAAAAATATTGGCTACTGAGATATTCTTTGTTCATGGTTATTTACAGTTAGCCATAATCTGTGTACTATTCAGGAATCAGAAGTCCCCAGATGTTTTGCTTTACATCATCTGGTTAAACACAAGCTTTTCCCTGTCTGAATAACTAACATTCATATATTCATATGGAATTCTTCTCTCTTGCCCAGTATGGTTTCTGTATCTTTCATTCACTGCAAAATACAGTTCTTGTAAAGGGGATATAGTAGCTTGACCACCACCTATTTTGATTTTATTTTACTTCTGCAGAATTTCCTGAAAAGATTGCTCTTTAGATTCATGGAAGTTGGAGGTAGCCAGTGTGACAGGCTATGGTGAAATTAAGTTTTCCTTGGTATCTTGCTAAACCATATTGCACATGCAGAACCAGGACACTTTTGTATAAAGACAAGACCAAGATGCCACACAAATATTTAATACCATTGCATGCCTGAGCAGATGATTATGGACATCATGGAGAATCACAGAAATTATGTTAGTGCATTTCAGTGGATCAGGGAAAAAACATAATTTGATGGGTAATTAGAATGCTCTGGTGTTGTTGTATAGCTCCAATGCTTTCTTCCAAAGCACAGAGAGGCTTTTTGGTTGCCATGAAAATACCACTGTGAAACAATGCTGTTTGATGCAGCTGCAGATTACTCTGAGTTTGTCTTTGCTGTGCAATTAGTGATTTAGGGTCAGGAAAAAAATCTAACCCAAAAATATAAACCAAAGCCATAGTTAAAATTATTTGTTATCTTTTTCTTTATCTAAGAAGAAGGTCATGAAAGGAGAAGTCAATAGATTGATTAAATGTAAAGCTTTTGTAATTTAAAGTTAGCTTTTTTTTTTTTTTTTTTTTTTGTAGTTCACTTATTTTTTCTTGGTTTCATTCTTCAATGTGAGTATAATTAATAATTTTATTTCCACAAAGACCATTTACATTGGGTTCATTTTTTCTAACTGTCTTGTATTTTTGTAATTTTTTTAATATGTATTTACATATTTCCCATTTTCATTTTTCAGTCTTGTTTTGTCTATCTGGAACTGGTAAAGAGCAGGCTGCAAATGAAATCAAGTTATTTAAATCTTCCTTATGATCAGAAGAGAAATAAAGATACTTTCAGACAAAAGCCTATCCCATGTCAAAGTCGGTGCTTAATTCAGGGGAATACGGAATCCTCTGGAAGGTATGACTTTGCTGCCTACAGCATGAGCCTAAATGATAAGCTCTTAACAGACATCTTATTTTTCCATGGATCCTGGTGGATGAGATAAATTCCACATGACACAGCTTGTTTCATGATTTTTTCCAACAGTGATATATAAAATTGTATCACTTTAAACTTATTTGCCTAAAAGTAAATATGTGTCCTGGACTGGTATTTATGGAAGTCTCTTCCAGTTCCTTATGTGTTAGCTTTCCTATTTATAGATCCAGAAGTCCTTAAAATGTTGGGGCTTTATTTCTTCTTCTTGTCTTTATAGTTTCCTTGAAAGGAGTGCTAGACATAAACCCACATTTAGATCACACTTAATCCCAGCTATGTGAGCCCTGTTTCTGGAGTGAGGTCTCATGTATGGAAGTGGAAATATAAATTATTAGGAAAGGTCACTTCGCTGGAAAATTATACTGAAACACCAGCTAATTTCGTGCATTCATGTCCAGCACTCCTTGATATTTTAGGAAAAAAAATGCTGAGATAAAACTGTAAACTCACACAACTACAACCAACATTTTTAACATTTACAAATGTTACCTTGAGTACGTCAGATAGCAGAGAGTTTCCCATTGACTTTGTCTAAACTTTTTCTGAAGGAATTTTCAAAAATTTTTCATCTGTCTCCTTCATTGACAGACTATTTAAAATAGGGTTTTTTTCAGTGGCTCCCTCTATAAAATCTTCTTAGCTGTTTAAATGTTTGTGGTTTGGCTTTGTTTTGTGGTCATAGAATAATCTTTTCAGTATAAACTTCATGACCACCCAGAAATAACAGATGAATTGCTTATACCAAAATCAGAAAATAAACAAATTGTACCATTTCTTTAGTCTTAGGAATACTGCTAGGATATTTATTTCTCCAGGCTTCTGACTTACATCTCCCAGGGCAAATAATAACTCTGGGCCTTTCTGCTGAAACCTCTTCTCTATGCAGTTTTAGCCTTCCAAAGGAATTGAAGTTTTACTGTTTCCTGATAAAAACTAAACAAAACAAAAGAAGATTAAAACACTGGAACAAATGAAATTAGGCAGCTTGAATATTTGCAAGTTTGTTTCAGCCATTGAGATTTAAGAAATGAGATTTTCTTTTGGTCAGTGAACAACTCATAGTTTGCTGCCTCATAGGGCCCTACTTACTACAGATCATCCATAGTGCATTTCTAATCACAATAACTTAAGACCTCACAACCTGTCAATTTTGCTACCACAGTGTTCAAGAAACTGGAGCCAAGAAGATTTTCCTCTTAGAGATTTGTTATAGAAAACTGTGATAGCGAAAAAGAATTAATATAGCACTGTACTTTATTTCATCACTGGTGTTCTTTATTTCTGTGGTATGGCACCACTGTAGTTCTTTATTTCAGCACTGTTGAAAAAAAGAACCAGCTTTGAGACCAGTGTAATGAAGTCCAAAAAGTAGAATAGGACAGAGCTGTCCTGTTCTTTAGCCTTAAAGATAAAGTGAGGAAGTTTAAATTTATTGACCTACTTCAGCACTGAAAAGGGATCTTGTAAAGAAATAGATGAGGCCTAAGTCATAACTCAGAATATAAAACCTTTGGGTTATATCCATGTGCAACTATGTGATGACTTTCATGATTACAAAAGTGGAATGAGATCCATCCCTGACATATTTTCTCCAGAATCTGTCAATGTTTGTGCTGCCAAATCCTCTGTACTCAGCCACTCAATGACCTTCAAAATGCCTGGTACCAAGGCCCATTCAGCTGACAACTGGCCAATTTTCCAAGATAATGACAATGGAGAAGCAGAGACGTATATTGTCTGTTAGGCAGCTTAAGCTATATTTACTGTTGAGCAAGTGTTTTGTTTCTATGGAAAAGAGAGAATGGGAGTCCTTTAAGCTCTGATCAGATTGACAGATTGGAAACATAATGCTGAAAGATTGCTTACCCTGCAGCTAAGCTGCATTTTTTAAATTACATTCTACATCGAAAAGTGACTGAATAAATAGCCCAATTTTTATTTTATTATTTATTTGGATTTATAAGTATATAAAAAGTGGGTAAACTGTGTTTTGACATTTTAAAACCCCCACAAATCAAACTACAAAGGGAAAATGAGCAGCAAGTACCATCATGTACCAGAGAGTGGTAAGGAGGCAGTCATCATAAAAGACCACAGAGTATGTTATTTTCTGGCTTTCCCAGCCTGAATCACTCCTGAAACCAAGGGAAAATCATCAGTTCTGTGGGACACTGTGAATGTAAGAACTAGTTTCTTATGGATCTAGAGTACATTCGGTTGTTTCCCTTTCCTGCCTTTGCTGAAAGCAGCTTCAGCTTTGTTTTCCCCATTTCTCTGTCAGAAATACAGAAAGAGGTAATGTTGATTTTGAACACTGTTTAAATTCCATTCAGATCCTGCCAGACAAGCCAGCCTCCTTCTAACTTGTGCAGCTACAGCAAGATAAACATTCCCAAGCACAGCAGGTGATACTAGAAATTAATTAATCATTCTGTCAAGGATGGGCATGCCCCAGGGGACAACGAGTTCACAAGCTTTCTTTGGTTCTGCAGTGCTAACAGCATAACACAGTCTTGGATAGCACAAAAAAGGAAGCTAGTACAAACAGCCTGAAAAAACCTGATTTTCTACCATCACCATTCTCCAAAGAATTATCTTCTCTACCACAAAAACTAATCAATACTCAAAAGATAACAACACAGGTCTCTAAGAGAGAATTGACCAAAATTTTATGGGCTGCCAACTTGAGTTCTGGGAATTCCTCATTTACCAGAAAAAAAAAAGATATTTCAACCTTGTACAGGGCAGCATCTCCATTCTAGGCCCTTCTTCAGTCCAGACTTTTTGTACAAACACAGGGTATTTCTGTGATGATTAGGAGAGATGTCCTTCACATAAACAATTGTTTGGCATCTGAAAACTTTTGTTGTTTTATGAATACCTAGGGGCCATTTTCATACTACTTAAATTAAAGATCCTGGTAACTGGCAAACTTATCTGAGCTCAAGAGAGCAAAGAATGATTCAGATCAAAAGGCATCAAGGGCTACCGACATCAGTTCCTCAAGTAGCCAGTGAGGAAAAGGAATTCTGATGCCTATTGGACATTTGAAGTTGCACCTCATGTACATTTGTCATAATTTCTCTCTGCTGCCCACTTTAGCAGGTGATAATGTCTCCCAGTCATGGGTGAAGTGTGTCTGTCCTCCACCTTTTGAACTTTGTGTAACAGCCATGACCAGTAGTGAAGATCATTTTTTAACTCTTAATTGCCTTCTGATTGCATATCTAGAACAAGATAACCATCTAACAGAAAGCAACAGGCACTTTCAATGTACAGGTCCTTCTGATCATCTCAGGCATTTTGAGTATGTGTCTTACCTGAGATGAACCCTGCCTCCATCCACCTCAATCTCCCCATTAGCTATTAACTGGTTTAGCACACACCTTATCCTTGGACACATAAGGAGATTTTAGCATGACCCCTGCTCGGTAAAATTGCCAACAATTCTAACAAATTTATTTACTCAGACGTTTGGTAAAAAGATTTGTTCTCATGTCAAGATTAAATTGCTATATTGTCAATAGCCTGGAACAATTTTCTAATATTTGCTTTCTAGAGACCTCTTGTTTTAATCTATTCAATTATTGATTGATGGATATTCTCAAGGAGCCATTGAAGTCAATGAAAAGTCAAATCAGCCTCAAGTCTTGCACAACTGTGCCTTACAATACTCACATACACTAAAACTTCATTCATACAGACAGTTTTACTTTATCCTGTTTCCACTGCTAATGAATCCAGATTTTATTATTTAGTTGGTCAAAAAGAAGCTTTTGTTTATCATTTGTTCTGGAACACTGACCTTTAGGGTGAGTTCTATAAAATATCAGGTTCTGTAATATATGTATTACTTTAAGCTGGTCTATTTTGAAATGGAAGAAAGAGAGAAATATGAAGAAATACCCACAAAATAAGTAATACCACGTGCTTATAGGATATGTGTGGATTTGAACATGAAAGCTCCAGAAATATTTACTGGACTTTGAAAATAGCAAAAAACCCCCAACTTTTTCTTTACCTAATTTTGCTTGCCTGATTGGGGAAACATCCTTTACTTTTGCAAATGCCACAATGCCTGGTAGGACTCAGAATTCAAAAGCAGGATTCCTCAGAATGGTTGTTCCATGGAGATCTGCAGAGCCCCCCCCCTGAATTTGTTGAGTTGAATAAGACAAATAGGGTGATTTTTTCTAAAATTTTGTTATCACTGTTTCAAATTTCATATAACACAAGTATCCATTCGGCTTCCTTGACTTGCTGCATTCACTTTTCTGGTTGTCTAGAGCCATCTTTTAAATGAAATTCTTCATATCTTCTCTTTTTTACATCTACCACTTTGTGCCATAAGGGTTCTGCTCTTCAGTGTTCCTTGAAGTACAACCAATCTCTGCCATTTTTCATATCCTACTTGCTCATCCCATTCCCATCACCTGTTTTTTGTCCTTTCTAAGCTACTCTCTGTCCTCCTGAAAAAAGGAAGGCAGTCTGGTAATAAGACTTAAATATCTAAACATAAATGTCCAGTTAAAATTATTCTGATCCCACCATCTCTCCCCATCACTTCCCCTATATTTAAACTATTTTCACCTTTATACAAAAAACCTGGATCTATATGGGATAATATAGTCTCTGCATTTTACTTGGATGGTCCTCGGCCCCAGTCCCACAACAGTTGCTGAACTCACACAGACAGGCAACACAATGGTGTAATTTGTTGATACATTAGAGAGAAAGAATATGATTTTCCACAATCTGCTTGGTTTTGGTGCCTGACTTAAGTACTTCTCAGAAGTAGCTGAAGTTCTTGGTGCTCAGTGAGAGGGGATGGTCTTTCTACCCAACACAGCTGCCAGAGCACTTGGAAAGCTCCTTTCATGCATTTCTCATGTAAGGAAATATAACATTTGAAATCCGTTTCTGATAAATATTTTATGCTTCCATTGAAAGTAAAAGAAAACAAAAGGAATATTGATCTTCTTGGTCAGGTCACAGATGCATCCTCCTGTGTCCCTCCTGAGAATAAACAGCCCCTAGTGCTGCCCTGGGATGATCTGAGCTATGGTTGGCCATTTTCCAGACAGAAATGCAGGAGACACAGAGTTATATAAGGACCCAGGGCAATGTCAGCAGTAAGTTGTCAACTCACCAGATTCTTGTCTGTCCCAGTGATGGCTGGAGAGGAGCATCCCCTCAGGTGAGCTTGCCTTGGCCTTTTGATCATTCCTTTTGAGTTTCTCTTGCTCTGGATGAGATCTGCAGTTGCTAGACCTCTGCATACAGGGTGAGAGATGTTATGACACAAGTCGAGCCTGAATATACCTAGCTTTTTGTCATTCTGCAGGAATTTAAGCAAGTACCTGCTATATAGCTTCAGGGGAAAAAAGTAGGTACCCATCTCCCAAGAAACAGTCATTGCAGGGAGACTGTTCACAGACAATTAATAATAACCACCAGAGGAGCTTTCAAATTAAGTAGGGAGGTATCTAGAAAGCTGAGGTACATAAAAAGATATCAAGCAATCCTGCAAAGGGAAGAGACCAGGTTGCTGTCTCACCCCAGGACAGGTTTTAATCACTGCTAGTGAGTATTGTTTCCTCCAAGGTCAAAAACACCAGGACAGTGTTATTCATGCCTGCCTCTCACATCAAACACGAACATATCTGCATATAATTTTCAAATGCAGGGCAGGTCCTGATCCCTTGACTACTTGCTGATTGCTGTGACTTCTGTGAAACACAGTGAACTTGGGTACTGGCAGAGAAACAGGCTCTTTGGAGGAAGAGTATTATGTTGCTAATGGGCAAACCCCATTGTTTTCCTTAAAAAATGTACATATTTGCAGCACATCGCAAATATTTCCTTAAACCTAGCATACTGATGTGGAAAAAGCCCTCTTAAATAGCTGGGAAAAAAATGTGTTTACTTTGCAGTGTCAGGACATTAAACTATAAAATGTCTCCACTTATTTAAATATGTGTACAGCAACATAAAGTGTACTTAACCCCAGATGTTGCAGAAATATGATCTTCAAACTACTAATACCATATTTAGGGCTGGATGTCATAGCAAACAAAGTTACACCCTTACACAAGAGTTCCCTTTTTGTTTTTATGATAGTTGCTTTTGTTTCTACATTAGAAAAAGGCTAAACAGAGAATATTTGCTTAGGGAAAATAAACTCCCTAATATTAGCACTATGAGATACACAACAGTGCAACACCCTGGCTCTGCTATAGCATGAGGCCAAATGAAGCCACAATGGAATTATGTTTTCTGTACATTGTCCTACGCCACAAATTCACACAGGGAGAGGAGGCACTTCTCACCATGTGGAAACTGTTAAAAGGATGTGAAAACAAATGTCTTTAATTGAAATTGTCATTGCTGAGCTAGACTGCTGTCTGGGGTATCTTGCTGAAAAGTGACAGCAACAGCAGGGTAACAATGTAAGAGATTGTAAAACCAGTTTCCATTATGCACTAATTCAGGAACCACATATGGGATGCTATCATGTTGTTTATTTTAAGACTTAACACAAAGGGTGGGAAGCCTCTTGTTGCTGCAAGGCTGAGAGTTGGATAGGAAGCACAAGCCAGGTCAGGGACTGGAAATTTGTGCTCCTCTGCTGCTGACCCACTGTGTAGCCCTGTGCCACGGACACCATCCTCCCTGTGTCTCCTCTCAAGGTCTGAGATTATTCTCTCTCTTGACATCACCATTTCCCTGGGGATAGAGGCAATCTTTTGCAGTGCATGTTTAAGTACCAATGCAATATCATTCTAAATAATGATTTGCACCACTAAATTGTCTGTGGAAGGTCTCACGTCCCTCCAGTCCAGCTCTCTAAACTCACAGCAGGACAGTCTGACAGAGACTTGTCAATCCTGGAACAATTCTTCCTAAAGGATAATATTTCTTTAATTTGTATTCAAAAAAGTCTTTTTTATATTTGCTTCTTTTCACTCAGTGAAGTCTTGAAAGTTTGACTGTGTGAGTTTTGTTCACTCAGGCCTGGGCTCTGCAGATGTGTGTTGCTGCTGAGCATACATCAGCGAAGAGCCCAGGCACAGGGTCAAGCTGTCTTCTTCAGCTCACCCAGAGAAGATCAAAGCTGTGACACATCATTCCTACCTCTCTATCTCACCGGAATATTTATAGCCAAACCATGCTCTTTAAGGGCAGGTATCTAAAGCTGATGCTGCTATCTGGATGTCAAGCACAAAGCTGAGAGCTGATATCTGTGATGCTCTCCAGCACTTATCTTTCAGCTCCTGCTTCAGGCTATAAAGCTCCCTCAAAAACCAATGTCATCTAGTTTTTTCTGGTTTTACACAAATTAACCCAGCAAAGCGTGAAGGGAGTTGAACCCCAGAATGAGAAGCATTTTGAATTTTTTTGCTTCTATAAATCAGACAAAAAAGCTTTTTCTCAGTAAAGGAAGATGGGAAAAGCAACTTGTGCTAAGCCAGACTGATCTTTCTGAAATTAGAAGACAAAGGTGTTGTCAATTCAGCCAAAATGTCTCAGTGACATGAATAAGCCTGATAATATATTCAGGTAAGCCAAAACTATCTGCTTCTCCATTAGTTCACAACATGAACAAACTACAAGCAAGCCATTTCTGTTTCAGAAAAAAAATGCAGCCTAAATCAAAGAATTAGTGCAATTTTATATTCCTCTACAGAGAATTATATAACACTCATTCTACCCCTGAATTCATAAATAGTCTCACTTGTCCTGCATGCTCTTGCTTCCCTATCTTGAAATGTTAAGATATGCTATCTTCTTGATAGCATCCTTTGTATTCTTGGTTTAAACACTGCAGAGCTAATTATGTTTGTACATATGTGTGATGCACTGTTCATGTGATGTGCCTCCTCATGGTGCATTAATGCATCTTTGGTACAGACATGGGAATGCTTTGGGCATGTGGCAGCTTGCAGACTATTCTGGAGTCATTCACTTATGGCAAGAATTTGACTGCTGCCCCTTCCCCCTGGCATGGGGAAGGTCAGTCCCCAGGCTTCAACAGGCTCAAAGCCCTGCTCAAGGTGCACACTCTTGTCGTGCAACATGCTGCAGGCAGCAACCAAAACCTGACCAGACACTGTCTCTCCTGTCCCTGTGCCTGCTTTCCACAGGAAGGGAAGCTTTGAAAATAGCAAGGGTTACATGCAGCTTTCCCCATGTGAGTGACTGGGGAAGCTGAACATGGGGTAGTTCCCTTTTGCACCTCTGTTTAAACATACCCTGAGTCTCTTCATCATTGCCCCCTTCTACTGGAGTAGTCTTGTTCCCCCAAGTAGTCTCTTCTATCTTTGTCCCTCAAGTCACATTTTAAGCACATATCCGCCTGCCTCCTGAGGATGCTTCCAATTTTAATTCAAAAACCATCTCCCTTTGACACAGATTAGTGTCTTCACACTTTTGTAATGGAAAATTATGAGCAGAAATAAATAATCATGAGCTTCTGGTGCCAGAAAGAATTTTTCCCCTAAAGGAAGGGATCCTCAGCAATTTCAGTTGTCTGCATAATTAATTTTTTTGTGTCCCTCATTTGAAGTCTCTGTCACACTTTGCAAATCCACACCAGGGCACTGCAGCTACTGCTGTAGGGCACAATCCATTTATATTCTCCAAGTCCCATTTTGGAAGCCTCAGTCCCACTGAGTAGATATTATACATTCAAGGAATCTCACTGATACCAAAATGACTAACTGTGTGAGTGCAACTCACAGCATCAATGAGCTACGTGACCTACTCGGTAAATTAGAATTGCTTTGCAAATGCATTGCAATGTAATGCAGAGACTGCATATTGCAGAAGGAATGGGTTGAATCACCATCACCTTTACCTCACAACTGCTTGAGGTGGGGAAGGAGGGGCTGTTTTGGCTTTGTTTTTCCGGAAAGATTTTTATTGGTTCAAACAGAAAATATGTACTTATTGGGGAATAGTAAACAAGGGTCTGAGTACAGGAAGCTGGATTGAGTAATCATAAGACAAGTGAGTGCTGAATAGATGTGAACTTCACATAGTTTCTTTCACTTCCTCCTTCAAATGTGTATTATTGTTAATATTAATCTCAGTGTAAAACTCAGTACCAGACATGAAATATTAGGCATACTATGAAAACGGTAGGCTTTGTAAATGTTGTTAAAAAGTCAGTCAAATTCAGAATCACATCTAAAAACACCTTTCAGTTTTTCCCTCTGCATTCACAAGTGTCTGTAGTATCTTATTATTCACATATTCACGTTATACCATTGCCTACTCTCTAACTGCAAATGCAGAATTCATAGGCTGACATTTTTGTATTACTTACATCCACTTCAGAAATAGCTCAAATTGAACTCTATTTTCTCTGACACAAATTACTTTGTTTTTTAGTTCAGAACTATAAAGTGTGTTATTTTTTGCCATGACTGTCACATGATATCTCTCATCTTTTTCTAGAGCCTCTGTTCTACATAAAGTGTGAATAAATTTGGGTTGGTTTGTTTTGACTTGACTTGACTTGTTTTGTATTGTTGTCTTCATTTTTTTTTTTAAGTCAGAACATGCATTGTGCATTTTGACCAGGACAATAAGTGTTTTTGCCGTCCTTCCTTGGAAACAAGCATTAGTAACCTAGAGTCGCCCCCTTATTTAATTTTTGTTTGCCTAAAACTGCTGCTATGCTATGGCTCCTTTTAGACTGACCTCACTGAACAGAGCTGCTATTTCTTATGCATTCTCCTGTACCCAAGCTCTGACTTATTTAAACAATGGAAAGAAAGTGCTGCCTCTACCTTTTTCCCCTTGAGAGGAGACTCTGCTCCATAATTATGAATAATTCCCCTAAGATGGTGATGTGATTGGATTAGCAACTAAAATATTTGAGGAGAGATAACCTGGGTTGATTTAAAAAAATAGTAGTTCCGTAGATTTTAAGGTCATAGAAGCTGCTCTGGTTATATGGGTCACATTCCTACAAAACAGTAGGCTAATTCCTATTTGAGTTAAACAGTATATTTTTGAAGCCAAATCACTTTTGAATTAAAGATGCATCCCTTGGTAAATCACTCCAACAGTTAATTACCTTTGCTACTTAAAACTGCTAATCCCCCTCAAAATGCCAAGCTTTTTGGCAGTCCAACTGGCAGTCCAAACACATACACAAACTCTTGATCCTTCCACAGGGTTAGCAATTTATTGGTGTCAGGTACTCCCATCCTCTCTAGGGGTGTTCAAAGGCTGCTCTCAGCTCAGCTTTGCATCTTCATATCTTCTTTTTCAGGGTAAAGGGGCTACTTCCACAAGACCCTTATGCCAGAGTATATTTTCCATACTTGTAATCACAGATGTTTGTTCCTAAAATCCCTTTAGATTCCTAAAATTATCTTTTCTAAAATCTCTCCAGTTTTCATCTTCTCTTTTTTTTCCCCCCCTTTTAAGCCTGACACTAGAATGGGGCACAGTATTCTGCAAACAATATTGCTTCTGCTGTATGGGAGGGCAGGGGGCAAATACACACTCCCTCCACTCCTGCATAACATCCTGCTGCTCACACCTCCTTGGCTACCTCTGCACTCTCAGCTAGCACATCACAGTGGGAACTCATGTTCAGTCTGTTAACCAGTGAGACTGGCCATAAACACATAACATGTAACTGTTTGTTGATAGAAGATTTTGAGACTAATTTTCCTGCCTTATTCCATGCTCCAATACACACACATAGGTAAAAGACACAGAAAATAAAATGTGTCAACTGCGACTTGCTGCTGTAATACCACTTGGGCATGAGAGGTGGTTTTCTCCCCCGTGTCCTCAGTGGGTGAGGTTTCCCAATCCAGCCAGAAGCTGAGAGCTGAGGAGATGAATGTGGAACCAGAAGAGGAGGAGCACAACCCTTTCTCCAGCAGATCTCCAATGCCATGCTGCTGCCATGCAGATGTTGTTCTGTCAAGAGGAACAGCATTGGTGTGGTGTGGCACTGTCAGACCCACAGAACAGAGTGGCTCAGCAGTGTAATGTCATCCAAAACCCAAACATCATGGTGCTCAACAGACAGGTGTGAGAAGTGGGCTTTGCCATTTTTAATCACCAGTTTTTTGCTTTCCAGAGTCAGACACTCCCAGCAAAGGTTTTCCCAATTTGTGAACAGGTCTACCACTACACTTTTGGACTTCTTCAAAGTCTCCACTGTCCAAAGTGCAAATCTCTTCCTTCTCCATTCATGAGGTGCACACAACCCCTTTGAAACATGGTTACAGGCTTGGAAACAGATATTAGGACTGGATACACAAAGTGCTGGGCAGCAAATTCCTTAGACTGACCAAAGAGCTGGCCTCCACAGGTGACTGTGCACTGGGGAGGAGCACACAACCTTCCATCCACAGCTGCCCCTTCACACTACATTCTTGGACAGACTTATACAGAGCTATACAGTTAGTACCCCCTCTCATCACAATTTCAGGTCCATACTCAAACTCCACTTTGGTGTCCTGTAGCACTCTCTCCTCTGACAGAAATACTGCTCCTAGGCTCAACTCTCTACTCTGCTATCACTTTCTCCCATTCCTATTTTCTTTAGCTTAGCTGAGCTGACACTTTTGTCCTGACATGTTCACTTCAAAGTTGACCGACTCTTTATGCTTTTCTTCTCTCTCTTTGTTTTCATCCACTTTCTTCATGTCTCTATATGTCTTTGAGAATAAATATTCGCATCTTCGGTATGAGTGCCTAATTCCAGTATGGGTTATGAAAACAACAACCAAGTGACTGTTGGTTCATGTCAATTCAGCCACACCCCACTGATTCAGTTCGCACACATTGTGCAATCTTTAATATATTATATACATTATAAGACATGGATTTTTCATTGGCACACTCTGGAAGGCATGATGTGGAAAGCCAACTGTCAGAGGAAGATGAGAAAAAATGGGAGCCCAGTAGAGTTTCATATAAAATTCCCTTGGTTTTATTCCTCTTTTGGAATTCTTGACAAAATTTGCTTTCTCTTGTGTGTGTGTGTGTGTGTGTGTGTGTGTGTGTGTGTGTGTGTGTGTCTGTATTCATGTTTATATTTTTGCACATTTCCTATAAAAGATGTATTAAAAGGAGGGGGGGAAAAGGAAGAAGCAGGCAATTATTTTTGCTTCTAACAGCTAAATATCAATCTATGTGCCAGTTTGCCTTGTGAGTCAATATGGCCCTGACTCAGCAAAGTTCCCATCCACACACTTAACTGTATGCTTGCAAATAGTCTCATTGACTTTACTTCGCCATATGTTCAAGTTTGACTGAATCAAGACTTCTAACAGATGTACACAACCTTATTAAATACAAAACTGAGGAAAACAAGGTGCCTGGCTTCCTCAATAGTTTGAAAATCAGGCAGGAGCATTAGAAATGTTAATCACATTCTTGAGCTTTAAAGCAGAAATTAACCAAAAAAACATTGGCTTTTTCTTTTCAAGCATCCCTTTCCTCTCCTGACCCTGAAATTGACATCCTGAATAAATGCAAACCTAGATTCATACTGTTCTGACTTGGTTTTGCAAAATCTGCATCAAAAGGTTTTGCAAAATGAAAGCCAAAGTCAGCATAGCCTGTCTGCTGCAGCTTGTCTAATGCTGAAAAAGGTGGCATAAATAAGATTGGCCTCTGCAGCTTAGATGCCTTTGATCCCATCTCCTGCCACTAGCTTTCACTCATAGCCTGTTTTGGATCACCCCACACTTTTTACAACTATGTCTCTGAAGGTTTGATTTCAGTAGAGGACTCAAGGCATTCACTTGTGTTTTCTTTAGTCACCCCCTGAATAAAAATGTACGTGTCATCTTCATCTGAAACCACAACCACCTCTGTTCCCCAAAGAAAACAAAATGTGAATGGATGGACACTGGACTTGGAAAAGGACAGAAGAATGATGGCCTTTAGAGAACATGAGATAGCTTTCAAAAAGGCACCTGAATTTTCTTGTTCTGTAGCTCTGAACTCTAAAATATTTTGGCCTAAAATACTATCGTGGTTTGACCAGGAAGAGAGTTTCTGAGAAAGTCGTAGTCAAGCCAAGCACGGGAGGTTCCAACTGTGTTTCCTGGGGAGGCCCATGGTGCAAGAGGGAGATTCCTCTCTCCTGATGAACTGGGGGGAGGTTGTGTGGAGGATGGTATTGGACTGAGAATTGAGTGCTAGAGGAGTGGGGGGAGGAGGAGTGTTTTGGAGGTTTTCCATTATAGATTATTGTGTGTGGGTTTTTTCTTTTTTTTCCCCTCTTGTCTTTATGTTATAGATTAATAAAGTGTTGTGTTTTCCCCTCCATTCCCAAGTTGGAGCCGGCTTTGTTCTGTTTCTGGGTCCCATCTCACAGTAACCATTTTGAAAATACACCTTTCATGGGAACACTGGCATTGTGCCAGGGTCAATCCATGACAAATACTAAAGCAAAAACTGTGAAATCAGAACACCAAGTTTTGTACTGCTTTATAACTCTGTTCATCTCATCTGACCTGACAGTGGTTGGGAAGCTAGCTCTGAGAGTAAAGGCCAGGGACCATTTCATCACTTGAACCTGGGACAATAGGCTGTGTGGCTGCAGCATTTTGAAAAATCCCTGATTTTGCAATTAAAGGTCAAGAGTGCTCAAAATAAAAAGAATTACATCAATCAACACCAGCTAATGGACACCTGTGAGTCTTCCAACTGCATCTTCATAAAGATTAATTGTGTTGTATGGCAGAGGGTTGCAACATAATTATTGAAAATATTTCTTGACAATTGAGAAAGCAGCAAGACCTGGAAATCTTTCTGTACCCAGAACTTGGAGAGCAAGCAGCATGGGAAGAGGCACAGGACAGACTGCTGAGCACCACCAGTGATCTCAGGAGAGAACCCCCAGGGTATGGGTGATGCTTAAGCTGATGTGGTGGATTGAGTTCCTTTTCAGCTGGCACAGTCATGTCCAGACAGCCCCTGAGCATGATTTGCAAGGGTTAAAAACCCACCCCTTTGGATCTCTCGGATTCTGTCACCCAGGTGCATGATTTACTTGCTTACACTTAGGTATCTGGAATAATTATGAGATATCTTGTTTGTAACACAACAGATTTTCAAGGTGTAATAAATTGTGTGATACACCTGGTACCTGCAGAGAATTATCTGGGATACACTAGGCATCTCAGAATGAACTAATCTATAGGCAACTATCATTCCCCCTGACCTCAGCTGGCTGTAACAGAGCTTGTACTCACAGCTCACAAGTTGAGACACATACAGACACCTGGATCTGAGTTTCTTTATCATTGAGCTAAATCCCATTCCTGCTGACCCAGTAACCTTCATCGTGCCCAAAACGCACACACATGAAAAGGGCTAAAATATAAATGCTCACTGCCTTTTACTCATTTTCGAAAAGTCTCTTCAGAGTCAGCATACTAATTAAATTGTTTGCGCTCCTTCCATATTCTTTTTTCTTCCTCTCTCTCCTGTCCCTGTGCTCCATTACTTATTTCAACTTCCTTCCTTCTTCCTTTTCCACTCCTTTTATCCATTGCCCTCTGTACACAGAATGGCCATCCTCCTTCACACCCTGTGTGCTGAATCATGTCGCAGTCTTTAGAAATGAGCAAGGCTGTTTTGCAATGCAGCCACTCAAGGACTACTGGAGAGGGCTCCTCCCACAGTGTTGAGGTCCTTGTTTAGCCAGCTGGGTGGTACATCTGACATTGCCCCAGCTGAGGAGCACCTTTGATCTTAGTCCAGGTTAAGTGCTGATCAAATGCTCCTGCATGAAACAAGGTGCCACATAAGAGAAAAAAAAAGTAGCAATGGAGGTTTTGGAGAATTATGGGATTCAGATATCCCTGCTCTTGGCACATCCTGTCAGTTAGCTTTAGGCACTTGCTGGTCTCTGTGCCAGCTCATTTTGATGTCATTTGGAGACACTGAACTTGGATACTTTCAAATATCACGATACCGGGTTGTGAAGGTGTTTGAGCAATCTCTGAGACAGGCATTTGATGTGCACATCACTGTAATTCTCTTCTGGAGTAACTAGACCTGTTGAGAAAAAAAATACACAGAAGCACTGACACATGTGGATAAGAAGTTATATGCAAATTGTGAATAACTGATTCAGTTCTTCCAGGTATTCTGCTTTCATTGGATATAAAGCTGTTTAAGACTATGTGGGGATTAAAAATCTGGACCATTTCCTGGTACTTGGGTACATGTCTCAGCAGTGTCCCAACTACAGAAAGGCCAGGATCCCTTGGTGCATCTCAGTTTCCACAGAGAGGAAATTACCAGCTGTGCATTGGAAAGGAAAGATGCAGTTTAGACAGCAGCAGGCCAGGATGATGGGTGCACTAATCCAGATTCAGACTGTCTCCTGAGCCTTTGGATTTTTAATCCCCGAGATCAAAAGCTCCCATAGGCAGAGAGTGCACTGCTTTGTGTGCACATTGCAGAGCAAGCTGTCAGTGCTGAGTAAATAATACATAACAAGTTTTATAGCCAGGACTTAAAGTGTCTCTCAGTTCTCTCATGGCAACTGCTTATTTGCTTACTGTGGGAGCTGACTGACATTTGAATGAGTGCATCCAGGCAGCGAGGCAGTCTGGGGAGCTCTGCCATCCTTCCTGCCAGCTCCTGGCTCTAGCACCTGGTTCATGACAAATGGGTGACATTTGGTTCCAGCCCCAAGCAAACCACAACAGAGGCATAGATTTGACTCTTCAGAGGGATTTCTAGGGGGTAAGAGGAGCCATTTTTCTAGGACTTTAATAGTTCTGAATACACCAAAAATACTGCTACACCATCATCCTTGGGGCAGCAGTGTCCCTCTGCCACATTTGTCTGGCATTTGGGTGGAAGACATTTTCCTGAACCTGAATCCTGCAACTTAAAATAGGAGCAATACGTGCGTTTTAAACCATTTCTCATTTGTAATTTGCACTGGCATTATACATGACATTTTCATTCAAAATGGAGATATAAACAAGGTGAAATATTTCACTCTGTTTTTCATGCTTTTAAAGTTTAAAAAGCATTTTTCATTGGTCTGAAAAGACTTTCTTATACAAACAAATCCTGTTTCCTGTTGCATCTTTCAATCATGTCACCTTATTTCTTTCTTCAGCTGTTTGTGCTCTATCTTGAATTTACTCAGATCTCTTACAGCATCTGTACCTACAGGGAAGCAGCTGCAGACCTGGAGAAGCAGCTCCAAACCCTCATTCTTCCTCTGTTTAAAAACCTAATTTGAAGATGATATATAGTACTAGCCTGCAATTATTTCTTCATTCTGCTCTCTGCCTTGTCTTTTGCCTTACAGAATCCTGTTTTCCTGAGGTACTTGAAAGCAGCAATCAGTCTCTGTTTCACTTGGCTCAGCAAGCTCAGGTCTAGTTTGTTTTTATCTCACCTTCAGCCAAATAACTTCCAAACAAAAAAAGTACAAGCAGCTGTGCTCCACTGGGAATTTGTACTTGGGAAAGAAAGCCACCTTTCTAGAAAAAAACATGCCACAGGATGACATTTTCAATTGCCTCTCTGGGGAAGGAGTGTCAATCCCCTGAAAACATCATGAAAATGAGTGCTTGCAAGAATGCAGAAGAGCCAGGGCATTGATCCATACCATGCATTCCTCACTGGTTTTCCCATACTTTTCCTCTGCGGCTCTATTCTCACTTTCACTCTTTCAACCCATTACTTATCTGGAAGTGTCCCCTGATTTTGGGGCACCTGTGAGGATGGCTCCATACATACATTGTTCCCACAGACAAACTCATCACTGACACCAAGCCTGGTGTCTCTGTCTGAAGCCCCCAGAGAACAGTTGCTCCTGATGCAAAGGTTTATGTGATGCCTGTCTTTTGCACAGAGCTGTGAAATGGGCAAGATTTTCCTTTCCTGCTCTACATCTGCACAAAAATCACTAGAATTCTTTGTAGGATTTAACATGTTAATAGACTAGCACAGAGTATTAGAGCTGTAAAATCAACTCTTCTGCTGCAGGTTTAACCTTCTATTTTTCAACATATACAAATGATATATTTCTGGATTTAGTGTTCGTCATGAGAACATGACAGCCAAAGTTTCCTTCTCTAAGAAAAATACAATTATGACTTATTTTAGAATGCTCTTTTTTAACGGGTTGTCACAGATATGATCAAATCATAGAAGCTTGTTAAAAATACATGTCACTCCAGACACTTCAACCTACACCATGTTTTCAACAATTCATGTTCTGAGTGGAAAGTTACCTTTTCCATGCTCAACATTTTCTGCCATATCTGAATTTATTTATTTTATGTTCTTACCTTGGAGTCTTTAAGTTTGTGTTTCATTTCTCTTGCAATTAAATATTTCTTTTTCTTGGGTTGGATTTTGATTGCTCTTTTTTTCTTCCCCAAGCATGTACAGCACAACTGCTAGTAAAAAAAAAAAAGGTCCACTTACACATAGGTGATAAAAATTCACAGTAAAGCCACAGATGTAGCAGAGTGAGAATTACTGTAGCAGCAGGAACAGAAGATAAAAGAGGATTACATGTGATGAAATGTCGTAATTGACTAGAAGTCACTGAAAAATACCAGATGGATGTCACTATTCCACACAGCTCTAATTTGCCTGTAGACTTTATTGAGCTTCACTTGAGCTTTGCTTTTAGTATTTTCCTGAGTGTAATTGGGGTTTATTGATACTCTATTATGGGCCAGTTTATATGTGACCATAAAAAAATACAGTTTGAGGCCCCAGTTTAACCAGGAACACAGTACTATCCTGCTTAGCTGAAGACAGTCACATTAATGCCTCCAATAAGATAAATTCCTGCTTTCTCCCTCAGACCTTTGCATGGAGTATGAACAGTAAATGCTTCACACTGCATTTAAATTGCAGAAACATTTTCAGTGAGGGATTGCTGCATAAAAAAGATCAGGCATGTAATTTCAGATACTGCCAAAAGAAGCTTATGTGGGATTTTGATTCTAGTTTTGTGTATAAAGAAAACAAATCTACATACTATAATGACTTGCCAGCACCAGTTTGGAGCTCTGCTTAGTTATCAAGAATTTATTTTTCTATTTAGTTCAGCACTAAGGGCAGGGGAGAGAGGAAATACTTGAGTTTTGCTCTTTTTTATCTCCTTCCACCTGGCAGGGGTTGAAATAAAAGGAAGTGAGGGACTGCTAGCTCTCTCTCTCTCTCTCTTCTGAGTGGGAGAGTCCTGCTACTTTTCTGGTTTGGCTGGAGAAATTGTTCCTCAGTGGCCAGGAATTTGATATTAGTTGGTACCTAACTCAAATCTTTCTGCCCTTTCTTGCAAAGGATTAGAGCATCACATATGGGAAAAAAAGATACCTCACCTGAGTGACCCACTGTGAATGGATTTTCACAAGGGCCTGAAGTATAGTTTTGGGTAGATGAAACCAACATTCACCTCTGCACCTGCCCTTTTGCCACCCTCCACTGCAGGGCGGGATGCACCATTTTGCCTTACCTCTCCCAAAAAGCATTTGAAGAAACACCTCAACAAGGAATTTGTACAGGTCTCTTGCAGGGAGGCTGCTAAGTCAGATGGGCAGTAGAAGAGGCTCTGATGTGGCACCTCTGAAATAGCAAAACATGGGGAGATCCAAGGCTCTGGGCTGAGCCAGGAACTAAGTCCAAGATCAGGCCAGAGGAAAAGCAGCTCCTGCAAACATCTAGCACAGGGCAGGCAGCTTCAGGCACCTGCTGGCCATGGTCTGAGGAGCAGCACTGCAGCACCAGCACTGCTGGACATGCCAGCAAGCCCTGCCACTGCTACAGAGGTCTGTATCCTTCTGTCCAAATTTAGAGGAATTTACTTCCTCTAAACCACCAAATCAGCATCACTTGTTAGCACTCCCTTTCCGATGCAGGGCTTGCACAAGTGCTCTGCCTCCACATGGCTTTCCTAAAAATGAAACCCTTCCCACCCTCTGGTAACCTGCTTCAAATCCTTCCTCTTAAAGCTTTCTTTGACTGTAAGGCACAACATTGGCCATTTTGCTCACACAGGAAAGAAAACACAATTGTTGCAGTTTAATTCTCATGTATTGATTTCCTTTTATCCTCATAAAGACTCTTCCTCTGTTTGAACCCTGGAAGACAAGCTGGGAACACCAAGCACTATAGCTGTGCTCTAGTGCATGTACTACATGTTCAAAATCCCACTTCTTTTCCTTTCCCCCTGCCAGAGCACCTGCACTCTGACAATTACCACTCTGGTTTCAGTTTTTCTCTTCTTCTTTTCTGTACCCAGTCAGCAGGGTGACCTTTAAATACATCCAGACCTTTATTGATGTTTGAATAGACTACAGCAGATATGCCCCTGAACACCCACCATGTGACCAAATCAAGGTGCACCATAGCTGTGGCCACTGACACTGAGTTATTAATCAAAATTTTTCCCTAATTCTACAGTAGATGATGTGTGCTGTGTGATGTGTTTTATTCATCTTTCAGCAAAAAAAAATAATTGTGTTTTTTCCCTTATTAATTAGTGTCAGATTATAGTCAGTAAGTGCATGGTAATTGAGTACTTGTTTGTTTATAGGAATTTAATAGTGGGAAGCTATTGCACATGCTTGCCCTTAGACCTATTTGAATAAGTTCTATTTATATAATAGAAAATAATGGTACGGTACCAGGACACATGCAATTTTCATTTATGCAAATAGGTTCTCTATAGGAAGAATGTGTTGTTCTAGCTGTGACATTGTCCATTTTGCCACGGCATGTTCTTCATGGTACAAATGCAATTTAGTATAGGGACTTTGTTTCCCCTACAAATATTTTAGTTGAGCTCAGAAATGCCATTATATAAAATGCTAAAAAGGAGTTTACAAGTCCATAATTTCAAGTAACCATTTTCTAGATATTTGCAGCAAATCAAAAATAAATTTTGCTGAAAAAACATATTTTTAAATGTTTAGTTGATTGAAATTAAAAATACTGTTTCTGTTTAAAGACAGAACCCCCATTTTTAGAGAAAGAATCCAGGACAATTTCCTAAAAAAAAAAAAAAAAAAAAAAGACAGAACCCCCATTTCTAGAGAAAGAATCCAGGAGAATTTCCTAAAAAAAAAAAAAAATCATTTGGAATACATAAGGCCAAATATTTCTTTGAACTAGTAAAGAAAACAAGCATTTTTATTACTCAGATTTTATTCTGTGATATGTTTCTTAAGAAAATTTCTTGGTGACAATGAAGCAACCTTGTAAAATAGTTTGATAGTGTAGGATATATACCAGAACTTTAGAGGAGATACTCCATACAGGAAAACTGTAGAATAAATCATGTTTGTTCTTCACAATTTTCACATTCAACAAAGTGGATAAAAACTCTTTTCTTATTGTTCCTCTAACTTCAGTTTGCTGCTCAAGAGGACACATATTGTCTGCATGTTTGAGAAAACATCATTTGCATTGCTGGCAGTAAATTAAAAGCTGTCCCAAGAACACATAACAAATGGATAAAATGCATAGTTCAACACTTGAAGATGAAGCTGTAAACACCAGCAAGCTGTGACCTTGACATTTGCTTGCATTAATCTGGAAGCCAATTTAAATATCTTTGACTGTTCACTTCAGTATATTGTCACTGCCTTTCTCTAAAAGGATACATTGAAAAAAATTCTAGTGTGAGAGCAGAAGAAATAATGTTCAGCTAATTTGAAGGCCCACTGCAAATACAAAGTTCTAACCTGTAGAAACCCACGTAAATAAGTAAATATGAAAAGCTGAGCATAATAGTAAGTCTTTGAAAGGGGCAAAGAGCTGAACTGGATAAACATTCATATGTCAGATGTTTACTGTTTCATTGCAGGGCTTGGGAAATAAAAGTATCTTTAGTCCCTTTTCTTGATCCTCCCACATAGATGAGCTCCTCTGCACTCATGCATAGCCCCACACCATTTGGTAAACCACAGAACAGGGTTTTGACACCAGCATTAATTATTCTCCAATTACAGCCCCAGCTGCACCAGGTAGTTGCTCATTAGCATGCTGCCCTACTGCCAAGGGAGGGATTAGATAAAAACAGATGCCAGAAGAGAGATAAAAGGGGGTGAGTGTGGGGAAAGGCTTTTAACTCTCTGTCTCTCTTTCCTCTGAGGATCTCTCTCCCAAACTACCTTAAGTCAAGTGGCTGACATACAGGTTGCAGCACTGGTAAAGATGCAGTGCATCCTTCTCAAGTGCAGCTATTTGGTGCTTTTCACTTTGTCTTTGCCTTCCACAATAGCGACAAGAAGACAGATTATTTAAAGCACCTCCACAGTTATGGCAGAGTGAATGTGCCTTTTTGCTAATAATAGAAATAATTGTTTTTCCAAGTTCTGTATTTTATTTGGAGCCAATTCTATCAAATTTAATAATACCACTTGTTCAGAAAAGAATATAATTAGCCTTTTCTTGGCTTGAGTAAAATAAGTAAAATTGTTCTCTCATGGATCAAAAGGAAGTCAGTGAAAAGACAGCTGATTACGATGCACACATGGTAACGTCTAATCTAATATTCCACTTTATGAGGGAGAGAAGGATCAGACATGAAGTTTATATCATAATCATATCAAATAAATACATTCCTACAGTCTTGTCTGCAGTGCTGCAGTGGAATTGGGATGACAGATCCAGTATTTATGAAGTCTGACAGAGGAGCACAGCTCAAGGGGTTTTGATGTATGCTGGCACAAATATGTCCTTTTTATTTTATTTTGCTGCTTGCATCAGACAGAAATTTATCACTCTGATTAGTACGTATTTATGTCAGCAAATTCATAATGATATAAAGCATTTCTTTCCCAGCATTTCTGTTTTCACAGCTTTGGAGATTTTAAGGGAAACAGGGAAAGCTGGAAGGATATTTGTATTTCATAATGGACGATTTTCAACAAGAACAGTAGGCAAAACCAACTTGCAAGCTCATAAATACCGTTTAAGCAGGTTTGTAGCTCATTTAGAAAAGCTAAGAGATCTTTATTTTTATCTGTAATCATAAATAACTCATTACAAAGTAGCATGATTTTGCTTCTATGCTTCACCCTGGGGATAATAGACAGGCTGCTTCTTTATGTAACTCTCTCTAAGAAATTTTGGGTCTCTATGTAGAAAAAGATAGCTTCAGAGCACTCATTGCTGACATGTCTGGTCCCCATCCTGAACACAATCAAATTTTCTAGTAAGTATCAGCAGAATGGTGCTGCTTGGGAGATATTTACAGTGATGTTGTCTAAAGGGTTCCACTCTTCTGATGTATGGTGTCATAAGCAACCTATCTGCAAAATACATCATTAGAGCATCAATCCTTATTATGTACAGCAGCTGTAGGAGTACTGGAATAGTGACACTTCCTAGTTCAGGACATACCATTCCCCCTTTGTTTTAAATCAATTGTAAACCATGCGGAGGCCCCTTATTTTTGCTCTCTGAATTTTGGCCTGCCTTGTATTTCAGCACTGATCAGATTATTTTAGTGACGTGGGGGTCCTGGTCAACGGCAAATTGAGCATGAGCCAGCAGTGCCCTGGCAGCCAGGAGGGCCAAGCGTGTCCTGGGGGACATCGGGCACAGCAGCACCAGTGGGATTGTCCTGCTCTGCTCTGCTCTGCACTGGGGTGGCCTCACCTTGAATATTGTGTGCAGTTTTGGGTGCCACAATGTCAGAAAGATATTAAACTATTAGAGAGTGTCCAGACGAGAGCAATTAAGATTGTGAAGAACCTTGAGGACAAGCTGTATGAAGAGCAGCTGAGGTCACTTGGTCTGTTCAACCTGGAGGAGACTGAGAGGAGACTTCATTGCAGTCACCACTTCCTTGTGAGGGGAAAAGAAGGGGCAGATGCTGATCTCTGTAGTGACCAGCGAAGGAACCAGGGGAATGGCCTGAAGTTGTGTCAGGGGAGGTTTAAGTTGGGTATTAGAAAATTATTCTTCACCCAGAGGGTATTTGGGCACTGGAACTGGCTCAAGATGCATTCCCAGGGGAATGGACTGAAGTTGTGTCAGGGGAGGTTTAAGTTGAGTATTAGAAAATTATTCTTCACCCAGAGGGTATTTGGGCACTGGAACTGGCTCAAGATGCATTTGGAAAATGCCCTTGGACACATGGTATTGTGGGATGACTCTTGGGGATGGTCCTGTGCAGGGCCAGAAGTTGGACCCAATGATCCTTATGGGTCCTTCCAACGCAGCTTGTTCTGTGATTCTGTGACACTTCTGCTAAGAAACCTTTCTTTTGGCCTGCAATTTGATTAACAGCTTTAAAGGCTAGAGATGAACTGATGAACAGATACATATTTTCTAATGCTGACTGCAAAATGGTCTTTCACTCATGCAGGATAAGTAATTCTATGAGCATCTGATGTGACAAAGCCTCAATTTTTTGCTATTTGTGTCCTCTGATATTATTTGTGTTTGCCAAGTTACACAAATACTTTCCATTAAGACCACAAATACACACAATGTCTTCCCACAGAATACATTGGCAGTGATTCTTCGACTGACACGTTCAGCGATGCCAAGATGCCAGAGGGATCAGACAAAAGCCAGGGGTGAATTCGCAAATATTCATACTCCCATTTCTCATCCACTGAAATGCCCATTTTTATAAAACTGGTAAAAACATAATTACTTTTGAGACCTCTGCCTCTCTGTCAAAACTGGCTGAAAACAGCTACTGAGTTCAAGAGTTATTAAGAGTGAGGAGAGAGACCTGCGGACAGAAGAAGTGATCATTCCAGGCTTGTTTCCATGGGAAATCAAGATACAAATGTTCATGAAGAAAGTGTGGATTAGTACAGTCTACAGCCTGAGCGAGAGGAGCTGGGAATAGGCCAGCCTCTCTCCAATGGGGAAAGCTGTCAAGACTGCTAAGAAAAGGATGGCATAGGGGAGCATGGCATAGGGTCAGCCAGGAGAGGGAGAACTGCTGGAGTTCCCAAAACAGGATCAGGTATTTGCAGATGAACTCTGCTATGCTGTCCAGACTAATAAAACTCTTCACAGCAGTTGTTGGCAAAGCAGAAAGGGACACCAAAACCTTCTGGCTCAGCTCAGCTGCCAGCAGCAGAAGCCCTGGAAATCAGCCATTCTCAGTAACATGCTCTCCATCCCAAAAGGGAATGGGAAAGGGTTCCTGTGCCATCCTCCCATCTTGCTCAGCCATTCCCAAGCACTTGGTAGTCTTATCATTGATGTTCAAAATTACTTTTTCCTGTGTAGCTTTGTAGATACTCATCACAGGGCACAGACAGATTCCTCTTCACAGGCAGGGTTCTCTTCATGTGCACTTTTAGATTGCAAGAAACTCTGAGCTCTAAACAAAGCTTTTCCCTCTCTTAGAGGTCTTAACAGATGTCTCTCCTGGGTGGTGCCTCAGCTACCCAGTGCGGTGAGAAATTATGCTAAAGCTTTCTTTTAGAGGAAACTCAGGATCTTTACTATTTTTGAGACTTTCAGGCTTCACACTGGGTTGAGCTCAGTCACAGAGAGTTCACACAGACTTAGCTCTTTTGGAAAGTAATGCTAGAAATACAGAACCTTCTTCTGATCTAAGTAGTTTTATAGTAATTCTCCCGATGCTTCCTACTAAAAGATATTTTCTGTCTGATTTCTGACTAAGCCTATATATCTCAGGATGTATGATCTGCTTCAGTTTATATTTATGATGTCTTGATTTTTAATTTGATATTTTAAGGAAAGGGTTTTCAAAGGAAAAAAAAAAGCCTCGTTCCATGCCTGATTTCTTTTTAAAGTTAAAAACACCTTAATTAACAAAGAGAGTGGGGTATCTTTGCAGATTGATTCAAGCTTGAGTCTGCTATTTTTCTGCTAATTAAAGTCATTAATCCAAAAAGATTATTATGGACAGTAAATCTTTTCAATGTGAAATATGTTTCTTTGATAATGAATTGCCTATTACCTGAAAATCTATCCTGTGCTGTTTTGTTTTCCAGCCTGGCACAGCAGCCTGAATAATATATCCAATTTTTCTAATTAGTTGTCTGTACAGAATGCATTTTTCCCCCAGTCTTTTAGAATTGTCTCTGTCAATTTTTGCCCTCCTGCCTGGATTTGAGCCTTTGACGAGGATGTGAATGCCCTCTGCATTCATTCCGAGTGAGGGGAATCGCGGGCAAGATAAGTCCGGGTTGAAACCACCACATTTTTTAATCACATGGCACAGCACCAGAGAGAAGCAAAGCAGGGGAAATGCAGGGCAGCCTGCCTGCAGGTTGTCAGTGTTTATGCATTCATTGTACTGACGGTACAACTTTGTGGCTGTCTGCTGTTGAATATCCTTTCATCTTCATCTCTCCTGCCTAGTGATGTGTGCTAAGAGACTTAATCAGCTCTGTCCAGATGGATGCTAATGAAGGAGACATTATACAAAACATTATTATAAATTCTTATTCACATCTCATCTTCTTTTGTCTCACTCTATTTTTAGAGCTGATTTCTGGAGATGCAATACCAGTCCTGGTATTTATCAAACAGTCAACATCTGAAGGTGCTATCTCATGTCCACCCACTCTGATTTTTATCGGCCTACAGCTAATGAACGAGTTCTACACATATTTTTTATCTGTCCCATGATAATATTGATCTTGTGTGGCATTTAAATAACAAACAATACCAAAACCATGGTATTTGTTTTTAAATATGCAATAAAGATGTCTTTTTATCTACATACTAGGGCAGACATTTTTACCTGAGATTATTTGCGCTCACACATGGGCAGCGGTAGCACATAAATAGTCAGGACAACAACAGGAAAATATTTCAGGTTCCAATTTCAGGACATGTTAGGAGGGAACAAGTGGTTCTGTGAGATGCTAATAAAGTCTGATTACTGTCAGACTTGAATATTGTAGCTGACTGATCTTGGTCCCTAAGAAGCTGCAAGCACCAGTGAAGCTATTGTCAGAATTGGGACATTTATAGTTCATCTCCCCTGTTTAACTCTTAGAGTGTCAGTAAAGGACAGTGTCACACCATCCAGGGCTCAAGAAGACTCTTCCAGTCAGCATCCACCCTCACAATGTTCAAAGTGCAATGACCTTTGGAATGTTTATCCTTTTGCGAAACAACTGAAGCTGTCAATGATGTCCAGAAATCATTTACAGGGAAAAGAAGCAACAGGAATGGGCTCATACATGAAGATTTGACAGCCTTGCACAGAACTGTGAACACCAGGCAAAATGTAACTTGTGAAGTCAGGACGTATTGTGGATACCTCATATCAGCATGCTTCTGCACTAAACACAACTGTTTAAACTTTGGGTTTGCTTTTGATTCAAAAGATGACATGTTATACTAAAGAACACTTGTTCTTCTCATGCTGGGATTTCTTTTCACTGCTGACTTAGAAGTAGATATACCTCCTGAGAAAAGCAAAAACCTCTATTTTGTGATGCTCTAACTGCTGGGATCAGGAGGAAAGGAAGGAAGAATGTTGAGTCCAATGACTGCTGTGTTCCTGTAACTGTAAGAAAAAAAAGACAGGCTTGTTTTTGAGAAAAGTGACCTCTGATGTTCTGAGGAAAAAGAAATTGGGAGTACAGGCAGTTCTGGTAACAAAGTCTGAGTTAGGATTTCCTGATTTTTCCCCCATTCTTTGGTTGCTTAAAACTTTGACTGACTGGAATTTCTTGGGCTGGCCTTTTTGCAACCCAGTACCTACTTGTGTTGACAGACCATCATGGCACAGGCAGTGCCCATTGCACCCATCTGTCTCAAAAGCCAGGTGGACAGAAAAGATGACACCACCTTCATTTCTCATTTTAGGCATCTGTGATGGTGTGTTGTGTCCCACCTATTGGAAAAGAGCTTGATATTATCATGGAAATAATATCATTGGGGTCAAAGTGACATTTTTGTGTTCTGAAATTTTCCCTATATTTGGCCATGTAATTAGTGGAGAAATCTTGTCTTGTCCTGATTGTTCCCTCCAAACAGGTTTATGCTTCCCTGGACCAGCAAGAAGTACCTCTCTTTTTATTTTCAGGGTTAGTATTTGTTAGCTGGTGGCCCCATTGATTTATTTTTCACTTCCTCCCAGCGCTTGTGCTTCACTGGGGGCTGAACAAGAACAGACAAGGGCCAAATCCCCTCCTTGGAAAAGCTGCCACCTTGAGAAATAAAAGAAGGCAACCAGACTAACTGATTTCAGGCCAAGAAATGGCTTTCTTGCAACATTTGAATTATTCAAAAGCACTCTTTGTAAATTATTAAGTTCCTAGTTCTTAGATTTAGTTCTTTGAGTTTACAGGATTCATTTTCAGATGCTCACATCTGTAGCTGGCTGCTGTTCATCTCACTCAGAGGATGGCAGCTCAGCTCTTCAGAGTTAAGCATCCTAGTTTTGCATTCATTTCTTTTGGCTTCTATGCTCTTTAAAAAGAAAACTACCAAAGACAGTCAAGGGAAAGGGAGGGCAAAGTACTTATATCAACACTTAACCATGCCTCAGACTACTGAGATTCCTCCACTCATCCCAAAAGTCTGCTCTACCCTCTGCTGTTAAATACCATTGATTTCATCAATGGTATTTATCTCCAGTGCAAATAAAAAGAAAAGCAAACCTGATTTTTTTAAATTTTTTTTCAGGCCAGCCCTGTGCTGGAATACTCAGAATACACCATCCCAGTCTTGGTGTCTGCAGGCTGGAGGTCATAGACACCACCCTAAATTCCTGCAGATACCAGGTGGGATAAGTACAGACATGTTCACGTCCCTTATTCCCTTCCTCTACACACAGATGTTAATCAGTAAACAGCAAAATTTTAGTATGCTGCCTATCCAGACTGCTTAGTCAGTATTGTAATTCACCTGAAAGGTCACTGAGGATTATTGTCCCATTGGAAGACACCTAGAGATTCATGCCAGCATTTAAAATGTGGATGTCATGAGCCACATTATATTTCATTGAAATGACATTTTAGAATCTCTTACTGCTGGTAAGGGAAGGGCAACAATGTCATCCTTCACAGCAATAATGTGAGGGAGAGATTACCTGCTGTCAGCTCCACACATCTCAAGTCTCCTTTTGAAACATCCAATGCTGACAGTAGGGAAAGGTAACACAGTGGGTTAGGTGGATTTCAAGTTTGACCTGGCTTGGCATTTCTTGTCCCCTTGCTTTCCCAGAGGTGCTGGGTACCCACAGCATCCATACAGGTATCCGCAATTTTCTCATGCTGGTGTTGGGGCACATGAAATGCAGCAGACTTAGGCAGGGGAGGAGCTTTGTCTGGAAGTATCATGAATGGGATCCTGAAACCCAGCAAACTGCTGCCTCAGGCTTGGTAATGTTGCCTGTGTTTTCAGAATAAGCTAGCAGTTCTTTCTATCAGTCTTGTTTGATGGTCTCTTTGCTTCTCCTGTTCTAATTCTCTGCTGGGCACTGGCTTTTCTTGGCATATTTATGTCCTAAGCCTTCTCTCTGTATGTTGAGAATTTACTCCCAGTGTACCTGAACTTGCTCCTTGACAAAGACTTGCTTCTCTCTACCTCTTGATATTTATACTTTTCTTGCTGTCTGGCTTTGCCTCCTGACAGTCCTTTTTCCAGATATTTGCTACATGTCCTTTGTATTCCTTTCACACGTGACACACAGTTCAACTTACTTCACAAACTGTGATTAGGGAGGTTTGGAAACCTGCTGTGACAGGTTATTAACCCAGCCCCAGAGCTGCCAAACTGAAACTTTGGTTATACTGCTGTGGTACCTTTCTTATCTTTTCAGTGCATTGATGTCACAAACAAGTTTTTCCCCATTTGCTTCAGACTCCTGAAAAATCCACCCATCTACCCTCAGTTATAAGCTGAATCCTGTAGTTGTGTTTGGCCTAAAAGATACAGCAAGAGTTCATGCCCAAGCAGCTTCAGCAATGCTGACTTTGATCTCAAAGGAGCTTCAAAGCAATATGAAGAATACAGTAGAATTTTGGAGCAGTCAGAATTCCTTATTCTGAGAATTCCTTCTCCACAATTTCTATATATTTTTTGTGAGTTCCTTTTCCCATGCACCTCCCCAGGGATAGAAATCTTCATTCTGGAACACTAGAAATATTTTCCCTGTACCAGCATGGGATCTGAATTTGCCTGTGACACATCCTCAGCAGGTCCCAGGTGTGCTGAGTGAAGAGCTCTCCCTCCCTTGCTCACATTCTGTTAGTTGTCCTTGCTCTTTGATAGAGGATGCAGGACTGATCAGGTAGCCAGCTGTGCCAACCTGCTCCCTTTGGAAGGAGCTGAGCTAGCAAAGGTCCAGCAGTTAATTTGTTTAAGATGTCTGGTGTATATTTTCCAGCATAAATTAGGGACCAACAACACAAGGAGTGCAGTGGGTCCAAGGGTCCTCCACCTGGCAGGCAGGTGATGACAAGTAGCTCTTCAGCATCTGGGAGTGAAAAACCACCAAGTAACTTTGCTGAAACAAGATGTGTATCCCCAGCCTCAGCAGTGCCGCACCAGGCAGAGGCAAATCTTTGGAGCAAATCCACTGTTTCTCTTAATTTCAAGTCTTAAAATGCAGCACTGTGCTAAATAGTGCTAGACAGTGGCACAGGCTTGCAAACAGGCTGCAGTTCTCCCACGTTTCCAATAAAGTGATTCAATTAGCAGTTCCTCCCCAGGGCTGCTAGGAGGATTTCTGATCTGTTTGTACAAGAGTAAACAGTCTGAAAATCAGAAAACAACGTTGTCTGGTTGGTCAAAAGCTGGTATCAACATACTGATTGGCCCCAAGTAAACAAAGCCTTTTTAGGGCATAATTAAATTTTATTTATCTTCTGTTGATCCTCATTTATTTTCCACAACCCTTCAGTTTTTAGATGTTGATGGACAAAAGTAGAAGTACAAAAAAATACCAAAATTCAAAAACCACATTCATGACATTTCATATTTTCAGTCTCAGAAAGTAGCAGAAAGCAGGCAGAAGATTCTTCTGAAAATGTCTCATTTCAGGCTTTCACATACAAGCTTTTCAAATATTGATTAATGCCCCTGTTGAACTATAATCTGAAATAAACACCTTTTTTAATATACATTGTCAGAAGAGATGAGGAATAATCAGAAGCCCAGTGATTAGAGCAGGAAAATACATGGATTACTAAACCATCTCATACCCACTCATTTATGTTTGTGTCATGATCTCATTTTGCAAAATTCTCAGCCCTGTCAGGTTCTCCTGTAGCTGTTAAGCAGTGCAGTGACTGCTCTGAAGAGCGAAGCCACTAGCTCTTCCCACTTCTGAAGCTGGGCTGTTTATTTGGCATAGGATTCTTTCACAGAGCTGCAAATCAATCTCATTCAGATGCTGAACTCCACCTTGTTCAGACACAGACCAGAAAGAGGAATGAATACACAGGAGAAACTTAAACTGAAATAGTCTTATCTTTTTCCACATGACGCAGTTCATAGATATTGTTTATTTCCACCTTCAGGCTACCCAGGAAGCCATTGCCAGGCAGGCAGCTGCAGAAGCTGTTGCTTGCTAACTGAAAAGCACACAGCCCTTCTGAGACATCCTATCCCTATCCCTAGGTAAGCAGCTGTATGCCCAAAATGAGAGTATAAATTAGTTTTCTGGTCTCTGCATCTCCAGACTGACCAGCCAGGAGAACCATGGCTCATCATGCCATGGAAGGTACACCAGAGAACTCTTTATCTGCAAAACAGTGTCAAAAGGTAAAAACAGAGTAAATGTGCACAGGAGCTGGAGGTAATCCTGCTAGCTTTGCACGGGTTCTGGCTCAAGGCTCATTTTTTGGTGCAGAAATGGTAAGAGGCAGATAGCTGAAAGTCCAGTCCCTCCACCCTTTCCCATAGCTACTCCCTGCCTCACTTCCTCAGCAGAAATGACAGGGAAGAGGTTTGGTAACACCTGGTATGATCAGTATGTTTTCTTCCATTTACAGCCATTTGACTCAACTGGCAGAGCCAAAAAACTTTCAGCCTTCAAATTCTTGTAGAGCTCCTTAAAGTTACAAAAAACCCCTAAACTTTACTTCAACAAGTTTAAAAGCTGTGAATGAAGTCACAGCTTTGAGGATCGTGACTACCTGCTGCCTGTGGCTGCCAGAACATGCAGGCTCAGGATAAAGTGTTTCCTTGTCTCATAATCAAGGAACATTCCTGAAGAATTATGGTTCCATATGGTCACTGGAAATCAGACTAGGAGGGAACATCAGAAGCGTGAGGAGAGAGGAACAGCATGAGACCTTGTGTAGGTCTCTTCAAGAGGGTTTGGGATGGGGAGTTTCACCTTTGCCTCTCTCAGGTTTTTTGTTTTGGCTTCTAGTTACAGAAAAAGTGGCCCTTAAAGAGAGAAGCTTTGAAAGAATATTTGATTGCAATTATATAACAGGGGTTGGGTAAAATCCCCTTAATCCTTTCTCTCCTAGCAGGTGAAAACTAAGAATTCATGAGAAACACTGTCAGAAGAATTGAGACCAGAATGGCTCCAGATTCTGTGCCTGCTGATATTTGTTTGGACTTTTTTATTGTTATTACTGAATTTAGACATGATTTTAAAGGGGAAAAATCAAAGAGTAACAATCCATTTGTTTGACCTTTTCTTTCAAGATACAATACTTTTTCTGTTCAAGTTTCTATTTACCTTAAAAGGGACATTTAGGACTGTTAGCTGAAAAAATCAATGAGGAAGGGATCATGTTGTTCTGGCAAAAAGCTCAGTGTGCCTGAACTTGTAGAGATAAATGATTCAGTGTGGTCCTCTATTTTCTTGCCAGGTCTACCACATATTTTTCTTCTTTTGCTGCCTGGCCTCTCTCTTTATTTAGGCTACTAATTTTATAGATTTTTTTAAAAAATCCTTTTGGCCTTATGGTATTGTTTCCTTCAGGAGAAAAAAAATCCCAAAAAAACCTTATTAAAATGGGGGAAATGTTGCCTACCTATCGAAAAAAAATCATCATACTTATCTTGAAACCTGAAATTTGATCAAGAACACCTCAAGCCATCCTCACACAATTATAGCAGTGGAGGGTAATAACAGTACTGTTGCTACCTGGCCAGTGGCAATTGTTATTACTGGTGACAGCATCCCTCTGCTGTCAGCTGGAGTGACAATAATCTATTATTTGCTGCAGACTGGGACAATTGCAAAGTGTATTTATTGCAAAGACAGCAAGATTACAGACTATTGTTGAGTTAAATACCTTTTTTTTCCCCAGGCAACAGAAGTCTTGTCTATAATATTCTGTAATGAGGAAAGCCAAGGGCCGATGGGTGCTTTTTATATTCCTGTATTAATCTTCCTGGTCATTCAGTCACATTATTTAGTGAGTTTCCCAGATGTTATGAATGGCCTAAAGGGCAGATTCAAAGCATGCAGTTTTGTGAGGTAATTAAATGTTAATGTAATGGATAATCCTATTTTTACAAGCTACAGAGGAAGACTGCTCATAGACTGTACTCTGAGGTCAACTCCAAAAAAATAATTTTAATGAGGAAGTTCACAAAAGAGGCTTTTAGGACAGCTGCTTTACAAAATTTTCAGACAGAATCATTTCAAAGTATTTTTCATAAAATTAAGAAGAGTCATTTTCAATAATAATGCCCCAGGCTGAGCAAAAATATATGCTCTAGCTAACACTGATGATTGCAAAGTAAAACCTGTTAGCAGAAAGTTGCTTGCAAATAGGACAAGAAATGCCTATTTTCCTATTTTGTCTTCAAACGCAAACAAAAACCCAACAAGTTTTCCAACACTTGGACACATCTGTTGCCTGTCTCCCATTTAGTCTACTTTCAGAGTTTGTATTTTGGTGTCTTATCTCCCTTTTTTTCTTGCAGAAGACTGTTTGCTGAAACTCAGTATTTTGTAAGTAAAGATACCTAAAAAGCATAAGATGCTGCAATAATGACAATGGAGTGAAAAGGCAGCTGTTATTAGCATGGTGTATCAGGCTTCTGCCAAGCCAAGCACATCAGCTCACTTCACTGAGACTTGTAGGGAACTGTGTTTTCAATTGTGCTAACCAGAAGATTAGAAGAACAAAACCCCAGAGATACTCAGCTGGCATCTGGGTGTCTTGTTTTCCTGCCTGCTTGATTTTTATTTTGAGGGAAGAAGGGACATTTAAAGTGAACAAAACACAAGGAAGGTAACTCCAAATGTGACACTCATCCTTTTTCTTTATTTAAATAATGAGAAGATGATCATCAGCATTTAATTTAGTGACTTTCCTAGTCATAGCAAAGGAAGTTCAAATATGAAGTAAAGTGAAATTTTGGTGAAGCCACAAAGGGATTCCAGTCACATTCTATACCAGGATACTGAAAATCACTTTATTTAATACCATTTAGAAAATAGCTCTGATAATCCAACTGTGCATGTTGGTTATCAGCACAAAAAATAATGAATGTGGCAACATGGAAATAGAAGCAGCAGCTATGCTGATTCCATTAGTCACACATAGGCAGGGTACGGTGCCAGGGCTCACAGAGCCAAAACCAGCTACCCTCTTGTCTCAACAGCTGAGGACATTTGGGTGTCCGTACTTTCCTATAGCCAGACAGTTCTTCATCATGAAGAAGGCTGGTAAGCTTTTCATTAGACCTGATCAACACAAACCCCACAATGCCATTCTGCCTAGTACGGTACCATTAAGGGAAAAAGTAGAATCCAATCCTAAAATTTGTAAGGACAGAGTTCCCAAGTTTAAATTACAGTGGAACTTCAAGTATTTTACTGTATGCCTTGGGCTACCTGTGCAAGCCTTCCAGCTAATTTTTGATGGGTCCACCTTTTGTCCTAAATCTATCTATACACCTGACACTCTGAAAACTACTATCAAGAAGGACAAATCCCCCTTGATTAAATTTATCAACCATGTTGAATTGTTTATCAGTGCCAGAGACCTACCTGGAAGGTGTTTTTTCTCTAGGTAAGGGAAATACACTCTGAATTCATTTGGTTGGACTATGCAATTTACCAGCTCTGTAATGTCCTGTCCCTTGGATTATTCCTTCTTCTCTAACGTTAAGAGGAATCACATCCTACAGACCATTGTCAAGCACTACCACTGAATTTTTACCCTTTTACCAAAGTGGTTCGCTTTTTGCACCAGTGGGTGCTAAAGCAATGAGCTCAGTTACAGGGCTGAGCCTCCTTCCGGTTTTAAAGGATTAGGGCTATCTGAGGCTTAATGGTGTCAGACTTACTGAACAAAAGAGTTATCACACTGACCACTGAAACGTCCTGGGCTTGAATGCTGCCTTGGCATGTATTGGAATAGTGTCACAAAAAGAATGTTGAGATAGACTTATAAGCACAAATTTTCATTTGTGGGGTCTTTGCCTAGTTGCCTCCATTGACTTCAAGGTTGATACCAAGAACTAAAAAGGTTGATGATGGTCTTTCACCAGGCCCTTTCCATAGTTCTGATACTTTCTATTAGAACTCCTTCTGACTGTTCCCACTGACTGGTGAACATTTTGATCAGCTGCAGGTGTTGCATAGACATCTGTTGTCAATCTCTGTGCATGCATATCATTTAGGAATAATTATTGATTATTTGTTATTATTATCTACACTGTTATTTAATAAGTATTGTTTTTCCTCTGAGGTAAATGAAAAGCTTCAAATGAAGGACTATGAGAATGTGGCTATAAAAGAGCCAATTCCACACAGGTAGCAATTACTTCACATGAGAAATCTGGCACAACAATCATTAAATCTCTTAGAATGGTTTGGAATAAAAAGGGTCTTAAATATCACTTAGTTCCAACCCTCCCACCATGGCCAGGAACACCCTCCACTAGACCGGTTGCCCAGAGCCCTGTTCAATCATGTCTTGAACAGGAGGATTTGCAGGTGTTGCATGGTGGGAATAAAAGCACAACAGCATGAGAACTACAACAGAAAAACTTATAATAAAGGGTTGTAGAAAGAAACCATGAGCATTTCAAAGTCTAAGGCACTGAGCAAGGATGATGCTCATAACCAGAGGAAAGTAGATTTTACAAGTGCAGATTTTCTTAGTTGTAAGACAACTGAGAGGTTCGAAAATGGTGAATGTTAGAATACCTCTTACATCAGTTTGATGGTCACTTTTTTATGTTCTGTCTATTCTGTTCTGAATCCACTTACAGAGTATTAAAACATAAGTACATTCCGGGCCACTTGAAGAAACAGATAGTTGACCTAAATTCTACTATTAACTAAGCTGATCTTCTCAGAATTGGAAATGCTGCTCTGCACCTGCAAAAGCAGGGAGTTTTTTCTTCATGACTTTGAATCCTTGCAGATCATTAGTGAATTCAGGGAATATACCATAAAGCTGGTTTTTGTAACACAAAACCCCCACACTTTTCTGAGAAAAAGCTCAGTAAGAAAGGCTACAGCAGGATCCACACATTGTGCACTGTCACTATGGCAAGCCAGGAATCTGAAGGAAAGTGGAAAATATCCTCCTTTCTTGCCTGCAAAGTTCCCTGTCCCTGTAGCAGATGGCTGAGTGCATGCACCATCAGATTGGAGCTTTCTAATCATTTTCCTCTCCATCCAGATTATAGCAAATGGCAGCTATTTCAGCCTTTTTAAAATGTCTGGTTTTGCAGAAGAAAGGGCTCCAAGCTATATTTGCAGAGATCTTTGATAGTTTCAATAATCCAAGTTAAAGAGTGATTTTGATGGCTTTTGGAGCCATTGCCAAAGTTGTCACACAGACTGCAAGAGCAAGGACAAACATGGTGTGGAATTTGTGAATATTGCCAGAGCTTCAACACTTCTCATCTGATGTAAAGCACAAAGCAGACTCATGGGTTTAGTAAGTGCTGTTAAAGTTTTAAGGGACTGGTCAAAGTGTGTGTATGTCTGTGAAAGCAGAATAAAAATAGAAGAAAAATCTGATTCTATGGAAAACGGAAAGCATGCTTCAAAAGCACAACTAATCCAGTCATTTCAGTCTTCCAGAGCATGGCTTTTCCATCTGCATTTCTCCTAGATACCCCAGCAAGAAACACTAATAATAGCAATTGTTATCCACCATAATAAGAGTAACAATCAAACAACCTGTGCATGGTAACCCTGAACAGGATAAATGAAAATAGAAAATACTTGCTCTTAAAAAGGCAAAAAATAATCCCTTTAGGCTGAATTCAAACCATATACAGAGACTGCACAGACTCTACATTTTTTGCTATAAAAGAGGTGTTGCTGAAATTGATGGAATTACAGCAACATGAAATCAGCACAAGAAAAAGCATCAAGTGTGTAATGCAAAAAGCACAAAGGCTGTCATTACTGTATAGAATTACAGGCTACACATCCGTGTGGCATCAGGAGCAAACTGGTACCATCCACAGAGGAGCCTTGTGCGTTATGACATACTGATATCCAAGTCAGAAGTAGAACATCTTCATTCATCCCACTGCTCATGCCAGATATCACCCCTTCCTTAATCTGGTAACATTCAGGAACTGAAGATCAAACCACTACATTTCTGTGATACTACAGCATTTTCAAAATCTTTTGGAAATATTATCTAATTAAGTCTTGCAGAGTCCCAGTGCAGTAGGTAAGAGTTATCTTCATAGTGATGGGAAAAATGTTTAGATACTTGCTCAGAGCTGTTAGTGGGAAAGAAAAATTCCTGATAGAAGAAGAAGCCCTCACAAGGATGGTCTCACTGCTGCTGAATCTGCAGAAGTAGAGTCCTGATGTCATCAAAGTGACATGGCACTGAAGAACACAAATGATTACTAGCTTTTCTAGAACTGAAGAGTCTCATACTTTCAGGCTGTCACATCTTCCGTATCAAGATTATTTAACTTTTTAGACCAGATCAAAGGATATTTTGGATATGCACAAGCTTCCTTAAGTGGAGTTGCCAGGAAATATATAAGCAACTAAGAAACAATTTTCTCTTCCTTCAAAAGCTCTCCTTTACTGTGCTGAGAAACTGTTCTCATTGTCTAGCAGAAAAAATAACAACTCAAAAAGACCTGATTTCGATCAGCTTGGGATCTTAACACCAACAATGCAAACAAGAGCAGGGAAAACAAATTCACCTTTTCTACCGTAACAGTCCTTCTAAATAAACCTCACAGTCCCTGTAAAGACACCTTGCGTGTTACTACTGCAGTAATTTCTTTCCTAAAGAAACACTTTCTTCCTTTATTTGAAAACTCGTGGCAGAATGAAATATTAGACCTTAGCACTTGAGCACTTGAGAAACAATATGAATTTTGATTGTTCTTATTTCAAAATGAGGATTAATATTTCAGTTTATAGAAATCAACATGACAAAAGGAAAAAGTGGACCTGTCTCAGTGTGGTAGGTAATGATGGAAAATAAACATATTTCCTTTTCTTTCACCTATAAATGTAATTGATACCCATCTAACTGTAGACAGTATGTTCAAAACATACTTGTTTCAGTTGTGGTGTTTGCTCCTGTGGTTGTATGTAACACAGATTCACATTGTATATAGAATATACACAGCCAGTTACTTACACTCTCCTGTTATTAGCTGCAGCACAGTTAAGAGCTGGAGCACAGGATATTTTTTTTCTCTCTCTTCAAACAGTTTTGCCAAAAAGCAATTTTTTATAGAGCAAGTAATCCTTGAATTTTGCTTGAATTTGCCAGACAGTTTTGATTTTAAATGTCAAGAGAGATGCAAATCCAGAGTTAAACTGCTGCAGCACACTTAAGAGCTGGAGCACAGGACATTTTTTTTCTCTCTCTTCAGTTTTGCCAAAAAGCAATTTTTTTATAGAGGAAGTAATCCTTGAATTTTGCTTGAATTTGCCAGACAGTTTTGATTTTAAATGTCAAGAGAGATGCAAATCCAGAGTTAAAGAAAGAGAGGAAAGATAAAAAGGCAGAAGCGAATAACCTTCTCCAGCTTCCTGATCAGTGCTCCTTGCTGGTGATGGAGCAGTTTGAAAAAGCCCCATTACTTTCTTACCACCATATTGTTTCTGTGCTGCTCTTTTGAATTTCACACTCCCATTTTCTGTTGCTCTCATTTTTTTTTTTAGAAATTTCTAAATAAGCAACAAATGTAAATCTGTTTCTCAAGGTAAATCAGAACCATGAGGGTGGAAAGCAGTCACAGACTGTTGCACTTACTCCTTCTGCTCTGTCTACATTTTTTTAATCAATATGGCTTACCATTCTTAAATTCCTGAAGATACTTTTTTTCTTCTTATATTCATCTTTAAAACAGGCTAGAGGCTGCTGACATCATCTGTTCTACAGGCTGCATCTTGACCCTAGTTTTATAAAAGCTGAAATGAAATGTCTGGAATGAAAAGTTTGAGTCTAATAGTCGTGTTCCCCCATTTCAGGTACTTAACCTTCATTTCAGGCAAATGTATATGACCTCTTCCCTCTGTCATACATTAGTCATTTGTTTGAGATGACCAGGCAGTTTAGAAAACGTCTGAAAACACAAAAGGCTTGAAATGCACATAAACAAAGTGGGGGGGGGTGGGGTGGTTCATAGCTTTAAACCTTTCAAATTGCACAAATTTTGATTAGTACAACTATAAAGAAAATCACAAAGCCTACAGTAGTGGATGCCAGATGCATGTCTGCTGAGGTCACACTTCTTAATAGTTTGCAGTGCACTTTCTCCGTGCCCTGCGTGCTCCAGTTCAAAGCTGATTCTTAGAAAGCCTTTCTCAGATAACAAAAAACTTACTTTTCAGAAATTTAGACAAATCATCAGTCTCTTGCTCCAAATGCTTCTGGAAAACCATCAGAAGGGCTAAGGAAGCCCATGTCATGGCACATGTGATGAGTGGATGGCAAGGAGTAACTGCAAAACTGAAGGAGAGAGTTGATTAACAAGTCATAGTGACCTACACACAAAAAAAAAAAAAAAAAAAATTAGGAGGCTTTTGTTGAAGTCTTCTCATTTAGATGTTTTTTAGTTTTTTTGGTTTTTTTTGCTTTTGACACCTCTAGGAACTGCTGTCTATAATTTTATCTCCATCTCTAAACAGAGCAGACTCACATGTCAATGTACATGATTCTCAGCAAAAAAATATCTTGTCCCACTTCTTAGCATTTTTCATATTGAAACAATCAAATCATTAATAACATCACACAGTGTTCCTCACTCTTTGAGTTTTCCCATCAAAGAGCCTTGTTTGTTTCTTTTTTCTTCTACATAGATAGAAATTGCAACCAGTATGTGTACTGGTCATCATTTGGGAAAGGGAACAATCACCTCTACCCTTTCTTCTTTGTATCTAGAATGTCCTTTGGGGCAGGGCTGCCAGCCACCACTCCAGGCCCCATAATAGATCTTATTTTTTCTCTCTATCATGCTTTTAAAACTCTCTAGCTTTCAAATTCATGTAATGGTTTTACAGCATTTACTGAATTGTGAGTATGTGGGTTAAAAGCTATATACCATAGTCCTATTTTTAGTTATAATAGTTATAGTGAACTCAATTTTATGATAAATAATTATGTCTTCCCAGTGGAGAGGTTTCAGTTGCCTTCCAGCCAGTCTTTCTCAGGCAGATCCTTAGTCTGAGCCTACTCACTTATGAAACTTAAGTCTTGGAAATAAGATGCAAACTGTTATAAAAATTTTTAAATCTGTAAGCAGTAGCCCAAACTCAGTATGAAGTGCTTTGGTATATAAGGAAGGAAGTAGGTAAATATCTCCTTCCAGTCCACGAAATAAAGTTTGGCATACATGAGGCACAGCAAACACAACTCTAAAAGCTCTGTATCTTCAGAATACCAGATCACCAGAAGTAATTAACTGTTTATCACATAGCAGGAGGGGTTATTACAGAGCACCAGCTCTACTATAAGCATTCACACATGCTTCCCAAAATCTCAGCTTGTAGCACACAAAAAAAGAAAGTGACCTTCAGGTCAGAAGCAAATTGCTGTTATACATCACCAAGGATGGCATGTCAAGTACCATATTTATGTGTGAAGTGGAAAGGAATTAATGAACAGAATTCAGACAGTGTATGTTCTCTGGAGCAATACAAATGAATGATGTCTTGCAACAATTATTGAGCCAGACCTATTCAGATAGGAATTACTAACATATTAACATGGTAAATGATTTGTTAACCATCATGACTTTAAAATCCATAACAAAAAGTTTGCATTATTTTATTCTGGGGCTTTTAGCAAGCTTTTCATTTTCCAAATAAACAATCAGTTGTGAAGAGGCTGTTCAGCTATCATGGGTATTATACACAGTGCTCAAACTTTGGACTGCTAATGAAATATCTAATGTTATATAACAAGTTCCTCAGTGTTTTGCATGAGGTTGACATAAATAATTCATGCCTGAATGTTCAATTGCCAGTGCAAATGACACTCAGTGTCTGCTTAGTTTTACCACTTGATTTTTTTTTTTAAATTCTGAATAACCTGTTCTTTACTGCAGGCCAGAATTTTGTCACTCTTGCCCCTATTCACAGAACTTCCTACACAGATAAATCTAATCAGTATCAGTGATGAACAAATTTAGCAAAATACAAGAAAAAGGCGTCCCTAATAGGAATAAACACAGTAAGAAATGTCCTAAAAAACTCTAGCATTGAACCATCTTAGCAATTTGGAAAGGAACAATTTACAGTTTTAGGTACCTACTTTCAGAGCACCTAGCAAAGTGACTTCCCTCTAGTGCTGCCTCGAGGAGAAGAGAATACATTTTACTTTTTTTTTAATATATTTTTTTAACAGATACATTTACAGATACATTTTTAACAGATACATTTTACATTTACATTTTAATACATTTTTTAACAGATAGAAAAATACTATGCAGGCTTGTGTTTGTGTAGACTGAGTACAAAATTAACTTTGTGTTCTTTTTTTTTTTTTAACTGAGAAGGGAAAACTTTTAGGCAAAGCTAAATTGCCAGTCATTCCCAGAGCAAGTAACCAGTAGAGGATAAAACTGGGTGTTAAAAGTGTGGTTGTGGGTACCACTCAGTATCAAGCCATATGTGCAGTTGTTATTATAATTTCCCTCTCTTTCTCTATTTCGTCAACTGCAAATGCTCATTTTAGTAAGACAAACACAGACCATTGACATTTATGCTAAGTTAAAACCTATGCTGTGCTTTTGTGAAATGATGTGTGAAAAATCAAAAGACCAAGTTTGTAAAGTAATTTCACAAGAAACAAATGTGAGATTGCTTTATAACATCATCAAGAAACCAGGTATAAAAAATACCATAGACATAATAGAATGAAATTCCTCAAGAACAATGGAGAACTAGGTATTTTGGAAGTAAAGAGCATGGTATTTTTTTGAGCCTCCAGTGATCATAAGTTGAAACTGAAGCTGTCTGCATGTGAGAAAACAATCAAATATCAGGTCAACAGCTCCCACCTCTCAAAATAGCATCTGAATCAAACAGCTCCTGCTGACTGGAATCTTTTGTGCAGTTCTGGGAATTTTGTGCATTGTGTGAGAAGTTTATGAGAGAGAGATTCTGGAATAATCTAGTGCCTGCCTAAACTTTCGGTGATTTGTCTTCATGCACCTCCAAGGTAATGAAGCGTGAGTTCAAAAGGTCAGATTTCACACAAGTCAGCATGGAAGACAAGAGAGAAACTTTCCATTTGAAGCTCTGTTTTTCAGAGCCGTTTATATATGAATGGTTCCAAAGAAAAT